>NC_050464.1:3194863-3794863 GCF_903995425.1 Onychomys torridus | reverse complement strand
TACTATCTTATGCAAATTCCCTAAACTTTATTTACGCAAATTTATGCAACATTTATGCAAATTTTCCAAACTTTAAAGACGAATGAATATTTTCTACCAAACACAATACTTTTTAATTACAAATATTTTGTATACTTATTACAACTTTGCTATAAAGAACTTGCAAATTAAACAACAAAAAAGAAACCTACCAGCAAAATAAACCATACCCCAAATCTGTCCATCTCAGTGAAGTCCTTTATGGTCAGTGACACCATTTGAAGCTTGGCATGTCACACTGGGTTCTACACTTCCCTATCAAAGACATTTTGTTGTTGCTGTCCTCCCGCCCCCTCCCCAGACAGGGTTTCTCTGTGTAGCCCTGGCTGTCCTGAAACTCTCTTTGTAGACCAGGCTGGCCTCGAACTCACAGAGATCCGTCTGCCTCTGCCTCCTGAGTGTGGGGATTAAAGGCATGCACTACCACCGCCTGGCTTATCCAACACATTTTTTATGCACTTATCCACCACCAAAAAATAACAACAAACAGAAAAACTCAGGACTGAGTTAAAACTAGAAAACTATTGGCCAGGTGTGGTGAGGCACACGGGAGACAGGAAGGCTGAGCAGTGAGTTTGAGGCTAGCCTGGTGCACATAGCAAGCTCCAGGACAGCCAGGGCTTATGGAGAGATACTGTCTCAAACAAACAAACATCTGGGAAAACTAAATTAGCTTTAGTTTCTTGTAACTCAATGTCCATCTCCTGAATCCAGTCCCTCCTTATCACTGACATTTATCCTTTCTTGTTCTCTTGTCTACTCTATTATACTGAACCCACACATACATTTGTTCATGTGCACACATGTATACATATATACTATAGGTGTAAACTTGTTCACTGCCATATAATTATAAAAATTATTTGTATATTATTATCAAAATTTATTTGTAGATTATTTCTATATAGATTCTCCTCATCTCATGTCAGAGTTATGTTCAAATAAACTCATCATAAATTAAAAATATTATCAGTCAAAAATGCATTTAATCCCTTTAATCCGACAGACATTCTGACTCACCCCAGCCTACCTCAGACAAGCTCAGGACACTCTATTAACCTCCCAGGACAAAATCACCTAACCTAAGCTGAGTTCATAATACAGTCTTGAATCTTTCAAATTATTTATTATGTACTATCTTGAAAGTATCTCCACAAAGCCAATAATAGTTATAAACTCTCCAATCAGGGGCATTGTAGCAGGAATCTTAGAAGGTCTTATTAATAAAATCAAGCCTGAGGCCAGTTATTGGGGTGAATACTGGAAGATCAGACAGAACAAACCACAGCTTCCTCACCTCGTCAGTTCCTCAGCTGGTCTTGTTTCCTCAGACTGGAAGTGTCTCAGTCCAGAATGAATCTCAGCTGAATTGCTGCTTAACTAGCCAAATGCTTCTAGTTTCTGGTCTTCACGACTTAAATATCTTTTTGCTTTCTGCCATCACCGGGATTAAAGGCTCACTTCTTGGGATTAAAGGCTTGTGTCCCCAAGCCTGGCTGTTTCCAATGTGGCCTTGAACTCACAGAGATCCAGAGGTATTTCTGTCTCTGGAATACTAGGATTAAAGGTGTGTGTGCCACCGCCTAACCTCTGTGCTTAATATTGTGGCCGTCCTGTTCTCTGACCCCAGATAAATTTATTAGGGTGCACAATATTTTGGGGAACACAATACCAGCACAGGGCATTCTTATTATTGTCTCTGCATTCTTCCTATTGGCAGTGTCAACAGTGAAATACATTTCTGTGTACTCTTAATATCCAGTGTTAAACAAGACCCGCATAATGACAGCACCAATGCCTGCGTGGAGGGGCAATCTCCTGGGCCCAACCCCTAGATGAAGAGCTGCAGACCATTAACGACTGTGGAGAGAAGGAGTCTTGGACTTTTCTGGAATAAGTCCTCTATTTGATTATCCAATACCAAGCAGACAGCTCTGAAAAATCTGTGTGTGTGTGTGTGTGTGTGTGTGTGTGTGTGTGTGTGTGTTTAAAACGCTAACTGAACTCAGAAGGTTATATTTATGTAATTATTCATATATACTTAGCAGTAATAATTTTTAAAAAGGAAGCCAGGAATTTGAGTAGTTTGAGGGAAATGATGTAAATTCAGTACACATGCATAAAATTAAAAAATAAATGTGATTTAAAAAAAGAAAAAGAAAAAAGGCATTTGACTCTTTTTTTTTTTAAATTTATTTATTTACATTTGAAATGGTTTCACTCTAGCCCAGGTGACAGATAAATCACTAAGCCCAGCTTGATCTTGAACTTATAGTAATCCTACCTACTGCCTCAGCTTCCCACATAGTGGGAGATTCTGAACAGATTCTGAAAGAAAAGCCCCCTCCCCCACCTTAGTGGTCTGATAGTTTCATGCATGTATATCATGGATTGGGGTCATTTTCAGCCCCCTTTACCCTCTCATTCTCTTCTCTCTCTTGCTGAATCCTTTCTTTCTGGGGCTGGAGAGATGGCTGCTCTTCCAGAGGACCCAGGTACCCAGGTTCAGTTTCTAGCATCTACATCAGGTGCCTCACAACTGCCTGTACCTCCAGCTCCAGAGGATCCAGCACCCTCTTCTGGGCTCTGAGGAAACCTGCACACACACACACACACACACACACACACACACACACACACACACACACACACACACACACACACACTTTTTAAAAATGCTTCTTTCCAACAAATTTAAAAATGATTTTAACTAGGCCAGGTGGTGGTGGCACACACCTGTAATCCCAGCAGGTGGATCTCTGTGAGTTCGAGGCCAGCCTGGTTTACAAATCGAGTTCCTGGAAAGCCTCCAAAGCTACAGAGAAACCCTGTCTCAAAAAACAAAAACAAAACAAAAAAAAATGATTTTAACTTCTAGTATTTTCTTTTGCGACAATGTACTCTGATTAGATTAATGAGGATATACTGTTTACAGCATGGCGAAAATCCAGATGGAATTAGAGAGGTGTAAATGTCTGGGTGGCCCTCTGGAGTGCAGTGAGAGTGGGCAAAACAGATGCTAAGGAGGCAAGAGTCATAGTCTTCGGATTCATGGAAGTGGTCCTGAGGAGGAGGGTCTTAGGGTTTCTATTGTTGTGATAAACCACTCTGACCAAAAAAAACTTGGAGAGAGGTTTTGTATTTCTATATCACAGTCCATCATCAAAGGAAGTCAGAACAGGAACCTGGGGACAGGAACCTGGAGGCAGGACTGACAGACACAGAGGCATGGAGGAGTGCTGCTTACTGGTTTGCTCTCCATCCCTTGCTCAGTTTGTTTTCTTATGTAGCCCAGGACTACCTGCCTAAGGGTAGCACTGTCCTTAGTGGGCTGGTCCCTCCCACATCAATCACTAAATAAGAAAATGCCGGGAGAGAGGTGGAATAGAAGGTTGGATGGAGGAGTTGAGAGAATGGAGATGTCTAAGACATCCTTTCTGTGAACCTAAGCATCCAAAGGGCAAGAGGCAGGACAAGAAGGTTCGGGAAAAGAGAAAAGAGAGTCTGAAGTTGAGCCTGGGGATGCCAGAGCTTTGATGTGTGGTTACAGAGAGATCTGTGGCAGATCCTAAGCCGTGAACATCAGGAGGGGTGGGAGGCTGGTGTTCATGAGTGGGACGTGACCGGTCAGGGGTCAGGACAAGAGTAATGAGAATCCAAGGCCGGTGTGAGTCTGAGGAGCATCTGGGGGGCACGGGTGAGGGGGGCAGCTCTGGAGAAGTGCAGTTCTGAGGTGAGTGGTAGGAGAGAAGGGCATAGGGAGCTTCAAGAAGTGACAGAGCCTGTGTTGTGTGATGGAAAATACTTTGTGAAGGCCAGAGTGCGCTCCCCACCCCCACCTATCTATATCTACACACACACACACACACACACACACACACACACACACACACACATACACACACACGTGTATATGTTAGTACTCCAGCTCTATGGCCATTTTCTACTTACCAGCCTGACAGAAACTCTGAAATTTGAGCACTTGGTTCTCAGGAGCCATTGTGACCAGGCTCCGGCAGGCTACTGAGTCTGGGGCAGGCAGTGGATAAATGTGCAAAATGGTTCTGGCAAGGAAGGCGAGACCGGACTGAACAAGGTTGCTGGAGGGTTCAGTTGGGCTCCTCAGCAGGGGTACCAGGTGCCTGCGCCCTGGAACAAGGAACTGGACAGAGATGTGGGGATAAGGGTAAGCAAAGAAAGACAGTTTGCTAAGAAAGAACACGTTTCCATGGAGGAAGTGGGCTAGAGCCCAGAAAAAGTTGAAAAGCTCCATGGCAATGGGGTGGGAGAGGGAATCCAGTCTTCCTCTCTGTCTATGGTTTTCTCACACGCTAATCTTCACGTAAGGTCATCTGAACTTCACCCTACTCTCCTGCCTCAGGATCTCCCGTGATTTTAGTGAGAACTTTCTGTCAATTGGGCACAAGTGATGTGAGCGCCCACCTCCGTGGAGCTGAAGGAGTGTTTGAGCAGCTGTAACAGAAGGATTGGACGGTGTGGTGGCCCAGGGAGGGGCTGGGGTTAGAGAATGTGCTGTGAGGGAGATCAGGACACAGTCCAGGGTGTGGTCTGCCTGTGGAGACCGGAGTAGTTCAGGGCTGAGTCACCCGTAAGGTGGATGGCCCACAATGCTGCGGGAGTTGGTGTGGACAAGAAGGTAGGCCACAACCTTTAATATCCTGAAAGCTGGTCTACAAAGTGAGTCCCGAAAAACCAAAAGAGAAAGGAAGAAAAGATGAAGTTGCTTTACTCTGAGTAGCTCTATAAAGTGGGCAGAGCCACATAAGGGTAGTTTGGTAAGACAATGTATGACATAGGGGTTTCTGGAAAGGATAAAGGTATTATCTCACCAAGGGGGTAATTACCCCCTTGTCTCCTTAACATTCCTTTAAGTGAATCAGCCTTCCTGAGGGGTGGTGTCCTGGCCATGTGATTGGCAGGCCCAGTTGGACTCTTTTTAAAAATATTCTTTTATTACATAGCATTAATTTATTTTGCGTGAGTACCTGAATGTATGTGTGCTTGTGTATGTGTGTATACATACATGTGTATGTCTGTGTGAATGTGCATGTGCGTGAACACATGAGCATGGCATGGTATGGGTATGTAAGTCAGAGAACAATTTATGGGAGTCAGCTGACTGTCTCCACCATGTGGGTCTCAGGGATTGAACTCTGGCTGTTAGGCTTGGCAGAAAGCACCTTGGATTGCTAAGCCATCCCACAGGCCCTCGATTAGTTCTTGTGTTAGGAGCCAATGGTACTTAATGCTTTCATCTTCCAACAGAGGAGAACTGCCATGTGTCTGCCCAGGGCCAGAAGCAGAGTCCATTCCTTTGCCAGGAGGAAATAGCTCTCTCTTAAAAGGTGTTAACAGAACTCTCATATCAGTCACCCTGAGGCAGCCTGGCCTCAGAAAGCTCTGCCATCATACTCAGAGAGAGTAGGAGACAGGCATGAAGAGAAACGAGGTTCAGAGAAAGCTGGCTAAGGAAGATGCATCATTTGAATGGGGAGAGTTGGCTGCCCATGACTGGCCAAGGTCTGCTTGCTGTGGTTGGCTGAGACCCAGTTATTTGTTATAGAAGCCAATTCCCAAGATAGGTTTTCAGTGTGTGCATTGTCAGGGTGCATGCCAGAGGCCCCATCGGGCCAGGTTTCCTTTGATTGAACAAGTCCATAGGGTAGAGATGTGCTCACGGGTGTGGTGGGAGCATTCTGGAATGAGTCTTCTGGATGAGGTGGCCTGTGTGTGGTGCGAGGCACAAAGAGCAGTGTTTAATAGCAGAAGAAATGGTCTGTTAGTGACCACGGGCACATGGCATTTGTTTGTTTCCGGCTCAGGTCCAGGGTGGAGTGTGTGTGTGTGTGTGTGTGTGTGTGTGTGTGTGTGTGTAAGGAGAGGGGGGGCATTTCTTCTGAAGGAGGGTGGAGGTCGGGAGAGGGAGCGCTTTGCCAACTGTAGAGTGGTGTCTCTGTGGGGTCAGAGAGAAGCAGGGAGTGGGGGGGCTGGGTCCTACTGAAAATGCACAGCGATTTGGGGGAGCAATTTTGGCTTTCCAGAGAAACCTGGATTTTTTTTTTTCCTAACAGTGGCTGAGAGAACAGATTGGAGTTATGTAATCTTGTCTGGTCTGCCTCCAGCACCATCGAGGGGACGCCAGACTTGATTTCCCGGGAGATTTCACCTGGCTTAACCTCCGGGCAGACTGCAATTATTGCAAGCATCGTGAGGCACCCCCAGTCACCAAGCCCTTTAGTCCTTCCCTTAGGACAGTCTGGGTTTGGCTCAGGTTTCTGGCAGCCAGTGCAAGCTCCCGGCCCACGGTACCCAAGCTTTATGGGTCTCCCTGTGAAGAATGATTTTACATTTTATCTTCCTTTTTCTACCCTGGAAAACAAATTCCTCAACAGACCTTGTCTCCCTTTAGCTGTTAGGTTCTCCGTCAACTCAAGGCATCATTTCCAAGGCTGTTTCGTCTTTTTTCTTTCTTTTTCTGTGTGTGCAGGCATGTGAGAGGTGTGTATCCAAGTGTGCTGCTGGTGCAGAGGAGGGCATCCTCTGTGTGTGTGTGTGTGTGTGTGTGTGTGTGTGTTGCTCTGTCACTCTCTGCCTTATTCCCTTGACATAGGTCTCTCACTGAACCTAGAATCTGGCCTTCTTCAGCAAGGTAGCAAGCCAAGGAGCCCCAGAGATCCTCCTATCTGTCTATGTCTCCCTCTGGCCTTTGTGTGGGTTTTGGGGATCCGGTCTCAGGTCGTACAGTAAGCACTTGCACAGAGCTACCTCCTCAGCTCCTCCCTTTTCCAGCGTTGGAGACTGAATCTAGGATCGCATGCAGGATGGACATTTCCTGTGCCTCTAAGCCACACCCCAGACTGTGAGAACATTGCCTTTGAACATGCAGATCTCTCTCCTGAAACACAAGAGAAGTCTACGATGGGGGCTGGAAGGATGCATCAGTGGTCAAGGGCACTTAGTTCTCTCAAAGAGGACTGGAATTGGTTAACAGCACCTGTATTGGATGGCTAGAAACCATCTGTAACTCCAGCTCCAGGTGAACTGTCACCATCTCCTGGCTTCTTTGGTCTCTCTCTCTCTCTCTCTCTCTCTCTCTCTCTCTGTCTCTCTTCCTCTCTCTCATCTTTAAAAGAAAAAAGTCCATAATAAATAAATAAGCAAATAATAAATAGATGTCACAGTCTAACTTGACCAACTTTATTCAGGGATATTTGTAGCATTAATAGTAATAACTCTAATAACAGTCCCACTTCTTTGTAAAACTCCTTTAAAAACACACTCGGAGAATAAACTGACCACAGATTTCTGCAAAACTTGAAAGTCTCTTAGTTGTCAGCCAGCTATGATGCTATGTTCAGGTCTTTTATACAGAGACAACACTAACGAGCTGCCAAGTCCCATTCAGAGGAAAAACATCACAATTATGCCGAAAGATACACATGGGATTTTAAGTACTGGCCCTTATAACTTGGAATTTTCTATTTTTAGCTTCCAGCCTCTGGAAACAAGAGAGATGCTTGGTTGGGTTTCTGTTTTCCAGGGTGGTGGCCTTCACGGCAGGAAGAGTCCAAATGAGAACCTCAGCAAGGGAAAGGGAGCTACTGATGGGAGTTGTCAGCATTAACTTCCAGTTCTGAGCCCCCTAAGCTGTGTTCTCTGATGAAATGTCCCACGTGCTTTAGAGCAAACAAGAATGAAACAGTAACATCAGCCGGTCCCCTGGCCACTCTACAGCAAGAGCCAAACATTTACACTTCTTGTTGACTGGTGAAAATGAACTTAAATGAATGAGTCGGTCAACATTGTGCTTGCCTAGTCCCAATAATGATACACAGAAACTCCCAAGACCTGGAGGAGTGCCTCCTTTGCTTTGAGCTGCTGGTTTAGTTCTCAGGGAAGACACAGTAGGGTTGTAATGCTCTAATCACAAGAGCAGATCAGAATGTCCTGTCTCTGCTTAGGACTCTTTCTTCCCCTCCCCCCATGATAGTTCATAGATGCCTATAGATGTAAAGCATCGTTAAAATCATGTACTACACGTCCTTAGAGAGAGGCAGTCTCAAACACTCTGGAGTTTAAAGAAAAGGTTTTATTTCTGGCAGGGTACGGGAGAAAACACCTTAGAAGTGGCTGAAACTGAAGGAGATCATGGGAAGGGTCAAGGTGGGGGAGCCTTCAAGAGCAAAGTTTTCCCCAGTCTGGGTAATTCATAAGGAAAAGAAACTCGCTGCGTGAGTCCTGGAGGCAAGAAAACTCGGGGTCAAGACGCTGGTGTCTGGAAGGTTTGTCAGTTTTCAACTTCTCCTTGTAAAGGCACTAAACTGTCATGGAGACTCCACACCTATGACCTCATCCGATCTTAAAGAACTTCTAGAAGACATGCTTGTAGCTACCATTGTATAATCCCAACACATGAACTGTGACAAGTTCAACCATTGCACCAAGTAGCCAGGCTTAGTGGGGGGGATACAGGACACCAAAGACAGATGGACAGAGAGAGCGGGTGGGGAGTGGGGGGGGGCGGGGAATGAGGATGTGTCCAGACTTATGGTAGGTACTATACAAAGAAATACGGTGTCTAAGGAAATAGGGACCATCAAAGTTGAGAGCCAGGCAGGATAGCTTGGGGAAAAGATGTGGCTGATACCGAGCTGTGTGTGTCCCATGTGTAGGATCTTTAACCATTGTTATCTTTCAAAATATTCATTCCTTGTACTAGATGGAATGCTAGGCTCTGGCATCAAGACAAAATGGAATGGAAGACTGAGAAACGGAGGTGGGGGTCAGGGTGGTGGTGGATGGGTGAACATTAAAGGTATGCATCGTCACACTTGGTATAAAATACAGTTTAAAGAAACCTTCTTGGAGTCGGGCACTGGTGGTGCATAACTTTAATCCCAGCACTACTGAGGCAGAAACAGGCAGATCTCTGTGAGTTCAAGGCCAGCCTGGTCTACAGAGTAAGTTCCAGGAAAGGCACAAAGCTACACAGAGAAACCCTGTATCAAACAAATGAACAAACAAACACACACACAAACAAACAAACAAAAACACAAAAGAGGAAGAAGGAGGAGGAGGAGGAGGAAGAGAAGAAGAAGAAGAAGAAGAAGAAGAAGAAGAAGAAGAAGAAGAAGAAGAAGAAGAAACTTTCTTGGACTGGTATGTAACTCAATAGTAGAGTGTTTGCATATCTTTCACTAAGTCCTGAATTTGATTCCCAGTCTTGAAACCAAACCCATCTGGAGAGATCAGATACCATCATTAGGAATTCACTAGATTGGAATCTGTGAGGGAAGGAGAGCCAGGGTTAGGTGCCTGCTGCTTTACCCTGAGGGCAAATGGAATGCTTCAAGTCAGGGGTTGGTGGCCCAGGGAAAAAGGAAATCTTAGTCGTCTCTCCCCCTCCTCCCTCACCCCTTGTTCTCTCCCCTCCTCCCTCAGCTCCTCTTCTCCCCCTCCTCCCTCAGCTCCTCTTCTCCCCCTCCTCCCTCAGCTCCTCTTCTCCCCCTCCTCCCTCAGCTCCTCTTCTCTCCCTCCTCTCTCAGCTCCTCTTCTCTCCCTCCTCCCTCAGCTCCTCTTCTCTCCCCTCCTCCCTCAGCTCCTCTTCCCTCTCTCCTCCCTCAGCTCCTTTTCTCCCCCTCCTCCCTCAGCTCCTCTTCTCCCCCTCCTCCCTCAGCTCCTCTTCTCCCCCTCCTCCCTCAGCTCCTCTTCTCCCCCTCCTCCCTCAGCTCCTCTTCTCTCCCTCCTCCCTCAGCTCCTCTTCTCTCCCTCCTCCCTCAGCTCCTCTTCTCTCCCTCCTTCCTCAGCTCCTCTTCTCCCCCTCCTCCCTCAGCTCCTCTTCTCTCTCCCTCCTCCCTCAGCTCCTCTTCTCTCCCTCCTCCCTCAGCTCCCCTTCTCCCCCTCCTCCCTCAGCTCCTCTTCTTCTCCCCCTCCTCCCTCAGCTCTTCTTCTCTCCTCCTCCCTCAGCTCCTCTTCTCTCCCTCCTCCCTCAGCTCCTCTTCTCTCCCTCCTCCCTCAGCTCCTCTTCCCTCTCTCCTCCCTCAGCTCCCCTTCTCCCCCTCCTCCCTCAGCTCCTCTTCTTCTCCCCCTCCTCCCTCAGCTCTTCTTCTCTCCTCCTCCCTCAGCTCCTCTTCTCCCCCTCCTCCCTCAGCTCCTCTTCTCTCCCCCTCCTCCCTCAGCTCCTCTTCTCTCCCTCCTTCCTCAGCTCCTCTTCTCTCCCTACTCCCTCAGCTCCCCTTCTCCCCCTCCTCCCTCAGCTCCTCTTCTTCTCCCCCTCCTCCCTCAGCTCCTCTTCTCCTCCCTCAGCTCCTCTCTCCTCCCCTCAGCTCCTCTTCTCTCCCTCCTCCTCAGCTCCTCTTCTCCCCCTCCTCCCTCAGCTCCTCTTCTCTCTCCCTCCTCCCTCAGCTCCTCTTCTCTCCCTCCTCCCTCAGCTCCTCTTCTCTCCCTCCTCCCTCAGCTCCTCTTCCCTCCCTCCTCCCTCAGCTCCTCTTCTCTCCCTCCTCCCTCAGCTCCTCTTCTCTCCCTCCTCCCTCAGCTCCTCTTCTCTCCCCCTCCTCCCTCAGCTCTTCTTCTCCTCCTCCTCCCTTAGCTCCTCTTCTTTCCCCTCCTCCACATTTTATTTAAATTTAAATAATTTTTGCAAAATTAATTTCCCCCAAATAGCAGCCACTTCTTTTGGTATTATTTCTACATAAGCTACAAAACACAAATTTTTGCTTCTTAAAACAGGATGAGGCAGTAGATATCCTTCTAGAGAAAGACAGGAGAAAACAGGTAGGTGGGCTGGGGTATGGCCAACTCTGTTTTGGCTGTGAAGCAGAAATGTCCAGTGCTTATGTGCTAAAAAGCTTGTGAAAACATGGGTTCAACAGAGGGATATCAATGGCAGCAGCCAGATGTGGAGCAGTTGCACCAGACTCTTCATTCACCTGTCCTCTGATTTCCTTTGACTTACTCGATAAACCAAAGAATGTGTCCCAAGCCTGTGTTCGGGGAGCTCGCATCTCTCTGGTAATTCCTGGAATTGTGGGCACAGAGCTGTCTGTTTTACGCTTTCTTTCTGAACCTAGGGCACAGATATTCTTAGAAAATTTTATTAGGTGTGTGTGTGTGTGTGTGTGTGTGTGTGTGTGTGTGTGTGTGTTGTAGACACATGCATGCCAACATGGTGTCTGTGGAGGTCAGAGAAGAGAGTTCTATGCTTCTGTCATGTGGGTTGTAAGGACTGAACTTAGGCTGTCGGGTTTGGCAGCAAGTGCTTTTGCTGCTGAGCCTCTGACTCCCTCCCCCACAATCACAATTTTTTTAAAAATTTATTTATTTATTATGTATACAGAAGAGGGTGCCAGATCTCATTACAGATGATTGTGAGCCACCATGTGGTTGCTGGGAATTGAACTCTGGACCTCTGGAAGAACAGTCGGTGCTCTTAATCTCTGAGCCATCTCTCCAGCCCAATCACAATTTTTTTAACAGCTCAATAACACTTAAGGATTGGAGAGATATCTTAGTGGTTAAAAACATTTGAGGCGCAGCCTGGCTGCGGCGGCGGCACACGCCTTTAATCCCAGCATTCAGGAGGCAGAGCCAGGAGGATCTCTGTGAGTTCGAGGCTAGTCTGGTCTACAGAGCGAGTTCCAGGACAGCCAGGGCTGTTACACAGAGAAACCTTGTCTCAAAAAAAAAAAAACCAAAAAAAAAAAAAAAAAAAAAAAGAAAGAAAGAAAAAGAAAACAAAACAAAACAAAAAACAAACAACAACAGCAACAACAACAACAACAACCACACTGAGGCTCTTGCAGAGGACTTGGGTTTCTTTCCCAGTGTCCTTGATGGGAAGTTTACAAAAACAAATTCTAGCTTTAGGGGAGCTGATGCCCCCTCTGGCCTCTGAAGGTACTGCACTCACCTGCACTTTCCCACAGAGATACACATACACATATAATTCAAAATAATATAATAAAAAATAATAAAGCAACAATGCTTAAAACTCCTAATGGCCAAAGGTCAAAGGCAGGCTTCATTTAACATTTTATAAAATGTTTTTTTTTTCTTTTTCACATTTCCTCAAAATTGATTTCCTCAAAACTTTATGGCTCAATACTCAACATTTAGACCAGCTCTACAATAAATGTTATATCTAAAATGACTTAACTAACACAATTTCAAGAGTGCCAGTGGCAGCCATGGTGAGCAGTTGAATTCTAGCACACATGCTATATAATGTACTGGAAGAACAGAGAGCATGCTAATCCAAACAGAGGCCACTTAACTAAGCGGGTTGCTAATGGTGTACGTATTCCTCTGGAGGCCTCTATGCAAACGCACACAGTGTTTAAACATCTTCTGTCCTTTGGCACTTTTCTTCCAAATGGAGAGTTACAGGGAAAACCCACTTCCAAAACCTCTTAGGAGTCAGTGGTTTCAGAACTGTTTGTAAGAAGCCCCTGACGACTCTCATGCATAGAGCTCATCACCAAATCCCTGTCATATACACATTTGTATATAAAGATTTTTTGACCTAAGTCAAATTACTTGATCTCTGGATTGTCAAAGTGTTCCTCAAGTGCTTTGAGACACTTTCATCCATTTGGAGCACTTATTGTCTTTGAAATTTATTCATTCATTCATTTATTTATTTATTCATTTATTCATTCATTCATTTATTTATGCTTATCCCTGGAGATTTTCTGCAAAGCCCTTGCAAAAGGGTCCATATGCTAAAGGGCAATGGAAGTCTACTGAAAACCTCAAGAGCAACACGCTTGTTGTAACCGTGGTGACTAGGTAATCTCACGCCCGCTTTCCCTCTCCTCCAGGGTTAAAGGTAAAATGTCTGATTTTGCTGGCTCACTCTCCCCTGTTTGCACTGGGGCTCTGTTCTTGCTCTTGTTCAGAAATTTCATTTTCTGTTGCTTTCCACATCCTGATTTCATCTTCACTCGCTTCTTTCACTTTCTGTGTCTGCTACGTGACTACAAAGAGCAGACACCGTTGGTATTTCACAATCTCGGAGAACTGATCTGAGGCAGGACAGGGAGACAGGGAAGTTATGGAGACATGAGAGAGGACAGGACTCCTCGTTAGAGCCCAGTGGTAGCCGCTCACTGAATGAAAAGCAAGAATTCCAGCACAAACATTTGCCGGGAAGGTTGTTAACACAGAAATAACATTGCTTTCATACATAGGTATTTTATGTTAAAGTGACAAGAAATCTGGCTAATGGACTGTGTGTCTAGGACTTGTATTAAACCTTACTCCTTATGCAGACATTCCCTGAGAACTTCAGAAAAATACTATTTACAATAAAGATATCATATCTTCCTGGACGCCCGTGGGCTAGACTTTTAGTTATCTGTTGTAAAGTAGCCCCCAGGGACCACTTACTGATAAGTTAGTAACTTTAAACCCCACCAAAATCCTGTATATGACACTGTAAAAATTTATTGTTCTGATTTATGTGTATGTGTGTCTGTGTGAGCATGTACTGTGTGTGCAGTACCCACAGAAACCAGAAGAGGGCATCCGATTCCCCACAACAGGGGAGTTACGGGTGGTTGTGAGTGCAGGGAACTGAATCTGGTTCCTCTGGAGGAGTAGCAAGTGCTCTTAACTGCTGAGCCAACCCTCCAGTGCCTACTGAGCTGTGACTGTTCTTTGAGAATCCCACACTGAACACTCTTGGGAGTGTCTTTTGAGCACTGTTCTTTCTCTTAACTCTGTGCTTAAGCCAATATTTAAAAATCTTTGCTGCGATGTGTTGGCACATGCCTTTATCTTAGCACTTGGGAGGCAGAGGCAGGCAGAACTCTGTAAGTTTGAGGCCAGCCTGGTCTACTAAGTGAGTTCCAGGACAGCCAGAGCTGTTACACAAAGAAACCCTATCTTAAAAAGGAAAAAAAGAAAAAAGAAAAAAAGAAAGAAAAACTTAGTTAAGCCCCAGCTCTGTCCCATGCACTGTCTAGTTCTGAAATGACTTCCTGCACCAATGCCTGGAATCCCAGTTTGGTCTGAATGGAGGTCCCTAAAAGTCCAGTGGAATACCTCAGGCTGCATGGAACTGTCTCTGTTCCCTCCCCCAGCTGACAGTCCTGGAAGGATTAGTTCTACTGATTACAGAGGTCTCGAAGTGTTCGGGACCTAGCTAAGTATGTGTTTTATCTGGGAATAGTTCTCCCATAAATCTCTGTAAATCTTCTGGAATCTGAGGACCCTGGTGGAACATGAAGGTGAGGTAGGACTCTGCTCTTCCTGTGCAGCTGGGGCCTGTCTTCTTCCTTGCCTGCCCTTCCTGGCCCCTCAGAACACCCCACATGGCCGAGGTCCATAGCTAGGTGGGCCACCTGCAAGGAAGGGGCAGACCTCCTGGACAACAGTCAAGAGTATTGATGTACGTCTCCATGGGCAGCTGCTCTTCCCGCTTCTTTGCTGTTGCTATGACAACATTCTGACAAAAGCACTTATGGAAGGAAGGATTTCTTTACTTATTATTTATCATTTATTTATTTTGGTATTTTGAGACAGGATTTTGTGTAATCCCCTTGGCTGGCCTGGAGCTCGCTCTATAAATCTGGCCAGCCTGGAACTCACAAAGATCCTCCTGCCTCTGGCTCCCAAGAGCTGGGATTAAAGCTGTGCACCACCACTGTCCAGCTCTATTTTTAGTAATTTTTAAGTTTGTGTGTGTGTGTGTGTGTGTGTGTGTGTGTGTGTGTGTGTGTAGATCATGCACATGAGTGCAGTACCCATAGAGGCTAGAGGACTCAGATCCTCTGGAGTTACAGGGGTTGTGATTAGCTGATGAGGACTAGGAATTGAAGGCAGGTCCTCTGGAAGAGCACTATGGGCTCTTACCCGCTGAGTCCTCTCACCAGCCCAGAAAGGGTTTGCTTTAGCTAATAATCCCACATTCAGTGTGGCAGAGAAGTCGAGGCATCAGGAGGTTGAAGTGGCTAGGTCACATTCCATCCACAGCCAAAAGTCAGAAATAAATGCATGCTAGTGCTGACCAAGAGGGAATGGAAAGGGGGCATGCCCCAGAATGGCTGGGGTCTGTGGAGGTAACAACTGACCAAGGGAGGAAGCTGGGAAAACTGCATGGAGGAGGTGACATCTGACCTGTCTCAAGGATTGAGCCTGAGTTCACTCGGCGTACAGGAGAAGGAGAACTTCACAGTAAGAGATCATCTCTCTCTTAGCAAGAGGTAGCAGGGCAGAGGCAGCGGGAACCAGGCAGATGATGTGAGGGGCCAGACTTCTTCTGTTCTGGTGTGAGACAAGAGATAAAATGCTTAAACCTTTTGTTCCACCCGGTACACCAGCCCCGGGACTGATGGGCCTCAGGTGTCCTCTACCTACTCAAGGACCCGTGAGTGAGAGGAAAGAGCTACTGTCCTCTCCAGTCTTGTGGCTGTCCGGAAAGAAACCAGGCCCAGGCCATGGCCGCGCCTTTGCTTCTCACCTCTTTACAGCAAGCTTGACCCTGACCTTTAAAAACAAATTCTATTTTACAGGGACCTCTTCTCTCTCCCCTCATCCGCTGCCCAGCCGTGGTGCGGATGTGGGAGGTCAAGTCCCACCCAGTGCAGTTCATGATGTGGGAAAGCCTTAAGCTAGGCTAGACTGGCGCGGGAAGTAGCAGGTGACCTGGCGAGCACCCAGGAGGAAAGGGAGTTTATTTTGTTTTGTGCGTTGAGGCTCATTTTTTTCCTGTTCTCTTTATACTTCCCTATAGTATAAGCAGCAGAATGCTGGGGCAAGATGCTACATGAGTTAATTCGAGGTTATAACAAAGCACTCTGGTTTCATTGGCAAGAAGGTTTGCCCAAACAGAAGGGACAGTCATCTAGAAAGTTCCTTCTCGATTCTAAGAACGGCTCGGGAAACTCCAGCACTATCCCAGCCTTCAGAATCAACCTTTAGTTCTACCAGTGCTCAGACTTGAGTCTTCCAAAAGGTCTGTTGATATAAACAACTTCCTGTCTGAGGTAGATTTGTAAATCCCAGGAAATAAAATTCCCAGGAAAAATTCTTGAGGTTGTACACAGAAGGAAGAGCGAGCCAAGCACTCACCCTGACAATGTCAGAACGAGTCTTGGGAAGAAGTTTCCAATTAAAGCACTCTAAACATCTGGCTTTCATTTGAAATATAATTAGAAATGCATCTTACTATGTAAGGAATTTTAGAAGCCAAGAGGAAGTGCATGTCTTGGTGATGATGTCATAGGCATGGCATGAAAAGGAATACCCAAGACTATTTGATAGTATTTGGAAAGATTCCCCTTCCCAACACCCCCCTACACACACACACACACACACACACACACACACACACACACACACACACACTCGTGTTGAATTACTAGCAAAGCAAGGAGAGAGAAGCAGGTTCTGTGACAATATGTGGTTCAGAATCAGAAGTTTCTGGGTCCCAGCAGGGTGAGGGGGGAAGGTGGCTGATAAGATACCCGTTCAGAAAGCTGAGCCAATATAAGACAACTTTCCACGGCTCTGAACTCCCTGCCCTGCCCTTCCTCACCCATGTTTTGTTTTGTTTCTGGCTTCCACTCCAGGAGTAATGAAGAAAGGACATTTCAAAAGGCAAGTACTTGTCTTGCACTGTGAGGCATCCCCACAGTGCTCAGACAGCTCCCACCAGCAGCCTGCTGTCCTTGGCTTCATAACAGCAAGCCAGGGACACACCGGAGAACAGTGCGGGAGCAGTGTGTATTGTGGCTTAAGGCACGACACCCACAAATTGCGAACTACTATGATGATATTTTTGTGAAGGACTTTTTCAATAACAGAATAACAGAAAAGACATTAGCTCAGGAAACTCTAGAAATATTCCTAGCCTACAAAATTAACCATTAGTTCTCCTAATACTTAGACTTGAATCTTATGAAAAGTCAGTTGATATGAACTACAATAAGATTATAAATCTTATTATATTCATATATGCATATGCCTATATGTTTATATATATACAGACTCTTTTTTTCTTTGAAAAACTGCAGTGTCAGCTGTGAACCCTAAAACTGACCTGGCAAGATACATCCACAGGTGTAATAGTGGTACAAATGTTATGGGGAGAAACAACTGCTTCCTGATTGAACAATCAGCTCAACAGGAGGAAATAGATACACTGTAAATCTGGCCAAGAGCCCATATCCGAAGAGCTCATAGGTCCCAGAGGTGAAACTAGTACTATTATTTGCTAAGTGGATGGAGTGTCAAACTGCTTTCTAAAGCTGAACCTCCCTATCCATAGATCGGTGCAGCTCAGACCTCATCAGAGGAATTCCGCTATGCAGTGGACAGTGGTTAACACAGCAGCTCACAGCGGGGCAAAGTGGATGCAGAGTGTTCAGCCGTAAATAGGACAACTATATCACACCCCCTCAAGGCTCAGGGACCATCTCAGAAGAGTGGGCGGGAGGACTGTAAGAGTTAGAGGTCTCAGAGGATCAAGGCTAACCAGTGTATTCTGGATAAGGCCGGGCACACGCACCATCTCTCACGGATGGAAGGACGCTCCTCACCTTGCTTCTCTCTGTCCACTCACTAATAGGGAGCAGTGGCAAAGTGGTGGCCAGATGGTGGTGGTAATCTGGAAGGCACACCTCTCAGGCTAAGGACAGTTTCCTGGCCAGGCTCTCCTCGATAGTCTGCGGGTCTGGGGCAGGACCTTAGAGGAAATCTCATTCATTCTCTGCTGTCTGAGAGTCCTTTGTGCCTGCCTCAAAGCCCGGTACCCATTACAGCTGGGCTGTGGTCACTGATGACAAGACCCGAGAACATACAAGACTGTGTGTCCCCGTGAAAAGGGGCCTGAAGATGGAATTTAGCTCCCAGAGGGCATCGGCACTGACAGCCCCGCCTGGGAAAGCCAGAGCTCCACGCCAGCACTGTCACACCTATAAAGTCGTCCAGAGTGTCCCAGGTCTGGGTGACGTATGTCAGCATCCACTAAGGAAAGTGAGGGGAAGTTTAAGGAGGAGCTCTCACCTAGACTAGGGAACAGAGCAGGCCAGTGACCTGGTCCCGAGAACACTGCATGTGAGCAGAGTCCGGGAGGATCGTAGGCATCTATGACGTGGAAAGTGCTGCCCCACAGGAGAGAAACAAGCCAAGAGGCAGATGAGTACATGCTTGCTGGGATGCTCAGGGAGCACTTTACTTCTCAGAATGAGCAGAGCACTAAGTGTCTATAGCCTCGGGGCAAGAAGTGAGGCTGAGGGGCAGGCAGAGAAAGAATCCTGAAAAACACTGAATGCCACATCAAACACCTTCATTTTTTTTACTCTGTCTTAGATAGTTTTCTGTTGCTATGCCAGAATATCCAAGACCAGGCAACTGATAAAGGAAAGAAGTTCATGGTTCTTGATGAGGCGGATACACCTGGCAAGGACCTCCAGCTACATCCTAATTCTTAGAAGAGCAGAAAGACCAGTGGCCGCACTTAGAGAAGATGGGCCAAAAGAGGCAGCCGAGCCTTATATGAACCTGCTCTTGAGGCACCTGGTCCCTGAAGAACTTCTCTATCTCTATGACTCGGTCACCTCTTAAAGCCTCAGCCCCCAACACCATTATATCAGGACTCAGATTTTAGCAGGAGGTCAGCAGTGATGTAATCCATTTAGCATTTTGGCAAGGGTCCTGCATGCACAGCATGGAGAACTGGGGACTAGGAGCCAGCATGGGGCTGGGGCACTGGCCAGGCAGAGGAAAACAAGCCTTTGAAATGAAGAGGATGTAGAGGGAAGAGAGCAAAGGAATGTCTCTGATAGGAAGTGGAGCTGGAGTACAGGGAGATCCTTATCATGTCATGGCCAGCTTCCTTACTGGTCCATTGAACTGAACAGCGGTGCTACCAGCATCCCGCAGCCAGCATCCCGCAGCCAGCATACCGCAGCCAGCATCCCACAAGCATGACTGTCCTCTGATTGCCAGTGCTACCCCAAGGTTAGAACGGCCTTCTTCGTTGTTTCCACTCTATTTGATTTTTGTTTGTTTGTTTGTTTGTTGTTTGTTTTTCTTCCTCGGGGAACACAGCGGGGTATCTGCTGGTACTCCGAGGTGTCATTTTGGTTTTCTCCCCTAGCAATGGCAGGTTCTGCCCAGCTCTTTCCCTGCCACTCTTGCCTCCTCCATGGCAACTGGTTTCATAAGGTTTTCTGAGCATGCTCCCTCCTTCACAGACAGTTTACGTCTTTCTTAACCCAACCCCTGCCTCCAGGCAAGCAGTTCTGCCCCTTGTTTTCACAGGATACTCCCTCTCGCTGGCTCCCATCAGCCTGCTCTCTGCTCCACTATCTGTCCATCTATTTTGGGTCCATTCTGCCTAGGGCTGACAGGTTTAGATTAAACATCACACACTGCAGGGTGGAGGTGGGGGTGGGGTCTGGCCTGCCAAAGGCATGCATACTCTGGGTCTTTGGATGAGAGAAGAGGGTGATTTAGGCAAATCTGTGGCCAGTAAGATAGCTCGGGTCACATCAGCTGAGCACGTAACTGCAGCAGACTCCAGCACTTTCCCACCACCTCACCCACACGGGTGACCACAGACGTCAACCTTCCTGTGCCCCATCTCCTGTGCCTGCCCCCCAGAGACCAAGTCCTGCTTGCGAGAAAACAGCTGGATTCAGAAGAAATGCACACATCTCAGAAGCAGCTAATTTCAGCCGACAATCAATGAGGTCGAATAGAACTCAAGTTTCCCCCGAGAGCTTGCCTATCAAACATGTTTGACTGGGCAGGCACGAAGGAGGTTGGCAGCCTCTGGAGTGTCGTGCGGGAGTCTGGCTGCCCAGCACGTCCATCTGTGATGTTCATACTTTCCCATGAAGAGGCTTCGTGTGGGCAGGAATTGATGATTCTGCTCAGGAAGGGCATTGCTATATGAAAGTATACATAGCAAACGCCTGGCCTCCAAAATCCAGAAGATAATTCCTTCAGCGCTGCTGTGGGGGGCAGGGGGTGTGCTGGCCTGGTCGGCATAACAGCCCCAGGGTAAGAGCTTATGGCCAGACCTGTCTTTTCTCTCACCCTGTCCACATCTGCGCTGCTCTGAGAATGTGAAGCCAGGCACAAGGCCCCCAGGCTTCTATAATCCCCAGGATCAAGCAGACTGGTTCCTTAATCTGGGGAGAGGTGTAAACGAGATAGTATGTGCAGAAACTCAGTAAAATCAGCATCTTATAGGTGCATTGCTGACCTCTCTCTACCAGTGTAGTTTTCGTGTTAACTTGTGAACTCTGTTCACTTAGCAAGCAGTTACCCACACCAGGATGTGTAATGGGGTGTAATCTCGGGTCTGTTTGTGCTCCTCTCTCTGGTAACCCCTCACCTCCCAATATACAAGAGGTGGCTATATATTTTTCCCTTATATTTTCCCCAATGTCCACCATTTCCTGGACATTGCTTCAAGTGTGTGTCTGTAAGTATTCCTGTGGATACCAAGGCACAGCAGCATTGCCAATGGCCCACTGAGGCCCTGAAGTCACTTTGACATTTGGCTTTGAAATAATGCAACAGTTAACACATTTTCAGCCAAGCACCTCATTCCTTCACTCACTCATTCAACAAACATATTTTTTTTTAAAAGATACATTTATTTACGTATATGAGTGTTGTGCCTTTCCATACATCTGCACTACAGAAGAGGGCATCAGATCCCAGTATAGATGGTCCTGAGCCACCATGTGGGTGCTGGGAACTGAACTTAGCTCCCCTGGAAGAAAAACCAGTGCTCGTAACCTCTGAACCATCTCCCCAGCCCCAGCAAACATGGGGTTTTAATTCCACGTGAGACACCAAAGACACGGAAGTGGGTGTAAGAGGTGGGGTGTCCCTTGACTAGTGGAGTGAGGTGTTCCTCTTGGGTGATGACATAGGCTGTGGTTTGGAAGGGAAAAATTGTTTATTTAGGCCAGGTCGGTGGGCAGGCATGTGTGTGCATATGCATGCACGCATGTGTGTATCTGTGTGCATTTGTGTGCACTGTGAGCAATTGCCAGTACAAGAACATTGTAGAGTCATTGAGAGTTTTCATTATATCCATAGTACGCTGGTTTGAAAACCAGCCTCACCAAGAGTGCGTGTCTTGGTTGCTTATCTGACAAGTGTCGCCTGATTATTTCTCTGGCAATAATGTTATTACTAGAACAACAACAACAACAACAACAGCAACACTTCTCGAAAGCCATGTCTACAACAAGAACACTCTAAATTAACAACAGCAATAGCAAATCCCAAAGGAAATCAGGCTTTTAACACGTGCATTTACATTTATTTATAAAGTATATAACACCAAACACTTAAAAAAAAAAAACATCTTGTTACTATTATTCCTTCGGGGGTATTCTTCTGCAAAGGGTTACTGTCTGAGAACTGTTGCAAAATGAGTCTGTCAAAATCAAGGCCAAAGATGGCTTTTGCCATCCGCAGGTCTCCCCCTCCATGCCGGAGACTTGAGATACTGGGCGATGGGAGAAACCCCTTCCCAAGCACCCAGTGCTCTGTTAAGATTCCCTCAGTGGTAGCAGCAAGAAACTTCTTCCCTTGCTGGGGCAGTTAAAGAGTGAGGAGCCCAGGGCTGTTTGTCCGGGTACACACGACACAGACCCCACCATGCACAGCTGATATGTTTTTATGGGACCTTGTGTAAAATGAAGGTGACAGGTCCCCTTTCAAAACTGTGAGGAATTAAAAGGTGACTTCAGGGCGTGACACCAGCACATGCTCTTCTTGGGAGGCTCTGGACCCTTCGTTCTGGACAGAGAGACAGCTTTCAAGGACATTGGGACATCCTCTTCCTGACCCCATAACTTGAGCTCTGATGCACACCTGCTGTCTCCTGGGCTCCAGACTGACCTATCTGCATAACCCCAGGACAGCCTTCTCTCCCTTCCCGACTGCTCCCCTTTCCCATACTTCCTCTTCTCCTACCATTCTCCCTCCCCATCTCCCTGTCCTGCCCTTTCTGATTCAACATCACGACACTTGTAAGATCCATGACTGAACAAACCTCTGGACTTAAACCCTGGGCCTATTTCAAGACCAGTTCTAACCTCCTTACATCTCTTTAGGAAAATCCCATGAACACTAAGCTTTATTCTATTCGATATCAAAATGGATGACTACACCCCAGTGCCCCAGGGGTTCTGCAGGTGTGACCCAGTGGCCCTGTGGGATGGTTGGGCCATGCTCAGAAGGTCAAGAAAGGTCCAGAAAGACAGTGATGTCCCCCAACCTCCCCAGCTGCGTTCTACTGTCCTTGAGTTAAGAGGTGGGTTCCTCAACTTTCCAAACGTCCTTGTACCTGCTCTTGACTTTGGTGGGAATACTCTACAGAGCTTTTCTGGACCCACAGAGAGGACAGAAGTCTGAGGATGAAGAGGTCCCCAAGGGCTTGGGACCGAGTCAACCACAGCACTACGTGAACCATCGCTGTGAGCCTCCCCAGCACGTGCTTAACCAGAAGAGGAAATGTTCTGCACATCTCTTGGCCTGCCTTTGTGGAAACCACTTTGACATAGTTCTCATCTAGCAGAGTAACCCAATGACTCACAAAAGAGTCTATTCATGGACCTTTCTTCAGAGAGCTCAGTGAAATGACTCACACATCTATTTACTAGACTTGATTGGGAATGTTAGGTAAAATCCTTTCCCCCGGGAACAGGAAGTTTTTGATGTTTCTTATCCAGAGGACATGGGGACATGATCACAGCAGGAAGGCTGACTTTCTCAGTAAGGGATGCTAGCAGGGTCACCAGAGAGAACTTTCTGGAAGCAGGGTTACTAGTGTCTGTGTTGGGCAGCTTTCTATCGCCAGAGCAAGCATTGACAACCAACTCCTAAGGAGAGAAGATCCACCATGGCTCGTGATTCTGTGAGGGCCAGCCCATACTCCACCTGCCAGCTCTGTTGCTTCAAAGAGGTGGGAGGCACGTCACAGCAGGATGCACAACCCAGCAGAGCCTAGCAGCAAAGAGAAGGGAGAAGCAAAGGGTCCCCCAACCCCTCTCCCCTCCCTTCCTATTCTCTTCTGTTTTGAAACAGGGTCTCCTTATGTAGCCTAGGCTAGCCTAGAATTCACAATCATCCTGCCTCAGTCTCCCAAGATCTGGGGTTACAGGTATGTACCATCACACTCAGCTACACACTCGCTTTTGAAGACATACTTCCAGTGACCTAAAGACTTCCTACTAGGCCCCAACTCTTAAATGGAACTGGAGCCCAATCTTTAATATACAGGTCTTTGGGGAACATTCTAGAATAAAGCTATAACAGTTTTTAGAAGGCACATTGGACTATTTTAATGATCAAAAGCAATGTCAGGCAAGGCTGGATTGTATGGACAGTGTTTTCTTTGTAAATATATATTTTTTAAGTTTTTGTTTTAAATACTTACTTTTTTTGTTTTTGTTTTTGCTCTTCAAGACAGAGTTTCTCTGTGTAACAGCCCTAGCTGTCCTGAAATTAGCTCTGTAGACCAGGTTGGCCTTGAACTCACAGAGATCTGTACTTATTTTTATTTTATGTGTATAAGTGTTTTGCCTGCATGCATGTAAGCAAGTGCACCACATACATACCACATACCAGAAGAGAACATTGATCTCCTAGAGTTGAGTTAAGGGTAGTTATGAGCTGTCATGTGGGTGCTGGGAACCGAACCCAGGACCTGTGCAAGAGCAGCAAGTGCTTTTAAATTCTGAGCCATCTCTCCAGGGCCCTGTTGTGAATATTTAGGAAAGACTGAGAGAAGACTGTATCACAGGGGACATTAATCCAAGCCTTACCCTCTGAGTCTTGGGAACTTGGGCCTGTCACTTTCCCCGTTGGGGACACTCAGGCATAGCCTGTCAATGTAAAGCACAGAAAGGTAGAGTTAGATCAGTGCCACTGTGAGCCTTGCCCATGGCACAAGGGCAGGACACCCGTCCACTCACTGTACACAGCAGAAGCCTCCACACCCCAGCTTGCTCCCAACCGTCCTGACCACACATGTCCATGCTGCGGCTCTGCCTCTTCCCTGAAATCCCGGTTCGGCTCCCGTTCTATTTTTAGAGGAAGAAAGAATCTCAATGTTCTGGCTGGCTTTCACCTTTAGGCTGCTGACATACTGCTCCTCAGTGTCTGGGCATGTCCACTCCCGCCCTTGGCCCCCTGTCTCTCAGGCCAAGCCTCCTGCACCGCTGAGATCTACTCCAGCAGCAATTTCTCCAAGAACATTCCACAGCTCTCTTGTCCAAAGCCTCACTTATGTGACCCCACAGCACAGAGCTGAAACACAGGAGGAAACTCGTACGGAAGGACCAGTCATACCACAACCACAGAACAAAGCCGGAAGTCAGCACATGGCTCTCCACTGGCCAGGGAGCCTACCTCTGTGACTGTATGCTACCATCGTGTCCTTCTCCCCATGAAGGGACTCACCATGTGGTGGTAACTGCCTGGGGTCTGTCTATGCTCTCCCTTGGCCCATGAGCCCACCATAGAACCTGGGACCTCAGTCTCCCCAGTGAATACACTGCTTGGCGCAGGATACGCACTCAGAACACTTTCTCTCTTGTGCTGACTCGGTTTCTGCCAACTTGACACAAGCTAAAGACCTTTGGGAAGAGAGAACAGCAGTTGAGAAAATGCCCCACTTAGATTGACCAGTGGTCAAGCCTATGATGCATTTTCTCCATTGATGGTTCATGTGAGAGGATCCAACTCACTGTGGGTGGGGCCATCCCTGGGCAGGTGGTCCTGGGTTCTATAAGAAAGCAATATGTGCAAACCACGGGAACAAGCCAGTAAGCAGCACCCATCCATGACCTCTGCATCAGCTCCGGCCTCCAGGTTCCTACCCCTGTTTGAGTTCCTGCTTTGGTGCCCCTCAATGGACTGTGACACAGGATAAACCCTTTCCTTCCCAAGCTTCTTTTGGTCACTGTTTTCAGTCACAGCAATAGAAACACTCAGTCATATCCATATTGGCACTATGGTGTGTTCTGTAGTCCCAGCGACTCAGAAGGCTGAGGCAGGAGGATGGCTTGAGCTCAGAGTTCCAAGCCAGATTAGGCAACATGGTACCAGCCCATCTCACAAAAAGAAAAGGAAAAAGATTTGCTGGTTAAGTCAACAAAAGAAAGATATGAAGCTGCGTGCTCCTGTTACATTGTGTTAGATCAAGATGGTAAATCCTGCAAGCTACAACCATTTCCCCCAAATTGTACACTTATCTGTGAAGGAGGGAGCTAGACCTCTGTGAGGCTGTAGGAAATCCATGGGCTGACATGGGTGGGAAGATCATAAATCTTCAGAAATGGTTGCAAAGTTTTGGTGTTACATCTAGCTAGAGGTGAGAGATGATGGAAAGGTTTAAGTATTCCCATCAGTGTCTTTACTCATCATGAGAAAACAAATCTTCACCCGGAAATAGTGGTAGTTAGAGAGCATCCTTGGCAGAGTGGCATTCAGTGCCACTAGGGAGAATATTCTCACCTCCCACCTCGATAGGCTACTGCATGAAGATTGTCTGCTGGGCTTCACAAGCTGCCTGGAGAAGCCTGGCAGATGTTTCTGTTTTATTCACATCTGGGGATACCTACAGATCAGAAATAGAAACAGTTTCTAATCTGCAGAGGTAAGAAATGGTGACAGGGAGGGGAAGGGACATGATCAAAGCATATTTTATGAAAATAAGTTGTAATAAAAATAAATAGTGAAAACAAAGGGTCTCTTACATATGCTATTTTAATTTTAAAAAATGGAGACAAGCCAGGTGGTGGTGGCACACTCCACATGGGTGCTGGGAATCAGCCCTGGGTGTTTAGCCCAGACTGGCCTCAAACTCCCAATCCTCCTGCTTCAGTCACCCAGGTGCTGGGGTGAAAAGAATGACCCACCATACAGGCTCTGAACGCAGCCTATAAAAAGTAATCCTCTTTGCAGGATGACTGGGCAATCCTAATTCACTCACTTTCCATCAATTCCCAGCCCCCAACACTGTTGCATGGCAGCCTCAATGCAAGTATTGAAAGCCATGCTGACATGCAGGGTTTTCCAGTCCTGTGAAGACACAGGCGAGTCCACAGTCAGGAGCCAACAAGGTGGGGATGCTTGTGTGTCATTATCAACTATCTTATGCCAAAGGCATTTGGCTCACTTGAACCATGTGTGTGTGGCTCCTGCAAAGACCACAAGGCTACTTATGAAAGGAACACAAGGTAAACAGCAAGTTTTGTGAATGAGATTGCTGGGGACCCCCAGCAGTCCCAGGGGTCTGCAGAAGTCAGCTGAGGAGCAGCCTCCACGGCACCAAAGAAGAGAGCTTCAGATCAGACAAGTGCACCCCTGCAATCTCAGCACTTCAGAGCCTGCGGCAGGAAGATCTCAAGTTTGAGGTCAGCCTGGGTTGCTTGGAGACCATCTCAAAAACATACTAAGTAAGAATGTTAAAATGCCCTCGAAAGTTGTATTTTAGTAAATAAATGCTACTTGTCTGTATGATGCCTCAATCCAAGGATGCATCGTGGGGAGAGAGGACAGCCAAGTTAGTATGTGTAGCTCCTTGGATAGTTATCATTTCCTTTGTGGTGAAAGCATTGAATCTTCTCCTTTGGCTGTTTCTCAAAAGATGGCACACAGGGGCTGGAAAGGTGACTCAGTGGTTAAGAGTGCTGGCTTTGACTCCATTTGTTTCCCAGACACACAACAGTGGGTGACGCCAGGGGCTCGGTTGCCAGCTAGTAGGTTTTTTTTTTGGGGGGGGGGAGTGACTAGATCATAGGGACTCTCTGACTTCATCAATGGGTTAATCTGAGGTTATGAAATCAGACTAGTTACTCAATTTTACCAAAACCCAGGACTCCCCTTATCTTTCTGTGGTCTGCATAATCTCCTGGGCACGGTGTACATGGAGACATTCAGCGATGTGTTCCTCTGCAGTGTGACGAAAGAAGTAGGAACCCTGCAAGCTGCTCCTCTCTGGAGGAAGCAGGCCTTCCTTAGGAGCTTCTGCTGGGCCCTGGTCTTGTCTGTTACTCTCTCCTTCCTATCTGCTGCATGCTTTCACTGTCACAGTCCTCTGCCTTCCCATGGGTCCAGATTCATGGATCCAAGCCCTGTAGACTGGAACCTCTGATATCATGAGCCAAATCCATTCACCCACCCATCCACCCATCCACCCATCCATGCATGCATCCATCCATCCATCTACCCATCCATCCATCCATCCATCCATCCATCCATCCACTCACCCACCCACTCATCTATCTATCCTCCCATCCACCCATTCATCCACCCACCCATCCATCTACCCACCCATCCACCCACCCATCCATCTACCCACCCAGCAGCCAGCCAGCCAGCCACCCATCCATCCATCCATCCAGCCAGCCAGCCAGCCAGCCACCCATCCATCCATCCATCCATTCTTCATTGACTTTCTGTTAAGCATTTTGTCACAGAGATAATGGACCCAACAACTTAGTTCTCCATAATCATTAGATCTCTTCCTATTCCCTCTTCTTTCCAATGTAGGATATTAAAAGTTAAAGTTCATTTTGTGTTTCTGTATCTCTACTACATACATCTGGGGGCACTGTGAACTGTTAAATTACACAGGAAGTGGAGCATCTCTTTATCCTACAGTGAGTCTAGACGACCTACCTGACTGTTTGCCCCTGTAGCACCCTTGGGTGCCCTGCTCTTCTTATTCCCATTCTTTCAAGAGCTAAGTATCCCTCTCTGTATCATGCTCATCAAATTCTGTCCATAAGCCTGAAGTTTCTCCCAACTTCTGCTGGCACAGATCCAAGCAGCCTGATAAACTTGTCCCTTGGGAGATCCCACCGTATTTCAATAAGCATGCTGGTGTTCGTTTATTCGCTCAGCAAATATGTCTGAGATTTGGGGTGTGTGTGTGTGTGTGTGTGTGTGTGTGTGTGTGTGTGTGTAAAGAGCCAAATCCTAAGCGGAGACGCATGGCTTTTAGCTCAGTTAGAGAGAGTGTAAAGGGGTTTTCATGCCATGGTGCAGGGTGCTCTCGAAAGGGTCCGGGGAAACAGAACAACAGCAGTTGCCCCGGAATAGAAGGAGAGAGCTGGACCTGACCTGTGAGGTCCTGGGCCACATCACAGGGCTGACTGCCTTCACATTTGTGGGTAGTGAGCCCACCAGGAATTCCTGGCTCTCCACAAACTGAACATGGAGCAACCACAGTTTGGTGTAGTCAGGCAGCAGAACAAGAGTGGAAAGAATGTTCTACCAGGACAGAGTTGACCACAGCTCTGGCTTCCTGCATGATCCAGCTATCCTGAGAAACAGAGAGCCCAAGGCACCCTGTGGCCTGCTACGCTCGTGTGAGGGTTGCTGCAGACAGGCACTCCTCAACATTCTGTGTCCACATGGGCATGTGGCATCTCGCTTCAGACAGATACACCATGAAACATCCAGGAGATGAGCGATCCAGCACCCCAGCAAAGAGAGTGACTGAGGATGCCAGGGGAAGAATAAGCAGATAAACATGTAAACAGTCGGGGAGAATACCATAGCAGCTTCCCAAAACAATTCCTTGCCAAGTCCGTTCGGATAGCGCCATTTCCATGGTCACTTGGCAACATGACATAGTAAAGAAAACACAGTCTTAGAGCCAGACGCTCCCACACACAATTATTTTGGAGGATTCAGACAAGTCACCTACCCTCCCTGGATGTCAATATTATAATCTGTAAGCCAGGCTGCGGGAGGGACTTAATGTATGGAATGTGAAGGGCTTATTAAAAAAAAAAAAAAAAGTTGTCAATCTTCTTAAAGTTGAATGAATTTTGTCTTCTCCCATTTTCCCCCTTGTGTGTGTGTGTGTGTGTGTGTGTGCGCACATGTGCACATATGGATGCCTATGTGGGTGCATGTGGAGGTCAGAGGTCAACATCAGGTGCCCTCCTTGATAACTCTCCATCTTATTTTTTGAGACGAGGTTTCTCACTGAACCTAGACCCTAACAGTTCTGCTGGATAGGCTGGCCAGGGAGCTCCAGGGATCCACCTGCTTCGGCCCAGCCAGCCAGACACAAACTGCTATGCCTTTTACGTGAGTGCTGGGAACACAAACCCAGGTCCTCACATTCACATAGCGGGCACGCCACCGGCTGAGGCATCTCTCCAGACTCCATCCACTCCCTCTCTTCTCATTCTGTATCAGGTTCCCTAACAGATCCTTAGTGGCCATTCTCTCCCCTTCCTTTCCTTTCTTTGCCCATCTTACTAGTCGGGGCTCTTTAAAGGAGCAGAACTAATAGAAAGAAAACATCTATTAAAGGAGGATTCATTACAGTGGCCCAGGTAGCCTGACAATGTCCGTCTCACACTGGAGAGTCAGTCCATGAGGCTGGATGTCTCAGCAGGCCCACTCTCACACTGGAGGATCCCCGGAGAGCTGCTGGTCCTCAGTCTGCACTGGAAGACCGAAGAAGCTGATTCTAATGTCAGTGAAGGAATGCCACAGTGCAGCAACAGGGTAGACGGAGCTGTCAGCATGAGTGGAGACAAGCAGGCAAAAGGCAACTGCTTCCTTCTTCCGTGTGCTTTGATGCAGCCTGCACCAGAAGCTGTGGCCCACAGTCAGGGCGGGTCTTTCTGCGGGTCTCATCGGATCAACACAAACCCTCCCAGGAGTACCCAGTACTTTAGGAGTGCTTTAGTTGATTCCAGAAAACAAAGGCGATCACACCTCCCCTGCCTGCCTCTCCTGTCTTCTTTTCCCCATTTCCCTCCCTAACATGTCTTCTCCGCCTCTCAAGGAGCTGAGCAGCGGTGGGGATTCTCACCTGTCCCCACCCTGAGCCCCGGAGAAGGCTCCTGTGTGCACATATTTTCCACACCAGCTGGAGGGGCCTTCTTGCATGCCAGGCTCTACCTTACACTGTCTACACGCTTCTGTGGCACCTGCCATGTTCTGCTGGACAGAATCTCATTCTACAGCACAGGCCTAGACTGAACTCATGATGCCCCTGCCTCAGCACACACTGTTGGATTATAGGCATGTATCACCTTACCAGGCTCATTACCCTGAGTCTTCCAGGAATGGATCCCCTAAAGGAACCTCATCACTATGAATTCCTCAGCTGCAAGCTGATTAATCAGGGAAAATCAACTCCGGCAATGGGAAAGGAGTCTGGAGGTCTACACTACCCCAAGCCAGCTCTGTCGCCTGTTTTGAAGGCCGATTCATCCTTCCCAAAGCCAAGTACACCTTCCTGAGTTGCCAACTTCCCACTTGTCTCCTACAGGAAGATATTGAAGATTCTTCTATATCTCACGGAGTGCTTGCTTGGTACTCACAATCCGTCAGTCCTGTCCTGTGCACATGGTCAGGGCAAGTACTTGTCCTATTATTCTGCCCACCTGCGCTCTATTTCACAGCCTTACCCATCTGTGCCACGGAGTGAAGGGAATATTTTCCCATGCCCACAGACCTGATTACAAACCAGCACCCAGGGAGTGTGTTAATCAAAAAATGAAAGTGGCCAGGGCGGTGGTGGCACACGCCTTTAATCCCAGCACTCAGGAGGCAGAGACAGGCGGATCTCCGTGAGTTCGAAACCAACCTGGTCTACAGAGCGAGGTCCGGGACAGCTGAGGCTGTCCCTTGCCTTGAAAAACAAAACAAAACAAAACAAAACAACAACAAAAAGTATTTTTTCCCTGCATAGTTGCTGACACTAATTCAAAGAGAGAGAGAGAGAATGAAGTTCATCCATCCAGGCTAATTTCTTACAGAACATTTCTCTGGTGAACGTTTTGCTGGTGTGTGTAGCCCAACCTCCATGTTTCTAGGGAAGTTGCAAAAACCACATTCTGTCTTCTTAAGATTGTTCTATTGCATCTATTTATTTATGGAGGCAGAGCACATGCCAAGGTGGACATGCCTGGGTCAGGGACAGCTTGTGGTAAGGACTCAGCTTTCTCCTGCTGTGGGGGTCCCAGGTCTGTAAGAAGGATGACAAGTTCCTTCACCCTCCGAGCCAGGCCCTGTACGCTCTCTTTGTTGCAGCCTTTATTACGGTAGATTAGAGGCACCCAAGCGCCACGCTCCAGGTCAGATTCCAGCCCCACAAACTGTACCAGCCCATAAAAATCACACCATAACAATGGCAGCATCTAGTGAGGGAGCCGGGCTGGAGGGGGAGGGGGGGAGTCTGTCAAACAGACACTGTTATCTCCAGACTTCACTGGAGGTGTTAGCAGCAAGTCAAAATCTCAGCGAGAGGAGATGGACGACATCATTGAGAGAGCCTCGGGGTGGAAAACATCAGCTAGAGATTATGAGGAAAAACAAACTAACAGAAAACCAAAACTGAGCAAAGGAAATGAGAAAGGGCAGCTGAGTGGGGGAGCTGAGGGAGGTTTTCCTGGGACAGTTCTCTGCTGTGCAATGTGGACTTCCTCTGCATGTCTTTCCTCAGAGGCCTTGATAGAGGGAGCCGGGGTGCTGGGTGTTTGTTTTGTCAACTTAACGCAAACCTAGAGTCATCTGGGAAGAGGGAACCCTAGTTGGGGGATCCCTCCATCGGACTGGCCTGTAGGTTAGCCTGCGGGGCATGTTCTTGATTACCGGTTGCTGTGGGGGGGTCAGGTGGTCCCGGGTGGTATAGGAAAGCAGGTTGAGCACGCCCCCGAACACAAGCCAGTAAGCAGCGTTTCTCCACGGTCTCTGCTTCAGCTCCTGCCTTGGCTCCCCTGGGCGATGGACTGTTAATTTGAAGCTGGATAAGCCCTCTTCTCCCCAAGCTGCTTTGGGTCACGGTGTTTATCACAGCAACAGAAAGCCAGCTAGGACAGCGGACAAAGCCAGGCGCATGCAGGCCCGCAGGGGAATATTTGTGGTCTACCACTTCTTCTATGGCTTAGGGATTTGAAAAAGCTCGGAATGAAGGGCTCCTGCGAGGCAAGCTCTCGCCTTTCTTCCCTAGCCAGACTCAGCGTGGCCTGTCACCTCCATGGCTCACAGTCAGCTAAAGAACGGCTTTTCCAAGCTGATGAAGGCCAAGTGTAAGTGGTTTCAGTGTGGGTCATCTATACCCATTTGTGAGATTGTCTTTACTTTCCGGATTGTGTCTGGTCATGCTGATGACGTCAACACCTACCTAGTTAACAGGCCGGGGAGGTGTCTTCAGACTCATGGCTGAGTGGCAGGCGGTTCTCTGTTCAATTTACCTTAGCAAAGGAGAGAATAGGCACCCAACAGGAAATAGTAATTCAGGGGGTGAGGGGCAGAGATGCACCGTGGCACACACGGAAGGACACATGCTCATATTACCGAGCAAGCATTGGGTAGAGGGGTGCCTTTGTGATGTGGAGTTTTTGAATGAAGTCTGAGTTGGTGAAATACAGTGAAACCTCCACTGGCCAACACGACTCCTATCACAGACCTCCAGAACAGGTTCCTAGTACCCAGGAGTTCAGTGCCTGCTGGTGCCCTCTTCTGGACTTTGAAGGCACACACACACACACACACACACACACACACACACACACACACTACAAGCACACATACACACACAGAATCTATCCAGATTTCAATCTATCAGAATACAAACTCTTCGTACAATTCCAAGGGGTCTGTAGCACAACCATAGTCAAAGGTGTCAGCTAGAGGTCCGAGCTTCTCACCACCAGGCTCTGCGTGCCTAAGGGTTGGAAGCCATGTCTGTCTCAAGAAGCCTTGAACTTATTTGGAGCAACCTTGAACTTCTGGCCCTTCTTTGTGCACTTACCAAATGCTGCGAGTATAGTACGGGATGCTGGGTATTGAACCTCAGCTGCGTGCCCCTACTGGAGAAGCATGCTTCTAGCTGAGCCACACCCCAGCACAGAACTCCTTTTCATTTTCAACTACAGAACAGCCCTGGTTAGCACCTGAGGAGTTTGCCACTCCAGTTCACGCCCCACATGGAGAGTCTGAGTCCGTTTCACAGTGTTTATGTCTCCCAACCCTCCTGCCTGGAACCCTCCCAGATGCTCTGGACACAGCAAGCCTTCGAAAACAAAAGGAAACATTCCCATGGAGCGGTTCTGGGGTAGAAAGTCGCAAGCAAGGCACAGAGAGAGTTAATAATACTTCCAAGGGACCCACAGCAGACAGGGGACTGTGGCGACACACCCCAGGAATGGAGAGAAATGGCTTCACATTTCAACAGGAGTTTGGCGGAAACGGGGAAGGGCTCCCCAGTATTCTGGAAATCTGTTTGGGTCTAGAAATATCTGGCACATGAAGAGGCATGCCCACCTATCCAGGGACATTTGGTCATCGCTGGAGAGGGAAGAACACGGGAAGCAGGAAAAAGACTCATGAATAAGAAGGAGAGACCACATAAGTCACAGTGACAAAGGCTGGAAGAGCCCCGGGGCAGCAGTGGACACAGTGACGCGGCCAGTGAAAGTCCTCGGGGTTGAGAGGACAGTGAGAGACGGAAGAAGCCACATAAAAGGTGGGCAGAGCACCAGGTGCCAGTGTTGAGGTGGGAACAGCAGGGAACCGAAAAAAGAAGTCCTAGGTTGGCGAGAATCTATTTCCATGAGGTTGGAGTCAGACATGCTGTCCGAGGTCCAGGCAAAGAGGTTGAGTTTTGTAACAAGGACAGCAGTGGGGACCACGGCCACTTTGCTGTCTGTCTTTCAGCCTCTCTGTTTGACACAGCTAACCTTAAAGTACACGCTGCTATTGATTGCTCTTTTCTTTATTAAGAGAGTTATTGTTATGTGTAAGTTTGTGCATGTGCCCATGTGTGTATGTGTCCGTGTGTATATGTGTATACACATGTGTGTATGTGCCTACGTGTGTGCATGTGCCTGTGTGTGTGTCTGTGTATATGTTATGTGTGTATATATGTCCACATGTATGTATGTGCCCACGGGTGTGATGGTATCCGAGAAGACAGGAAGAAGAGGGTGTGGGATGGTGATACAGACAAGTCATAACCTGTTCTAGGAACAGAATTCAGAATCTCTTAACCTTGGAGCTGCTCTTTTTCTTCCTTCTTTTTTCTTTCCTTTTTTTTTTTTTTTTTTTTTTTTTTTGGAGACAGAGACTTGTTACATAGCCCTGGCTGGTAGGGAATTCTCATCCTCTTGCCTCAGTCTCCCGAGTTCTGGAATCATAATCATGAACCAGCATGCCTGGCTTACCCTCTGCTCCTCTCTCAAGACCCCACTGTGTCCCCATCTCCTGCTGACTCACCAGACATCTGGAAAGCTTGCTGGCTCTGCTTTTCCTCAGGGGCGGAATGCCAGGCACTCCAGGCTGACTTGACCTTCTCGGTCCTCCTGTGTTTTCCCTGTGATTCACAGGCAAATCTCTGTCACTCCCAGAGCTGGCCTTTGCTGGGCTCTGCTGAACCCTAAATTGACCTTGTCAACCCCCTAGTGGACACCATGCCCACTGGGGATGGATTTTCACTCAATTACACACAGTAGGAGTGCCCTGTGACTTCCCTGGTCACCCTGTGCTCACCATCAGAACGGGGGCATCTCAGTCCCATCACACAATGTCCCGATATTCTGGGCACAGCTCAGTCCAATCACACGGTATTCCAATTTTCCAAGCAGTCTTGCTCTAGATTGTAAAATCTCTGAACTATTTATATTTAAATATTATCTCAGTGGCTGACTCTGTCTGGGACAGGAAATGTGTAAAGTCAGCCTAAAACATCTTGGAATAGCAGAAAGCTTGGGATCTGTCAAAAAATCTGCAGGCCACGCCAGATGAGCTTGGAGCCAACTCAGAGGTCAGTCTCATCTAAAGATGGAAAGTCTGGAACAATCAAAAACAGTAAATGCAGAGGATTAATAAGAACACCACAGACATTAATCCACTAAGTCCATAACCTTCTTCACCAGCTTTTCATCTTCCGAGGACGGCAGAGACCACTGTAAGTAAAAGCAGAGCTATCGCGCAGCTCAGAGCTAGCCGCGTAGCTGAAGAGGGACATTTCTCTCCACCCACGACCTGTGCTCCCACCAAGAAATGAAGGACCAAGCTAGAACGTCACAGTTGATCTCACTGCTGAAGTTACTGTTCTTGGTGATGAGCATTAAGGGCGGTGAAAAGGAACTGCACACCATACTTTATGATGCTGGATTTGCAAGGCTTTCCAGTGAGGGAACCAAAAGATCAAGCAACAGAAATCAAAACAGATACATGGGGCTTCAGGACAACTTAAAGCTTCCATGCAGGAATAGCAGCATCAAAAGAGTGAAAAGGTGAGTCAAAGAGGGGGAGGACATGTTTGCAAGTCATTTATCTGGTAAGGGCTGAGTACCACAATATGTAAAGAACTCCTACAATTCAATAACAAAAAAAAACAAACAAGCCGCTTCCTTAAAAAATGGACAGAGGTGCTGAGGAGATGGCTCAGGGTTAAGAGCACTGGCTGCTCTTGCAGAGGACCCAGATTCAGCTTCCAGCACCCACATGGCAACTCACAACTATTTGTAATTCCAGTTCCAGGGGAAGTGATGCCTTCTTCTGGTCTCCATGGACACTGCATGTATGCAGTAACATACAGATATGCAGGTAAAACACCCATACACATATAATAATAATAATAATAAGTCTGTTTAAAAAGACAGAATTTAAATAGACATCTCTTTAAAGAATTATACAAAAGTGAACTTGTAAATGGATGCTTAATATAGCTTATCCTCAAAGAATCACAAATCCAAACCTCCATGCATCAGGACTCAGAAAGTAGCAAGCATGGGTGAGGATCGAGAGAAATGCGCTGTTGGTAGGAATGCAGAGCAGGGCAGCCACTGTGGACACTAACAGGTCTCCCTCAACACCTTAAACACCAAACAAGGTCGTGGTGGTGTGCCGAGACCCCAGCACTCCAGAGCTAGAGGAAAGAGGATCAGACACTCGAGACCAGCCTCAGTGACAAGCGCAAAGCTAGCCAAAGCTACCGGAGACCCTGTCTCAGGAAAGAAACTTACCATGGGACCCAGTGATTCCATTTCTGGATATATCCTCACCCCCCCTCCCCCGAAAAAGTCAGAGCAAACTCTGGAAGTAATAGCAGTTTCATCTGCAACATCTGGAAGGTAGGAACAAGCCCAGTGTAGGGGTGAGTGCGTATCAGAGTGTGCTTCTCATGCACAATGGAATAGGGCCCTTAAAGCAGGGGTTCTCAACCACTAGGGTCGAATATCAGACATCCTGTATATCAGATATTTATATTTAATTATGATTCATAACAGTAGCAACATTACAATTATAAAGTAGCAACAAAATAATGTTAAGGTTGGGGGGTCACCACAACCTGAGGAACTGTATTAAAGGGTCCAGCATTAGGAATGTTGAGAACCACTGCCTTCAAGGGAAGGGAATTCTAACAAACACCACAATTTAGATGGACTTTGAGGGCATTACGGTAAGTGAGATAAGCTACACACACGCACGCACGCTCGCAGGCACGCACGCACGCACGCGCATGCTCACTGTGTGGCTCTACTGACCTGTGTGTGCTATCATAGTCCAGTCCCAGAGACAGAAAACGGTGTCAGAGGTGAGAAGAATGTGGGATTATTTACCGGGGGTAGAATTTCCAGTCTGGAGAGATGGAACTTCTGGACAGAGGTGGGACAGACACACAGAACGACCGTGGGACACACTGAATGAGGGTGATTGTAAGACTTAGAGATGCCAGGGTGGCAAAGTTCAGGTGTGTGTGGCTATGTGTTTCACCATAACGACAAAAATAAAGGGTGGCGGAAGAGAAGGAGGAAAAACACAAAGAGATCACATTGCTCCCCAGGAAGATCAGGTCGTCGACTATGAACTGATCTTGCCAAAGAGCCACATTTAAATCCGATCAGGCCTTTGAATCTAGCTTACCAACAGCAGGACAGAGGGACATGTTAAGCAAGCTCACACAGAAACAACCAGGGAAGTACAGACCATGGGAGACGCCACAGAAAAAAGCAACTGAGCCTCCTCAGAGGGGCGGGGCAAGAAGGAGGCAGAGCTAAGGTGGTGATGGACAAGCCTTAAGTCCAATGTGGTGTCTGGGGCTTATTTAGCTCCTCATTTGAAGAGAAAATCACCAAAAGTTAGGACAGGGCTGATGATATTCAGAGATGGAAATACTTTAAAGTCCTGATTTTTTTTTTAAGCTGTAGGGTGAAATACTTTTGAATTTTTGAAATAGTTTGGGATATGGGACTTGTTTCGAACTATATAAGGTGAAGTTAGGGAATATAGATTAAACAGAATTGGTTATCAACACTGATTGATGGGAGTCACATCCTTCTGTTTTATTCATATTTATAGTATAGTATAGTATAGTATAGTACATAGTACTAGTTTTGTTATATAGATAAGACTAGCCTGGAACTCAAAATCTTCCTGCCTCTACCTCCTGAATGCATTGCAGGCATATCCACCCACACCCAGCCTTGTTATTCTTTGGAAATTTTCCATAAATCTTTCTCCTGAAAATATAAAACATTCTGGGCATGGTAGTGTGCACCTTGATGCCAGCACTTGGGAGGCAGAGGCCAGCAGATCTTGGTGAGTTCAAAGCTAGCTTGGTCACATGGTGAGTTTGAGGCTAGCCAAGGCTACACAGTGAGGCCCTGTCTCAAAACAACACAAATATAAAATGGATATTCAATTTAAAGTCCTCCTGTCTTCCTTATCAGCACAAAGGGGATGCAGTCTGCTGTCATTTCTCCCCTGGTATCTATAGGTTTCTCTCTGCATGTATTGAGTGAATTAATAAGTAATTTAAACTACTTAGGTGCAAAATATAGCTGGACTGAGTCTCTGTTTAAGCTCTGGCCCAACTCTACCAAACAGAAGATCTGAATTTCCCACGATATGTAGAACTGACGATGGTTAATGAACTGATTTCTAATTTTGTTTTCAAAGTTTTTTTTAATGAAAACATCTCTAATAATCAACATTTCACTTTATTTGGGGCCTTGATTTACATATAGAAAGACCTATATTAGTGCTAAAGAGCATAAAACTTAGAAGAATTTCCACACTCTAAAAGTGTTTCCAGGCACCAAACAGAAAGACCAGCCCAGCGTAGCAGGGAAATAATGGCAGGGCTGTATCACGGCACAGGCGTGAGGTGAAGTCCCTGTGGGATGTGCTCCTGTTTCCTTAGAGACAAACAACCGGAGATCGGAGAAATGGTTTATTAAATGATGGAGAAAGAATTCAAATCTGGGGCTAGAGGGATGGCTGAGTAAGCTTAAGAGCACTTGTGGCTCTTCTAGGAGACCCAGGTTCAGTTTCCAGCACGCACATGGTGACTGACAACCATCCTTAACTCTATTTCCAGTTCTGGCCTCTGTGAGTACTGCACACATGTGGTGTGCATACATACATACATACAGGCAAAACACCTATACACATAAAATAAAATAAAAATAATTAAGAGTTCACATCTTGCTCTGTCTGACTCTAAAAGTTAATTTGTGAGGCCTGGGAACGTGGTTCAGTGCTTGATTCTCAGAGTCATTACCAATAAAAAAAAGTTGAATTCTTAACCTCTATGTGTCGCCTACAATAAGACATCAGAAATCCTTACGGTTAGGAGATAAAGATAGACGAACAAATACCCATAAAATAAAAGGAATGCAATAAATCTCATTCCTTTCTAAATTGACTACGTATCAAAATCATATTTTGAGCATAGTGTTTTAGATAAAAACATAGCATTCCAATTGGCTTCATATCTTCCTTTTTTGTTTTCTTTGCATTCCCAGAAAATGTAAAATTACATGTGTGGTTCACAGTTTATCAGCTCCAGACCCTTCCTAGTCTCCAGGACAACTCTGAATGGCTGTCAAAGCTCTGTGCCAAAACCTGTCCCTAAGAAGCAGGGGGACCAGAGCTCGGGACCTCAAAGCCACTTTACAAGTTTCACATGTACCCTCCGCATGTCTACAACTCACCCTGAGCCAACTCCCTGCTGTCTTCCCACCAACACACACTACCAAGAGACTGCCTACATCCACGCACGTCGGACATAACGTTTAATGATGGCTTCAATGTTTCATGTATCTTTAAAAAATAAATAAAAGGCAGATTAGTTTTTAAACTTGAAAATTCAAAGGTGAAGAAACAGAGGGAGGTGAAAGTGTTGCCATTATGGCTTTCTTTGCCTACACCCTCCCTCATCCTCTGTCTAGCCCAGTGCTTCTCAACCTTCCTACTGCTGTGAACTTTTAACACAGGTACTGACCCCCAACCATAAAATTATTTTTGTTGCTATTTAATAACTGTAATTTTGCTACTGTTATGACTTATAATGTAAATATCTGTTTTTTTCTGATGGTCTTAGGCAATACCTGTGAAGGGCTGTGCCACCCCCAAAGGGGTCACCACTCACATGTTGAGAACCACTGCTCTAGACGGTAGCTGGGAGGGCTGGAAGAAATCTTAAAAGATGACAAAAATGGCCCCCTCAGGGAAAATGACACTCTTTCTGCACCCTTCATTATAACTTCCGTGGGTTTGTTCCCCAAACCCTGTCCACGTATCTGCATACCACTGGTGTGCCAATATACAGATATACACAGAAACATCACTTTTTCTCACTGCAAAAGAGCACACCACACTGGCCAGCAACACGGAGATGTTTAAAATGGGTTTTAGTCACCTGTTCTTCTGCCCTGGGAGAGAACTGAGTCCCAGCTCTGTTCTTAAGACTTGCACCCTTTTCTGAACTTATTGCTCAGCTTCACTGTGGACAAATAAAGCTATGGGGCTGGAGGGATGGCTCAGTGGTTAGAGCACTGGCTGCTCTTCCAGAGGACCTGTGTCCAGTTCCCAGCACCCACCATAGTGGCCCACAACCATCTGTAACTCCAGTTTCAGGGGAATCTGACACCCTCTTCTGGCCTCCACAGGTACTGCATGCATGTGATGTACAGACACATTCAGGTAAAAAACCGCCTATACACATAATGTAAAATAACTTTTTTAATTAAAAAAAGAAAATTGTAAACACATTTTATTAACTTGCTGGTTAATAAATGAATGAAAAAGCATGGTCAGGAGGGCATATGTATCAAACTGTGTAGCACAGAGTCCCGTGGTGAGCCCCCACTTGCCTTTGGGGTTGACACACACATTCAGAGAAATGGCTGAGGCTCTTTATTCATGATGAGTGTGGGGAACATCTGTCTGCACACAAGCTGGGAGGTGGAGAAGAACAGGGTAATCCAGGCAGCCACGCTTCAGGACTCACAAATTGGGGTAAGTTACTTAAGTTCCCCGAGTCTCTTCTTAAAAAATGAGGAGAGTTCTAGTGTCCAAGTGGGCTGCAGTGAGAAGCCCTGTGAAGGCGTGCTTGGACATGGGCCTGACAAAGGGTCTGAGTCAACGCCGGTCTCGCTCAGTGTCACTCCAGGTCCCTTAGGCCCAGTGGGAGCTGAAGGCATGGCTTCTGTTCTGACGCTTCCTGTGACCACAGGCCAGACCCAGATGAACATAGAGGAGTATTAGCCCTGGTCGTGATGGAAGATGGAACTTACCCATTCAGACTGACAACCAGGGCTGGGACAGACAGACAGACAGACAGACAGACAGCCAGAGACAAACAACAGATGTGTTAATTAGTAAAATGGAATGGATAGAGAAGTGATACAGGAGCTTTCAATGTGGTACTGTGACAAAAGGCCCTGCAGGTCCGGACAGGAGGGTGTGGGAGTGGGGTGGGGGCAAGGGGAGTCACAACCCCAGTCTGGCTTATGCAATTATTTGAATATCGTTGGTAGAAAGGATGTCTTAAGGTAGGGAGGAAGGGCGTGCTGTGGGGACAGGGTATGGCTTGAACTAGAGGTCAAGATGGAGACACATTGTTCCAAGCCGACTGGTAAGGAGAAAACCACCAACGGCATTGGAGATAGAAACTTCTGGAAACTTGACAAAAGGAGGCTTTCAAAAATGCACATTCCTTTAAGTGAATACTGGTTTGGTGTAAGGCCCGGAATTAGGGTTGTAAGGTACAAGGTGCTCAGAGGCTTTCCAAAGGGTGCTAGCATTAGGGCCCCTGTGAGGAAGTCAAAGGCACTGGCTGGAGCTAAGAGAGTAGATGGCCATGTCCTCCAGATGGCTTCCAGAGCAATATGGCAGAATAAAGAAAGGGTTCGGAACCCATTAGAAGTGTAGACATGGAGCTGGAGAGACGGCTCAGTGGTAAGAGCACTGTCTACTTGTCCAGAGGACCCTGGTTCAATTCCCAGCACCGACATGGTGACTCACAGCTCTAACACCAGGTCCACGGGGATCTGACTCCCTCTTTAGGCCTCCTCAGGTACTCCAGGCACATAGAACACATACATATGCGTAGACAAAACACCCATACATATACAGTAAAAATAAGTAAGCCTTTGGGGGAGAAAACAAAGGGAGGAAATAAGGAAGAGAGAGAGAAAGGAAGAAAGAAAGAAACCAAGAAAGAAAGAAAGCAAAAGTAGAAATAAGGAGGTTGGGGGCAGGGACTGGGAGGAAGGGAGGGAGGAGAAACTGTGGCCAAGATGTAAACGAAATAAATAAATGAATTTATTTAAGAGAGATGGGGGCAGGGGACTGTTTCTCTACATAGCCCTGGCTGTCCTAGAACTCACTCTGTAGACCAGGCTGGCCTTGAACCAGGAGATCTGCCTGCCTCTGCCTCCCCAAGTGCTGGGATTAAAGGCATGCACCACCACCGCCTGGCACTAGATTTTATTTTTAATTGTGTGCATTATGTGTCTCTGTTTGGAATGTATATATAGGCTCAATGCCTTCAGGGCTCAAAAGGGGGCGTCAGATCCCCTGGAATTCAGAGTTACAGGCAGGTGTGAGCCACCTAAAGTGAGTGCTGGGAACTGAACCCAGGTCCTCTGCAAGAGCAGCCAGTGCTCTTACCCACTGAGCCATCTCTCCAGACCCTCTAGATTTTTTAAACACATAGCACGTTACCCTAATGTGCAGTGCACATGGGGACTTCTTGCTCCTGTCAAATTATAACTTAGCGCCCACTAACCTACTTCTCAAATCCCTGAGCCCGGCTCACCTCAGCCTCTGGTTGTCGCCCTTCGACTCTCGACATCTGGGGTATCAGTATCTTTATTTTCCTTTTTTTACTATTCATATGAGTGAGATCATATGAAACTCTTTTTCTGTTCATGACTTACACAAAGATCTCTAGTCCCATTCACACCATTGCTCATAACACAATTTCCTTTTCTGTTTTTTACTTTCTTTTTTTTTGCTTTGTTTTTGTTTTTTGTTTTTTCAAGACAGGGTTTCTCTGTAGTTTTGGTGTCTGTCCTGGATCTCGCTCTGTAGACCAGGCTGAACTCGAACTCACAGAGATCTGCCTGGCTCTGCCTCCCGACCACCACCAGGTCACAATTTCCTTTTCTTGGCCAAACTGTATTCCATAGGTCCATTCATTAAAAGGCAGTAAGATGTTTCCATTTCCTGGCTGTTGTGGTGGTGATGAGCTAAATCTGCCTCTCAGCCAACAGAGAACCTCTCTTTGCAGGCAGCTGAGGGGTGGGCAGTGGCAGGAAGGGCGTGCCACTTCCTTTAGAACAACTCCCACAAGCTCGCCGCCTTCTCTTCTCCTCTCCTCCTCTTCCCTGTTGACCAGATTCTGCGTCTCCAGTGTGTGGAGCATCTCCTCCTGCTGGGACTCAGTCCTGTCGCTGAGATGGGAGAGAAATAAACTATTTAGTGTGCGGGGTGCTGAGACTCCAGGGATCGTTTGCTACAGCGCTTGGTCTGTCCTCGTACATGGAGACTGGAGTGGCTTCAGTCTGCATGTGTGCCACTGCATGTGTGGTAAGATAGGAAAGTCTAGTCACACAGCCATGGGGCTCGAAATACTAGAAGAAAATATCTAAAGATGTCAGGGATAGTGTTAGGTGAATACATGAGATAATGTATGTGGAAATCCAGTCCATGCCAGCACAGTTCAATACCCAAAGGCTACTCTCCTAAGAGATGATGTTGACTGTCAGCTAGAAACCAACTTACAGAATAATGAAGCTGGGCCTTTTGTGTGTATAGCACAGGAAGACTAACTCCTAATAGATCACAGACCTAAAGGTAAGAGCCCAAACTGCAACACTCTTAGGAAACCAAAACAAAACGTTAAGTCTTCAGAGGCTGGAGAGAGGGCTCGGCAGCTTACAACACTGGCTGTTCTGGCAGAGGACCCACGTTTGATTTCTATCATGTACACAGCAACTTACAACCGCCTGTAACTCCAGCTCTGGGGGATGTGACGCCCTCTTCTGGCCTCTGCAGGCATCGCACATACATGATGCGTATGTGTAAATACAGGCAAAACATTGGAACATATCAAATAATAAAATTAAAAAGGAAGTTTTTAAGAAGAATAAGTCTTGCTGGTCAGTGGTAGTGCACGCCTTCAATCCCAGCACTCTGGAGGCAGAGGCAGGCGGATCTCTGTGAGTTCAATATCAGCAGAGTGAATTCCGGGACAGCCAGGGCTACATAACAAAACCCTGTCTTAAAAAAAGAAAAAGCATTCTTCATGGACTTAGGTTAGGCAAATCTTTCTTAGATAAAATGTCATGGACACAATGGCAAAGAAAAAATAGGTTAGATGCCAAATAATAAAACATTTTTGTGATCCATAAGATACTCCCAAGAAAATAAAGAGAAGTCATGTAATGGAAAAAAACTGAAATTAATATATTTTGTGTGAGACTTGTATATAGAACGATTTTTGAAAAGTAATAAAGGGGCTGGAGAGATGGCTCAGTGGTTAAGAGCACTGGCTGCTCTTCCAGAGGTCCTGAGTTCAATTCTCAGCAACCACATGGCAGCTCATAACTGTCTGGAACTCCAGTTACAGGGGATCTGACACCCTCACACAGACATACATGCAGGCAAAACACCAATGCACATAAAATAATAAATAAGTCATTTAAAAAAGTAATATGAAGTAGTAAAAATAAAAGCAAACAAAACTGACTTAAACACAGTCAAATAGTATCAATAGATACTTCTCTAAAGAAGATGTAATAAACGGTCAATAAACAGATACAAATACATTCAACAGCATTAGTCAATAGGGAAATGCAAATCAAAACCATAACGAATTCCATTTGACACCCACTAAGATGACTAAGTTTTTAAATATTCAGACAGTAACCAGGGTTGGGAAGGTTGTGGAGAGACTTGTGTCCCCACACACTGCTGGTGGGAATACAAAACACAGTGACCTTTTCGAAAGGCATTTTGTGACTCTTCTAATCAAATATGGAGTTATCATGGCACCCATGACATGACATGACACTTGGCACAGATCAACCAATCACTGGGCAGTGGACAGCACTCACCATGGCTTCCCCAGTGGGGCAGACTTCATTGATGCTCAAAACAGTGGATTTTAGTCTCCTCAGTCCCAGGTCTGCAGGGTCAGAGGATAGATGGCATCCTACTGATCTCTCTTACTTGGCAGGTGAGGAAACTGAGGCCTACAAGGACTGGGGATGCTAAAATAACTCAGGGTTTAGGAATAACTTTCAGGTACAGCTGGCCTCCTGCCCAGACTGTCCCCGTTCAGCTCCTGTTCAGCCAGAAGTGTTACAGGGGTGGTTCCACTGTGTGGTCCCAGACATCAACATGACCCTGACGTTTGCTTTTTATTTTTTTCCATATATGGCATACTTTTTTTTTTTTTTGAAAGCCGGTCTCTCTTTGTAGTCCTGGCTAGCCTAGAGTTCACTATGTAGATCAGGCTGGCCTCGAACTCACAGAGATCCACCTGCCTCTGCCTCCTGAGTGCTAGAATTAAAGGTATACGCTATCATGCCAGACCTGGAAGGCATATCTTGAATTTCTTATGTTTCTCCCCTCTCATCATTGATGTGCCTTGTCCTCCGTGGTCCTCACTGACCACACTGTCTCTGGCCTGCTTCTTTTTTTCTGTTATTATTATAAAACACAATTTTAAAATTATCAACTATTCCCTCCCTTCTCTCCTCTCATTCTCCCAATCCTCTGTTCACACTCTCTCTCTTTCTTTTGCTGAGGATGAAACCCAGGGGCCCACAGAAGCCAATTAAGTATTTGACCTCAAACTGCATCCTTGGTCTCCATGGTAACTGTTTTCAGATGTCCATTTCAGGACTAGGGCTCTAGTTCTCTAGGAGAGTATTTGTTGGCTCGTGAGGCCCCAGGTTTGATCTGCAGCCCCACCCAAAACCCACTCACACCAAAGTCACATTACTACAATCCAGCCACAGGACTTTTCCTCTTGCAATTGAAGCTATTATCTACTAAATGGTGACACCTTGCTCCCCACCTCTAACCCATGGCAATCACGCATCTGTCTTCTGTTTCTAGAAACCCAATGACTCTAAGCATTTTGCAGAGATGGAATCATAATGTGTCTGCATTTCCCAAACTTGCCTGTTTCACTCAGCATGATATTCTCAGGGGTTATCACATGGTAGCACGTGTTGAGATGCCCTTCCTGTGTGGGTGAGTGACAGTCTGTCGTAGGGAGTGTGTTCCACATTCTCCTTATCTGCTTACCCATCAGCAGGCTCTCCATCCCTTCCAGGCTGAACTATTGCACATACTGCTGCTGTGAGCATGGTCTATGGACGTCTCTTTGAGACCCTACCCCAGAGAGAAGTGCCAGACCATGTGATAAGTCTACTTTTGGTGTTCTGAGGGTTCGATGTACAGGTTTCCACAATGATGACATCATTTTCCTTCCCACCACCAGCACATAAGGATTTTGATGCCCTTGCTCACTCCCGACACACAGTCATTTAAAATAGTAGCCATCCAAATGGGTGTCATTGTCTTTCGGATTTCAAAAAATGCTATTTCCTCCTTCGAGAATGCCTACACTATGCGACTACTGAATAACTTGGTAGTTGAAATTAATCTCTTTATTATCAAATGAATAATTCTTTAGAATCAAATATTTTACATGTTAGAGATTCCATCTATCATCATCTCTCTTACACTCAGCTTTAGAAAACCAAAAAACAAAACCTACCCAGCTCCTCAATTTGGATGCAGCTTCTTTGAGGACAGGGGACTTGAACTGTTGTCTTTGACTCTCAGGGTGTTTTGCCCAGGGCACTGGATGATAGAGGCCCTCAAGTGCCCAAAGACTGGAAAGCTACAGCCAAAGCCAGACCCCGGGTCCCCCTCAGCAATGTACTCCTTACTGCTGAGGGCCAAGAGAAACGCTTAGAAAAGAAAAGGAAACCAAACTCTGGTTTTTAGAAATGAGATGTGGCCTCCTGATTGCTTTCTTGTCACACACACACACACACACACACACACACACACACACTCACACGCACGCACGCACGCACGCACATGTGGGCGCAAATTTGTGTTTCAAATCCACAGTTCATGAAGTTCTTTGGGAGGCCCAGAGCAAGAGGATTTCTGCAGCATCCACCAGATCCATGAAGTCATTGTCGGCTTCCATCCTTTGTTCCGCAGTGCTGTTTGCTTCTGATGGGACCTGATGAGCTCTAGAGCTCCATCCTTTCCTGTTGAACGCTTCAGCATCTTCCCAGAGAATCCGGAAGGCGGATACGCAGGCAGGAAGGATCTGTGGTCCTGGTGTGAAAGTTCTGTGCGATAATGTGAAGGCCTGGCCCAGCACCCCGCACTTGCCCACCATTTTCCTTCCACACAGGGGGTGGGTTCATTCATGGCTTGGGCCTTCATGTCAGCTCATCACACGTTAGCTCCAGAGATTATTATTCGGGCCCTGGCCTCAGCATCCTGCTGACAAGAGCGCCAGAACCTCTCTGACCTACTCACATCTTCAAGAAGACAGAGTTCCTTATCACGGTGGGGAAGAGGCCTCCCTTGGGGCACCAAAGTGAGATCACAGGATAAGGACCACTTCCTGTTTCGTTCTCTTTGATTTTGTCTTGAGAGAATCTCCAGAAGGAAGTAGATAGTAGGTAGATCCTGTTCCTTCCAAGGACTTCTTAGGACCCTTGGCATCTGTCACGGCCCGAGCTAATCACCTCCCCAGATTCCTCCAGTCCTTTGACAGGATTTTGATCTTAGAAATCACACAGAGCCGTGCCACAAGCTTCCACTCCACCATCTGCACTTGACCCTGACAGTGAGGTGGACCCGAGTGGTCAAGGCTTAGTTAGTTAGGTAGTGGGTCGCGTGCACACCCAGCTTGGGATCTGGAACTTGGGCTTTGGAGGCATGCTGGACCCCTTAGGTGGGCATAGTGTCCTCACTGTGACCTCCAGCTCCTGGCAGCATTCCCACAGGGAGCTCCAAGTGGCTTGTTTTACCTCTGTCTCAGAGAGACAGATCGTGACAGGCATTTTCCAAGCCTGGGCTGCAATTTTCCGTGGAAGGTTCCGGGTGTTCCCTCGTCAGGCACAGCTGCCTTTTGTCCGGGGCTCCCTCCCGGGGGGGCTGTGTGCCCTCCTCAGCAGTTTTCAAGGTCAGATTCCTGACTGACTCTTGCCTGCTGCTGCAGTGGGTTTCTGAATTCATTTCTGTAAACTTGACTCCAACCGAGGGGAAAAACATGGGGGGGGAGGGTTGGCATTTGGCTTGAAAATACACTGAATTGGGGTAAAAATACCAATGTGCCACCCAATCTTTGCCCCTTCATCCACTCTAATGTCGACACCCCAAAACTAAGATTGCCCAGGATGGTGAGGGAGGCATAAGTGTCAAAGGTTAAGGGCGAAGGATTCAGAATCAGCTGCATGGGACCACTGCTTGTCTCTGCTATCGGCTGTGTGACCTTGGACAAATCCTTTGACCTCCCCGGATGTCATCTCCTAATCTCCATAACAGCTGTGCAAAGCTGGTCCTGGGGAAACAGTGAAGTCCCAGGTGCTTGTCTCTGATCTCACGATGGCTGCATCCTGGATTGTTTGGTTCCTGCGCTCTGGGCACAGAATCTTCACTGTTTCCTGAGTGGGTCAAGGTCCTGTCACCCAGTTTTACTATGGTTATTTCCCTCACATGAACCTTCTTCTCCAGCTTCAAGTTTCTGGTTAAATATTTTTCCACCTTCTTATCCACTCGGTCTAAGACTGCCTTCTCACCTCCATTCCTTTCTATCTGCTGTTATTTTTTTTATAACTCTTATTAGTATTAGGGGCATCCTTTAGAACTGGACTCCTGTCTGTGAACCTCTTGACACTCAAATGCAAACGAAAGGCAAGCATGTTGCCTATTTTGCTCACTACTGCACCCTCAGTACCTACACCAATCCTAAGATGTTGATACCTGAAAAGGGTGTTGCTGAATGAATGTTCTGGGTGAACAGAACATGCAGTTATAGCACGCCCAGAAGTCAGGAGGCGAGCCCAGTGTACACACCTGGGAGAATATGGTGTCTTTGGGTCCAATAAGCCTTCACAGGGGAGGCCAAGGGTCTGAAGGGACTGGCTTTCCTCCCCTGGTACCTCCCTCAAGGGTAATGTTCTTTTGGTGAGTAGAGGCGATTGAGTAGTCAGTCACTCAAAGTGCTGGGATGAGAGGTAAAGATATGGGCAGGCTGGGAACGGGGTGGACCTGTAAGTCAGGTGCCCCTAATCAGATAATCCAAAACGTTGCACTTCACTAGCCTAGTGGCTGAGGATAAACAATTTTCATACACAAAATGACATTTTGGGGTTGGGGAATTTAGCTCAGTGGTAGAGTGCTTGCCTAGCAAGCATAAGTCCCTGGGTTCGGTCCTCAGTTGAAAACAAAACAAAACAAAATGACATTTTGAAAGAGGTTTAGTTTCCTTCCATTTTTCCAGTACTAGGGTTTGAACCTGGGTCTGGCACATGTGGAGCAAGCTCTCTACCACTGAACATCAGCCCCACAAAAGGTTTTGAAACAGGGTCTTACTAGGCAATGCAGGCTGGCCTCAGATCTGTGAGACTCCTGCTTCTGCTTCTGGAAAGCTGGGATTATAGGTGTGTACCATTACACCAAGCATAATAAGTTATTTTTTTAAAGATAGATTTATTAATTATATGTATACAGTATTCTGTGTCATATATCCCTGCAGGTAAGAAGAGGGCACCAGATCTCATTATAGATGGTTGTGAGCCACCATGTGGTTGCTGGGAATTGAACTCAGGGCCTCTGGAAGAGCAGATGGTGCTCTTCACATCTGAGCTATTTCTCCGGCCCCCAATAAGTAATTTTTAAATTAATTATTTAAAGTTATCTTTGGGATCTGTACATGTGGTTTATAAAAACTTATACATGAACTTCTTGTTCAGAGTTGAAAATGTTCCAAGAGATACCTTGTCATAGAAATGAATTTTTTTTCAAAACCCCTCAAATCCAAAATCCATTAACACTTCTGTTGCTAAGCACATCAGATAAGAAGTGTTCAACTGTTTTCAACGGAATTAGTTCTCTTTATTCATTATTGACTTGTTCTCTGCTATTCTTCTGTTTATTCTTCAGTTTAGCAAACACGATAGATCACTCACTTCTATGTGCCTGTCTCGTGCTCTCAGGGCTAATTAACGCAAGTGTGAACTAGCTCCTCCCCTCTGCCCAGACTAGCTCCTCCCCCTCCGCCCAGACTAGCTCCTCCCCCTCCGCCCAGACTAGCTCCTCCCCCTCCGCCCAGACTAGCTCCTCCCCCTCCGCCCAGACTAGCTCCCCCTCCCTCCGCCCAGACTAGCTCCTCCCCTCTGCCCAGACTAGCTCCTCCCCTCCGCCCAGACTAGCTCCTCCCCTCCGCCCAGACTAGCTCCTCCCCCTCCGCCCAGACTAGCTCCTCCCCTCCGCCCAGACTAGCTCCTCCCCTCCGCCCAGACTAGCTCCTCCCCCTCCGCCCAGACTAGCTCCTCCCCCTCCGCCCAGACTAGCTTCTCCCCCTCCGCCCTGCTCGCTCACTGTCCAGGGAGGTAGAAAGAGGAAAATTATCAAGAAACAAAGCTCGCTGTGTGGAAGCTGTGCTTCGATCAGAAGGAAGTGGGTGAGAGGCGAGCTCGGGGACCTCCTGCCGACAGCAGCATGCACGCTGCTATGAGAAGCAGGCTTAAAGGTGACCAGAAGTAGCAAGAGATGCTCCAGGGGCAGGAACAGCAGCTGCCCCGCTCCATCCTTTGCGCTCCCAAGAGTCACTTCGTGCTTAAGAAAGGACCTGACCGGAAAACTGGCATTGGGAGGTTATGTGAGGGTCTTGCTTTTGAATTTTTCCCCCCTAAAACTCGTTTCTGTCTCATAAGTAAATGACCCTTTCTTATTCCTCAGGCCTGGTAGCCCTGGACTGCCTAAAGGGTGCCTGTCTGGTTTATTTTAATTAAAATTTTGAATTATTTTATGTGTATGAGCATTTTTACTACATGTATGATTGTGTACCGTATATGTGCTTGGTACCCAAAGAGGCCAGAAGAGGGTGTTAGATCCCCTGGAACTGAAGTTACAGATTGTAGTTAGCCACCACATAGGCACTGGGAATTGAACCCAGGTCCCCTGCTAGAGCAGTCAGTGCTGGGCCATCTCCAGCCACCGTCACCCGCTGTCTACTCTTCCATGGTTTTCCTTTTATTCACATGTGATTACAGCTACAAACAATCTTTCCAACTTTTTAAAAAAAAAATTCAATGTGCATTGGTGTTGGGTCCCCTGGAACTGGAATCACAGACAGTTGTAACCTGGCATGTGGTTGCTGGGAATTGAACCCAGGTCCTCTGGAAGAGCAGTCAGTGCTCTTAACCACTGAGCCATCTCTCCAGCCCCTCTTCCCAACTTAAAATGCAGACAGATACTCCACCTCTATGAGGTGGACAAAGACAGTCAGCTAGCCAACATCAGAGGGTCTTCAGCCACTCATTCTCCAGCTCCCGATGGGTCCAATTCACCACAGAGGAAGGGAAGGGGACTCCTCCTGGACTATCATCGGTGGGACTTGTGTGCAGACGTGGCCCTTCTCTGCCAATGGCATTGCTCTGGCTGTTACCTCTGAGGCTGGATGTAGTCTGTCCTTTTACCAACACACCGAGGCATCAAAGGTCTCATGACCTTTGTAATCCTGCTTTCTTCCCTGGAATCCCTTTGTAAGAGGGTGGTTTCCCGCTGACTTGCCCTGTCTAAGCATGCCCTTCCCACGGTGCGCTCCCTCCAATACACCTGCATGTGGCTGGCACCAGGTGCAGCGTTGGCTGTTTGTCTGCCCCCCCCCCCCAACCACCACTGCATACTTGTGGGCTGACGTCAGTTTCCAGAGGTCAAGAACTATCTGTTTATCTGCAAATTATTATAAAGTAAATGTATAGATAGATACGTGAGAAAGCTTGCACAAACACAGCGCCTGTCCCGGTGAAGTGATAATACATGGAATTTATCACTATGAAAGGAATAGTTTGCTTTAAACAATTACTATCGTCAGGGAGAAGTGGTGTGTGTGTTAGTACTGTATAGAAGGCTCTAGGTTAACCCTCTTCCTGGCCTCTCATGGTCCCTCCCTCCACAGTCCCCCACTGTCCTGTGAAGTGACCTATGGTCATACTTTCCTTCCTCTCTTGATTCAGCCAATCCCTGAACAGGAGGCAACATTCCCTCAGCGTTTCAACCTGACAGAAGCCATTAAGTAGCAGGAAGGATGTGGGCGAGTGGGGGTGGGAGAGTGGAGGGTCCCACTCCACTGCCTTAGAAGGACTGTTTTCAGGAATCAGTAGGGTCCTAGCTGCTGAGCTCTGAGCTGGAAGCCTGCTTTCTATAATGAAATTTATGCAGTAATGCAAAGGGTGTGGAACAATTCAGCCCATTTATAGCAAAGAGAAATGTACATGCTAGCACACCAGTGAAAAGTTTGTAAATAAAAAGTACAAAATATAGGCATGTATATAAGGGTGTGTGTGTGTGTGTGTGTGTGTGTGTGTGTGTGTGTGTGTGTGTGTGTGTCTTTGGGAGTCTTTTGGTTTGGTTTGGTTTTTTGAAACAAGAGTTTCACTTTGTTGGTCTGGCTGGCCTTGGACTCACTTTTGCAGATCAAGCTGACCTCAAACTCATGGACACCCACCTACCACTGCCTCCTGAATGCTGGGCTTAAGGGCCTATGCCATCATATCTGGCATAGATGTCTCTTTAAAAAATGATTTCTTTTATTTTTTGAGATTATAATTACATCATTTCCCCCTCCCCTTTCCTTCTTTCTCCTGTATACCCTTCTTTGTTGTCTTTCAAATTCATGGCCTCTTTTTCATTGTTTTACATAAGTGTGTGTGTGAGTGTGTGTGTGTGAGTGTGTGTGTGTGTGTGTGTGTGTGTTACTAACTACACAAACACAACCCGCTCTGCGTGTGTGTATGTCACTTACTTGTATGATGTTAGGGCTGACCCCTTGACATTGGGTAGTCCATCTCGGTGCTCTTCCCTGCAGCAGACTACTTGCCCCCTCTCAGCGTCCTTCAGGGCCTGTAGTTCTTTCTGCAGGGCTGAGGCCTGGTGGGCTTTTCCACTTCCACTTTAGAAAGTCTCTCACATATTTTGAGAAAGAAATAATAAAAGTGAACACAGGCGCAAACCCTTCTGAGGGTTCATCAACATAAAGCAGGTGAGTTTTTGTTTTTGTTTTTTTAATTAACCATAGCCCACTTTGTTGAAGCCCAGAGAAAAATCAAATATCTTCGCAGTTCAGGATAGAAAGCACACTAAAATTTAAATAACAAACAACCCACCACTTAGCATCGGCCTCAAATTTTACACCCACCAACTCTAATCTTTAGAAGAACCTAGAAGGCTAACTAGTGTGAGACCATTTCAAAGATAAGTCCCAAAGAAATCATGTGATTTGTTCAAAGTCGGGCAGCCGGGGGTAGGAGGGGCTGAGACTCCAACACAGCTCTGCTGTGCACTGTACTTAGCTCCCAACACTCTCCCAACTAAAAATAAAGACGCTGCTGTCGTATAGAGCAACCAACAGACTGGGACCTAGGTTTTGTTTAAACAAACGTTCTCGATGTGCACGCACTAAGAAAAGTCCAAGTGGGTGGCCACCAGCCTGCTAACCCCTTTCTGAGAGGGTAGGCCGTTAAATACGTCCAGGATTTCTATTGTGTGGCTCTTCTAAATAACAAACAGGAACTGTACGTGTAGTAGCCAATATATAGAGGTAATTGTCGTCAACGGTGAGGTGCGTTGGTTTGAGGCAGTGTCTACAGTTCTGCTGAGGTAGCAGTTCCGTCTTTCCCCAGGCTTCACTTCCCTAACCTTTGACCTCTCCTCTGTCAACCAGTTCATACCTCAGAGGCTGTATGACAATTGGCCAGCCTCAGAAGAGGACTCTAACCAAGTATATATATATAAAATCACCTTCTCCAGATGATGATGTATGTGGTTCTTTTCTAGCTTTAATTCCTATTTAAAGTTGGCAGCTGTCCTAACTGTCTGTCGCTGTGATAAATACCATGACCAAGTGACTTGGAGAGGAAAGGGTTCATTTGGCTTATAGGTTATAACCGATCACTGAGGGAAGTCAGGCAGGAACCGGGAGGCAGAAACTGAAGCAGAGGCCATGGAGGAGTGCTGTTTACTGACTTGCTCAGCCTGCTTTCTTTCTCTCTCTCTCTCTCTCTCTCTCTCTCTCTCTCTCTCTCTTTCTTTCTTTCTTTCTTACAAAGATTTATTTATTTATTTATTTGTTAGTTAGTTAGTTATTATGTATACAGTGTTCTGTCTGCACATATCCCTGCACACCAGAAGAGGGCACCAGATCTCATTACAGATGGTTGTGAGCCACCATGTGGTTTCTGAGAATTGAACTCAGGACCTCTGGAAGAGCAGGCAGTGCTCTTAACCACTGAGCCATCTTTCTAGGCCCCTTTCTTTCTTTTTTCTTTTTCTTTTTCTTTTCTTTTTTTTTTTTTTTTTTTTTTTTTTTTTTGGTTGTTGTTTTTTCAAGACAGGGTTTCTCTGTGTAGCCCTAGCTGTCCTGGAACCTGCTCTGTAGACAAGGCTGGCCTCAAACTCACAGAGATCCATCATCCTCTGCCTCCTGAGGGCTGGGATTAAAGGCATGTGCCACCACTGCCCAGCTACAGTCTACTTTCTTATAACACTCAGGACCACCTGCCCAGGGGTAGCATTCCCCACAGTGGGATGGGTTCTCCCACATACATCACCAATCAAGAAAATGTCCCCACAGGCCAATATGATGGAGGCATCTTCTCAGCTGAGGTTCCCTCTTCTGGGGTGACTCTAGCTTGTAACAAGTTGACAAAATACTGGTCATCACAGCTCCTAAGAATGGGCAGCCAAGGTTCAAGTCACACAATGCCCCAGTGACCACTAATCCCAATCCCTAGCCTCACGCCAGCCCAGCTCTGATGTCAGTTCACACAATACCCGAGGGACTGCTAAACACAGTACGGAGGGTTCCAAACCCCTTGATTCCACTTCTCATGAGAGTTGTGATTTCCCATGAATCCACATCGGACAAGATTAGGTCACGTCAAAGAATCCTTTGTTCTTTCCACCATCAAGGCATTGAAAAAATAGGGATGAGTCGAAGCAAAAACAGGAGCCCCATGTGTACAGAGATGTCCAGGGAGAAAGCAGGGTGCTTAGGAGTCAACCCCGCAGGCAGGCCTCCTGCAGCTGGCCGGCACACACCCCGGAAAGCCACAGGCCACCAGGCTTATGTCATAGCCCATCTCATTTCTAACCCTCTCTCCCCCACTCCCACCCTTTCCCCACAGAGCTCTGGGACCGGCAGACTGTTGTGATTCTAAACGTCAGGGCAGACCTCTGTCCAAACAGTGACATGCTTTTGTTTTGAGGGTGAGAGAACAAACAAGCTTTGCAGGCCACATGGCCTGCACCGTATGAAGACCACCATGAGCCAAAAATCGCAGGAGGTAGTGTGAGACAGACACAGTTCCGCAGGCGAGACCCAGGGACAATGCTCGCCTTCCAATGCTTTTTTAACACCCATTCCTGAACTTTTCTTGTAAAAAAAAAAAAAAAAGAAAAAAATTTTTCTTCTTTTACTATGACTTCTGACTTATTCCAGGGAACGCCCATTTCCTAGAGGAAGTCCACTGCAAGTTGAAGAGGGGAAGGAGAGATCGATCTTCCCTCTGCAGGAAATAGAAAGCTCCTTGCTGTCCTCAGGGCTCCTTCGCTTGAACACGTAGCTGGGGAAGGCAGGAGTTGAGGTCAGAGTTAATTAGCAGCCTCAGCTGGGGAGCACACTCCTGCTCAGGATGCAGAGGTAGAAGGGCAGCTGGCCAGAAGCACGTAGGGACTGAGCTGTCCTGCTGAGTTGCTGAGGACAAATGGCGTGCAGACTTGGGGTACAAAGGGTGGGTGTGTGCTGGCATTTAAGAGAGCAAAACAGACGTGGTCCAGATAACACACGTGCCTGTCCCCTCATCCCATAAGAGGGTAGGACACAAAACAAATGGTGGGCCTGCCCCATAGACCAGATACGCCACATACTGCCAGGAACATGGGAGAGAAGGCCCAGAGATGAACAAGCTTGCCACCTTTGGTTGTTGTTGTTGTTTTTTGAAATACAGGTCTTGCTATGTAGCCCCAGGCTGGCCAAATTCTTAGTTACCCTGCTGACTCCCCAGTGCTGGGCTGTGGGAGTGTGCCATCACCCCTGGCTTACTTAATCTATTTTGAAGTCATGTGACAATAGCCTGAAGGGGCCAGTCTATGTTCTTTTAAAATTTATTGATGTTATGTGTATGAATATTTAGCCTGCATGTATTGTCTGTGCACCATGTGCACGCCTGTTGTCCGAGGCCAGAAGAGGGCATCAGATCTCCTGGGACTGGACTTACAGAGGGTTGTGAGGTGATTTGTAGGCGCTGGGAACTAAACCCAGGTCCTCCAGAAGAGCAGCCAGTGCTTTTGTTTGTTTGTTTGTTTTGTTTTGTTTGTTTTTTGTTTTTTTCAAGACAGTTTCAAAACCCCATGTAATAGCTCTGGCTGTCCTGGAACTCGTTTTGTATCCCAGGCTGGCCTCAAACTCACAGAGATCTGTCTGCCTCTGCCTCCCGAGTGCTGGGATTAAAGGCATGTGCTGCCACCCGGCTACAGCTGAGCCCTGGCTGTTTCCTTTTGACGGGATCAGGGGAAGCAAGTGATGGGAGGGTGTGTAGCAAGAAGGATGGAATTGAACCTGTGAAGACAGGAGAGACTCTGTGTGGTTGGTTCATCAAGGCCTGAGTGGGCTCTAAGGAGTAGAAAGAAGAGGCAAGCATTAGAACCAGGGCGGGGAGGTGAGGGGCGGGGAGGTTGGCAGAGGGAAGGTTAAAAGAAGCACCTCACCTTCAAAGGGCACACCTTGGACCAGGAAATCTTGTCCGGTTCCTCTCTGTGGAGAAAAAAGAGACACAGAGAGAAGGACTGGGATTCACAGTCTTTACAGGGACTAGAGATGAGAGCTCACCTGGGTTCTGCCTGGTGCCAAAACCCTTCATTCAGTCAGCGCCGACCACTCTGTTGCCCCCAAGGCAGAGAAGGTCCAAGGGACACCCTTAGAGAGAACAACCCAAGAAAGTTGAAAGCAACATGCGAATATCACGTCACCTGAGACTGAGCCCGTCAGTGCCCAGACATCTTTAGAGGGGCTGGCTTGTGCCAGGCCATGCGTGTTCTACGTGACATGGTGGCTTGAGAGGGACATTTTAATATTTTGGCATATTATCTTTCTGGGTGTGGTGCACCATTGTTGCACATACAGCACACCCAGGCAACATCGTGTGAGGCTTCTTGCTTACCTGGAAACTCATGGCACTAGAACTGAACTGAACTAGTCGGAAAGGGTCCACCCTGCCCAGGTATCTCGCTGTAATAATAATCAGAGTCCGTTCTTACCCCCAAGAACTTCTGTAGGTAACAGAGGAAATATGATGGCCTTTAAGTCCATGCTCTGAAGTAAGACCAACCTGGTTACTTCCTGTTAACTATGAGTTTGTACAGAACAGTGTATGTGTTCTTGAAAGGTATTTTGACCCAAATTCCTGCATCCTTCTCATTAAGAAGTAAGAAAAACTTCAGCCAAGGAGGCAGCTAATAAAGTGTCTTTAGGGGTCTGAGGAGACGGCACAGTGATTAACAGTGTGCATTTACTCTTTCAGAAGCCTGGAGTTCTACTCCCAGCATCTACACTGGGCAGCTAACAACCTCCTGAAGCTCCAACCCCAGGGGATCCTACTTCTGTGGCCTTCTAAGGCACCTTACCTCTGCAGCACACACTCACACACACAGACACACACACACACAGACACAGACACACAGACACACACACACACACACACACACACACACACACACACACACACACACACACACAGACACATGATTAAAAATAAAACAAATCTTTTTAAAAGGAAGGAAAATGTCCTCTGTCTGGTCTGCATTCCTCAGCAGCCTGGGTCTTCATGCTCTGGGCACTCCAAGCATGCTGCATGGGTCTCTTCACGCATGTCCACTTGGTCTCTGTCACCACAACAGGGCACGCTGCAGCTCTGCTTTACGCCAGATATTTACAATCCCACTCCTGAGGACTTCTGCCCACACCCCACTCTACCCCCATTTGGAGACCCACCTAGACACCCATTGCTTGTGTTGTGGGGGACATTTCTGTTTCGAAGGGCCTGCTATTCTGAGAATCCAGGGTTCCCACCAGGTGTGGTCAACATCTTCTCTAAGACGTGCCCAGAAAAGCTCAGCTGGCATTAGGTCCTTACAAGGAACTGTCCAAGGAGTAATGGCATCAGAACACAATTCAGGATATTTAACTCAATTATTATGAGTGGTGTGTGGATGCTGGAAGACTCATGGTGTGCAGTCCTCAGAATGTCTCTACGAACAGGCCATCCACCTTCATTCACAGGTGAAGAACCAAACATTTAAAGGTCACCATGGTAACCTTTAAATGTACAGTGCAGGGCAGCTTCAACAACCCCAGATTGAAACTCTGTTCTGTTCCCATTAAACAATAGCCCTTCCTCTGCCTTCCCTCAGCTCCAGTAAGCCCTGTGCTACCCCGAACCCTGTGATCCCGACTGTCCCAGGGCTGCTCCGGAGTAGCATCAGATAACACACCTATTCCCTGACAACCTTTCGTCTCTCTTATGATAACGTCAAGTTTCCTCCAGGTTATAGCCTGTGTCCTGTTTAAGGCTGAGTAATAGTCCCATTGTGTGAGCAGCTGAAACTCTGTACAGAGATAGGATTCTAATGCAGGCATGTGAGTCTGCACATTCTGGGCTCTTTCGTGCAAGGAGGCAATGAATGCCATTGTCAGTGTGTGAAGATTCAGTATATGTAAAGCCTAAGTGAAATAAAATGTAAGGGGTATTGGGGCTCTGCTCTCCACATTTCAAGCTCAGAGCTGAGGGTCAGAGAACCTCCAAACTCTTTTTCCATTGTCCCATTTCTGAGTGGAGCACCCCATTGTCTGGGATCAGATGGCTAGCTGCCTCTCACCCCTCTGCTGACCGCACCCATCCCATGACGCTTCCCACCAGCCGCCTACCCCTGGCACACCCTGGCTTTTCCTCTTCTCCAAGTCACGTACTGAAGCCTCCAGGACATCACCCACTGAGTCCAAGTAGCCCCGAGACCTCCCACTCCCCACCCTTCCCTGTTGCCCAACTTCCCTGTCCTGGTGAGTTGGGCCGCTGTCCTATCACTTCCGCAAGTCTGAGGCCTCTCCACTTTTCATCACAGGCCTTAAGCTGCCAAGGGCAGAGCCGCCTCCCCACACAGCCTGCCTCATGACTTCCTCTCCCAGGTCCCGTCCACATCTGGGGACCAGGCCCGGGTGACGACACCGTCCCTCAGACCCTCTGCATTCTTGAAGGGTCTGTAGCTCTTTCTTCTGCTTGGCTTGTGTCCTGCCATGCCAAGTCAGCTCTACCCCACTCGGGAAGTTCTGCGGCTGCCAGTCCCCAGCTCTGTTCTCACCGACACCCTCCTGGTACAGTTTGGTTCCTCATCTACACCCTCCTCACACAGCTTGCTCTGCCTTCCTTCTTCCTTGTATCCCTTAATCCATTTCACTTCCCATTCAGCTTCCGGACATTCATGGGGATAACATCCCCGGACACTCTTCTCACCCGCTGCCTCTCCCTGGCTCTCTCCTCCCTCCCTCGTTTTGGCCCCCAATCTGCAATGCACATTGATTCCACCCATTGTGTCCTTTGCAATCTTTAGGCTTGTGAATTTCAACACAATTCATCCACGTTTTTAATAAGTATTCTTGTATTTTGTCTATAAGCTTTTCCCCCTGATGTGATGGATATGGGAATTACCAGACATCATCACTGCGCATTATAGCTACATGTAAAATCACACCACAGCCCATGGATACACACAATTAGCATGTGCCAATTAAAAGTCATTTCCTGGGCCTAGAGCGATGGCCCGGCAACTAAGATCACTTGTTGCTCTTGCAGATGACCTGGGTTCAGGTCCTAGCATCCTCATGGAAGTTCACAACTCCAGTTTCAGGGCCTCCAATGCCCTCTTCTGACCTCTGTGGATACAGCATAACCATGGTGCATAGATATACATCCAGACAAAACACTCATATTCATAAAATGAGATAAAATCAATCTAACACAAAAACTTTAAAAGTATCTTCCTGCTGTGCTGAGGATCAAACCCACAGGACTCATACATGCTAGGCAAAAGCTCTGCCATTGAGCTATCCCTCAGGCCTCTAAACAAATGGTTTTTTCTTTTCTTTCTTCTTTCTTTCTTTTTTTTTTTTTTTTTTTTTTTTCCAAGACAGGGTTTCTCTGCGTGGCTTTGATGCCTGTCCTGGAACTCTCGCTATAGACCACTCACAGAGTTTCACCTGCCTCTGCCTCCCGTGTGCTAGGATTAAAGGCGTGCACCACCACCTCCCAGCTTGTGGGTTTCTTTAATAGACTCCTCATGGCTTATACAACAAACAAGCCGTAGCATAAGCAGATCAGGTAAGAGGGGTTCGAGCTAACACCAAAGCCATTTTCTAGCCCAAGTGAGTTGAACAGGAGCAGTACCGAGGAAGAGGAATATTGGAAGGACTGTGGCCGTCTGTGGCGTCTGTGGCCATCTACATACTGGTCAGTCCCTGGGTAGTTTTTCAAAACAGAATGTTTTGAAAAAACAAAAAACAAGGTTTAGAGGCTGAGGAGATGGCTTAGTGGTTAAGAGCACTTACTGGTTTTTTTGCAAAAGATCTGAGTTTGATTCCCCAACTTCAAGTTCACAAACACCTGTAACCCCAGTTCCAGGGGGATCTGTCACTTCTGACCTCTATGGGCATCTTCACTAATGCATACTCAAGCACACACACACACACACACACACACGCGCGCACACACACGCGCACACACACACACACACACACACACACACACACACACACACACACAAGCACAGTAAAAAACAACCCTTGAGAGAAAATGCAAACTGTGAGAGAGTCTCCAGACGAGCTTGAGGGATGCTACATAGACACACTCACTCAGGTTTGGCGCCTAAGCCTGAGAGGCAGCATCCTGTCCTTGGCAGAGCCAGGTCTAAGTGACTCCTAAGTGAACACCTGGAGCCGCTGCCCTGACAACGCCACCATCACAAGACCTTGCCAGGCGTGTCTGCACCTAGAGGGTTCAACTTCAGTCACCCTTCCCTCAGCAGACGTGTGTGTGTGTGTGTGTGTGTGTGTGTGTGTGTGTGTGTGTGCATGCGAGCGTGTGTTTCTGCAAAGGGCGCTCACGAAGCACAACAGACCCACCCACTCCTTTCCTTCACCGTAGCAGAGAAACCAGCCCAATGTCTTCCTCAGTTGTTCCTGAAGATCCAGCGCTCTCCAAGTCCCTTAGCTTCTGAATTGAGAATGGTTCAAAATGGAGTCAACAGCTTCTTGTGAACACTTTCATTCCCAGTGAGAAGTGAAGCACCCCCACCCCCACCCCATTTGAGAAAGGTACCCATGACATTTAAGGAACATTTACCCAATGAAAATGTCTCATTACCTGTAGCTAAATGTCTCTACATTCTGTTGAGTAGATGGATTTGGGGCTTAACTGGCTAATCACTCCTCCCACTTAGAGCCTATACTTTGATTGACCTATTTGTGAATCAAACTGTCCTTCTCGCCCTGTGGAGGAATGCAGTGGAGACTGTAGGGTAATTATATGGCTGTGCCTGTGTCCATCAAAAAAGAGCCCCCAGTGAGTCTGTTCTGGGTGGTCTTGCCACATGGGTCAGGCTCTGACAACCGGAAAGAGGTCTGATCTTAATGCCTGGGCACAAAGAAGAGAAGGTGGCCACTTACGGTTCTTCAGCTGACACTCTGCAGTGGGACATCCTCACTGATGAGGACATTCACCGCCATCTCCTTCAGTTGCATATTAGTATAGCAGGTTGTTCTGAGCTAAATTCAGAGGTAATAATGACAACATTGGGCCTTGAAAACATTGGGTTCATTCTGTGCTTTGTACACTGGTTCATTCAATATCTCTCTGCAACACAGGGGGAAAGGTTGACCTTCTGTGTGTGTAGGGTAAAACAGAGATGGGAGCAGCCCCGAGGATTTCTGCGTCATCGCTACTGCTGTGATAAAATGGCCTGACAACAAGCAGCTGAGCAGAGAAAGGATTACTTGCAGCCCACGATTCCAGCTTGCAAGTCTAAAAACTGAGAGGACGTGAATGCAGCAGGACCTTTAAACAGCTGGTCACACCATTCATAATCAAGGGAGGAGAGAAACATGGGCATACCTGCTCACTGACTGGCCTGCTTAGGCTCAGCTCCATTTCTCCCCTCTTCCACAGTTCAGGAGCCCCTGCCTAGGGAATGGTGCTGCTCATAGTAGGCTGGGTCTTTCCAGATCAATGAACATAATCAAGACATTCCCTCTGCAGACAGGTCCACAAGCTAACCCACTGCAGGCAGTCCCTCATTGGAACTCTCTTCCTTGGTGATTCTAGATTGTGTCTAGAGCTGCCACAGCATGTCTGTTTATTTCTAACACTAACACACCGTGCCAAGCACTCTCTAGTACCTGATGCATGCTGCCTTGTCCACTACTCATCAAGGTCCTAAGCTGGTCACTTGCCTGGGAATGTGGAGCTTGGACTGTGGCCCTCTAATGGCCACTGTCATCTGTGTCGTCACACCATGCTGCACCGAGTCTCTAAGCATCAGTGGCCCAAGGTCATATGTGCCTCCTGTTTCTCTTCTTAATAGCCCACACTCATATGCACACTCACATACTCACATGTGTGCATACACACACTCTAAACTAGTATGAACTTGTGCTCCTTGGGAACAGTGGTCAACGTAACTTCTTCCTCTTGAATTCATATCAAAAAGTTCTTCGTCTTGTATTATGTTAAGTGCTGGGTACTAAGTAGCCGATTTTGTTTCTCTCCACTTTAGATGCACTACCACTGAGTTCCTTAGAATCTTTGGTTTGGGTCCTTGTCCCAAGCATGGCTTTCTTTCATCTATGTTTATGTATCCAAAATTTTAGATTGATTATTTATTTTATGTGTGTGGTTTGTCCGTTTGTTTGCCTACCTAAACACCTGTGCACCACACATATGCAGTTCTGAAGGGAGCCAGAAGAGGGCATCAGATCCCCTGGAACTAGAGTGAGAGATGGTAGTGAGTCACCTGTGGGTGCTGGGAATTGAACCTGGTTCCTCTCCAAGAGCCATTTCTCCAGCTCCTACTTATATCCATATTTTGAATAATAAAATGAACTCAAGAACCATAATGCTAACAGTAATCCACATCAATGTCATGCCTCTTTCCTGGCTCTCCCCACATGAAGCCATCATGCAGAATTTTATTTTATTTCATTTTTGTGTTTTTTGAGACAGGATTTCTCTGTGTAGTCCTGGCTGCCCTTGGACTTGCTCTGTAGACCAGGCTGGACCCGAACTCACAGAGATCTCGTTGCCTCTGTCTCTTGAGTGCTGGGATTAAAGGCATGCCCAACTATGCAGGATTTTTATATGTCCTTGTTTCTTCCATTTTATACTAAACCGACTGCTGCTCACTTTCATTCTGAAATTTATTCACTTACTCATTCAGATGCCTGTTCCTTAGATCCACTCCCTGTGTCTCATGCAGCCACAGCTCATTCATTTTCTCTGCTGTGTAATTCTTCCACACAGTTGCTGGTGGGTGTTTTGGCTGCTTTCCATTGCTCGATGTGAGGAAGGCTGTTTCTCCTGGGCATTTCCCTTTTCCACAGGATGGCCAGTCAGGCACAAAAAAGTGAAGTAACTCACCTAAACCTCCCAGGCAAGGCAGCCGATCCAGGACTTGAGCCTAAACCATGAGTTCCCTTCCCCCACTGTTACCCAACTCTCATCAGCTTGGCTGTGAAGGAAACAGCAAGGAAAAGATGGAAGGAACTCCCCTCCTCATCCCACTGCTGGAAAGTTACTCTGCCCACTCGGCACCTCCTAGAGAGGGAAAGCTTGCAGGTTGAGTTTATTAGTCTTTCAAATAAAATCACTTATCCTCTGGGATACAGTGACTATCCACTCCCATTTCAAAGAGTAATGTGGAGCTCAACTCATCTTGCTAAACACATGCACAGACAAGCAACACTAAAGCACACACAAGTACACTAAAGCAACACAAGTAAATATACACGCATATATTATTATGTATAGAAGTGTTCATGAATTTGAGAGGAAGTTGGCAGAGGGTCATGTGAAGAGTTGGATGTGGAGAGGGAGGAGTGGAAATGACATAAATACAGTACTCACATATGAAATTCTCGAGAAATATTAATTTTATTTGTGAGGCCATATGCTAGCCCAGTATGGTTTCACATCTAGAAATGGTTTAGATTTGCGATTCAATTCCCTTTGCAGTGAGAGTAACAACACGTTTATACATTTTCTTTTTGGCCCAGAGTTCAAAAGAAGAGGTTATAGACTAATAAAATGTGAGTCACTAAGCCTGCTAGAATGTTCCTGGAAACAAGATAACTAAACTCGCCTCTTCGGATTAAAAATTGGTCTGACAGAAAAAAAAACATACCAGGGAACCCAAGAATCTCTTATCATATAAACTGTAAATCACAATTTTTAAAAGCAGAGATGATCTTGTCCATATGTGAAGGAATTGGTGGTTTGATGGGAAATGGGAGAGAATGTAGCCTGTGTTGTGTTCAACTTCTTAAAAACAAGCATTTAAATCTTTTTGTTTTACTCTGGGGCACTCAAAACTGCAGACTGGATTTCTATGGATTTTGGATGTGGTCTGGGTTGCAGTCTAACCTCTGCAAGGTCACACACCCCATTGCACCCAGGGACTTCACTGTCCCTGCTCTCTTCTCCTCTCTTCCATCTCATTGACCATTCTGGGAGTTTCTCATCTTTCCAAAAGCTATATTTAAGATTTTTTATCTGTTATTAGTGTGTGTATTTTTTTGTGTATGTGAATGCAGACATTTGTGTGGAGTTCAGAGAACAACTTTCTAGGATGGGTTCTCTCTTTCCATCTTATTGAGATGGGGGTCTCTGATTATTTCTGCCATCTGCATAACCCAGGATAACTGGGCCCTCAAGTCTGTTCTCAAGTCTATTCTGTCTCCACCTCAAATCTCCCAATAGAATTCTGGGATTTTGGCCACATCCAGCTGTTTGAAGGTTCCAGGAAGTGGACTTAGGTCCCCAGGATTATACAGAGCCCTCTTGCTACTCCTCTAAAAGTATTACTTCTTACTTCTGTTTCCAGCTTTCTGTGCATGTGGATTTGGGACCACAGATGTTTGTGCTGTCACTTAAAATATCAAACACAAATATTTTTAAATGATGAAACAACTTTACAGGTATTTTGGAGTACCAAGAGTTGTCACCATCCTGACTCCCATGTTGCTGTGTGTGTCTCCCCACCTCTGTATAAACACATTATCTCTATGGTGGCAAGCCGGGATACCTTATACCTGAGTCAGCACCCCAGGCCTTGTGTTTTCCCAGAACCCGACCTGACAAGCTACTTTGTAAGAAGCACAGATACTACTAGAATTCCAGGCCAGCAAAGCTAAGAAGAGAAGGTTGTAAATAGAGTGCAATTATTGAACAATTTCCCCCAAGGAATCCTGGGGACACCGTGCAAAACTCACACCTCAAAATTATCCTACCCTACTTCAAGGGAGTTGGGGTCCTTATACATCAATCCCCCACAGTCATTGTTGAGGGCTGAAGATGGAGGGGGAGGGAGAGACGACTCCTCAGCTGTGTGGGTGTCCATGCTTGGGGTGATTGACTGGTACTTGCTTGGGGCACATCTAGAGCCCTAAGTGGCATGGGTGGACCCAGAGTGTGTGATGTCCTTCTGTGTTCATGTAACACTAATTATAACCCAGACACTTCCTGGTTGCTACAGTCTTAACACTTCAGGGATTAACTTCTGCATAATATTTCATAATGGAATCACAACTCAACTAGTCCTTTCGCAGTGGATGGTTAGGTTGCTACAGAACGGAAGGGACACCCTGCCAACAGGTCCCTCACTTGTTCAAACCCCAAATCTAAATTCGGGAGAGTATTCTGATATTGGGGGATGGAATGCTGTGTTCTTAAAGATTTGGGGAAGTTTGTTTTTGTTTTGTTTTGTGGAACAAGTCAGGCAGAAACTTGTGTGAGAACCAGGAACCCCGGGACTATGCAACACACTCTCTGTTATTTAGGGTGACGGCTTAATTGCTGGTATGGGATCACGCAACAACTATGCTTTGTTCTTTGGGGTTTTTTTGTTTGTTTGTTTTGTTTTGATTTTTAAGGTCTCTAAATTCTGCCTACCAAAATTTCACATGAGAGCCATGATATAGGGCATGTAGATAGTTGTGAATGGAAAATAAAAATGATCCAAGTACCTGGGAGTGCCCTTTGAAGCTGAAAGTATTAGGGATTCACCTTGTCCCTGAAGGGGATCCCTAAGTCTCCTACATACTGAGTTAATGAACCCACTCTTTGCACAATGATGCCAGGCTCCCAAGTCCAACCAGGAGTTGATGAAAAGCTTCTGGAATGTACTCCAGAGTCCATCTTACCCAGCAACAGATTCTGCTCAGTAATTCAGTTTAGGCAGGCATCCTGGACCACTCCCTGGGCTCCATTCTTTAAACAGAATTATCCCAGAAGCAGAAAGGAAAGTGAACTCCCTACTGGACAGGAGCCTCCCTCCATGAATCCCTGCCCTTGACTCTCTGTTCTGCCCAGAGGATCTCCTTCTAGGAAGAAGTGGCCAGACACAGGCTGATTCCAGAGAACCCATAAAAATCTCTCTCCAGCTTTTTGAGTGTGTGTGCGCACATGTGTATGCTGTGTGCATGTATATGTGTGCCCACGGGTGACCATGCATGTGGAGGCCAGAGGCTGCCATCCAGTGTCTTCCTCAGTCACTCCCCATCTAGGTTTTTGTGACAGGGTCTCTCTAGCTGAACTTACGGGTTCAGCTAGGCTGCTGGCCTCACCCATGGATCTGCATCTCTGCTTCCCGTGAGCTGGGCCTTCAGGTGTGCACTGCTGTGTGCGGGTCTCTCATTTACATAAGTTCTGAGAGACCAGCCAAGTCCCCATGTTTATACGGCAAGCACTTTACAAACTGAGCCGTCTCCCAGCCTCTCCTGAAGGAACCAGAGCTTGTTCTCCTGTGCCTTCTTACCATCTGTGACAATTGTGACACATTGATGTCATGTGCTCAAAACAGGGCTCGGACACTGGGCGTGACGGCGTGCACCTGCAGTCTCAGCACTTGAAGATGAAGCAGAAGGATTGTGAGTTCGAGGCCAGCCTGGGCTACAAGGTGAGAACTTATGTCAAGAAAAAAAAAAATATTTTTTTCAGTTGTGGAGGGGAACTGGAATGTGGGAAACCAGGAGGCAGATGGGAGCTTTTTGTGGCTTTGATTTTGTTTCTTTCTAAACCCAAAACTGATTAAAAAGTGTGTGTGTGTGTGTGTGTGTGTGTGTGTGTGTGTGTGTGTGTTCACATTAAAAATAAAAACCATGGTCTAAATGAAAAGACAAATATTTACAGATACTGTGTAGAATTCGTGGAACTCCACAAACGTGTCTGTACACCCCAGGTTCTTCCAAAGGTGTAAGAAATGCTGGAGTGAGCTTTTCTGGAAAGATGTCAAGCCTCTCTGTTCCATAGTGTCCCAGAAGCCTACCTCCAGACATGTTCTGGGGACATTCACCCCCACCTCCAGACATGTTCTGGGGACATTCACCCCCACCTCCAGACATGTTCTGGGGACATTCACCTCCACGTCCAGACATGTTCTGGGGACATTCACCTCCACGTCCAGACATGTTCTGGGGATATTCGCCGCCCCCTCCCTCCAGAAATAATCTGGGGACTTTGACTTTTGGAGAGCAGTTGGAGCTGCACTCTAAGCCCAGTACTACAGAACTGCAGTTTATCCGAAGCTCAGCTTGAATTAACTTCCCTGTTGTTCTGCCATTCTTTGGCGGCACACTGGCCCAGAGCCAGAACAGCATGTGCCCAAACGTGTAGCTCTCTCTCTAAATCTTTTTTTTTTATTCCCACAACCTTCTCCAACAAATTCATTTAGCTGGCCAATTGTCGATTTGGGGTCCTGGGAAGAATAAGTGACGAACTCCCCTGTTCCAGCAAACACTCCATTCCTTCCTGACAGCCAGCCATGGGGCACCCTGAGCTTAGTGCCCCCACTGTGGCTCTGTGTTATATCTTGGGGTAATCCACTGGACTAACTGTTCCCTTAGAGAAGAATCTTAGAAACCTTATCTCTTTATTCCCTTTGGGCAATATTTCCTTTCAGGAATGCCAGGCTAGGACTGAATCTGTAAGTGAACTCTTGTAAAGTCTAAATGTTTTATGTACACTGTTGAGTTCACATGCATACGTCTTTGTTTTATTCCAGGGCGCAGCATTTGCACTGGTAAAAATCCTTTGCAAAGTTTCTTTCATTGCAGTAGATTTCTCAGGTTGGGGGAAGAGTTGTTTCCCGTTTGAAAGCTGGAAGCTAGGTCCTAGTGACGCGTAGGGACACAGGGAGGTATAGGCGTCGTGAGCTGGATTCCCAGTCTCTCCCCCTCCTAGGCAACATTCTTCTCATTCCGTGAACACTGATTTAGGACATTCAGAAATGACTGGCTGCCTAGAGGCATGGCTTTTCATCGCCACCTACCGTCATTTTTGAGAACTGCATGAATATTTCAGACATTGTCCCCTAATCCCAAACCATGCAGAGGAAGGTACTCTACAAAGAGGAAATGTATTGGGATAGGAAGAAAGAATAAGGAAATGCAAATGAACACTTTCAGATGCTCAGTAGTAAGCCTGGAACATGAGTCACTAACAGAAACCTATCGATCTATAATTTTATGTTTTAGATTTTATTTTTTAAATTTTATTTTATGTGCATGAGTGTTTGCCTACATGTGTGTATGTGTACCGCATGCATCTATGATGCCCGTGGAGGCCATAAGAGGGTGTCATAACCCCAGGAACTGGAGGTACAGATGGTTGTCAGCTGCCAAGTGAGTGCTGGGAACCCAACCCAGGTCCTCTGCAACAGCAGCAAGTGGTCTTAACTGCTGAGAACCTGTCTACCTCCAATCTCCAATTTTAGTTTTTTCAAGATGGAAGTCTTGGCTAGAAAAGATTACAACCAAGGTTCAGTAGCCTGAAGAGACATGGTGTTTTCAATGTGATCTTCTAGATTGTTCTCAAACTGAATTAAGAGCAGTTGTAAGACAGCACATCTATGCAGAGATGTGTTTGGTTTTATGGCAGCTCTCCCAGCAGACTCTGTTTGAACACCATTACAAGGTCAGCCTTGATGTGTCTTGGAAAACATTGGCATTCTAAAAACAGACAAAACGTGCCTCCCTGAGATTCTTCACTTTGGTGGTGATTTTTTCCTCCATGCTTTGCTAGTTTCCAGAAAGAGTGGGTGGGTTAGAGTCAGGGGGCTTCCGGAGGCTTCTCAGAACAAGAATGACAAGGCAGTTGTCCAGAGGGGCCCCCTGAGAATCGTGTTTGGGAACAGGCCGACCCCATGAGGTATATTATCTTTGCCACATTTTGCTGCTTTGTGGGAAATTTATTTTGAATCTTTAACAAAGCCAGCCATGTTTATCTGAAGCACTGAAGAACTTTAATAGTTTAAAACAAAACTTTTAAAAAATAATTAAACCTACAATGAATACTGAAACATGAAAGTCAGACAGACCGTTACCTTAACAAGAAAGGGCTTCCTAGAGATCAAACAATGCTGTTTGTTTTATTTGCTAATGGCAAATAATAAGTACTTTCACTTTAAGGGATTCAGATGGTTACTGAAGGAGCCTAGAAGTTTCTATTGGCCCATTCCCACCAAGACAGAGGTTTCCCACACCTTGTTTTCATAGAGCTGGGAAAAGTGCCGTCCTGAATGCTTAGAGGGGAGCTTATGTTTGGCACCATTGGCATGAGTTCACATTGTCCAAATGAGGGGGAGGGGGACTTCCTGGGCCCTTCCCCAGCCCATGGCCAGTGCTTATTCAGTTCAGCTCTGGGAAGTCACCAGTGCACAGGCTGTTGTGTGCCCTGCTGACTGAAATGCTTCCCTCGACAGCACCCACTCACGATGAACTGGCTTTAATGCAGTCTTCAATAAGCTCGGCTGAGCGCTACCAGCACTCTGGAGGCAGAGGTGGGTGGATCTCTGAGAATTCAAGGCCAGCCTGCTCTACATAGCAAGCTCCAGGCCAGCCAGGGATACATAGTGAGAGCTTATCTCAAAACAAAACAGTTTTAGAGAGTAGGAGATGGGTGCTTTATAAAGGGAAGATACAGAAACAAGCAAACAAAACAAAACAAAAACAAGAACACAGGACCAAGTCCTGTGAGTGGAGGAATTCCACCAGATCAATTTCTAGAGATGTTTTCTCTGGATACAAACTTAACTTTGGATCAGCAAAGAGAATAGTCTCAAGTTCTTTTTTATTTAAAAAAAAAAAATGCACCCCGTGTGTCATATATAGGCTTTAGTTTGATTTCCAGGGCACTTGATTTCATCCTAACAACTGGCATTATTATCCAGCCTGGGTCTGTGACATTCATTTCAATGTTGATTTCATAGTTTCTTCTGAGCTCTGGCCCCTGGCCTGGCTAGTTCTAAATGAGGGAGACTGGCCCACAAGACACTGGGTGATATCTCTGTGGGAAGGTTGCTTGTGACTGGTCATATCCTGATCTGCCAAATTATGAGGGACTAGACAGCTGTAGTTCCAAGCCCACAACTCCAGCACAAAAATAGAATTTCGGGTTCTTTTAATACGCACGTTATCTAGATAAAGCTATATCTGGGTCGTCCCTGACAGGCTCTGTGACCCACCGCTTTGTTTAGACAAACTAAATATAGAAACATAAATGACTCATTTTTTTTTCTCATGTGCATCTAAGCGTACAAGGAAATCGGGCTGCATCTGAAAGAAAAATAAGCCATGCTTCTTTTTGAGAACCCATCTGAGGTCAGCGGTTCTGAAGTATGGGGCTTGTTGGGATCTGAGCTCAAAGGGCCAAAGCCCTGATTTACCATGTCGCCCTGTGAGTGGAGTTTTGCCATGTTCATTTGCTGGATTTAGACCGACTGTACTTCCCATGTAAAACAACCTTTGTCTCTGTGGAGACCCCCGCTTTAGCACCAGAGACTGTGGAAGGAGAAGAAAGAGCAGCCGCCTCCTCAGCACCCTCATGGCTGCTGGGTGCTTGCTGGGAGCTCAGTCTCCCTTGACATGATTACAGAAACTCTTCTAAATGTGTGTGACATTTTGATGGCTCGGCTACATCAACCACGTCCTGGGATGGGGGCATAGCTTTGTAGTTGGGGGACCTACTCAACTGTGGGACCACTCCAAGGAGGATGGCATGATTTACAAGTCACCACATCTTCATTATAGGACTCACCCACACAGACTACTCCTTTAGGATCTTGTCTTTCCATGAAAAATTTGATTTGGGATTCCTGACAGGGACCAAGAGGAAAATCAGTAGAAGCAAATGAGATTAATACATCTTTCAAGTTTATCTGGGGTCTCGGGGGGAGTCAAACCCAGGGTTTATTGTATCACTGAGCAATCAGCCCAGGCTCCTATTTGGGATTTTTATTTCCTTTTTCTTGTTCATCTAATTTTTTTTAAAAATCAGTGTGCATGTGTGTGTGTGTGTCTATGTATGTATGGTATTGTGTGGATGTGTATGGTGTGGAGCGTATGTACATCTGCATGTTCATGTGAACATAGACGTGCACATGTGGAGGTCAGAGGACAACCTCAGGTGTTCACTCTTGACTTCCACCTGTGTGAGACAAGGTCTCTTGTTTACCTCTGTGTGCACCAAGCTAACTGGCCCATGAGTTTCTGGGAATTCCTGTTTTACCTGGGATTTATGTGGGTTCTGGGGATCTAAGCTCAGCTTCTCATGTTCGCGCAACAGGTGCTTCTTCTGCCGAGCCATCTCCTCAGCCCTATTGTTTCCTTAAGGTGTGTGTGTGTGTGTGTGTGTGTGTGTGTGTGTGTGTGTGTGTGTGTGGTATACATGCATGTGTGTGCACATGGAGGCCAGAGGTTGACATCTGCCGTCTTTGATTGCATCTCATCCAATCTTTTGGGAAAGGGTCTCTTCCTGAACTGTGACTCGCTGATTGGCCAGCTTCAGGGATTTCCCTCTCCCTCCCTCTTTCTGCCCTTCCCTTTCTCTCCTGTTCTTCTTCTCCCACTCTCTAGCCCGATGGCCCAATTCCTCATGAATGTTGGATCTTGGTGAGTGCAGACTAAACTAAACTTGGATTTCCCAGCTACTCACTGTATCAGTCAGATTGTGTCAACAGGTTACAATCTCCAGTCGAGTCCGCAGGCCGTATGTATGCAGCAGAAGGACCCCCTCTGATGTGTCTGTGGGTGTTTGAAAGATATTGTTCTTCACTCCTGTTTGACATACTCCTCGGATGGCTTGAACACTGCTCTATTTTTATTGGTAACTAGGAGCTGTGACCCGGATAAACCCTCCCTCCCCTAAATTGCTTTTGTCAGAGTGTTTGAATTCCAGCAACAAGAAAAGAAACAAAGACACTTGGTTACTTGATGGGTGTGTGCTGGCCCCACAAAACTGGAACCCCATGAGGACAGGAAACAGGTCTGCAAGCACTGCATCCCGGGAAGCTAGCATGCTAGACATTTTAATCAATAATGATTGGTAAATCCAAAGAATAAAGTAGCAAAGGAATGGGGATGTTGATTAATGTCATGAAAAAATAAGCTCATTGGTATAAATCTAAATTGTAGTAAATATTAATCTCCCTCTAGAGCAGTAGTTCTTAACCTGTGGTCACAACTCTTTTGGGGGTCGAATGACCCTTTCACAGGGGTTGCCTAAGACTATTGGAAAACACAGACATTTACATTGTGATTCATAGCTGTAGCAAAATTACAGTTATGAAGTAGCAACAAAAATAATTTTATAGGGGTTGGGGATTTAGCAAGCACAAGGCCCTGGGTTTGGTCCTCAGCTCCAACAACAACAACAAAATAATAATTTTATGGTTGGGGATCACCACACATGAGGAACTGTATTAATGGGTCACAACATTAGCAAGGTTGAGAACCATTACTCTAGAGTGATTAGTTGTGATGTTGCTTTTTCAAATGCTAAGTGCAGAACATTTGAATACAGTGTGCAGATGAAATAGAGATGAGTGTGTGGAGTCAAGCACTTCAGTTAGTAGAGCTGCTGAGCTTTTCATGCCTTTTTCCCAGGTACTGACACTCAAGAGAAGTTTTATACATGTACATAAACCAGACCCTCTACAGCTGGTAACTACTAGAGTTAACTATGTTTCTGCACTAGAATAACTTTGTACTTACAAGATAATGCATCCTCACCATGTCATCTTAAAATACATCTTCAGAATGAATGGCAAAGATGTGAGAGTGTCAGCAAGGGAAATAACAAAAGAGTGATACTCCTGTCACTCTGAAGACCCAGGGATTTTTTTCAAATGGCAATTACGAGTCACAGCCACCATGCTTAAAAGGTTAACTCCCAGCTTCTTCAAATATATACATATATGTCATATGAGAAAATTTTAAGTGGAATTACACTGTAGCAGGGAGAGAATACTTGGCCCAGATATTATAAAAAGTCTATAGTCTATCAAAATAAAGGCCCAGTACAAGGAATGGGTTATCCTTTCTTGGAGTTGTTGATCAGTGGGTTCCCATAGACTCCTCCAGACATTACAAACTATTGCCAGTGTTCTCGGTTGTTTCCCAGAACTCAGTGGTAAGACCTATTGCTGAGGATACCACATACTTGAGTCATAGAACATGGGGAAATGAAGCTGGTACTGACCTGGAAGCTTCATCCCTACTGGCTAGCTTCAATAGCACTGGCAGGTTCTATGCAGACAAGCAGAGGAGAAAAGTGATCATACCCATCTGTGATCCCGGCAAGCGACAATGGTGACTGGCCAGGCTAGGTGTGCCCGAGGTGAAATAATGGCACAGGTGGTGTGGGAGTAACCAACCACTTTCTTGTTTGGATTTAAGGCCCACTCAAGACAGAATTCAGGTCTGGCACCATTAACAGGGCCAAGAACCCATAGCTAGGTAGGTCAAAGGCCCTAGTGAAGATCCTACTTCTATTATTCTGCTAGATGGACACAGTATTAAATCAAGTCCTAAACATTTATTGTCATACTCATAGATGAGTGCATCTCTCAACCCTTATCACAGAAGCTTCTTTCTGAAGTAGATAGTGACTATGGTAGTCTGAATGCTAATGGCTCCCATAGGCTCATATATTTGAATATTTAGTACCCAGTTAGTGGAACTGTTTGGGAAAGATTAGGTGTGACGTTGTTGGAGGAGGTGAATCACTGAGAGTGGGCTTCAAGGTTTCAATAGCCTATTCCAGGCCCAGGCTCACTTTCTCTCTCCCTCTCCCTCTCCGTTTCTCTCTCTCTCTCTCTCTCTCTCTCTCTCTCTCTCTCTCTCTCTGCCAGCAACTTGCAGATCAAATGTGGGCTCTCAGCTACTGCTATAGCACCTTGCCTGCCTGCCTACCCCAATGCTCCCTGCCATGACGATCTGGACTAACCTTCCGAAGTTGTAAGCAAGCCTTCAATTAAATGCCTTCCTTTATGAGTTGCCTTGGTTATAGTGTTTCATCACAGCCAGAACAGCAACTAAGACACTGGTTAATACTGTGGCTCCACAACTTATCAACATGCAGAGAATAGGAGAGCTTGGAGTACTTATCCCTAAATGAGAAACACGCAAACACACACAACACACACACACACACACACACACACACACACACACACACACCCCACCCCTCCTCCCAAGGCTCAGGGATCATCTTTGAAGAGAGGACAGCCATAAGAGCCAGCGGCGGCAGTGGGTGACACAGCAAAACAGTGTTTTACAGATGGAACACTGAAGGACAGTTACACATTTGAATTTATAGCATGTGACAAGTCTGTGACAGCGTATACAAGACTTGCATGAGCTCAAGCTAGATGGAATCCCAGCATGGAGAGGGGAGATTGTCAAAATGTCATATCCCTGTGCAGGGAGCAAGAGCATCAATAATAATACTAAATAGTAACAAATATTACCAAAAAGAATTTTGTATTGATATATAGATATAGATATGTATATATTATATACACACATTGTACATATATATGTCCTATAGCACACACACAAACAAATAAATAAAATGTAATTTAAAAAATAAAAGCTGGGTGTGATGGCACAGGCCTTTAATCTCAGCACTTGGGAGGCAGAGGCAGGTGGGTCTCTGTGAGTTCGAGGCCAGCCTGGTCCTGGTCTACACAGCGAATTCCAGGACAACCAGTGCTATATAAAGAGATCCTGTCTCAAAAGACTAATAATAATAATAATAATAATAATAATAATAAAGAATGAAAGAAAACTAAAACCCTTTGATGAAGGAAAGGGCACACACACACACACTTTTCAGAATGGAAAAGTGAATATAGGAATGACCGATCACACAGAAAAGAAAACATTATGAACAATTTCCTAATAAACTTCAAATCACCAGAAACATACATCTTAGCAAAAACAGACAAGAAATTTAAACTCTGAACTTGGAAATATCAGCTCGGCACGGCACCCGGACCAGGAGCCTGGCCATGCCCTTTGCACAGGCTGTTGTCCAGGAAGAACCCTTCACGCCTGCTGAGCCGTGTATCACCCCGTTACCGAAACAGCGTTATAAGTGGTTAAGAGTGCCCACAAAGGAAGCACGGGTGGAGGCAGTTTTATAGGCAAGTTTCCCAAGATTCCAGGAACAGATCATTTCAGTCCTAAACCCTCAGAGTTTGGGAAAAGAGGCACACCTGCTGCTGAGCCACTTAATGAGAGCTGTGGACCTTCATATGACAAGAGGACAATTCAATTCCGATCTTGATTATTGATTCAAAGGCTTAAAATAGCAGCAACTCCCCCCACCCCCCCCCGTGTGTGTGTGTGTGTGTGTGTGTGTGTGTGTGTGTGTGTGTGTGTGTACACGCACACACGTACATGTGTATGTGAACGACAAAGCTTACTTCAGGAGTGGAAGATTATTGAAGCATTAGAAAACGTACATTAACAACTTAATGAGGAAAAACATACAGTCATTTCAAAACGAGTTTTGCTTTGGTTTTTTGCATCCAGGAAAAGCCCACAAGCTGTTTATAATAAACCAAACAAAAGCATCTTAGTCAAACAAAGATGGGAGGTGTTTCTTAACATACATAATAAAGTGTATCTTTAAAAACATCTCCCGTGCATATAATGCTTCACAAATCAGCTAGAAGAATTTCCTTTAAAAACTCGGAACAAGATGAGGACAGCAAATCTCACCACTCCTAATGGCTCTGTGCGGAAGGTCCAGGCATCGTCAAAGTAGGAGGGACTGTAAGACTTGAGAAGAAATACCAAAACAAAACAAACCATCATTATTTATTTTAAAAGTTGTCTATGTAGAAAACTCAAGGAATCTTCCACAAATGATAAGAAAGGGTTGTGATGTAGCTCAGCCAGTAAAACATTTGCTGATCAAACATGATGATGGGAGCTTGGACCCCCTGACCTGTAGAAATGCTGAGCACGTGTGGGAAGACACAGCTGGAGCCCCAGCACTCAGGAGGTGAAGACAGGGGACTCCCCAGAGTGAGCTGGCCAGCTGAACTAGCCGAATCTGAGGAGTCTGTGTTCAGATGAGACTCTGCCTCAGCGAATACAGTGGAGAGAACCTGATGAAGACCCCTGAGGGCAATCTCCAGCCGCCACAGGCACTGGTGCCCGCATGCACCCATGTGCACACTCTCTTGTGTGCAAATACAAACGTACCACACACACACACACACACACACACACACATTGGGGGGGGCGGGGGCAGAGAAAGAAAGAGGGGAGAGAGAGAACTCAGCTATGTAGATGATGAATGAAGAAAGGTCAACTTCATTTCTGTATATCAGCCAAAAGAGATGCAAATTTTAATTTTAAAAGGACACCATTTAAATATAGTGTAAGGCACCTAGGAATAAATATAACAAGAATATTTTGAGAATATCACATAGAACTCTACAAAATTTCCTGAAATGCATGCAAATTCACACTAGCAGATTGAGAAACACATGACCTGAACAGGGAAGTTCCATTTTAAAGATGTCAGTTTCACCCTAAGCTCCGTAGCTTCAACTCGAGTCTAAATAACTTTAGTAACTGACTCAACATTTGTATGAGAAACCCAAGTCCCCGAGATAGTCCATCAGATGTCTAAGAAAGTCAAGTCTCACCACAGCAGGTATGAGGGGCTAGTACAAAGTTGTATTTCACCCCAAGATAGACAAGCTTACAAACAGAACAGAAAGACGCTGAGAGTGAATTTTTGGTCTATCTGGAACTGTGGTGAGTGGAGAAATCAACAGCTTTCCCGATAGAGAGCACACGAGAACAATTCTGGTGGACAGTCAGAACTGGACCTCCACCTCACTCGTGTGTGAGGCCACCTGTGCACAAACACTGCCGCAATGCGTGACACAGATGCACACGTGAACCTCTCAAAGCTTCTGAAGCAAGATACCGAGAGGTTGGATTTTATCTAACTCCCTAACATTTCTTTCTCAAAAGCCAGTCCCCGAGGGGCCTGGCGAATCCAGCTCAGTGGTTCAGGCCTGTTTAGCATGCTTGAGATTGTGGGTTCAATGTCCAGCACAAAAACAAAATCCAGAAAAAAACTATCGCCAACTTAGAGGTAACAAAGACAAGTCAACGACCAAATGAACAAAAGAAACGAATAGATGAGTCACAAGAGGAAAGGATTCCAGCTTACAATGGAAAAAAAGCTACTCTACGACAGTAAAAATTCTAAAGCATAAAAATGAAATCGTGAGCAATTCTATATTGGACAAATAAACAAACATGTAAAGATTGAATGAGATCAACAGTCACAAATAGGCGACACAGAACTGAGTCAGCTGAAGTATAAAGTTGCTCTAAGTTGAGTTATCATCTCTCTAAGGCGGCACCCTGTAAGGACGAGCCATGTTCAGCTCCAGTGCCAAGATTATGAAACCCACTGGCCAGAAGCCTGTTGAGTCTGGCATCTCCAGTGCTGCTCAAGCTGGAGATGAACTCGGTTCTCAAGGCGCAGCCTTGGGAACTTAATCTCACCACGGCCAAGGAAATTGAAGTTGGTGGTGGCCTGAAAGCCATCATAATTTTTGTACCTGTTTCTCAGCTGAAGTCTTTCCAGAAAATCCAAGTCTGGCTGGTTGGTGAATTGTAGAAAAAGTTTAGTGGGAAGCATTCCGTCTTCATTGCTCAGAGGAGAATTCTGCCCAAGCCAACTCGGAGAAGCTGCCCAAAAAATAAGCAAAAGTGCCCCAGAAACCAGCAAAATCACCCCAGAAGTCAGCAAAAGTGTCCCCAGAAGCCACATCCTCACTGCAGTATGTGACGTCATCCTCAAGGACTTGGTCTACCCAAGTGAAACTGTGGGGAAGAGGGTCCATGTGTGTCAAGGACCAAGATGTCAGGATCCAAACATGAACCATGGAAAAGTACTAGCTAGGCCAGAGAACAAATTATAAGACCACTGCCCTTCCTCAGAGCAGTAACACCTGTTTACTAACCAGAGACTCCCAAAGATAAGAACATTCCACAGTCAGGTGCCATGACAATCAAACGTAAAGAGCATTCCATGGTCAGGTAGCCTAGCAACAGAACAAATGGCCCCTGACCTTAGTCGACATCTTGCAGTTGCACAATCTGCACATCTCCCACGTTCTGCACCCCTTCCATTTCCCTTCCCCTTCCCTCCTTCTTGCCCCCTCCCCTCCTATGCTATGTAAGCCTTGCGGAGGGAAATAAAATTTGCAGCTTGATCAGAATCCTGTCTTGCTGTCGTTTCTCGTGCCCCCTGTTCCTTTCATTCACTCCCACAGGTGGGTCGCCCCCCGTTGAAACCCCACTGGCTGGGGCACATATGAACCTGGATGGCAGCCAGCTCCTGAAGGTTCATTTAGACAAAGTCCCGCAGAACAACGTGGAGCACAAGGTCCAACCTTTTTCTGGTGTGTATAAGAAGCTCACAGGCAAGGATGTTAATTTTGAATTCCCAGAGTTCCAGTTGTGAAGAAAATGACCGAATAAAGTGTCATTCATGATTTTTAAGAGCAGCCTTATCTAGCCATGCAGGATACCTCCAAACTCTTTTTTTCTTTCTTTTTTTTTTTTTTTAAGCTTATGCTTTGTAATTGACCTACAAGATAAAGGGTTTCTGTATGGCCCTTTCATACGGCCTCTGTTTGGTTAATCCAGACCCCACCCTCTTGTCTCCCCGATCCTCCTATCTGTCAATCTAAGCATTCCCACCTTACCATCTCTTCCCTGCTTTCATATTACCACCCCCACTGTGTCTTTTAGTCATCCCTTCTCCAATGGCCCCTTTCTGGCTTGGATGTTTGCAATGTCCATAGTGGCCAAAAGAGGGTGTCAGATCCCCTGATGGAGTTACAGATGTTTGTGAGCCACCACCATGTGGGTGCTAGAAAGTGAATAGGTCTTTGGAAAGAGTAGCTGGTGCTCTTAACTGCAGAGTCATTATGCCAAAGACTTGCTTTGAGGGGGGTTCAGGTCCCAAAGAGGATGTGTGGAGTCACTGGGGGATGGGGGGTGGGTAATAGGGGTGAGGGGTACAGGACCCTGACACAACCTAAGGGTGAATCAGGATGGCTGCCAAGACAACCAAGGGGAATGGCAAGGACATGTATTGTTTAGGGTGGCATCTGGAGCCTCCTTTTTGAACAACACATAAAAAACGGTATCCCACATCTGGCAGTTGTCCACCAGAATTACACGAAGAGCTTTTTGGTGAGAAACCAAGTTGGAGGCTTCCTTCGGCAGGCTAGCTCTCCTAGTTCTTAATCTTACTGTGTGGGCCATTCCCCTTGTAACCCTCCCAAAGGGGAAGGTCCTGACCTATATCTTATTCTTTTCTCATTATACTGTACCATTCCGATTTCTCTGCACTTACTAACTGAACTCTTGCCCTTAATGGCCTCAGGCTCTGGATCTGGACTTTAGGTGTTTCATCCTTGGGATCAGGTGTGTCTAGTAAGTCTCTTAACTTTCCTGTTCTTGGTATAATTAGGCACAATGGGATTCCTGATCCTGTGGTGGCAGAGATTATTTTTCAAAGAATTATTTTACTTAGAGAGGCTACCATTGTACACACTTTTATCCTTTATCAAAGCCTGCACAAAATTCCCCAAAAGGGAAAGGCATTGATATTTGGGAGTCATTAGAAACGGAAGTAAAAAGGTGCTGGAGAAGCGTGGTTTGCAATGTTGGAATGCTGGGACTTTGTCAAGCAGCAAAGTGGCCCACACCATCATTCATTTTCTCCTGCCCCAAAACTGCAGCTTAAAAAAAATGGGAACCATGACCCATGCCTGTGGTCCCAGATTCAGGGACAGAGACAGGAGGATTAAGAGTGCACACTCATGCTCAGATACACAGTGAGCTTGTGGGCAATGTGGACTACTGAAAACATTTCAAAAACAGTCATTTAAGGTTTGTTGACTACACACACCAAGTGATATAGAATCAAGCCTGATATTTGCTGAGCATTTTTTTTCCCCCAGTACTGGACAATGGAACTATAAAAAAGAAAAGGAATTTCCTTGTACATGAGATGCTACAATTTTCCTGTTGTTGGTTGTTTTTGGTCTTTTGGGGGGCCTGCTACCCAGCTCCCAAATAAATCAAACATGGAGGCTTATTCTTAGTTATAAATGTTTGGCCTTAGCTTGGCTTGTTTCTTGCCAACTTTTCTTAACTTTAAATGATCCCATCTACCTTTTGCTTTTAGGCTTTTCCCTTTTCTTACATCTGTAATCTTACTTTCAGTCTTACTCCACGGCTAGCTGTGGCTGGGTGTCTGGTTCCTGGAGTCCTCCTTCTCTGGCTACTTCTCCTCTCCTCCCAGATTTCTCCTTCTATAATTCTCTCTGCCTGTCAGCCCTGCCTATCCAGCCTTGCCATTGGCCATTCAACTCACATTCAACTTCTGCCTCCCGAAAGCTGGGATTAAAGGCATGGGCCACCACCGCCAGGCTCAAGTTAATCTTTATTGTCAATTTGAGATGATTTAGAGTCACCTAACAGTTCTCCACCTGTGGATCTCAACCCCATTGAGGGAGTCACATCAGATACACAATTCCTAACAGTAGCAAAATTAGTTATGAAGTAGCAATGAAAATAATTTTATGGTGTGAGGGGGTCACCACAACATGAGGAACTGTATTAAAGGGTTGCAGCATCAGGAAGGTTGAGAACCACTGACGTAGGAGACATAGTCTGGGCATATCTGCAAGGTCATTTCTATAGTTTTAACTAAAAAGTATGTACCATGAGTCGGGGAACCACCATCCCATGGGCTGTGGTCCCAGATGGAATACCAAGGTTAAAGCCAGAGGACAACAGTGTTTATTTCTCTATGCTTCTGCCTGCAGCACCCAAGTGACCAGACCTCCTTTAGCTACCTGCCCTGCCTTATCCTCCATGCTGTACTGTAAATGCAAACCAGGGGCATGGAGAGATGGCTCAGTGGTTAAGAGCACCTGCTGCTCTCACAGAACCCACAGGGCGGCTCACGACCATCTATCTGAAACTCCAGTTCCAGATCCCCAGACTTGGGTTGGCAAATACTGCTTGCTACCCTTGTAAAGGAGTGTGAGGGCACCAGGCACACACGTGATGCACATACACACCGTCAACTAGACACATTTTAAAGATATTAGTAAGTTTAATGGAAAGATTTACGAAATGACCCATGTACAGCATGTTTATATGTAGTTCTAAGAGCCATTACAATATGCGTTTGCTATGATGACATTGACTTAAATTGTTTACACACATACCCATTCTATTGAAAAAAGGATTTAGTCCCAGGGAGCACAAGTCTTTGTGGTCTTCCCAGTGTGGCCGCATTCACTAAATATCCCTTTTTCTGCCTTCCGCTTTTAACTGGCTTATTGAGGTCGGGTGGCTGGGCTTGACTTGGGACAAAGATTATGACCCCACCCCGCCCCCAAGTTCAATAATACCCACACCCCTGACCCCTGGAGTCCATCGGCGGCTGTAGCTCAGCGACCACACTAGCTTGCTCCTTTCTTTGGGTTCTACACACACCAAGCCTTGGATCTTCGGCTTATAAAAATGTAAAAGCCTCTTGTCCGACTTTTGCTTCACCAGCAGAACTTTGGGCAAATCACGCCCGACCTCTTTGCATGGCCTCTGGGAAGTCTGTGCATCTGCACACGCCAATCCCGAACCGTCCACGCGAGCCCAGGCCCAGTGCACACCCTAGCTGCGTCCTTGGCCCTCGCTCCCCCGGGATCGCAAGCGTGGGAGCCCCGGCAAAGAGAGACTCCCTACTCCTCCCACGTCCTCTTTCCTTCCTGGCCGGACGGACGCACTTCCGGCGGATGTGGTGGGGGCTCGGCCCCGGAAACGGAAGTGAGCAGCTTGGCCGGCCGACTAGAGCGGGTTTAGAAGCTTTCGCAGAGCGGTTTCCAAGATGGTGAGTGAGCGCAAACGCCTGTGATCGCGGCGGGTGTCCGTGGCGCGGGCACGATCGCGGCTGCGCGGTCCTGGCGGGTGCCTGGTTCGAGGATGAGCCAGGCTGCGCGCTCTCGAAGGGTGTCTAGCGTGGGCATGACCGCGACTGCGCGCTCTCGGGTGGTGCCGCTTCCCGTGGGACCGCGCGCTTCGGTCCCCAGGGCCTCCCAGGCCTGCGCGCCCCTTCCCGCCAGTTGGCGCGGACGCACAGGGCCCCTCTGAAAGCCGACCCTTGAGTGGGTGCTGGGATACCGCTACTCTCCCTCGGGGTGACCGGAGCCCCCAAGCTCTGCCCTCGACGGCAGGTTGCGTTTATACAACTCAGCCTGGGTTTACAAATATCTCTCTCTGTGCCATGTGTTGGGGCGCTGTTGTTGCTCCTGGTTTGTCTGTATTGGTTAGTGCTTGGATTCCCTCTCTACCCTTCTGGCTCTCCCCTTTCCCACTTTCTGTTTCTCTTTGAGCAGACTCCTGAGTCACCATGGCACAGACCTGATACTCCTTGCAGCCCATCTGCCCACGCCCAGAAAGCTTGTGTTGGCCAACATTCCCGCCAACCTTTGCAAAGGAGTGTGAGAAACTCTTTGTAGACTTAGTTTTATCTGACACTGTACTAGGACCTTCAGAGTCCTGATAGTTTACAGATGGACGTTGGGAAGATGCCAACAGCAATTCTAGAGTGCATAGAGAAACTTTTTCCTTGGTCACCTTTCACTAAAGCAGCAGCAGAAGGAGAATGTAGGGTAGCGATGTCACTTAGCATTGGGAAAGCTATATTCATATGGGGCTGGTCCTGGAAGTCCCCTGGGCTGGCAGTCAGTCACTGAGTAGGTGACAGTGTGTTAGATTGCAGGTTCTCTTCCACCATGGCATCCTGGCAACAGTGTCAGCTCTTGCTTTGTCAACTCAGGACCCTGGACTTCTCAGATGTTAATGAAGCGTAGATGGGGGTCTTCAGCAGTTTTGGTGGTGAAGTTGAGTTTTTTTAGGGAAACCTTTGCTGTGTGAAATTGGGAGATTGGTAAGGCTCAAGCAAGACCGGGGTGGGGGTCTGTGTGTGCTGGTGATGCCCACTGCAAGCTGCCAGGTAAAATACTCAAATGAACTAAGTCTATCGAAAAGCTGCTTTCTCGGAAGTTAGTTCTAGACCAGTACTGGACACCAGGTTACCCACAGGCTTGCATTTTTTCTGTACCTGAGCAGATAGGGGTGTTAGATGTCAGGTGACAGTGTTCCAGTTCCATAGGTGCTGCTTTTAACTTCACAGCATTTCAATTAGGTGCATTTATTTTTACTTATAGTAACCAGTCCCTCCCCCTTTCTCTTAGTTCCTGTGCCCTCATTTTCCTAGGTGTCATGTCTTAATTCCGTCTTTTATTGTTCCTAGATCTGTCCTAAGGAGCGGTGCTCCCAGGTTTCTGTCCTCAGCCTCTTCACTGTGTTAAACACTGCATTAAACCTAAGGGGAGGTCTCTTTCCAGAGAAGTGAATCTGCTTGATCTTACCATAAACCTTCCAAGACTATCAATTTTAGGGCAGAACTTAGGTTTTTTTTTAAATATATGACTCCATCTTTGAATTTTGCCACTTCATTAATATGTTAGTCGGTCATCTCAGACTGGTTGTAGCTTGTTTACATAGTCATATCTTTATTTTTTTTTAAAGATTTATTTATTTATTATGTATACAGAAGAGGGCGCCAGATCTCATTACAGATGGTTGTGAGCCACCATGTGGTGCTGGGAATTGAACTCAGGACCTCTGGAAGAGCAGTCGGTGCTCTGAACCTCTGAGCCATATCTTCAGCCCCTATGTTTTTTTTGTTGGTTTTTTTTTTTTTTTTTTTTTTTTAATAAGCTTTCCCTGCTGGCAGTCAGCAGTCAGAGCAGGAGACCTTCTATCCCCAAAGGTGGATACCTGTGTACCTGTGGGCTGGCTGCCACAGTACGTAAGGCTCCATCTGTGTAGATCCCGGCTTCTTGGGGGCACTGACCTTACCTGTTGTCTTTAACTGCTGTGCTACTTTGTGTTGTAGAACGCCAGAGGCCTTGGGTCGCAGCTGAAGGACAGTATTCCAGTTACAGAGCTCTCGGCGAGTGGGCCTTTTGAGAGTCATGATCTCCTCCGCAAAGGGTATGTGGGGAGTTGTGGCTGCATCTTGCTCTAATGAATGCTTCTGTGGGCTCCTCTCGAGGGACTCTTTGAAAGGCTATGCATGTCTAGATTTGGGCTATAGTGCGTTACACACTCACATGGGGTGTGGAGAGGAAGAGGCCTATATGGTCTTTGCATTGGGATAAGTATCTCAACAGAGTAGGAGCCGTTCTCCTAGTGTGTGGCACCTTGAAGGAAGATGGGTAGGGTTCTGTGGGGTTTTCTGGTGAGGTGGCTGGTATTGGGGATTGAACCTAACGTGTCATAATGGAGGTAAGTGCTCCACTACTGGGATGGATAGCCCTAGCCCTTGATAGTAGTCTTTTTACTGCTCATGACTCAAAAGCCTTTGACCTCCTTACGCTACCAACTGCTGGAATAATTAACTTGTTAGGAAGACACTAGAATACCATTAAGAGGTGAACTAGAATACAGTTAAGATGATTAACACTGGCCTGGGTAAGTATGACTTGAGTTTAGATCCCCAGCACCCATGTAAAAACCAGGTCAGGCTAGCCAATTGATGAGCTCTTGTTCAGTGAGAGATCCTGCCTCAGAATATAAGGTGGAGAGCAACAGAAGAAAAACCTAATGTCAACTTCTGGCCTGCATGTGCACTTCCTGTATGCTGTGCACACACACACATGCACACACAAGTTCCTCTTAAAGTATGATGCACACCAAGGAAACAAGGCCTGCACACAGCAGGACTGATGCACATAATAACTCACAGAGACTGCAGTAGGCATAGGGCCTGCACAGGTCTAAGCTAGATGGGGTCCCAGTGCAGGAAGTAGACCAGAGCCCGCATCCCTAAGCCAGAAGCTGTCTCCAATGGATAACCCCTCAGAAAGGAAGGGGGCGTTTTCTTCAGTGGAGTAGGAGTGTGTATATAAACCACACTGGAGGGCAGGCCCCGTGCCCAGCCGCAGGCCCCAAGCCCAGCTGTAGACAGCCAACACAAAACAGACTTGGAATTTTGGAGGATTTTCCTTTGTTTGTTTGCTTCTTAATGCTTTGTCTGGGCTTTTTTTGTTTTAAACCTTACATGCCTTTTGCTTCTATATTATGGTTTGTGGTGGGTTTTGTGGGATTTCTGTATGTACAAATGTTTGTGTCTCTGCGTCTGTATGTGTGTCTGTGTGTCTCTCTGTATGTGTATCTCTCTGTGTGTCTCTGCGTCTGTATGTGTGTCTGTCTGTCTGTCTGTCTCTCTGTATGTGTATCTCTCTGTGTGTCTCTATGTCTGTATGTGTGTCTGTCTGTCTGTGTGTCTGTCTGTATCTCTCTGTGTGTCTCTACGTCTGTATGTCTGTCTGTCTCTCTGTATGTGTATCTCTCTGTGTCTCTGCGTCTGTATGTGTGTCTCTCTGTATGTGTATCTCTCTGTGTCTGCGTCTGTATGTGTGTCTGTCTGTCTGTATGTGTATCTCTCTGTGTCTCTACGTCTGTATGTGTGTCTGTCTGTCTGTGTGTCTGTCTGTCTGTGTGTCTGTCTGTATCTCTCTGTGTGTCTCTACGTCTGTATGTCTGTCTGTCTCTCTGTATGTGTATCTCTCTGTGTCTCTGCGTCTGTATGTGTCTCTCTGTATGTGTATCTCTCTGTGTCTCTGCATCTGTATGTGTGTCTGTCTGTCTGTCTGTGTGTCTTATGCCTTTTCTTTAGCTCCTTTTTTGGTTAGGCTAGTTTGTTTGTTTGTTGTTATTATTATTTACCTGTTTGTTTTCTAATGAGAAAGAAAGAAATGGCATGGATTTTGGTGGGTGGCGAGGTGAGGAGGGTTTGGGAGGAGTTAGGGAAGAGGAAATAGTGATCTTGTATGAAATAAGTCTGTTTTCAACAAAAATGAGAAAAGGAGGGAGAGAAAAGAGGATGCTATGCAGCGGCTGGCTGCCTGGTTTGGGTTCCAGCTCTGCTGACCCCTGGAAGCATGTCTCCTGTCGGGTTGTTTAATTGGTCAGTCCCAGTGTTCTCATGTATGGCGGGACTAACAGCCTCTCTTGCTGTGAGGAGTAAGGGAGATTTCCCTGGAAACAGTAAGTGCTTCCTGCTGTTAGTGAGCACCTGTGCTGCCTCTTCCCAGGCCCCTACCCCCACCCCCCCCCCCACCCCCACCCCCACCCCCACCCCCACCCCCACCCCCGTGCTCCTTCTGTAACTTCCTTGTGTTAAGGCGTGTTTCCGGTAGTCTGTCCTTGGCACGTCACTTTCTGCTCAGTCATACAAGATCAATAGGGCTTCCTGGAAATAGCCATAAATTCTAAGGTTTACATCTTCATTTGAATTCTGACTTTTCCTGCAGTAAAGTGCCATTCTAGTGCTGGGTTTGAGCACATATATACTCCCTTTTGGATTTGTAGTAGAAGACACAGGATATTGCCTCTTGAATTGGAGCTGTAATTTGATTTTAGTAAAATTAATAGGCAGAGGGCTGGAGAGATGGCTCAGCGGTTAAGAGCACTTGTTCTTACAGAGGACAGTTCCCAGCACCACATGGAGGCTCATAACCACCTGGAACTCCATTTCCAGGGGATCAAGTGCACTCTTCTGGCTTCTTTGGGAACCAGGCATGTACAAGGTGCACATACATACATGCTGGCAAACACCCACAGACAAAATAAAAATAAATAAAACTGTAAAGGAAATTAATAGGATAGCTGCCAACCAAATCCTGGTGAGTTTTTGCTTCAGCATGAAATGTTACTTCTTGCTGGGTGGTGGTAGTATACACTTTAATCCCAGCACTCGGGGGTGGGGGGGAGGTCAGAGGTAGAGTCAGGTGGATCTCTGAGTTCAAGGCCAGCCTGGTCTACAAAGTGCATTCCAGGATTGCCAGAGCTATGCAGTGAAACTGTGACCCGACAAACAAAAACAAAAAAAGTAATGTTGCCTCTTTTCTTCCAAATTAGCTAGTAAGACTACATCCACAGTGTCCGTGGTCTGTGTCTCTGATGACGTTCTGTCCACAGACAGTGTCCGTGGTCTGTGTCTCTGATGACGTTCTGTCCACAGTGTCCGTGGTCTGTCTCTGATGACGTTTTGTCCATAGTGTCCGTGGTCTGTCTCTGATGACGTTCTGTCCACAGTGTCCGTGGTCTGTCTCTGATGATGTTCTGTCCACAGACAGTGTCCGTGGTCTGTGTCTCTGATGACCTTCTGTCCACAGACAGTGTCCGTGGTCTGTCTCTGATGACGTTCTGTCCACAGACAGTGTCCGTGGTCTGTCTCTGATGATGTTCTGTCCACAGACAGTGTCCGTGGTCTGTGTCTCTGATGACCTTCTGTCCACAGACAGTGTCCGTGGTCTGTCTCTGATGACGTTCTGTCCATAGACAGTGCCCGTGGTCTGTCTCTGATGACCTTCTGTCCACAGACAGTGCCCAGTGAATGGCTGCTGCAGGGTCTTTCTGTCCCCAGACCCTGGCTTAGACAGTACTTAGCATGACAGTGACCACTGGTCTGGTCCTAGCTGTGGGTCCCTTAACCGTTTTTGACAGGTCTTCAGAAAAGAGGCAGTACATACTGAAGAGTCTTCTCTCTCCTGTCCCAGGAAAAGCATGTCCAAGTGGCAGTGACAGTAAGCGCATGCTGAGCAAATTCTTTAAAATGTTTTTATGAGAAGACTTTTTTTTTTTTTTTTTTTGAGCTGAGTACTGAACCCAGGGCCTTACGCTTGCTAGGTAAGCGCTCTACCACTGAGCTAAATCCCCAACCCTTACATGAGAACCCATGAAAGATATCAAAATAAAAATGAAACTCAGTGGACTAGTTAAATGTAAAAATGTGCAAAGCTTTACCGCAGTTTTTCGGTGGCATTACTATCAACATTGCAGTAGACAGAGGACGTGAGTTAGTGTCTGTGTCTGGAAGACCTCGCTGGTGATTGAAATCTCGAGTCCCGTTGTCTGTAGCAGGTGCGTTTCTACTCTGACTGTCTTCTTGTTCATAGTTCTATGTGTTTTTGTTTGCTTGTTTGTTGTTTTTTGAGACAGGGTTTCTCTGTGTAACAGTCCTGGCTGTCCTGGAACTCACTCTGTAGACCAGGCTGGCCTGGAACTCACTCTGTAGACCAGGCTGGCCTGGAACTCACTCTGTAGACCAGGCTGGCCTGGAACTCACAGAGGTCCGCCTGCCTCTGCCTCCATAGAGCTGGGATTAAAGTTCTGTGTATTTTAATGAAGATTTCTGTTCCTGTACTAAGCAGCACCATCACTACGAGAACAAGGTTCTCACCTCCAGAAAACTCCCTGGCACACTACTGTTGCGTAATCAAAGCCTTTGGGGTGTTGGTGGGGCTCATGCCCTGGGCCTCATGCTGGCTGATGCTCACCCACTGAGCCCACCCCATGCCCAACACTACAGTTACACCTGCAGCTTTGAGCTGTGGTAGAGAATGATGTGGAATCTCCTGTTAAATAGTTGGGTTTTCTCCCTTTAGGTTTTCTTCTGTGAAAAATGAACTTTTGCCCAGTCACCCTCTTGAATTATCAGAAAAAAATGTGAGTATGTTACCTATGTCTTTCTTTTTTATCCTTGCTAGGAAATAGAAGTAGGTATGGGCACTTGTTTGAGTCCACGTGAGAAGACCTTTGGGGTAACTTTTCTGGATGAGGGACGGGAGACAGGCAGATCCCTGGTACTCACTGGTCGACCTACTGAATTCGTAGGCTCCGGGTTCAGTGAGAGACCATGTCTCAAAAAATAAGATGGGGAACTGTTGTCGAAGAGACCTGGAGTTGACCTCTGGCCTCATTGTGCGGGCTTACATCTCCATGAACACATGTGCACACCACATGTGCACACACTCACACAGGTGGACAGACGGGAACGTTACGGGATTTATCCGGGAGAGATTAGCAGATGCACTTTGTTCCGGTTCCAGTGTCGTGCTTGCAGACTGGCGTTGGGGCATCTGTGACAAGCACTGGGGTTACACTGCTCTGTCCCTCTAGTTCCAGCTCAACCAAGACAAGATGAACTTTTCCACCCTGAGGAACATCCAGGGTCTGTTTGCCCCCCTGAAGTTACAGATGGAGTTCAAGGCAGTGCAGCAGGTGGGTGTCCTGGTGGGCTGGCGCTTTCGTGACGGCTGTCTAGACGTTGCTTGCCTTGGTCCCTCACAGCCTGGTCTGCTTCTCTGTCACGTGTGACCCTGCTTCCTACTTCCTGGAGGAAGACTTGTTAGATGGCGGATGTCTTCATGTCACAGACACAGTGTCTGAAGATGTAGCTGTCTCTGTGTTCCTCTGCCCTCTGGGTTACCTGTTGCTTAAGGAGTCACTGTGTGTAGATGTCCTGCTGCCTGTGAGAACTGTCCCCTGCTGCCTGTGTTCTGGGTTCCACTGAATCACACTACCTCCAGGATCTACTGCCCGTTGTCAGCAGACACCTCTGGCTTCTCTTTCTGCATGCTTTGGCTCATCAGTGGCAGTTACACATGTTCAAATCCCATCTTAAAAATTATATTGATCCCTAATTAATTGATTAGTTTTGAGATAGAGTCTCACCGTGTAACTCTAACTGGCCTGGAACTTGCTTTGTAGACCTTGCTGGCCTTGAACTCCCAGAGATCTGCCTGCCTGTGCCTGCTGTGTGCTTCGGTTAAAGGAGTGTGTCCTCACTCCTCATGCTGATGTCTTGTCTCTCGTTGGCTTCTACAGGTTCAGCTGCTGGAAGCCTTTGTTTCCTGTGTCTGTTCATTTGTTTCCTCTTCCTCTGTGCCCATGTCTTCCGGCTCCTTAACAGTGCAGACGTCTTCTCATCCCATTTTTACTTGAACCTGTGGCATTTAACCCCATAGCTCCTTCCTTCCCCTATGATTTTTGAAGACTTGAACCCACGTCCAGCTGTGTGTGGTTGCTTTGGGCTGTTCTCTGAAGTGCCCCTCTCTGCTCTTCCCTCTCTGTTCCCTGCCTGCCCTCTGTTGCTCATGTGCTGCTGACTGTAGTTGTTCTGACCTGTGAACCTATAGCTTCTCTGGTTGGAAGGCCCACAGGCATCTGGATTTCACTTGGGCCGGGCAGAGTAACTAGTCATTCCCACGTCCTGATGGGGAGCAGGCTTCTGCCTGAGGTAGCCATTGGAGCATTAGCCTTGGTGGCCTCCATCACGGCCCGATGTCTGGTCCTTACTAGATCTGCCCACTGTTCCCCTGCAGTGACTGTTACCTGCTCCTCTCAGCCCTCTGTTCTCCACCCAGAGAGCCTGGAAAACAGACCTCACTGTGTGCGTGCCTCACTGTGTCCTCCGGAAAAAATCCAGCCTGCCTGATGGATTGGCTTCCTGCTTCCTACTTTGGGCTTTCATGCATTTGTTTCCTGCTCCCATGGCTTCCTTTCTGTGGCCTGCTAAACCTGAGTCTTGTGGTCTGTGCTGTGAGTGCCATCGATTTTATAGGCTGTGGTTTAACTACTGCTTTGCAAGAAGGTGGCTCTGACATGGCTTTAAGTGAGAATGGCTTGACTCTCAGTGTGGACTGCACCATGTGATCAACACTCAAGAGTAACATTCTGAAGCACATTTGATGTTTAAGGCTTATTTAGTCTTACTTTACGTGTGTGCGTGTTTGCGTATATGTCTGTGAACTGTGTGTGTAGTGATCACAGGGGCCAGATCCCCTGGGAACTGAGTTAGAAGCTGTTCTGAGCCTCCATATAGATTCTGAGCCTGGTATCCCTGGGAGAGCAGCCAGTGCTCTTCACTGAGCCAGCTCTCAGCTCCTTGCTGCTGTGAAATGGACAGGCAGTCAGAACAGCACAGGCTGTTCTCAAGAGTCCGGCAAACAGTGTTTGCACAGAACTGTTAGCGTCCTTCCCTAGTTCCTGTCTGCCTTGGGTAGGGACACATAGTAAAATGGGTGGCCTGAGCTTTTAGTACCCCTTTGTCGGAAGGCTTTGCTTAGTGAGGGAGCCGTTTCCCATCCCTTCCTGTGTTTTGCAAGCCCTGCTTTGCACGGTTGTCTCTGCACTCACTGTCTCTCAGACCCTTTGCTCTCTTTTCCATTTACAGCGTCTTCCTCCTCCTCCTCCTCCTCCTCCTCCTCCTCTTTTCTGCGCGTCCTCTCTCTTGGTTTTGAATGACGTCTTTCACATTGTAAAGACCAAGCAGCACTGTAGGCTGTTGGCAATGGAGGAGTGTCTTCCCTCAGTGGAGAGGGCGGGTCTCCCTATAAGCGCCTCTGCACGTGGTGCTGGGTTTCAGTCCTAGCATCATTCACTGCTGACTACCTCGGCCTCTTGGTAAAGTATGCCATGATCTGCAGCAGGACTGGAGCCTGAGTTTGGCCCCATTTGAGTGTGCTGAGCGCCGCCTGTGGTGGCAGTGTACAGGCTTTGCAGCACACCCCCTCTGGGTCCGGTCTCAGTACGAAGCTATGTGACTGGGCCAGTGATAGTCAGAATGGGAATCCAGAGGCTTCTCCCACACAGCCCGTGCTCTCGCCAATGCTTCACGCGGTTAGCAGTCTGCACCTGCCTTTAGTGTGTGGCAAGAGGTCACATTGGCTTACAAGCCTCCTAGCTGAGCTTGGCCTGCATTTCCAGTTCCCACTGTGGTTGAAAAGGTTATGTTTACCTTTGTTCTAAGCAATGCAGAACAGCATGGAAATGCTCACTCACCTCAGACTCCTCAGGAACCTGGTCTCTCTGTGCTGAGTAAGGTGTGGTGTTAGGCTCTGGGAGTTTGCTTTGTTTTTCAACACATGTAATGAATCTTTCTCTGTCTCGCCAGCTCCCAAATAATGGCACGGAGACTTCTTATTCATTACGAAAGCTCGGCCTCAGCTTAGCTTGTTTCTAACTAGTTCTTAGAACTTAAGGTAACCCATTTCTGTTCATCTACATGCTGCCACGTGGCTCATGGCTTTTACCTCTCCTCCTTCATGCCTTGCTTCCTCTGCGTCTGGCTGGCAACTCGCCCTTTCTTCTTCCCAGAGCTCGATCTGCCCGGAAGTCCCACCTATACCTCCTGCCTAGCTATTGGCCATTCAGCTCTTTATTACACCAATCAGCAATCCATTTTCACACAGTGTACAAATATCCCACAACAATCACTTGGTATCTGCTAAAGTTTTCCCGAACAGAGGTAGACGTGGTGGGTTAGTTAGTAGTAGTAAACACAGGCAGATATGGCAGGTTACTAAGCTAGTAAAAGTTACTGTTCCAGTGCCAACACATTTTAAAACTCGGTCTGTACCTAAAATGTGAATTATTTTTCCCCACTGGCTAAATTGCCAGTAAATTTTCAAATAAAGGGTGGAAGAGCAGGGGATTATGGCACGCAGTCTACCTTCCCTCGGTTTTTCTAAGGCTGCCCTTTTCTCCCCCAGGTTCAGCGTCTTCCATTCCTTCCAAGCTCAAACCTGTCCCTGGATATTTTGAGGGGTAATGATGAGACCATTGGTTTTGAGGATATTCTTAATGGTGAGTGACATCAACACTTATGGACCCTAAACTGAACAAGGTGACAGCAGTCATTGTCCCCAGGGAAATCAGGCTGGTCAGGCATTTGTATTTATTCATGGCCCTAATATAAGACTTAATGGTACCAACTCCAGGGTTTGTTGTTCTGAGTTCATGCCTTTCAGTCAGTGTAACTCGTTCCTTGTCCAGAGGAAGGCTGATGTCAGTACTGTCCTGGGTGCTCCATCAGTGGCGTGTGTGTCTGTGGGACTGGTTTTCATGTAACGGAAGGAGTCGGGTAAAAAACGTCCTTTAAAACTTAAACCCACCCCTGTCCGTCCCGTCCACCCCGTCCAGTAATCTGTGTGCTGAGGTGGGAAGTGAGGGGGAAGGAAGAGCCTGCCATTCTTTACCACGTTCTCCCGGGAGTGGTATTGTGGCTGAGGTGGGGGACTTCTGAGTAAGAGCCGTGCATGCAGGCAGCATCCTGTGCTTCTTCCAGACCCGCCCTGTGCACAGCCTGGTCCACCCCAGAGTGCCAGGGAAGTGGAGAACCAGCAAAGCTGCACCACATTTGTTTCGCTGATACCTGAGGGGACTTTACGAATGCTGGAAAACCTGGTGTTCCTAGGCACACTCAGACCACTCAGACAACATTTTGGTCCATTTATTCTTAGCTTTAAATGAAAATTAATAAGTTATAAAATTAACTTGTATAAAAATCTTTGTACTTACATGTAAAAAAAAAAAAAAGGCAGGGAGTTTTGAGCCTTAATTCAGTGACATATTAAGGCTCTGGCAAAACTGATTTTTTTACTCTGAATACAAAACAGTGAGCCTTGGCTGTCCTCAGCTGAGGAGCTGCATGTTGAGCTAAAGCCGGAAAGGGTGGACTGTGACACATTTGGGGAATTTAAGTCATAGTGGGCTGGGAGGGACAAGGGACTGGGGAGTAATGCAAGGTTGATTTCTCAGATCAAACTAGAGGGAAGCTTCAGGAGGCTAGAGAATATAGACTCGAGATCTGACAGCTAAGGCTAGTGAAGGATTGAGCTAGCTGCTCTGGAGCAAGCTGACAGGTTAGCCTGCTGCGGGTTTCTGGATGAAGAAGAGACGGGGACTTCCTGATGGCAGATGGTCCCTGAACTGCACTTCCTGCAGTGAAGAGAGGGTCAGGTGATACTTTTGTATTTGGTGTTTTGTTCCTGAAGGGACCTCATGTCCACGGCTCCTCCGTCTTAAGTTGGGCGTTAAAGCTGCTTGTTGTGGGCATCTCTGTCTTTGGGGATGCTGCAGGCTCATGAGAGGCAGAGCATGCACAGGACCACTTGAAGCTCTGAGGTGTAATCATTGCAGTCAGGTCACTTTTGAGTTCCGTGTGTCAAGCATGAAGGTCATTGTCAGTCTGTACGCTGATGTAGACTCTGGTGTTTGGTAGTGTGACGTGTGGTGCTTGTTTCAGGGTTCACAGTGTGTGGGACTGGCTCGTAGAGTTCTGGAAACCAGTAGGAAGCAGCATGGAGTCAGGTGGGGTTGAAAAGCCAGTAGGGCCGGACAAAGCAGGACCCACAGACCACAGACGGACATTGGGTGCTTACTCAGAATGCATGCAAAGCCATTTCTTCATCTTAGGAAGAGCTCTGATGTCACATAATTTCATGTCTCAGAAGATCCTGAAATGAGCTTGAGAACATCTTTTTTATGTTCATTCTCTGCATCTCTCTGTGAGGTAGAAGTTAGCTGCAAAGGTCCCCCATTGAGGGAGCTCATGACCACCGTGGTGAGACCACGATAGTGCACTTGGGGTGGTGTTCCTTGGTTGGGAACTGTGTGTGCATAGATGGGGTAGCTGAGGACTACCATGGTGTCTCACCCTGCGATGCATTAATTCATTGGGTAGCACTTCCTTGATGAGCAAGAACAAGTCTTTGTTGTTCATCAGTGAGTGACCGCCGGCACACTCACTGCTCCCCTCACCCTACACCCTGCCCGGGCTGCAGCTTGGTCTCCTTCGGGAGTGTTGGCTAACTCAGTTATGCACATTTTATGACAGCACCAGGAAAGTTAAAACTGGGCTTTTCGAAGTGCCCTCATCCCTTTACAGTGAGTGAACTTCAGTTCCAGGGAAGGCCTCTAGTGTCTTGTGGGAGCTCAGGCACATCTCCTAACTTGCGGGCTGATGCCTTGCTGCTGGGTGCTTCCTGTTTTAGCAAGAGTGATGACACACTCTTGGAGTCAGTGCTTTCCGAGGTGGAGCTGAAAGTTAACTAAAGAGCATACTCAAACACCACTGCTTCCCAAAGCCCCCTTTGCTCCCACATCCCTGAGTTCAATTCCCAGCACCCACGTGGCCGATCACAGCTGTCAGTCACTCCAGCTCCAGGGGATCTGATACCCTCACACAGACATACATGCAGGGGTAATACCAATGCACATAAAAGAAATCATTAAAAAAAAAATTTGCCATGTAAATAGCTCTTAGTGAGGTGAAAAGCCACCAGAAGCACCAGACTTTGGGGAAAACTGTTCTTTCTTTTTTAAAGATGTATTTATAGCTGGGCTGTGGTGGCACGCACCTTTAATCCTAGCATTCAAGAGGCAGAGGCAGGAGAATATCTGTGAGTTCAAGGCCAGCCTGGTCTACAGAGCAAGTTCTAGGACAGCCAGGGCTACACAGAGAAACCCTGTCCAAAAAAAAAAAAAGGTTTATATGCATTGGTGTTTTGCCTACATGTATGTCTGTGTGATGAGGGTGCCAGACCCCCTTCAGTGGGAGTTACAGACAGTTCTGAGCCTCCATGTGGGTTCTGGGAATTGAACCTGGGTCCCCCGGAAGGGTAGCTGGTGTTCTTAACTGCTGAACCATCTCTCCAGCCCTGTTCTTTTCTTTTTAAGTCACTTATATTGAGATAGGATTGATATGCTATTGGATGGATCCATTTTTAGGTGGACAGTTCTGTCCTTTACAAAAAATACGTGTAGCTGGGTCCCCTCAATCAAGATATAGAATTGTTCTATTGCACACCGCAAGTTCCCTTGGCCCCTTGGCAGTCCGGTCCGCTCCAGCCTCAAACAGCCTGCCTGTTGTCACACTGGGTTGGTTTTGACTCTCACAGATGCTCATATGCTGACCCCGGAACTTACCTTCTGAATCTGCTTTTGTTTCTTTGCAGATCCATCACAGAGTGAACTGATGGGCGAGCCACACTTGATGGTGGAGTACAGGCTGGGTTTGCTGTAGAGCAGGCGCTGCGCAGGAACCACAGAAGCGCACTGTAGAGCTGCCTCCTACAGTCTGACTGGTGTACACATTAAAGTCCTCACAAGACTGCTCAGTCATTTGCAAGTGTTGGCTCTTTAGTTTTGGGTTGTGAGTTGGTTGAAAGCCTCGAGGTGGGTTCTGAGCTCTGAGGTTACAGCAAAGCCCAGGTTCCTGGGTTCTGAAAACATGTTTCTCCTAAATGTTACAAACTCCACAGCTTCCAGTTCAGCCTGCTTTCTCCTCTTTCTGTAAACTTAATTTTAGGTAGAGTTTTTGTTGTGGTTGTTGTTGTTTTTGAGACAGAGTCCCTGGTTATCTAACTCAGGCTGGCCTGGGAACTCCCTCTGTAGACCAGGCTGGCCTCAAGCCCACAGGGATCCTCCTGTCTGCCTCCCAAGTGCTGAGATTAAAGGCGTGAGCCACCACTGGCTCAATATTAGCATTTGAGCCTACGGTGTTCCCAGGGGCCTCCTTCACATTTGTGATCAGGTTTGGTGGCAGCACCCGGGACCAAGCGCAGCCCTGCCCTGTAGGATGGCACTTAGAGTTATAGCTAAGTGAAATTCTTTCATGTTGAAAAGTTCAAGTTCAGAGATTTGGTCTTTTTATATGAGAAATTAGATACAGCAACCAGGGCATGGAGATTGAACTATTGTCTTTCACAGATTTACTTTGTTTTTTAGATTACCAAGCAATGTTCTGTTGAAGAAAAGTATGCCGCTTAAGTTACATATTAAGATACAGACTTGTTTTTAAGTTATTATAATATTCCTATTATACATCTATGTATAATTCTATACTACTTTACTTAAATATATTTTCAACATGATGGTTCTTAAGAATGTTGTTCATGGACCTGGTCTATAAAAACTAGTGGCAGCACACACCTTTAATCATAGCACCAGGGAGGCAGAGGCAGGGGGATCTCTGAGTTTGAGGCCAGCCTGGTGTGTATGTAGGTCCAGACCAGCCAGAGGTACAGTGAGACCTTGTCTCAAAACAACTCCCTCCCCCACCCACCCTCCCGAATTTTTCAGAACATTTAGTAAATGGACCGTTTTTTTTTTTCACTAGTTCTGACATATTTTGGTCATTGACTTTTTAGGAATACAATGTCTGCAGGTAGTTTGGGTGTCAACTTTTAGTCTGGGCTGCTGCTGCCATTAATGGATGAAAGGGGCACGCAGCTGGACGTGTGCAGTGCACGAGATGTGTCAGTGTGTGGTCAAACGACACAAAGAATTTCTTGGTTTTTGTTTATTTTTCAAGACAGGGTTTCTCTGTAGCTCTGGCTGTACTGCAACTCACTCTGTAGACCAGGCTGGACTGGAACTCGGAGATCTGCCTGCCTCTGCCTCCCAAGTGCTGGGGTTAAAGGCGTGCGTTGCCACTGCCGCCAGGCTCACCTCTGCATTATGAGACTCCCCGTTTATATTAAAATGGTGGCCTTCTGTGTCCTAAGAAAGCTGCTGATGAATAGTCTAAAGCTGAGAAGCAAAGCGGGCTGGTGGTTCCCAGTCTAGAGTCCGCGGTGCTTGTTTGGAGTTGGGAAGTCATTTGGGTTCCCTGAAATTCGCATATCCCTCTGCAGTTTTCCTCGTGGATGCTCTGTCGGTGTTGGAGAATGGTTTCCTGGTGTCCTTGCCACCATTGTGCTTCTGAGTTACAGGAAGGTTCCAGATCTGCTGGAAAAGGGCTCTGAACTCAGTACTTCCAACACCAAGTGATTCTCTGGCATACACTCACAGGCTGTCCTGTAATTCCAATCTGTTTTGAGTGTTGACAAGGAGTTAGGGCCAGGTAAGGGCTCTGTCCTACAGCACTGCCCCAAGTCAGGCATCAATCATGGGTACTCCCTGTGAGTCATGCTAACGACAGACCAGGTACAAATGGTTTCCTATGCCCCCTCAGGTTCAGTGACTTGCAAGCAGAGCTCACAATACTGTTGTTTGCTAAAAAGGATATCCTGAAGGATGGATGAACAGCCAGGAGGAAGAGGCTGAGAGCATTAGTTGCTCCTGAGGGATTTCCTTTGTAGCTCATTATTAACTCACAGCCCCTCTCCCTCAGGGGAATTGAGGTTGGGGGAGGGAGGAGGACCACAGTATTAGTATTTGATTGAAATTCATCATAACACAGGGGACAAAGGAGAAGCATAAGCATACATAGTAGGGTTATGACCAGGAGTTGGGTTTTAACACATGGACTGGGGGTTTAGCACACAGCGTTTGCCTGGACCATATACACGTGTTCACTGCTGCCTCCAGAAGTGCAAATAGGCTTGCTGCCTTTTCATTAGTCCCTATGCAGTGGGTGTGGCCCCCCTTTATTTTTATCGGGGGTCATGCCAACCACCTCTGACATCTTCAAGGAAAGAAACAGTGTTTCTAGAAAAAACAGTGCAGTTGTGCACAGGAACTCTGGAGCATGAACAGGCGGCCTGTGCAAACTCAAGTCAAAATCCTGGTGTGGAGGTAGGTGGGGTGTGGCCATGAAACCACCACTAGCTCAGTAGCTGGTGGCCTTTGATAGCTGCTGGGAGAGGGATTCCCTTTCTTTAAACGTACAACCCCTGCTAGGAGTACCACGCTCCAGGGCAGACCCCACTCCCAAGAGTAGCTGGGTAACATTGAACTCCAAGGGTATAAAGCAAGCAAACAAGTCTGAAGTTGGTTGGGTAGAGAGGTAAGGGTGGAGACAGTAGGTCTGGGGAGGAATTTTGGGGTGTTGAATTTGATGGAAATATACTGCATAAAGTTCTCAAAAACATCTTTTATTACTATTATGTGTGTACCACAGCATCTGTATGGAGGTCAGAGACAACGTGTAGGAGTCAGTTCCTCCTACCATTTGGGTCTTGGTGGCAAGCACCTTTACCTGAGGAGCCATTTTGCCAGCCCTGAGTTAGTTTCAAAAGTAAATTGCAAGATCCCATTGGGGGGTCTACTGAATTTAGATATCCAGAGCAAGGCATTTAGTGATCCATTAGTCCTTTGGTCCATGGAGACCCACTCCAGGACCTCTAGTGGATGTCTGAAACTGTAGATATTACCTAACTCTGTTTTCCCCCAAAAACTATGCCTGTGATAATTAATTAATTTACAAATTAAAGATTCTTAATTTACAAAGTAAAAAGGTCAAAAGCAATAGCTGTTACAGCTATTAGATGGTAATAAACTAAAGCAATCTCTGTCGTGGAATAAAATCTTGTGACTGGGTCTCAAGGCAAGACATTCCTATTTTTGGACTTTGACTATAGGTAACAAGCTATTGAGCTAAAATGATGCTGTAGAGAGATGGATGAAAAGATGGTGAAGAAGGTGGTTGTACATTGTGATGTGAGTGTTGGGTGGTCATATACTGGGAACAAGAGCCTATTCAGGAGATGAGACAACCCACCTTTTTCTATACTGCTGAACCCAAGGAGCATTTTCCTTTGATATGTATGAGTGTTTACCTGTATGTATATATGTATATGCACCATGTGTGTGCAGTATCTGAGAAGAGAGTGATGGATCCCTTGCACCAAGTTACAGATGGTTATGACCATAGGGTTGTGAACATAGGGTACAGGGAATTGAACCCAGGTCCTCTTAACCGCTGAGCCATCTCATCAGCCCCTGTTTTTTGAGATAGGGTTTCTCTGCATAGCCCTGGCTGTTCTAGAATTCACTCTGTAGCCCAGGCTGGCCTGGAAATCACAGAGATCCACCCACCTCTGCCTCTTGAGTGCTAGGATTAAAGGCTTGCACCACTACCACCAGCTCCTTGTAAAATTTGTACTATTTATGTATTGACACATTTTAAGATGGTAGGTTTGATCATAACATTTGATGCAGTGTCTCAATGTCCTTCATATTCTTGTCTTGTCCCCTCCTCCCCCTGCCTACAATCAAATACTTCATCTTTTTCACATGTAAATATAGAGTCCATACATGGAAGAAAATATATTTGTCTCTCTCATGTTTCCCAGCTCCATTAACACCCCTACCCCAACTCTTCTACTTTCACTGAGAACTCCATTTCCATCTGAGTATATTCCCCCACTCCATCAACTCTATCTCTCTCTAACCTTAGCACCATATTCAATGCCTCCAGACAGACATGTTGGAACTGGCTGCATTTACTCATGATCTATTTTTGACCCTAGACTAGCAGTTGAATTCCTCAAAATACTACACTCAAAGTAGGTTTCTGCTCATCCAAGAAGCTACCTATTGACCCTTAACTATATTAAGATGATCCTGTAGAGGGCTGGAACACTGGCTCAGTGGTTAGAGCACTGGCTGCTATTCCAGAGGACCTGGGTTCAGTTCCAAGCAACACATGGCAAAACTCTTAACTCCAATTCTGGGGATCCAACACCCTCACACAGACATACATACATGCAGGCAAAAACCAATGCACATAAAATAATAAATTTTAAGAAATAAAGATGAGAGTTGTGACTTAAAATCATGTCTAGTCTTGAAAACAGGTAGTTAGTGCGGACTGCTCAGGTGAGGACAGCTAAGGTTGTACAGATGCATTTTTGCCCATTTGCAGCATTGGGATCCAGTACAGGGTCTAGCACCCGGTAGGCAAGTGTCTTGCCAGTGAGCACACCCCCATCCCTGCTGATGCGGTTTTCGTAGGCTCTTCACGCTGTTCATTGTGCAGTTCTTGTTTTTGGATATGAGCATGCACACCTTAGCAGTGACGACACTTCTTATCTACTGCTGTAGTAGAATGATCACAGTCCATGTCCCTGCGACTTCCCTTCCTCGTCTGTCACGTGTGGGAAGTGACTAAGACTATGACAGGCTGACAGAGAATGGACTTTGTAAACCATAAAGTGCTTTTTCTCAGATTATAGGAAACATCATGGCATCTGTGTCATCACACATAACTCTGAAATATGGTAGAGGAGTTGATGGAGAAGGAAAGGCGAAGAGGTTCTTTGTTTTTGATGTTTAGTTTGTTCTTGTTTTCTTTTGTGGGGCTGCGCTGTAGGGGTGAAGGGAGGATATGGGGGAACTGGGAGGTGCTGACAGTGTGTGTTCAAATTGGACAAGCAGGACACAAAAGAAAGTGGCTGCTGAACTTTGCCAAGACAAGGTAGGACAGTCCTTTAGACTATTCTGCTAAAAAGACGAGTCTGTCAAATATGCTAGGCCAGTGGGCTGAAGATGGATGCCCCAATGTTACAGAGAAAACTTGGGTGACTATTCAGGCAGCCACTGTCTCTGTCATTTCTCACATTTTTTAGAAGTTGCTTGCTTTCACTTCCTGCTTACTCAGGTAGTATTATATCCTTTTCAGGTCTCTGATGGAATGAAGACGTTATAGTTTTCCTTGTTACCAGATTCAGAAAAGAAATTCACTAAAGAGTTATAAAGTAAGCCGGGTAGTGGTGGTGCATGCCTTTAATCCCAGCACTGGGGAGGCAGAGCCAGGCGGATCTCTGTGAGTTCAAGGCCAGCCTGGTCTACAGAGTGAGTTCCAGGAAGGGCGCAAAGCTACATAGAGAAACCCTGTCTTGAAAAACCAAAAAAAAAAAAAAGAGTTACAAAGTGTATAAGGTTGAGAGACATTAAAAGATAGTTTTGGCACTGCAAATTAGAATAGAAAGTAAATTAGGTATAAACTTCTGGACTCACCAAGATAGGATAGATATGGAATATTTTCTCTGAATTTGTCAATTGTCAATGGACTAGACATTGTTAATGTAATTATTGCTTGTATATATATTATATATAGTTATTGTACTTACTGTATTTAGTTTTTCTTATATGAATTATTACATTCTTTTTTATTTTAGACAAAAAGGGAGAAATATGGTGATATTTTGTTTGTGCTCTAACAAATAAAGCTTGCCTGGAGATCAAAGTGCAGAGCTAGCTACTAGAGGCCAGGCAGTGGTGGCGCACACCTTCAATCAAAGCACTTGGGAGGAGGAAATAGGAAGTGATACAGCTGAGCAGAGAGAGGAAGTGATAAGGCGGGGTAGAGACAGGAGCTCTGCCCCTTCAGTCTGAGGATTCCTGGAGGTAAGAAGTTTCTAGTGGCTGCTGCTCTGTTCTTTCAGCTTTCACCCTGATAGCTGACTCTGGGTTTTTATTATAAAGACCAATTAGAATTTGTACTACAGGTAGATGAGTGGAATTGGGGTGCATGATGTGGAGTTCCCAAATAATCAATAAAGAAGTTAAATTTTTAAAAAAAAAAAAAAAAAAGCAAAATATGGTAAAAGGGCTGGAGATAGAGCTCAGTCAGTAAAAGTGCTTGCTTTGCCAACAGGAAACCCTGAGTTCAATCCCTCAGAACTCATAGTAAAAACCAGCTTGGCAGTGTGACTTGGAGTCCCAGCTCTGGGGAGGTGGAGACTCACTGGCCAGCCAGCCCAGGTTCCTTGGAGAGGAGACAGAGACAATTCTCAAGACACCAGAGTGGCTGATGACTGAGGAACAACAGCTGCAGTTATCTCGTGGCCTCCACAGGCACAAACACACATACACACACACACACACGCACGCACGCATGCACGCACACACCTGCACACCAGGAAAAGAAAAGTGGAAGGTGTTGCATAACCCATGGAAACAAGATAATCAATTTGAAAGGTGCATAGCCCAATGCTTTCCATTCTGTTTGCAGGGTTAGCTTAGTAACCGTAGGGAGTGGTGACTTCATAAACCATTAAAGCTGACTTTGAACAGTACTTACAAATAAAAGTAAGGAAATTGTAGTCATCAAATTAGTTTTGCACTTACTGAGCATGTTGTGAGCAAAGACTGCCCTGTCCTCAAGACCTATGGGGGGAACAAATATAATCTTGGGCTGGAGACGGCTCAGTGGTTAAGAGCACTTGTTGCTCTTGCAGAGGACCTGGGTTCAGTCCTAGCACCCACATGATGGCTCACAAGCATCTGTAACTCTAGTTCCAGGGGGCACAGCGCCCTGTGAGACATACTGTGCAAACATTCATACACATAAAAATAAATTAAATGTTAAAAATTTCAGTGGAAAATGCCAGATGGATTTATTTATTTATTTTTGAGCTGAGGGTCGAACCCAGGGCCTTGTGCTTGCTAGGCAAGCACTCTACCACTGAGCTAAATCTTCAACCTGGATTTCTTTTAAAAAAAAAAAAAAAGATTTTATTGTTTATTTATGTGTATGAGTGCTTTATCTGCTTGTACACCTTTATGCCAGAAGAGGGCATCAGATCCCACTAGAGATGGTTGTGAGCCACCATGTGTTTGCTGGGAGTTGAACTCAGGTCCTCTGGAAGAACAGGCAGTGCTCTTAACCACTGAGCCATCTCTCCAGCCCCTAGATGGAATTCTTATTTATACAGAGAGCTGTGGAAGCCCTGTAGAGATTGAGGAATGGGTGATAGATGTCAAGAACCCTGGCTGCACAGGGAAAGTAGGTGTTTTGGCTGACACATGGCAGTTTTAATGAAACTGGAGAGGAAGGCCAACATGAACAGTGTGTAAAAAGACACAGTGTGTGTGGGTTGAGGGTGAAAATAAGCATGGGTGTAATGTGTTGTGACACGGGATGGGGCAGGATCAGGCTTGGTCATATGCTTGCCTAATTATTTTCCTATGAGCAACAGTTGCTGAAGGATTCTAGCTGGGAAAGAAAAGATCTGTGTTTTAGAAGCATCCTTCTCAGCAGAGTGTGGAGCCTGAGCTAGAGGAAGATAAGAACAGTCAGAGGTGGGAAAGCCAGCCATGTTTTATGGACCATGACAGCCTTCTACTCAGCCAGGGAGTGAGAGCAGGCTGCAAGGTATGACTGACTTTATGCACAGCCTGCTTTATACAGCCTGCTCAGTTTTAAAAATTTTTATTTTTCTTTTTTTGGTTTTTTGAGACAGGGTTTCTCTGTAGCTTTGCACCTTTCCTGGAACTTGATTTGAAGACCAGGCTGGCCTCGAACTCAGAGATCTGCCTGCTTCTGCCTCCCGAGTGCTGGGATTAAAGGCGTGCGCCACCACTGCCCAGCTCAGTTTTAAAATTTAAGATAGTTTTCTTTATAATATGAATTTGTACTCACTCCCCCATTACATATAAAAACCAAGCTTGTCACTGAATAAAATATTAGGAAAAGTGAAAAATATGTATTTTAAAAAATGCTTCTCTTCAAGGGTTTTTGCATCCATCAATAGAGCTTTGATAGGATCTTCCAGCATCAATCAAGTATAGGAAGAATTATAAATGCCTGGAACATTAGTTTCATATCAGTGATTATTCAGCATAAAAATTCTTCATTAAGTCTTCAAAATCCCTGAGCAGTCAGAAGCCCGCTGTGCAGATGGACTGAGGCTGGGACTCCGTGGTTTCCACGTGAGAGGCTGGAGCATGTCAGTTAGATTATTGCTTCGTCTTATTGCCGTTTCCCAAGCCCTCCTGCGCTCCACTTTCTCTGGTCCAAGGAGAGCCTCACAGCTCGCTCCGTTTAGGAAACAGGACTTTTGATACAGATTGCGAATGAAATACTGGTTGTGGGGTGTGTGTTCTTCTGGAGTCCTGGGTATGACCTGTGCATTACTGCCGACTGTCGTCAGTCTGACGGGTGCTCACTGGGCTCTTCCGGGACAAACATTGTGTAGCTCCCCTCTTCCCAGCCAATGCACTTGACAGCCCTACAAAAGCAAACAAGCATCGGGAAGAGGTTAAAAGATCCATAAGTAACCAAGCTTCTGTCGCTTCCAGCCATACCTGGCTTTTAATAAATTATACAAGCTCTGTGTAATAGGCATATCCCGGCATTTTGAACTTCACTGACTCATTATGTAGAGTGTTCCAAAATTAATCAAGTAAAGGAGTTTTTTTTTTCTCTCCTACACCCCCAAGATATTATTCTTAAGAGTCCCCATAAAATGCCTTCCATACACCTGTGACCTAAGGCCATTCCTCCTTCAGTTCTCAGTGGCCAATGACACTCATTCTAAGGTCTCAAATTATTGACAAGTGTGTTCGTGACCAACAATTCTCTAGCAAAGCATCCTCCAAGGCAAATGTCAAGAATCTGTGTCATTTTGCACATGGTGTTAGAAGATTTATTTAACCCATATGCCCTTTGATAAAATGATGAGATACCTACCATAGACTGATACCTGGGAGGATGAGGAGGCCGGCAGACAGCAGAAAAATGAAGCCAGGGCACCAAGCAACAGTGGCTGAATAAATACCGCTGTAAGCCGAGGTCGCAGCCACTCCACCCAGTGTTTCTAAGAAAGCAATGCAAGCAAACAACGCACCTGGGGTGTGGAGGAAGAAAAGGAAAAGGCGGAATTACAAAATAATAGTCGAAAGAGAAACAAGAGAACTGTTTCCTTGAAAACAGTCCTGGAGCCTGGTGGTGGTGCACGCCTTTAATCCCAGCACTCGGGAGGCAGAGGCGGGTAGATCTCTGAGTTCGAGGCCAGCCAGGTCTACAGAGTGAGTTCCATGACAGCCAGGGTTACACACAGAGAAACCTGGGGTTCGATCCCCCCAGCACAGCACAAAACAGGTATGGTGGCACACACTTGTAATCCCAACACTCAGGAGGCAAAAGCAGGAGAATCATTCTTAGCTTGAGAGTCTGTCTCAAACAACAACAAAACCCTGAGAAGTAACCAACCCATTTTGCAGATGAAGAATCTAAGGCTAGGTGCTCCCTGTGGATTGATGGGAGAGATGTTGACAATCCCAATTAGCTATGCTCCAATGTCTATAGCGGAAAGCTGATGCAGGTACCACCAGCTGACTCATTTGGAATCTGCAGCATCTCCTCCCACAGCCTCAATTCCAGCCGTCCCATTAGACCGAAATCTAGCTATGGATAGGAAATACTGTGTGGACATTTATGTGTCTCCTGACTGAGCTACGGCTCTGTCAATTCCATGTCAATTGCTTCTCCGATGTCCTCAGGGCCCAGTTGTTCTGGTGCATGGCAGCCATTTAACAAGCACATCAAATGAATGAGTAAAGGTTTAACTCAGGTCGATACCCATCAATCACCCAGTAGCATGTACTGCCTTCATAATTTATGGTGAGGCAAGGAGTCAGTTTAACTGGCTTTCCTACTTGCTTAGTTACAATATTTTATGTGTTCCTTGTTATACCCAAGAATAGTACTATGGTACACAAAACAGACTCTACACTGCAGGTTCTGGGGTGTAGGGGACCCATCCGTTCTCTAAGATAAATAGGTTGGGCCGGGTGCCATCTGTCTTACACAGTATGCTGTTGTGGAATAGGGTTAGCCTGTTGCTCGACTTCCCGGGCAATCCAACATGGTAAGCAGATGTAGAGATAAGCTAGATTAAATACACCTGAATGAGTGTGCTTTCTAGACTCAAAACAAAAAACAAAAAACAAAAAACAAAACAAAACAAAACAAAAAACAAAAACCAAGCAACTCAGATCTCAGCCTGTTGTATCGTGTCTCCATTTATACTCAGCATGAGTTTGTGAGCGGTGCCAAAGCAAGACAGCTACTCCAGGACACGAGATTGTTAAAAACACAGGCATTTTCAGAAACATTGCCCAAACGCTATTTTTCTCTCCCTTTTAGTTATTCAAGCATGTGTTTTCCCACTGAGCTATGCCCCAGCCTCTGAACTGTCAAGAGTTTAGCTAGCAGAGAGTGAGTGGCGCCTGGTGGCTCTGTGGTGTGTCCCTTCTCCCGTGATTTCTCCAAAGTGCATCATATTTTCATAAAGTAAGTACTTAGAAAAAAATACAGAATGAGAATATATTGAGGTATGAAAATGTGGCCACTATCTACAGTACTTCTGAGTTCAGAGGTAGGAACAAGATAACTATTATTTTCAGATTTATTTTATGTGTATGAGCATTTGGCCTGCAGGTTATGTATGTGCACCATGTGCATGCCTGGTGCTCATGGAAGCCAGAAGAAGGTATTGGATCACTGGCACCAGAGTTACGGATGATTGTGAGTCACGATGTGGATGCTGAGCACAGAACTCGGGTCCTCTGCAAGAGCAGTCGGGACTCTTAAGCACAGAGGCCTCTCTCAGCCCCTTGTCTACATGGTTTTTCTCTCATTGCTGTCCCGTTGGTATCCCATCAAAGGAACACTGAAGCCAAGGGCGAAGGTCTGTTTCTCCATGGCGCCCTTTCAGAGTCTTCTATTCTTACGTGCTCTCAAGACAGCCATTATGACACAGTTTATGAATGACTTGGAGAACACACAGCTTCCAATAATAAGACTTGAAGACTGAAGTATGCAGTTTTCCTCAGCATTGCCCAAACTCACACAAATACAAGTGCTCTATTAGAAACGATTCATAAATACTCATGTAAGGACATCTGCACAAGGCTAAAATATGAGACAGGGAAGTACCGAAGTCTGGTGATATCTGCAGGCTACTGAGGGAGGCCAGCACCCTAGGCCAGTATCTAGTAGCAGCTGTTCTTTTGTACTCCCTGTGGTGATTCTTTGCCTGTACTACAGGCTCTCAACTCCCCTGCTCTCATTTGTATTGGGGGGCTTCCTTGCTGGCCACCTTGCCGAAGCCCTTGGTCAAAGGAACAGAGCTGAGCTGGGTTATGATGTATTTTTCCTGCCTGTCGGGGCCACCTCTCTGGCTGCCTCCACACTGCCCATTCCTCTGCATAACCTTCCATGGAATCCCCTTGGCTCTGTGTTTCCAGCGTGGCCTTATATTCAGGTCCAAAAGAAAGCCTTTCTGGGGCCCAGTGCAAGAGTGTAACTGAAGGTCACTATGCCCTTCTAAGCACGGACGGCCTCTGTGTCTACCGGCTTCACATCTGCAGGTTCAGCCAACCACCCACCAAACCTATAGTTAGGCACCAAACACGCACAGACCTTTTTTTTCTTATTCCCTAAACAACACAATAAAATGACTATTTTCAAAGTTTATCTCATCTTAGGGTCATCTAGAGAGGTTAAAGCTTAAGTGTAAATGATATGCAGATACTATCCAGTTTAAACCTGTTTTAATTATTTTCATGCATTTTTTTTTGTTTAGTGTGCAAAATAATGAGTTTGACTGAAAATTTCACACATATGCCACTGTAACTTGTTCAGAATATTGGTGTCTGTGAGGGGCTCTGGAACCTTCCCGTCAGACATAAAGAGACAGCTGCATTTAGATGTTGTAAATACAGCTAACAAACGGCTAGGGGTTAGTGTGATGTGTCTGTATACTGAGGAAGGCCAGATGGAAACACAGAATTCCCAGGCTTTTTAAGAGTTTCATCTAGAAACTGGACAACAGCGAGAGAACTGTCCCCAGCCTGCAACCCACGCCATTTGACTTCCCCTTGCTGTCTGCCTCCGAAGGGATCATCCACACCTGGGTGTACACACCTGGGTGCTGTACAACTCCAAGGTCAGAACAAACCTGCCCATGAAGTCACCCATTGGACCCCTCTTTGCTGGAAAGGGAGCACATAGGGTCTGGGCATGGTCCACAGAAGAGGATCATCCAAGCACTCGGTAGACATGAACCAGAGTGGTCCAGCTAGCCAGAATGCAGGGATAGGAGTGCTGTAGTTTTGCCGTGGAGAGAGCCCTTGACTCTGAGGTCTCCTTTCTTCTTCTGGCTGAGACAAGGCCAGAAGCCCTCTAAATCAGGGCCCCTAAGCAGGGCCCCCTCTGCCTGCATGTAAAGCTTTCCTACCAAAGCTTAGCACTTCCTTCCAAAGGAGACCCTGGCAGAAAGGGGCTGTAGGCGGCTCAGAAGCTGCCAGCATCGAGTGTACAGACCGGAGTCGGAACGTCTGTCATAGTCTGTGGAGTCAGCTCACCTTGTTCAGTCGAGTGGACCACCTTTGACATCATGGACCTCAGGACAGAGAGTGGCATGATGGAGAAAAAGAACGGGATCCTGACTGTGAGATGAACAGAAGCCAGGATAAGTAGTCAGATCAGGGTGAGTCAGATCAGATGCTCTCTTGTCTAAACATCCTTTCTGGTGAGCAGCCTGACCCACTAGCTGAAGATCCAGCTACCTGCAGTTTTGCCTAGTAAATGAACAGACTACTGACTGGCCATTTGGAGCTTGCTTTATTCTAGCATTCTGGTTTGGGTCCTACAAATACTGTTGATGGATGTTTTGGTCCAGATGAGACCTATTTTCCTAAGGATGTAATAATTTACTTATCAAGTTTTGACTTCTAATTAGCTTTTACCTGTTTAAGAAATATTTATTATTTTCATTTTTGTTAGTTTTGTGTGTGTGTGTGTGTGTGTATGTGTGTGTGTGTGCATGTATGTATGTGTGTGAGCCCATGGGGACCAGAAGAGAGCACTAGATCCCCTGAACCCAGAGTTTAGATGGTTGTGAGCCAGGGAACTGAATTCTGCTCCTCTGTAGGGGCAGTACCTGCTCTTAACTGCTGAACCATCTCTCCAACTCCTTTTATATGGTTTTTATTTTGGCCTTTACATTCTTGGGGCTCTTATTTCCTACTGTAAGGGTTCCTTTATAGGTAAACTGGCTATTTATTGTCACATTGGTTCATTTTTTCACTGGAAACTTCATAAACACAATTGCTTTTTTTTCTTAAATTATGATATATATGTGATATATATCATGATATATACATATGATAAATGCACATTGAATGTATATAATAAATATACATATGAAACAGGGTCTCACTATCACTATGCAGCCCTGGCTAACCTGGAACTCCCTTTGTAAACCAAGCTGGCCTCAAACTCACAGAGATTCCCTTGCCTCTGCCTCCCAAATGCTGGGATTAAAGGCATACGCCGCCATCACCAGTCATGCTTCTTAATAGAATCATTTTTAGTCATACTATAAAATAATGGCATTTGCTTTTGCAAATAGTGTATTTACAGTCTCCAGAGTATTTGCATATGTTGACTTAATATGGTCTCCTGGAACAGGGATGTGGCTCCTACTGTCTAAAAGGCACTGCGTAAAGTGCTTCCTAGTTCTCCAAGACTCTTTATAAAACCTTCTGAATGAAGCTTTCCAGTGAGTGTCACACAAGGAGAAAATAAAGGGTTCAGAGGAATGAACTCGCCAAGGTCACCCAGTGGTAGAGGTGGAAATCAAGCCTAATTCTGATTCTCCAAACTGTGTCTCCAGCCAGTGGCGATGGCTTAACACCTCCATGGTAGAAACAGCTGACCAAAAATCCACATTACAGTTTCATCTCTGTTCCAACACAGCCTTCTAAGGAACACTCATTTCAGTAAAAGCTACACTCAAGAATTGAGTCACACCAAGAATGTCCCTCAAAGTATTTTTGACAAATACACAAATTTGGAAAATCGTGATGATTCCATCTGACATTTTAATTACTGACTTCTGGCAAGCTGGCTGTTTGCTTTAAATTGAAGTAGAATGGGTTCATAGAGAGCTTTATATTAAGTGTAATTCCCCTCCTCCCACTTTATACAAAATCAAACACATCTGTAAACTCACCTAAAAACATCATCAGAGTGGTCCTGGTGAAAGCCGCGAGGACCATCCCCACCATGGTGGTAAGAATGCCAATAAAGGTAATGTGAAGATCCTTCAAGCAGTAGGAAAAGAGCCATATGCCGAGGAAACTACTCAGAAAGGAGAGACTGCCCAAAGCTGTGCCGTAGCCTATATAAACCTCATCCCAGCAGAGCGGAGAGCCCAGCTCATAAAGTGTGAAAATTGGGGAAATGCCAATTATCACAAAAAAGTAAACGACAATGGTAAAAATCAGCAGACAGAGCAAAGATCGCCGCTTACTGGAGCCGTTTTTAAAAAGCATGTAAGTCCGGTAAAATAGATCCTTGAGGCTCTCCTGGCAGGACGCAGTGACAACCTGAGCTGAAGACTCCCTTATGGGATCATTGAGGAAAAACGCGATGTACGCCAGGTTGGCCATAAGGACTACGGCAATGATGAAATAGGACCACACAAAGCCCAGTTCTTGGATAAAATAGCCAGATGACAGACCCGTTAGCCCAGTAACGACTCCAAGCATAAAGTCGAGGATGGCTATTCGAATGATTTTCTGCTTGTATTCTTTACACTGATCCACAATGTAGGCAAAGCAAGCGCCCCAAAATGTGGTGTAATTCCCAAAGAGGGCGCCAATGAAGGTGGACGCAATCAGAAGCTGGAGTGGAAGCTTGAAGTGGGACAGCGCACACAGCCAAACGTTGGTTCCCAGAGAGCCAAGAGAGGACAGAACCATGGGGAGTTTCCGTCCATGGTTGTCGCTGCTGGACAAAAGCATGAAGGTAGACACCAGACCAGGAATTAACCCACTCATTTCCACCTGCAGGTTGAAGAGAGATGCCTTTTTCTGAACTTCCTGCAAGGACAAAGACAGTGTTTACAGAGATGACGACCATAAAAAAAGATTGTAGTGTATAATTCCTTTATATTGCTGCTGGTGGTGAATGGGCGGCCTCCGGGTATGTGGGGAGACAATACCAATTAAGTTTTCACGCCATTCATATAGCATATATCAGAAGGTTACATTACCCACACTTAGTCATGGTATCTACACACCACTCATGGTAGAGACTCAAAGCTATAAGAAGAAAAACAATGCATGCATCGGTGTGTCTGTTTATACAAGACATGTGCACACCACAGACTCTGATGCTAGCAGTACAATGCTGGTTTCCCTTCCCTACCCTGTGAACTATCTGCACTGATTCCAGCTCTACAGCCTGGGTGATGACCCTTGCTGTGACGGGTCTTCCTGCCCAGGCTACCGGGGGCTGTAAACAGTTCACATACATTTGCTTGGTAGATTCTAAAAAGGCAGAGTTTCAGCTCCCTTTTAATCTTTGTGTCCACAGACAGACTAGTGAGAATAGATTCCTTCACTGACTAAAGAAGCAGTAAGATAGACCCAGAGGAAGAGTCTTGAATTGCTCCTGACAGTTGCCATCTGTGGACTGAGCACGCAATGATGGCGGACAAGAGGACACACACGTGGGGAGCTGTGACAGTCATCATTGCAACCATTGGAAGGGAAGAACTCGGGGCTATTTAGAGATACCTGTGGGGCTGGAGATGTGGTTCAGTGGCTGGGAGCACTGACTGCTCCTGCAGAGGACCCAGGTTAGGACCCATCACCCACGTGGTGACTCACAACTGTCTGTAACTCCAGTTCTAGGGGATCTAATGATTTCTTCTGGCCTCCACAGGCACCAGACATGCACATGATGCACATACATACATGCAGGCAAAACACCCATACACATAAAAAAATAATTTAAAAGTTCTTTTAAAGGCATACTGTGTTTGCCATGTCTCACTGTTGTCCAATTCATGCACAGTTTTTACAACAGGACATGCTACGCCACGTGTTAAGAGTAAAAGACCCATGTTGTCAGAAAGCAGTCCAACAATTAATGAACTATAAAGAAATGTAGCTGGGAGGTGGCAGCTCACGCCTTTAATACCAACACTTGGGAGGCAGAGGCAGGTGGATCTCTGTGTTTGAGGCCAGCCTGGTCTACAGAGTAAGTTCTAGGATAGCCAGGGCTACACAGAGAGACCTTATTTCAAAAAACAAAACAAACAAAAAAAGTTTTCCTGCTCCAGTATAACCTAGCCCAGAGGGAGCAAGAGCTTCATCTTTTCACCCTTGGTGTGACTGTCTCTGAGGGCAGTACTGGGCACAGGCATACTCTTGGTGGGCACCGAACAAACACATGGCCAAAGAAGATAAGGCCTCTGCCACTTGCTGGCCATAGAAGATATTTTCAAATTATTGTGTCTGTTGCTGTTTCTTCTGATGGGAGGGAATGAAGGCTTACTTTGCAGGCTGTTGGTAGGGTGACATTTGAAAGACATATGAGTTGCCAGGCACCAGCCCCGGGGCCATGTTCAGTGCTAAGTCCTGCCTGTTTAGGCGCACATCTTTGTGTACATACGGTAGCCATCACGTAAGTATTTCCTGAGTAAATAAACAACAGAGTCATCTGCTCAAACGGGTTTTCCCAGCAGGGTTTCTGCTTTATATCGGTCTCCCCTGGCTTCTGCTTTTCCTCACCCAGTCTTTCACAGCTACATCCTCCTCTGCAGTCTATGGTAACAAAGTCACAACAGGGACATAAAACACAAGCTCCAGGGTTGGAGGGATGGCGCAGTGGTTAGAGCACTGGCTGCTCTTTCAGAGGACCCAGGTTCAGTTCCCAGCATCCACAGTGGCTCACAACCATCTGTGACTACAGTCTCAGGGAATCTGGTGCTCTCTTCCAGTCTCTGAGGGCACTGCATGTATGTGGTACACAGACATTCATGTGGGCAAAATATTCATACTCTTAAAAAAGACATTTTTTTAAAAAATTTCAGGACAGACTCCTGTTACCAATTTACTTCTTGAGAGGTGATCATGTGACAAGCAAATGGTGTAGTGAGTGGTTAGAAGACTCCTTCTTCCTCAGTCAACAAGCACACCCCCCCCCCATTTCTTCTCTTCTTAGCCAAAAGCACCCACCACTGTATAAGGGTCCCCATGGAGATAAACCCCACTGACAAGGTACAGAGGTGACCTCTCTAGTCACAAGGCTCTGAGAACTTGGAACTTTGAAAAAGTAGATTAAGATAAAAATCAAGTTTTGTTTTGAGACAAAGTCTTGCTAGGTAGCCCAGGCTGGCCACAAGGTGTAATCCTCTAGTCTCAGCAATAGTGTGTGTGTGTGTGTGTGTGTGTGTGTGTGTGTGTGTGTTATGGTTGTTTGAATGAAAATGGCCCCCACAGACTCAGAGGGAGTGGCACTATTCTTCAATAATATATGCCCATGTTGGAGAAGTGTGTCACTGGGAGAGGGCTTTGAGGTTTCAGAAGTTCAAGCCAGGCCTAGGGGCTCACTGTCTCCTCCTGCTGCTTGTGGATCCAGATGTAGAACTCTCAGCTCCTTCTCCAGCACCATGTCTGCCTGTGTGCTGCCATGCTTCCTGCCACAATGATAATGGACTAAATCTCTGAACTGTAAGCCACCCAATTAAATGTTTTCCTTTGTAAGAGTTGCTGTGGTCATGGTGTCTCTTCACTGTAACTAAGACGTGTGTGTGTGTGTGTGTGTGTGTGTGTGTGTTAATAAAAAGGGTTAGAAAATAAGACTTTCATTAAAGTATATATTTTCAAATACTAAAATATAGGTGAGAGAGTGTGGTTCATTCTTTAATTAATTTTTAATATGTTGAGACAAGGTATCCTTATGTATCCTTAGTTGGTCTTGAACTTGTAACCCTTCTGCTTCTCCCCCAAGTGCTGAGATTACAGATGTTCACTGCAATAACGCTTATTATGACTTATTTTGTGGTGACAAAGATTGAACCCAAGGCTTTGTGCATGTCAAGTAAGCCATCTGTTATTAAGTTACAGCCTCAGCCCTTGGATTATTGAGACAGGAAGTCTCACTATGTTTCCTAGGTTGGCTTTGAACTCATGATCTTCCTGCCTCTGCCCCCTAGATGCTAGAATTACAGATCATGTTCCACCATTCCACGTTTCGTTACATTTCTTCTCTCCACACCCTGAAATGTAGAACAGTATCTTACACGCTTGCACACAGGCACACGTGGGTGTGTTTGTTCTTGGGACGTGTCACAGTCATCTTCAGTGATCCACTTGACACAGACTGGAGTCGGGCTGCAGGAGGGAACCTCCGCTGAGGAATCACCTCCATCAGACTGGCCTGTGACCAGGACTGTAGGAGGTACCATCCCTGGGCAGCCAGTCTAGGTTGTGTAAGGAAGTCAGTTGAGCAAGCTATGGGTGCCTCTGTGGCCTCTTCATCAGTTCCTGCCTCCAGGAAACCTGCCTCGGTTTCCCTAGATGATGGGCTCTAACCTGTAAGCCAGATAAACCCTCTTGTCTTCCAAGCTGCTTTTTGGTCAGTGTTTTTTTGTTTTGTTTTGTTTTGTTTTCCTTCCAGACAGGCTTTCTCTGTGTAGCCATGGCTGTCCAGGAATTTGCTCTGTAGACCAGGCTGGCCTTACACTTACTGAGATCCACCTGCCTCTGCCTCCCGAGTGCTGGGATTAAAGATGTGCACCACCACCACCCGGTTTTGGTCCATGTTTTATCACAGCAACAGAGACACAGACTCGGACAAGAAAGACAAACAAATATGGCCGAGCAGTACAGGGCTCCCAGTCATATTGCGCAATGTTATTTTTATACTCAATGGACAGTTGGGGCCAGGTGGTAAGAAAGAAATTTTGTTTTTCTAGTCCTCTCCAAGGGCTGGCTCTTTACTTTTAGGGTGCCCAGGACACAAACCCTTAGCTCCCCTTCATTTGGAAATTGAGGAGCCAAGCTCACATAACAGCTGGCTGCTGGAGAAGGAAGCTCTGAGCAGGGGACAAGGCTCTCAGGTTCAGAGGGAGGAGGGTGTTCTCTGAAGCCATACCAGGGCAGCATCCGGAAAGCGCCCAGAAGGCCGCGATCTAGGCACAAGTGATGCTGTCAGCCCCTTCTTGTCTGGTCCTGTCCCAGCTGTGCGCAGCAGGGTAAAGGCTAGGTACAGTGGCTCTAGTTCCCTATTTATCAGGAAAGCACCAAAAATCTCGGGGCACCGACTTTGGGGGACAAGACCTGGAATAAGGGACAGTCTCTTGAATATGAGTCCAATTGAAAACAAAACAAGGGCTGGAGAGATGGCTCAGGGGTTAAGAGCACCGACTGCTCTTCCAGAGGTCCTGAGTTCAATTCCCAGCAACCACATGGTGGCTCACAACCATCTGTAATGAGATCTGGCGCCCTCTTTTGTATACATAATAAATAAATAAATCTTAAAAAGAAAACAAAACGAAAAAGGAAAAGAAAAGAAATAAAAAACAATCAAATTGAAAGTTTGGCCAAAATCTAATGAGACCACACTGCTCCAGGCAGTGTGTATGGGGGATGGGGGTAGAGAGTTGGTCAGTAACCAGGTCTGGAGGGGCTAGCACTGTACTTCCCCCCTAGGCTCCTCCCACTCCAACAAGGGGCTTGCTCCTGTCACCTGGGGAGGAGTGAAGGAAATCCCTGACTCAAACATAGAAATGACAAATCCCTGGGACTTTCTCACTCCTGAGAGAGATGGACTGTTACATTTTGGGTTTTTATTTATTTATTTATTTGTTTATTTATTTATTTATTTATTTATTTATTTATTTTAAAGCTGAGGAATCCAACTTGGACACCATAGCATCATACTCATGTGATCTTGGTTTCTTCCATCCATCTATCCTTCCTTCCACTGTATCATTGTTGTCAATACCTTGAGACCCTGGCCTTGAACTCACAACCTTCTCCCTCAGCCTCGTGAGTATTATGATTACAGGCCTGAGCAGACACTCTGCAGAGGACAGTAAACCATTCGGTGAGGCCCCTACTCTTCTCTTTATGACTGTGCAGGCCCTATGGCTGATCAGAAATGCTCTGTTCCAAGAAAATTCTCCCACAGCATGAGGAAGTAAGGACAAGGTTGGCCAAGCAACTGGACCTTGTCCTACCCAGCTTCAACCTGATACCTTGGGGCAGCTGGGGTGGCTTCAGGCTTTCCCTTGGGGCCCTCTACCATGTCCCCACCTCAGACTCATTTGCCTGCACAGAGACCCTCAGATCCAGGGAGGCAGCTCAGCGCTCTCAACCTCCTCTCCTCTGTGACTGTGAAAGAAGCATCATTCTCTTGTTTCCACAAAATATCCCTAAGGAGAGCAGCGCTGAGCTTGTAAATGTGGCACTGTAGGAAAGCGTCCCATGTCACCTCTCTAACGCTGGACAAAGACTGCCTCAGGCCCCAACAGTGACAACATAGCTCTGTCAGACACTACAGAACTGAGGGAGGCCCCGGAATGTCGAGCTAAACATTTTTAGGCTATTGGGAGCCAAAGTGAGCACAACCCAGTCCAGATGTGGGCATGTGACGGTGACTCAACACTTATCTCGTGTCACCACCTCCTGACCTCAGCAAATGCTGCCGCAACCCTATGGGTGACAAAGGCCTTGGTCCAATTTTTCAGACCTTCGTTTTGTTTTCAAGAGACCAACGAAGAGTGGATTGCGGGTTGTAGTGAGATTTCCTAAGGAAAAGAGAGCTGGTCCCACACTCGGAGGGATTTTCGAAAGAGGCGGATTAAAAGGTGTTAGGAGGAACCATTAACTGAAATGGGAACTGAGAGAAGGCCTTTGATTTGAGCTGCTTTTGAGGGGGGGGGGGATGATGGAGGGGTGTCACACCCTGGAGCGCCTCTGGTTTCCATTCCCTGTTGACTAAGGATGGGAGGTTTTAATTCCTTACCTCCCGGAATGCAAAGATCGGGTCGCTTTTGTTTTGCGCGCATTCAGAGACATTGCTACCGGAAGCAAAGGTGTAGTTCCCGGTTTCTTCCCATATCCTCCGGTACACGTACTGCGCTGTCAGCGGGATGGTCAGCGTCATAGCAAACGCGTTTAGGAGAATGGCGGGCTCGATGAAAGAAACCTTCATATTGCTCAGGTGGGGAGATGGAGTCTGTTTGTTAGAGGGAGGGAGGGGAACAGGGGAGAGAACTCATCAGTTGATTCCTTATCCCAGAGGCTAAACTCTCAAAGATGGGGAAGTTGGAACAATGTGTCATAAACATGAGTAAGCAAAGAGAGAGTTCCAGATTTCTGAGAGTACCCTTGCCGGGAGAGGGTCCCCCGTACCTCTCCAGGGAGCGGACTGAACTCTCTCAGGACTAAGTTCTCCCCGGCTCTGCTTACTCAGTGCTCACAGCGCTGCACCGAATAATAATAGCACGGGCTGGTTCCCACAAGGTAAACAATGAAGTTTCCCGGGAACTCGAAGGTTACGCAACTGTTATTATTTGGCTGCGGGTGAAGGGCCTTGCAGAAAGCAGCTCCGGATCGGAAGGGGAGTTTCTGTTTTCGTTTGCTAAACTCACCCCACGGTTACACACTTCCTGCCTGGCTAGGCGCAGGTAGGGCCGTTTTCAGGACTGGGTTCTCAGTTACCCGTGCGGGGCGCAGCGCCCCGGGCATTCCAGCGCGGCTCCCTAGCTGGGGACAGCGGGAGGCAGGGACAGCGAAGTGGAGCTGGACGCAACAGGGGAACGTCCTTGGAACGGGACACTGGGGCCCTGTTTGAAGGCAAAGCGAGATAGGCGCACCTCCCGGTCTCTAGTGGCCCCGGACTCAGTCCCAGCTGCTCCCCACGCCGCCGTCTCGGTCTTTGGGCCCCGGTAGCGGCTCGGCAGTCGAGCATCATCACCGGAGCCGGGAGATAGAGATCTTCGGCCCGAGCTGTCACCCTTCCCTAGCTCGCTTGTGATTGGGTCCTGCGGCCGGCGCCCCCGCAGGGATTGGTCCAGCGCAGCGTCACTCTCTTGCGCCCGCCCCCGAAGGCCGGGCTAGCTCTCCCACAACTGCAGGGCAGGTTGGGTGACCCCGCAGCTCCCAACAGGTTCTGCCAAGTGTTTCTGGGTAAAAGCTGAAGAGCTGCGGAGCCTCACGCAGGTCGCCTTGGCAGCTGGATGGAGAGTTCGAGAACAGCTGGGACCTCATAGCGAGTCTCCTGTCCAAAGCAGGAATATGTGTGTGTTTGTGTGTGTGTGTGTGTGTGTGTGTGTACATATATTATATATAATTTCATAAAACATTATTTTATAAATAAATAAAATATATAAAATAAAATAAAACACCAAAAAGTGGTTGCAAACGTCACACACTAGGGTTGCTAGGGTTGCAGTTCACCGTAGCATATGGATGGACCCAGCGAGCATCTGCCAAAACAATGCAAGAGAGAAGAAAGCGCTTCCCAGGAAGGACACAAGGAAAGAGTTCCTAGTGGGGATGTGTTAGCTTTGGAAATTTTAAAGAAATATTTACTACAATTTTATGTAAATATTTATTTTGTTTTTTGTATGTGCACCTTGTGCGGAGATCAGAAGATGCTAGATCCCCCTGGAATTGGAGTTACAGGCAGATGTGAGCTGCCATGTGGGTGCTGGGAACTGAACCTAGGTCCTGTGGAAGAGAATAAGTGCTCTTCATCAGTGAGCCATCCCGCCAGTCACCCCTCCCCCACTGGAGGGAATTTTAAAATCTCTGGGAATGTCCGTTCTTCCTCTGTTGAGAGGATATAGTAAGTCTCACAAAGCACACGCGGCAACCTCGGAGACAGTGGGAGAGCAGTCAACGGCCTCTAGTACACACAGCTGGAACACTCCTGGAGCCCATGGGTATCACTTCCTGAGGAAGAGGAGCAAACATGAGAACCACAAGCTCTGTGGTTTGGGGACCTATCCAAAAGAGGAAGGCCTTGGGTTGGAGTGGTTGTGTCAGGAAGTGGGACAACCCTACGATGAAGTGTCCCAAGCTTATCTAGAAGTCAAGGTCAGGTGTGGGCCAAAGCCATGATTGAGAAAGGAGTAGCCGTCAGGAATACGGGTCATTTTTGTAGTGGAGGCATTGAACCTGGGTCCTCTGCAATGCCAGTACGTGCTCTGAACCACTGAGCCGTCTCTCTAGCCCAGACATGACAGTTTAAGATGGCAGCACAGTGGATTAACTGGTAGATCTGAGACACCTTCAGGGTGTGAAGGTTGCTGAGAAGAGCTGACTGAGCAGGAAAGGTTGTTCTGTCCGGGAGAGATTCAATCTGATGGCCCCGAAACTTCCAGGAAGTGACTCCTACAGTAGTACTTTTGACAGTTTCATGGCACTGTAGAAATGCCCAATCCAGCTCAGTCTATTTTCTACGAAGTTGGGTTGATTTACACCCTCTGGTTAATGATCTTAACAAGGAGCAACATGTTCAGTTCAGCAGCTTATCTTTTCAGATAAAAATCAAGGAGGCCAACCATGCTCCGAGATCTACTGGGACGGCATCCGTCTCCCAAGCAGCATGTCCACCTTGATCCTGGGAAACTTCACTTCAACTGTTCTCACTCAAAGACACGGGTTGATGGAGCCATCCTCTGAACACTACGGCCACCGCAAGGGGAGAGGGGAAGCGACTTGATGCAGCTGATACCAGCTCTAAAAGGTTTACTCCAGAGGGGACACAAGCCACTTCTCACATGCCATTTGGCTAGAACAGGTCACAGGGCCACGTGGAGATGTGTGATCCCATCAGGTGATCTAGAGGAGCAGGGGAAGAAATGAGGCAACTAGCTCTGATGTCATCTATGTCCTAGGCCTTAGTTCTCATCAAAATCAAAAGGCAGGAAAAGACACGCATCTTATGGGGCCAAACTAACATTCGCTCTCTGTGATGTTCTGCTGCCCTCCATGTCTCCATGAAGAAGAAAGCCGGGCCATCATATGGTCATGGAGAGTCCGGTGACCATGGTTATATCAGCCTTTCCCTTTCCTTCTAAATACTATTAAGCACATGAGTACGTATATTAAAGGAGCCTTCACGGACTGTTGATTGGATGATGTTGCTGTCCCGGGCATGGTGGTGAACAAGTCAGGAGGCCATAGTTAGACAGCCAAGGGCTTTTCCTTTATTTGTTAAGAAGAGATGAAAACAGTTGAAAAGAGTGGAAGTCCGTGGGAACCACTGAGAGTCTTCAGCCCCACACTGCCGCTGCTCCTCACAGGCTCAGGCTTCCTTCCTTCGGAGTCAGAAGGAGAAAAGAAGGGCTGGGTGTCCAGGAAGAAGTAATACTGCCTGCTCATCAGGTGTGTGTCCCTGGTAGTGTTTTCTAAAATGTGGATCAAGCCAAGTGTGGCCAGCCAGGAGGATCACAAGTTCAAGGCCAGCCTGGGCTTCAGCTTTGTCTCAAAACAATTTAGAAACAAACAAATAAATGCATGCATAAATATGTAAAGTGGATCAACAGGTGTAATCTTCCTAAGGATAATTTTGAAATTCTATCTCTAGTTCACTGACCTAAGAATTTTAATATAAGTGAGTGTGCTGTTAATTGTTATCAGTTAGTGACATTTAACATCAGTGTTCATATTTGGATTTCTCTGTTCCGACAGATGGGGTCTTACTTACCATGGCTATTTTAATATGTCCTATTCACGAGAAAAGACGTGGACTAAAGGGTTGACAAGATGGCTCTGTGGGTGAAGGCACTTGCTGCCAAGCCTAATGATCTGAGTTCAAACCCTGGAGTCCACATGGTGGAAGGAGAGACCTGACTCCTGTTACCTGTCCTCTGACTTCTCCATACAGGTGCTGTGGCATGCCTGCGTCCCTCCCCCCCCCCACCCGCCCTCAACCAAACAGAAACAAATTTAATGCAAATGAATAATTCAACAGCAACAAAAAAAAGTGGGCTGAATATTACAAAGGCTCTATCCACGCTAAGAACAGAAGGGACGGTGTCGTGCCACGCTGTTCCAGAGACGCTTTCACTGCACAGGAGAGCCCATGCTGTGCGGGACAGTGCCATGTTTTAAAGCAGCAGTTCTCAGCCTGTGGGTCGTGACCCCTTGGGTTGAACGACCTTTTCACAAGGGTTGCCTAAGACCATCCTGCATACCAGATATTTACATTATGATTAATAACAGTAGCAAGAGTATGGTTATGAGGAAGCAACAACAAAATGATTTTATGGTTGGGGTGTCACCACAACATGAGAGATTGTAAGTATTAAAGGGTCACAGGTTAGAAAGGTTGAGAACCATTGCTCTCAAGTGGTCACTACCAGCTTTTGTTTTCAAAAAGGACGTGGCTTTTCCTTTCTGATCAAATCGACTAAAAGATGATGAGCATATGTCAGTTACTCCCAAGCCTTACATGGGCACATAGCTGATAAGAGTGCAATATGGCTCTCTGCTGAGCACAAATTGTAGACAGGAAACGTAATAAGAGCATATGATTCTGTCAATGATTTGCCTAAAGAGACCAGAATTTATCTAGTTTAGTTAGAAACTTGTAACTTCTCTTCTTGACCTCCACTGCCCAGGAACTGATGAACATATTCTGTTTAGACTCCAGGACTAGACACCCCTTTTTGCTGCTCTGGGGGAGCCCTTCCCAGTTTCCTCTGAAAGTTTGCTTCCTACACTAAATGGTTCTACCCACTCCCACAGTCTTGCCTGTGACATGCTGACCACACCCCTCTCCTCCAAACCGCTTTCTTCGCCTACATCCAACGCCCAGAGCTTCCTTTGCTAGAGCGAGCAATCCCATATCCAAAAGGATGCAGACAAGAAGCGTTTCTGACTTCAGGGATTGGGAGGTGTATTTAGAAGAAATACTATTTACATAAAGTTTACTGGCCAAACATTCCTAATGTGAAAAATCTTAAAATGTGAAATATTCTAATTTGGGGTATGCTGATGCTCAAAAGATTTGGATTTTGGAACATTTCAGATTTTCATATTAGGGGTGCTCAACAGAATCCCGGGCAATCAGAAATCAGGACTCCCCACTGGTAAGGATTTTAGTTATTACTTCTGCAGGACCTGCATGGCTCTAAGGAAGCTTCATGTCAGAAATGCAGTCTCCACTCTGAGGCAGAAATGCAGGTGCTGGTGGTGCTGGTGGTGGACAGGGCCAGCCTAGCATGGGGGTTGGGGGAGGGGCTGCAGGGGAGAGTCAGGAAGGAGCAGAGTGAGGAGGCCACACAAGCCACTGGAGCACCTGTGGCTCTTAAGAGAAAGAAATGAAACTAGTATCCAGGAACCAGAGGTGTCCCACTTTGAGGGCATTGATTCTTGAGAACCACATGCCTGAGAGGTGGACTTCCTGTTCTGTTTCTACTTCCTCAGAGCAGTGGGAGGAGGCTAGAAGCTGAGACCAGCAGCCTGAGCTCTCTGTAATCAGGACTGTGACTTTTGGACTTAGTAAGCCCTGCTCACCGGGGCACGGTGAGGAGGGGGAGGTTTACCTCTCCAGAATGGGAGCCCTCAGAGAATGAATGTATGGCCGGCCTCCAAGGCAGGAGAGGAGCTCTGATTGTTTTGTGTGTACAGTGAATTCATTGTGACCTATTGCCCACCGCACCAGGGTAAATGGACAGGAGGCCCCCACAAGAGGCTTTGCTTCATGGTGGGTTTCCCATACTGTTTAGGGTTGAATCTACGCCTTTCTTGATCAGTTACACGTAACTGTTTGAGTGACGTACAGAGAACAACATGGCCACTGTTCTAAGAGAGTGTTTTGTCCCTGAAGGCCCTGGCCTAATCTTTTTTTTTTTTTTTTTTTTGGTTTTTCGAGACAGGGTTTCTCTGTGTAGCTTTGAGCCTTTCCTGGAACTCACTCTGTAGCCCAGGCTGGCCTTGAACTCACAGAGATCCGCCTGCCTCTGCTTCCTGAATGCTGGGATTAAAGGCGTGCACCACCACCGCCCAGCCCCTGGCCTAATCTTTAATGGGTGTGTGTGTGTGTGTGTGCAACAGCATGCATGTTTTTAGAGTTTGTAGTATATTTTGTTGTTTGTTAGAATATTTTGGTTTTTCAAGACAGGGTTTCTCTGTGTAGCTCTGGCCGTCCTGGAACTCACTCTGTAGACCAGGCTGGCCTCGACTCAAAGAGATCCACCTGTCTCTACCTCATGAGTGTTGGGATTAAAAGTGTGTGCCACCAACGCTTGTCAAGTTCTTGGTGTTTTAAAGAACAAATTGAGTTTTAAACATGTTACAGCTTGAGTTTGTGTTGATCCAAATCAGTGCTATATCATAATAATTTATCTGTCTGGCCATAATATATCAACTTGAGTTTCCTTTGTATTTAATTGTGGTATTTTAAATAATGATAGAGGACTATTTCTTAGGGGAAAAAAATGAACATAAGCTGTGTTGGCCACAAAGAAACCTCTGATAGGCCAAGTTTTTTTGTTTTGTTTGTTTGTTTTGGAGCTGAGGACAAACCCAGGGCTTTGCGCTTGCCAGGCAAGTGCTCTACACCCAGGCCAAGTTTTATGAGAAGCAAAATCGCCTTCTGGTCCTTGAGGGGGGCAAGACCTCCTGGTGAGTATTCTCCTCAGCATACCTCTGGGGCAGGAACTAGGGAGACAGCATCTGCCCACTGGACAGAACAACCCACCATCCCTCATTTCCACAGCCAGGCAGGGTGGAAGGGCCCTCAGCTTCCTGGGGCTGACTCCTAGGGCCCTAGGCTGTGGGGTTGACATCACAACAACCACGTTGTTCACCCTTCAGTGGCTCCCTGGCTGAAGGAAGGCCCTGTTCTGTCAGGCCCCTCCCAGGACCTTCTGGGCCACACGTGCTGACCCTCCCATGCCTCTCTCCCCCTTCCTCCCTTCTCCCTCTTCGTTCCTTCACTCTGTTTCCTAAAACCTGCTGGTGACTGTGTCCTTCGATCAGAGATCTGGAAAGTCTGGCTGAACCCAGACCTCGTTCCTCCTGAGAACGAGAACAACGCCGTTACCAAAAGCCTCCTGTCACCACCCAGGGTTAGCAAGTGTCCTGTTCCTCAGGCTACCCCCCCCCCCACAGTTGTGTCACTCACAAACTCACCTGTGATGGCCTGGGGTGAATAGGCAGAGGTCCATTAAGCCTGGAGGGACTTGTTCTCTGGGCTGAGGTCCTGATACTTAGTCTAATCCCAGAGCTCTGTCTGTGGCAGCCAAGGCCCCAACCGCTATCCTGTGAGCATGGGCCCCAAGTCCAGGACTATGCTGCTGTGCTGATGCCCGGCCTTGACCCTGTGTTATTTGTTTGTTTGTTTGTTGGGGTTAGAAACTATCTTAAAGCAGCCCAACTAAGGATAGGTTTCTGTCAGCTCCTCAGGCCTTAAGGTCATTAAAACGGGGGTGGAGGGTGGGGGGGAGTGCTGACTGCAGTGAGGGGGATTGGGGAACACAGAAGTCCACCTCTCTGTCTCTAGATCCAGACTTGTCTTTTAAAAGGAAGGAGACACTGAGTACTGCCACCTTCCTGGCTCCTAAAACCCAAACTCTGCCTAGTCTCTGCGTTGTTCCCGTTACATCTCCCTCATGTTAAGTATGGGCTCATTCCCAGAGTCAAGGGAAATTGTTTTCCTATCACCCCCTCCCCACTTGTTGACCCCCTAGAGATCTCAGGGCCTCCTTTGACTCCAGGCTCAAGGCAACACAGACCTGTTGGGCTTAGGCGTTTGCTGGCTGGGAGATGCTGTGCTCAGCATCCTCACCAAGTGTTCAAGGATCGAGGGTTCAGTCACCCTGGAGTTATAACCATGATATCATATCCTGTGACTTCTTCTGTCTGTCTTTTTGATGATGACCTATGTGGGCAGGCCTTTGGGAAAGATCAAAGACACAGAAGGGCAAAGGAAAGGCTGTGACAGCTTTCAGCAGGGGGTGGGGGGTGGGCGGTGGTGTTGGGTGGGGCTGGGGACACAGGGAACAGCATGGGGGTTGAGTGGGGTTGGGGGATACAGGGGACTGTATCTCACATTGATGGTCAGAACATACAATTGTATTTTCGCCTTTGAAATATAATAATATAATGTGAAGAAATGAACCTATCTCCGTAAAAACAAACAAAAAAAAACTACCTATAAAAATACTCATAAAAGTGTTTATCTTCATTAAACGTGTACAGGTTTCTCCTTCTCCTCCTCCTCCTTCTCCTTCTCCTTCTGTTATTCCTGAAGTAGCACAGTGTGTCTACCGAGCACACAGCCTGTGTGCTGTGTTGGGTGTTTTAAGTCAACCAGAGATGATGGAAGATGTGCCTGAGGGCTGTTGGCCCAGCTGTAAATACCACACCATTTCAGAAGAGGGGCTAGAACACTGTGGATTTGGGTATCAGTCCCTGTGGACTTCAAGGGAATTCAGAATACACCTAAACCCAACTCTGCTGGCGACCTTTTCTTTCCTGTTTACTTTTCAAATGTTTACTTCCTTGACTCTTGTGTTGCCACATTGTGCCTCCTGGCCATGGCCCTTCCCACCCAGACACACTCTGCGTCCACCCACCACCTCTCCCTCCTCAAATGCGTTCTCCCCACAGATGCGTTTTTTAATATTTTTCATTTATTTATTTACTTACTTACTGTGTCTTGTGAGGGCACTTGCCATGGCATATGTGTGGGAGGCAGAGGACAGCTTCCAGGGCTTTCAGAAGTCATCTCTCCTTCTATCAGGTGGGTCTCAGGGCTGGAACTCAGGTCTCTGGCAGCAAGACCCTTTACTCTCTGAGCCATCTCACCAGCCCATGTTTCTTCTCTTTATTCCCAAAAGATGTGTGAATGGACTTCCAGTTTCAGCCTGGCTAAAGAAAAAAAATTCAATTCACTTGTTAGTGATGGCAAGGCAGGTTTTATTCAGGGGAGTCATGGCAATGGGTATGAGGACCACGAGAGATGGAATGTGGGGAGAGAATGTGTTCGACCCCATCTTCCAGGTGACGGGAAGTTAGTCCCATACTCGTGTGTTACTACTACATGGAGTTGGCACCTCTGGGAGATAGTTAGGGTTAGATGAGGGTCTAAGAGCTGGGTGGAGAAGAGGCCTAGGCTAAGATGCTTTCTCTGTATCGTCATGTGATGGCTTCAGTCTTGTTAGGATGTAGCCAGAAGGCTGCGCCAGAGTCCAGCGCCATTCTCTTGAGCTTCCCAGTGTGTGTGTGTGTGTGTGTGTGTGTGTGTGTGTATGTGGTGTATGTGTGTGTGTGTGTGGTGTGTGTGTGTGTGGTGTGTGTGTGTGTGTGTATGTGTGTGTGTCTGTGGTGTGTGTGTATGTGGTGTGTGTGTATGTGGTGTATGTGTGTGTGTGTGTGTATGTTCTGTGTGTGTGTGTGTGTGTGTGGTGTGTATGTATGTGTGTGTGTCTGTGGTGTGTGTGTATGTGGTGTGTGTGTGTGTGTGTATGTGGTGTGTGTGTGTATGTGGTGTGTGTGTGTATGTGGTGTGTGTGTATGTGTGTGTGTATGTGGTGTGTGTGTATGTGGTGTATGTGTGTGTGTGTGTGTATGTTCTGTGTGTGTGTGTGTGTGTGGTGTGTATGTATGTGTGTGTGTCTGTGGTGTGTGTATGTGGTGTATGTGTGTGTGTGTATGTGGTGTGTGTGTGTATGTTCTGTGTGTGTGTATGTGGTGTGTGTGTATGTGTGTGTGTATGTGGTGTGTGTATGTGTGTGTATGTGGTGTGTGTGTGTATGTGGTGTATGTGTGTGTGTGTATGTTCTGTGTGTGTGTATGTGGTGTGTGTGTGTGTATGTGGTGTGTGTATGTGTGTGTATGTGGTGTGTGTATGTGGTGTGTGTGTGTATGTGGTGTGTGTGTGTGTGTGGTGTGTATGTATGTGTGTGTGTCTGTGGTGTGTGTGTATGTGGTGTATGTGTGTGTGTGTGTATGTGGTGTGTGTGTGTATGTGGTGTGTGTGTGTGTATGTGTGTGTGTGTGTATGTGTGTGTGTGTGGTATGTGTGTGTGTGTATGTTCTGTGTGTGTGTGTATGTGGTGTGTGTGTATGTGTGTGTGTATGTGGTGTGTGTATGTGGTGTGTGTGTGTGTGTGGTGTATGTATGTGTGTGTATGTGGTGTGTGTGTGTGTATGTGGTGTGTGTGTGTGTATGTGGTGTGTGTATGTGTGTGTATGTGGTGTGTGTATGTGGTGTGTGTGTGTATGTGGTGTGTGTGTGTATGTGTGTGTGTGTGTATGTGGTGTGTGTGTGTGTGGTGTGTGTGTGTGTGTATGTGGTGTGTGTGTGGTGTGTGTGTGTGATGTGTGTGTGTGTGTGTGTGTGTGTGGTGTTCTCCCAGTCTCAGCTATGCAGTTACAGCAGAAGACAGATATGTCATCTATTCATCCTTCCTGTCTGTCTCTCTCCGTCGGTCTTTCTCTACTGTCTGCCGTAGTGGACAAGCCTGAATCTTCAGCTTTAAGACAACGCCCGACTGCCCTAACATTCATGCCTGGTGTCACCTTCCAGTCCTGCACCGTGGGAATTCCTCCTTTGCACAGCTCCAGGAGACAACCTCCCTCAAGCAGGCTGTTTCCGTGGCTTCTCCACTGACAGGGAAACTTCAGGGGCTGATGGCAGAAAGCAAGGGTGCTGGGCGTGTTGGAAATGGGTGGTTTCCAGAAGAAAAAAAATAAATTACAATTAGAGTCACAGGACTTGTTATTGTATTTGGATAGGGGATTAAAAGAGGACTCTAGAAAGTTAGCACTGGGGGATTGGGAGGCTATTTGCGTAACCCCCAAAATTTACATAAGGCAGTTTTATAACTCATGGTGCTTTCTTTTCCTTCTGTCTGAGACACATGGCGGGCAGGGAGGTGTTATGAGAAGGAGGGAAGTCTTGGAGGTGTGCCCTTCTACTGGGTGGGAAGGCCAAGATGAAAGGGGCCTGGCCTGATGAAGCCTCCCCACCTCCACACCTGCTGGCCCCTTCTCAGTGTGTCCTCATGACCTTTCCCCTGGAGTCTCCCCCCACATTAGATATGGTGACCCTAGTTAACCGTTTAAGTATTCAGTGGAAGACCTGTCCCTCCCCCAAATAGGCACAGCAAGGGTTAAGGTTTCAACCAATGAAACTTTGTCAAATATTCCATCCACGAGGGAGCTGGAGAGATGGCACCGGCTGCTTTTACAAAAGACCAGTGTTTGGTTCCCAGCACCCCCATGGCAGCTCACAACCATCTGTAACTCCTGTTCCAGGGGATCCGACGCCCTCTTCTGGCTTTCAGTGGTACTGCATGCAGATGGTGCACAGCCATGCTTCCAGGTGGAACACTCATGTGAATAAATCTTTAAAGAGAAATTTTTAAAAAATACCAGCCATGAGATAATATGTTAGGTCACCTAGTGTCATTCTAGGAATTTAATATCACAACATCTGAGTTTTGTACCAACTTTTTAAAAACACTCAAGTTAAAATGTCCCTGGAAAGCCAAAATGCCTGGCCAACAGTTGCTCATTTCACGGGAAAAACGGGTTAAATAACTTGTACTAGGAGAAAGTGGAGGGAGGGGTGAGAAGTGGAGGATCTTGATAAATATCATGAATCCCCAAGATAATAAAAGGAAGAAAAGACAGCTTCATTACCCATGGATTGGTGTATGATAAGGAGTCCAGGTGTGTCTTAATCCGTACCCATACTGGTCTCATGGGGATCTGCTCCCAAAAAAGTCTCACTCACTAAGGGGTGGTATAAGAATAAGAACTGAGTAGGACAGCAGGCATGGCCTCTCGATCAAGAGGAGGGTGACTCTTTCCTGTAAACGCTCTTTCAAACTCAGCTGCTTATGAAACTGAAGGGGTTTGATCGATGCTTCTAACATAGTGTGCACCGGGAAACCGGACCCGGAATCACTGCAAGTATTTATTGCAGGTTATTGCTGGGGGTGACTCAGGCTTCAGCTACAGAAATGACTCCCCCCATTTTCCCTGTGATATGCCTCATGGCTAAGGGAAGTTAATGGGGCAGATCATTTGAATGCCGACCTCTGTATAACTAACTTTTGCAATTCCAGAAAGGCACCCCGTCTCTGTTCCTCGTTTTTAATTTCCACCAGTTTAAACAAGATTTTATTTTTAACTTTGTGTCTATGCGGTGGTGGGGGAGGGGTATGCACGCCTGAGTGCAGGTGCCTGTGGAGGTCAGAAGAAGACATTGGATCCTTTGGAGATGGAGTTCTAGGTGGTTGTGCCCAGTGTGGGTGCTGGGAACTAACTTAGTCCTCTAGGAGAGCAGTGTGCACTCCCAACGGCTGAGCCCTCTCTCCAGCCCCTGCCACAGATTGATTCTACTTTTCTTCTCCCCAGGCTTAAAAAAAATTGTGTGTGTGTGTGTGTGTGTGTGTGTGTGTGAACACATGTATGGATAAGAATGCACACATGAAGGCCAGGAGACAGCCACAGGTGTTCTCCTCAGGAACACTTGACTATCTCCTTTGGGACAAGGTCTCTCATTGGTCTGGAGCTCACTATTAGGCTCGGCAGCCATCTGTCTTCTCCTCAGTGCTGAGATTGCAGGTGCACGCCACCATGCTGCTTTATATGTATGTTCTGGGAGTCAAATGCAGGGCCTCTGCCTCCAAGGAAAGTGATTTACTTGCTGAATCATCCTCCCAGCCCTCCCTCTTGGATTTATGTTCTCACTCTTAAATAGTCAACATTCAGAATTTGAGCGCCCCCATCAGACCCCTGAAATAAACAAACAAACAAACCTGTAATTTGCAGACTGATTCTTAAGGAGTTAAGCTTGTCACCAGATTGGAAGTCTCACTGTAGTTTGTGACATGTAGCATTTCCTCCTAAAATATAACATGGAATCTACAAAACACTGCTAGTGGGGTATTCTGTTCTGTATTAACCACGCTATGAAAATATGCACTTATCTTGCACTAGAAAATTCTGCCTTGGCAGAGAAGAATGGGGCAGTTGTTTCTAATGAACCAAGGGAACAGCTTGGCCGTGGTGGTGCACACCTTTAATCCTAGCACTTAGGAGACAGAGCCAGGTGGATCTCTGAGATCCAGGACAACCAGAGCTACCCAGAGAAACCCTGTTGCTGTGGATGTCTTTTGGTATGCTATGAATATGTATTGCTCTGATTGGTTGATAAATAAAATACTGATTGGCCAGTAGCCAGGCAGGAAGTATAGGTGGGACAAGTAGAGAGGAGAATTCTGGGAAGAGGAAGGCTGAGTCAGGAGACACCAGCCCGCCAACCAGGGAGCAGCATATAAAGTCACGGAACACATGGCAACATATAGAGTAACAGAAATTGGCTGAGTTTAAATGCAAGAGCTAGTCAGTAGTAAGCCTGAGCTAATGCCTGAGCAGTTTTAATTAATATAAGCCTCTGTGTGTTTACTTGGGTCTGAGCGACTGTGGACTGGGTGGGACACAGGAAAACTTTCAGCTACATCCTGTCTCAAAAAATCAATAACAGGGTTGGGGATTTAGCTCAGTGGTAGAGCGTTTGCCTAGCAAGCACAAGGCCCTGGGTTTGATCCTCAGCTCCACAAAAAAAAAAAAAAAAAAAAACAAAAACAAAAAAAAAAAAAAAAAAAAAAAAAAAAACCAACAACAACAAAAACAAAACAAAAAACTCCAAAGGAACAGTTAGAAAAATTTACCAACAAACTAGAAACTCAGGAGGAGACATTGACAGACAGGTTCCTCCCTCTGTCCCCACTTATTCCCACCATGTACACATCTGCTTTCACCTGTTGTCATAGCTATCATTTTGTTCAGATATTCAGGCCTTCATCTCTAGTCCTGGGGATCTGGTTGTCAGTGGACTAAGCCAATCATTCTCCTCTCACTGTGGTTAGTTAGCATGGGTAGGGGCTGGAATCCTTGCTGAGGACGTGTGCGGAGATGTCTGCCTGGATGCTCTGGGCTGAAAAGAGACATGTAGAACATGCTTCCTGTTTATAGAGTCTGGAAGTCACAACCATCTTATGACCAGGAGGAAAGCGCTTAGCTAGCTGAGGACAGAAGACAAGGAGAAAGACAGATTCTAAGATGAGCTGGGCCACAGCAGGGCATGCTTTTCCCTGGGTATTTTTCTGATTTCCTAAAGCATATAGGGCACAGTTGGGTCACAATGTGTGCTGATAAGCTTCCCAGAAGTGTGTGTAGGTGTGTTTCTTCTTTCTTTCTTTCTTTTTTTTTGTTTTTTTGAGACAGGATTTCTCTGTGTAGCTTTGCGCCTTTAGTGGAACTCACTCTGTAGACCAGGCTGGGCTCGAACTCACAGAGATCCACCTGCCTCTGCCTCCTGAGTGCTGGGATTAAAGGCATGCACCACCAACGCCCAGCTTTGTAGGTGTGTTTCTGCCAGCTCTTGTTTGCACTACCTTTTTATTAAGGAGTCTGCTTTGCCATTTATGCGTTCTATGATGCAAGGGGCATGGCTGTGGAAACTGGTGTCTGGGCGGCCTGGAGTGGAGGTGCTTCTTCCACACGGGATTCATTTCTGTCAGGCCCTGTGGGCTTGGCTGGCCAAGGACAGATTCAAGCTGACACCTGGTTTGAGGTTCCAGAAGGCAGCCTGCTCTCCAACTCTCCCCCAGCCAGTGAGTGTGGCTGGGGTCAGCTCTTCTGGGGCAGTGCTTCTGCTTCTTCATTTTAAAAATGAAAGTTTATTTTATGTGTGTGGCCATTTGCCTGCACGTATGTCTGTGCACCACACATATGCAATGCCTGCAGAGGCCAGAAGAGGGAGCTGGATCCCCCTGCATCTGGAGTGACAGATGGTTGTCAACCATCACCTGGGTGCTGGGAACATAACAGAGGTCCTCTGCAAGCACAGCCATTGCTCTTCACCAGTGAGCCACCTCTCCAGCCACACCCCTCTGCTTTTTAACTTTAACTACCCTGCCACTGAGCCCAGTGCCCCATGTATGCTAGGCAGTGAGCTATATCCCCCAGCCTCTAAGGTAATGCTTTGTACGTTGTGTCCAGCCAAGCCCTGTTCTCGTGGAGAAGCAGAGATGGTGGGAGACAGGGCATTCCTTCCTGCTCAGTCCCTGACACAGGAGTTACTAGCACGTCCCACCAGCTGGGAACCTCATCCCATTCCATCTGCTGTAAGACGATTGCCTTCAGTTATAAATGACACCTCTGAATGGTGGCTGGTGACAGGATGGAATTGATAACACGCACACAGGTCACACCTTCCTTCCTAACGGCCTACCACGTCCTTAGGCCTCAGCCCATGAACAACCCTACTCTGTGGGAGGCAGACTTGAGGCATCTCCCCTCTGTACTTGACTGCTTCTGCAAACGTGTCTGTTTGGTAACTGATAGGTAGCCATAGTCTCTGTGGATGGAAACTCTGGTGCCACAGCAGGGCTCTGTTCCCAAGGATGTCCAGATAATGTAATGGAGGTTATGGACACGAAGAAGGTTTGGAGGAGGGAAAGGGGGAGATGCGTGTCTGTGTGTTGGGATGGAGTTACAGGTACTGAAGTTTCTAGATTCTTCTGCCCTTCTGCAATAAATTGTACAGAGACACATGGAGAATTGTGGCAAGAGATAGTTTAATAATGGGAAGTCCAGAGGGGCCTGGAGGTGTGCCATGCCTCCCCTGTGGCCTGTCTCTGAGCGGACAGAAAAGGGGAGAAGAGGTGAGGTCTTCAGCGACCTTTTATGGGTCATTAGCAGAGTAACCCGTCTCCTGAGCCCATATAACATGCAGGCTTTTCCAGGCATGCTCCCTCAGCTGAATGAAGCCAGGTTGTTGAATAGCTGTCCCCTAGGATTTGAAATACTCCCTCCAGGAGGGGCCTCTCAGGAGGTTCCAGAAGTGGAAACTTGGAAGATTCTAGAAGAGTCCTCCCTGGCTTTAGAACGTAGAAAACTGTGGTGAGGAGCTTGCTGAGCTGCAGAGAGCAGAGATTCTCCAGGGTAGAGCTGTGTGCAAACTGAGCAGAGAGCGCCCAAGTTGCGGCCTCCGTGAGTCCTCACAGTCTCCTCCATACTGTCCCTTTGCTCTCTGGAGTTTCTTCTTGGGTTGTTCCATGATGGGAGGAAGGAATCTGTTTTTTTCCTAGGTTAGAATAAACTCACTTACTGCTTCCTTTCCAAAGCAGCCATGTGCAATGTGGTCCCGTGGGCTTTCCTCCCGGCGGAGGCAGGTTGTGGGTAAGAATGCCAGGTCTGCACCCTGTAAACAGGCCACAGAATGTTCGCTGCTTCGGGCTAGCAGCTGTTATTCTAGGACCTGGAGTCACTTTCTGTTTACCAAAGATGGGCACCAGCAATAAACCAAAGTGCAACCTCACCAAAGTTCAACTTGGTGAACTCAATGAGTTCACTGCGGGTTTTCAGAGACAAGCGTGAATGAATGGTTATTTACAGAAGTGTGGGTGACCCCCGCCCCCACGCCGCCACCAAACAGCTGTGCCACCACGAAGGCCGGTCCCTACTGGTCTTCAGCCCCCTGTGTTATCCCACATCTCCCACAGATCACTTGCTGATGAGGGTGTCCTGACTTTGCATTTCTCCACCCTAGCGGATGCCGGTATCTCCTTGGCCATCGCCATAGACCTGATTAGCACGGGACCATCCCACTGTAGTCGCCATGGTTACTGGGGGGGGGGGAGCAAAGTCCACGATGGCAACTTGTGGACAAAGTGAAATACAACAGGCCTTTTATTAAGATTGTGCTTAGACCCACTACAGTGTGGTAGCTGTGAACATGGCTTTCAACCAGGTAAGGTGGTTTGGAGCTACCACCGGGGCACAGACATTCTGAGTCTCAGGTTGCCTCTGTTTAGGAGAGTCAACCCTCCTAAGCTTCTTCACTTCCAGCCTTAAAAAAAACCAAGAACAAATAAAACAAAACTTAGAGGGAAGCATCTATAGGCTTCATTCAGAACTCTGTATTATGAAGGTAATTTTTATAGAGATTTTATTTTATTTTATTTTATTGAGACAGGGTTTCTCTGTGTAGCTTTGTGCCTTTCCTGGAACTCACTTGGTAGCCCAGGCTGGCCTCGAACTCACAGAGATCTGCCTGGTTCTGCCTCCCGAGTGCTGGGATTAAAGGTGTGCACCACCACCGCCCGGTTATAGAGATTTTAAAGACTTGATTTGGTCTTTGCCTTCCTTATACTCCTCCCAAATCACTGCTCACACGCTGCCCCAAGCCTTGGGAAGCCTGTGCCCTACCTAGCAGCCTTGACCCTGCAGGGTGCTCTGGCTGCCACCCAGGCCTATCCAGAAATCAATGTCCCACATGAAGGGAGGTGCTTCACCCAAAACAAGCATGTCCACGAGGTGACTCATCCACACACTGGCTCAGGCTGCCACAGCTGAACACTCCACAGGTTGTGTACAGTACTCCGTCTGTTGGAAGCCGGAAGTCTTGAGGCCGGAGTGTCAGCAGGACAGGTTATGGAAGACCGTGGGTAAGCCTTCTCAGTGCATCCTCACCGGGTCCCCCCTTACATGACCTCTCCCCAGCCTCCCGCTGCCTCTCCTTCCTCTTACAGGGCTCACAGTCAGGTTGGAAGGGAGCCCATCCCCATGGCTTCAGTCGACCTAAATCACCTCCCTCAAGGTTCTGTCTCCAGTACAGCCATGATCTCTCATCCTCGGGGCCTGAGGAATACAGAGGCTCAGCTTAGTGTGAACTGGGGATGTAGAGCCACACAAGCCCCGCCTTAGACAGGGCAACTTTAGCGGGTCAGCCCACTCCAGAGTGCCCAGTTTTGACTGTTCTCCTGCTGCCTTCCCTCCTTCTCAGGTAGACCCAGCAGCACCTTCCGGGAACTTCCTGATGCCCAGGGTCCACCTCAAGAATCAGCTTCCTCTAGCTTGCAGGGGACCAAGGTACACACACCTCCATTTCTTTATTCTCTCCTGGGGGAAGGAACACAGGGAGCGAGCGCATCCAGAAAACAATGCTTCCACACACCGCTCCGTCAACATGAGCCGCCTCAATGTGCAGCGAGGCCAGCATCGGGCTGAGCAGGTTGAGGCAGGAGGATGGTGAGTTCAAGGTCAGCTTTGGCTGTACAGCAAGGCCTGGTCTCAGAAAAACCAAACAAAATCAAAGCCCAGACTGACCAGAGTGGAGGGTGACGAGGAGGGAGAGTGGGACAAAGCTGAGAGCCTTTTGGCACTTGCCTCTCGCTCCCCTCTCATTGGCTCGGGGGTCTTAGTTGGGGGCCGAGCGCCTCAGATTCTCAGAAACAAGGGTTACAGGCCGTGAACCTGCTTTACCTTCCCCAGGCTTCAAACACTGGCACTTCCTCTGCATATCAGAATTCAGGGCCTCACCAGCCACCTCAAAAATGAAAAGCATGTGGATGGAGAATTCAAAACATAGAAAATCTCTTCCCCTGAGGTCCCCACAGAGCAGATAAAGGGGTGAGCTGAGTCTGGACTATGGTTGTAGTTGTCACAGGAGGGGCTGGCCCTAGGGAGGCGCTGGACACCCTGGGAGAGATCTGAGGATGGTGGCTTTGCTCCCAAAGTGAAATCTTGAACTTGTGACCAAAGGGGACCCCAGCCCTGGGAGCCCCTTCACATCTCTCTGTAATTCACGGCCTGCCTGTCTTGTTCTGACAATAAGCAGTAGCTCCCTTGGGAGAAGACAGGGGCGGGAGGGGCTGGAGCTGAGGCCTTGCCAAGTCCCTCACCCATCCTGAAGTGGCTAGTGGGTCGGGAAGTGATTGTGAATTGCAGACAGGCTCGTTAGGAACAGCTATGGAGTACACGTGATGAATATAATTGTCACATTCGTGCAGAGAAAGAGTCACCCCTTGCTCAGTTGTTGTCCCTACAAGCAATGGGCTATTGTTCCCAGGCCCTATAGCCTCAACAAAAGTGTATTTATGTCTGTCCTGTTTCCTCTAGGAGTCCCATATAAGCTCTATAGGAAAAAAAAGTCATGTTGAGCCAAACACGTAACTGAGGTGAGGAGGACAGGAAGCACTCACAGATTTGGAAGGAAACTTCCGGAGAATCAGACAAGAGCAAAGAAAGCCTGGGGGTTCAGCTGTAGAGTATGTCTCGGCCTTCTGAGGGCCCCAGAGGAGCGCAGGTCACCCCTCTGCCCTGGGAGGGTCATCCACAGCAAATGTGACAGGAGGATTAAGTCGTGGAGGGTAGGTGGACGTTTTAGAGAAGGCCATGGGGAGCCTGGGTAGGAATTTAGAGTCAGTAGTGAAGCCAGAACGCTGCAGGCTGTCACTGGGTACCACCGCAACTTTCTCTGCGTGTGGTCAAGTGCCGAGGCTCTGGAGCATGGGAAGTTTCTAGAAGTTCTTTGGGGGAGGGGAGACGATGACAGAGTAGATCTAGAATGTCCAAAGTCAACTTGAATCCTAGCTATCAGAGATTATATCCCCATTTACACACACAAGTACACACACACACACACACACACACACACACACACACACACACACACTGTGCATGTGGTCCAGAAAGGGTCTTCAAATTGCTGGGATCTGGAGTTACAGGGCATTGTGAACCAATGAACATAGGTGTTGGGAATAGACTCAGGTCCTCTGCAAGAGTAGCAAGTGTACTAAACCACTGAGCTCTCTAACCATCTGATTGTGAGATTTGAAGTAAGCAGTAATACATTGATGCTATAGTCTATTTTGTCTAAGAAAACATGTACTTATGGCAGAATGGGGAAACTAATGATGAATTTGAAGTCATCAATGTCTTTTTTTTTTTTTTTTTCAATTTTTAATTTTTCGAGACAGGGTTTCCCTGTGTAGTCTTGGCTGTCCTGGACTCACTCTGTATCCCAGGCTGGCCTCAAACTTACAGAGATCCATCTGCCTCTGCCTCCTGAGTGCTGGGATCAAAGGCGTGCACCACTACCTCCCGCCAGTAACATTAAGATCAATGTCTTAAGTTACAAATTTCTTTTTTTCTAATTTTCTAATTTTTATTTTATGTGCATTGGTGTTTTGCCTGCATGTATGTCTGTGTGAGGGTGTCAGATCCTCCAGAACTGGAGTCTCAGACAGTTGTGAGCCATTATGTGGGGTCTGGGAATTGAACCTGGGTCTTTTGGAAGAGTGAGTAGCCAGCCAGTGCTCTCAACTGCTGAGCCATCTCTCCAGCCCTGACCTTGGGATCTTTAAAAGCTATCTATCCTTGAGTATGGATCGGTGACCTTGCTAAGTCGATAGATTCGGCTCTATACTGTGTATTGCTTGGCCAACCATGCAGACTGCTCAGTTTCTATGAGTCCTAGATCCCTTAAGAGAATTTTGACCCAGATTTTCCCATCTCCTGCCTGGAAAACAAAGACGCAGGGTTAGCGGTTGATTCTTTGTGTGATGTCCTTTTCATTTAACTTCGAAATAACCACTTTCAGTTGTGTTGAATGCATACAATACTGTTTACCTTTGTTTTTTTCTTCAAGACAAGGTCCCATATAGTCCACACTGGTCTTGAACTCAGATTGTAGTTGGGGATGACCTTGAATTCATGACCCTCCTACCTCACCTCAGTGCTGGGATTACAGGTGTGGGCCAGCTACAGTTTGCCAAGCTTACTGCTTCTAAGTATGTAGTTTACTGCTATTCACTAGTTCCTAGTGCTATGCAGCCCTTACTGTGGTCCATCTCCAAAGCTTTTCATCTTATGATATCTGTACCCACTAAACCACCACTCCCCACCCATCTGCTCCCCACCTTGGCACCCACTGTTCTAATCCTTTAGGTCCCATACCCGTTTGCAGTGATTTGTCTTTTGTGAAAACTTTATTTCTAACAGAATGATATTCTCACACCTCATCCATTTATTTCCTCCTTTTCAATGCTACGTCCTATTCCACTGCATATAGAAACTATAGGCAATAATCCATCAATAGATATTTGGAGTGCTTTTGCTTCTTGGCTATGATGAACACAAATAAGCAAATCTCTCTTTAAGACCTTGCTTTCCAGTCTGTCCAGTGTGTATCTAGAATGGGAGTTCCTGGATCACATGGTGCTTTAATCCACAACATCTGAGGGGACTGTACACTTCTGCCCATGGCTGCTGAATTATATCCCACTGTATTATATCCCGATGAGTTATATCCTGCTGAATTATATCCCATTGTATTAGATCCCTCTGAATTATATTCCCACCAGCAATGTGCAAGGGGCTGAGATTTCTGCACATCAACACATATTTTCTACTTTTTAAAACAGGAGAAACTGACTAGGTTTCAACATTTCTGAACTTGTTCTGAAGGTCTGAGCCTCAGGATGTTATGGAATGCTTGTAGGATTCACTCTTAACCCTACCTCAGACCAAGTGGGACCGAAGAGGCTGGGGTGCAGCCTTTTGACAAGCGCGGGTGCGTGCTGATGCCTGTAACCATGGGAAGGCCTCCTGCAGGTAGGATTGTGGGCATACTGACAGCAGGGTTTCTTGTGTGTGTGTGTGTGTGTGTGTGTGTGTGTGTGTAAGTGTATGTGTGTGAGAGAGAAAGAGACAGAGAGAGACAGAGAGAGACAGAGACAGAGACAGACAGAGACAGAGAGACAGAGACACCGCAGCAACCAGAGACTCCAAGCCACACTCTCAAGGACTATGATGCCATCTTGAGACACAATGGCAAACAGATCAGTTATATATCTGTCATTTCAAGCCCAAAGTCTTTCCAGTCGTGGACCTGTGTAAAAATTCAAGATCTGGAAATGAGACATTTTTAACTAAGGAAATGCTCTTCAAAACTTAGATTTTTACCAGCGACCTCCAGCAAAATGCCCTATTATCAGCTTCCTACAGATCTCTTGAGAGCCACCCTGAGGCATTATTACGGAAGCAATCCTCCCCGGGGCCACTTCCCTGGCTGTGCCGCCCTCCATGAAGGGTGAGTCATGTCTTTTGTCCTGTGCCTGGAATTTGGGGATGTCTATGAAAAGTTGTTGTAAATAGTAGTCATAATTCTTCTCTTCGCAGATTTTTTTTTATTTGAGAAATGAGTACCTCATCACGTACAAACGTCACATCACTTCCAGCCCATTGTCGCCTGGGAATAGTCTCTCAACTGCTTCACCAGAACAGTGTGTCATAGACACCCTCCGGAGAACGCGGTTTTGGATTGCCACCAACGGTGTGGAAATGTCCGGACAGCTCATCAGTGTCTTCCCTTGCCATCTCAGATCTGACGCAGAGGCTCCCACAACAAGGCAAAAGCACACAAATCCATTTGGTATACACCTTCTGTGATAGGGAGACTTCATAAGGGAGTGTAGACCCAAGGAAGAGAGTTAACCTGTGTGTTTTCATTTTTTTAAATTAATTAATTATTTTTTGGTTTTTGAGACAGGGTTTCTCTGTGTAGTTTTGGTGCCTGTCCTGGATCTCGCTCTGTGGACCAGGCTGGCCTCGAACTCACAGAGATCCGCCTGGCTCTGCCTCCTGTGTGCTGGGATTAAAGGTGTGTGCCACCGCTGCCCAGCCTATGTGTTTTCGTTGCTAGGGTTTTTATTGTCTTGTCTGTTATTGTTATTGGCTAGCCCAAAGCTCTCTGTTGTAGACCAGGCTGGCCTCGAACTCATAGAGACCCTCCTCTTCTGCCTCCCGAGTGTTAGGACTAAAGGTGCGCTCCAACCTCTTTTCTTTTTATTAAAGATAATGAAGTGGATCTTTAAAATAATCATTTATTTTTTGAAATTATAATACAATTACATTATTTTCCCATCTCTTTCCTCTCTTCAACCTCTCCCATGCAGCCCCATGCTCTCTCTCAAAGTCATGCTCTTTTTTCTCTAATTGTTGTTACATACGTTCATATATACATATATACACATAATTCCTAAATACCCAAACACAAAAATACAACCTGCTCAGTCCTTATAATATTACTTGTATGTATAGATCTCAGAGCTGACCACTTGGTCTTAGATGACCAGTTTGGGGCTCTATCTTGAGGATGATAATTCCCCCACGGTCGGCATTCCCCAGCTGCCCCCCCCCTCCCCCGTACATTGCTGTGCTTGAGGTCCCTCAAGTTTCTCTTTCCATGTTAACATGTCCCTCGGTGTCATCATTGTTCAGGTCTTGTTCAGGCAGCCATGTTGATGAGACTGTGAATGTAGCTTGTCGGACACCCAGAGAACACGAGAGCGCGTCGTCCCAGTCCCCGCAGACAACACAGTTCCTGCACCTAAGGCTCAGGGGTCGTCTCAGAAGAGGGAGAGGACAGGTTATAAGAGCCAGAGGAACCGGCCATTTGCTATGAGACGGTGTCTTCTAGAAATGTCAGGAAAAGCAGGTTTCATGCGTGGGAGGCTATGCTGGCTGGCTCAGGCGCTCCTGCAAAGGAGGTTGCCATGGAGGGATTGGACAACAAAGCGCCATCTCCTACCAATAAGGCAGAGTATCAAAACCCGTTTACTCAGCCTCTTCTCTGCGACCTCGTGACCCCAGAAACTCCCATTCTCTTCAGCGTGTGTAGGAATTGTACCTCTCTGGTCGTTGCTTAGGGTCGACCCCGGGGCCTCATGGTTCTAAGTCCACGCTCCACAGCCTCTTTCCTGGGTTTGAGCCGCTGCCGAAGGGAAGTGACAATGGTGCTTCTGCTTTCGCCATCTTGCTCACCAGAGTGCCGTGTTGTGGGGTGGTATGTCTTGAGCCCGTCATTACCAACTCTCACTTCTGAGGGAGAATCTGGATGTTAGAAGCTAATGCTACTGAAAAGGAAAGTATTTTCAGTGTGAGCTCCTTGGGTCTGACTAGAATATCTGTTCCCTCGAATTCCCCAAAACAAGTGGGAATAACTGACATGTGCATCCTGCGGACAGTAGCCAGAGGACAATCAAACCTTATTTTCAAACTAAGTGGCATTAGCAATGACACTTCTGAATGTGGCTTGGTTTTCGAGACAGGATTTCACTGTGCAGCCAGGCTGGCCTGGAATTCCATATACTCCTGCCATGTGTGAGGCCGTGGGTTTAGTCCCCAGGACCACAGGCAAACCCCAAACCAGAAGTCAGAAAAAAAATGATTTTTTAAAAATGTGTACTTTTAGTAGTTCGAGCACACATTGAAATACTTTTCTAAGAAAGTACAAACATTGGTCATTTTGTAAAGATTTGAGGCAAGTGGTCATAGGGTAGTGTGTGTGTGTGTGTGTGTGTGTGTGTGTGTGTGTGTGTGTGTGTGTGCTTTTACCATTTAACAAGATGGGAAGAAAAACAGGCTGCCAGAGCTTCGATTCACTTAGCGCACACCTCTCCAGGCAGCCTGAACCCGAGGGCAGCAACAGCACAGCCTTTTATAGTGTCCCTAGCACCTGGACCGCTGTTAGGAGGATAATTCTGGCTTTCAGCCCTACTGACAAAGCTGTATGGCCAGCACTTTGCAGTGTGTTCTCCGGCTCTTTCTCTCCCAGCGGGACTCTGAAGAACGTTCACCTCTCTGAAATGACAAATTATGAGAAGCAGACCTGTGTTCCATTCACACTGGCCGCCGAGCAGAGAACATCTCCATTCACTCCACCAGCAGTTTGTTGGGCTCTGCTGGGAATCATACACCCCCATTCTGCCAACTCAAGTGTGTATTCTTCTTTTATGGGGTCACAGGTGCAAGCCAGGCTTAGAGTGAATGACTGTCACACTATCAGGGCTGGCTTCCTCTGTAGAGAGAAACCTGTGCTGGACATCAGCTTTCAAGAGTGCCCCAGGGGAGATGGTAGAATGTTGCCTTCTTGACATCTGCTTCCTTTCCCTCCCAGTAGTCCTGGCTCTGTCTACTGTTTTAGTTTACCAAAAGCATTAGTTAAAATCTATCAGGAATTGCAGGCCCCTTTGGTCCAGTAGCTGCATACAGAATCAGTGAGTTAAAGATTACTCATGACACTCTATGGAGACTGGGTCAAACACAGACTGCCAGGCTGAGCATGCACCTTTCTACAGGACTCCTCCCCCTCCCCCTTCCCCCTCCTCCCCCTCCCCTCCTCCTCCTCCTCTTCCTCCTTCCCCTCCTCCTTCTCCTCCTTCTTTTGGTTTTTCGAGACAGGATTTCTCTGTGTAACAGCTCTGCTGGTCCTGGAACTCACTTTGTAGACCAGGCCGGCCTCTGTCTCCTGAGTGCTGGGATTAAAGGCACAGGGGTACTCTTCAAAAAAGATTTATTGTTTGTTTTTACTTGATGTGTCTGAGAGTTTTGCCCGCCTGTATGTGTGTGTACCACTTACATGTCTGGTGCCTTCAGAAGCCAGAAGGGGGCATTGTGCCCTTTGGAACTGGAGTTATAGATGCTTGTGAGCCACCATGCAGCGCTGGGATTCCAACCCAGGTCATCTGCAGAAGCTGCCGGTGATCTTAACCACTGAGCCATCCTTCCAGCTCTTGCTAGACCACGCTTTGCTATTAAATATACATTAAGAATCACAGGGGTGGCTGGAGAGATGGCTCAGCCATTAAGAGCACTGACCACTCTTCCAGAGGACCTGGGTTCAATTCCCGGCACCCACATGGTGGCTCACAGCCATCCATAACCCGAGTTCCATGGAACCCAACAGACACTCATGTGGTGCACATACCTGCATGCAGGCAAAACATATATACCCCAAAAGTAAAATAAATAAATCTATAAAAATTAGAAAAAGAAAAAAAATCACAGGGCTGTGAGCAAGATGATCTTAAATACTTCTTCTGCCTTAAGCTCATGTATGCCACCCCTGGGGCTTTGTGACATCAGAGCTCAGTGGCAAGTTCTTAAATCATTATGTCCATGTCTTCTTTGTCCCATCAGTGTTCATCAGCAGCCACCAGCTCCACAGTGCCTCCCTCATGCTCACACGTACTTGCTCTCACCCTATTATAGTGTTTATTTGAGCAGGCAGCGATCCATTCATGAATGGGGTAACTCCAGACCTTACGAACTTTGGGGCTCCAACCAAGAGACTGGGGAGGGAAAGGGAAGCCTTTCATAATGTGAGCTTGGACAAAGACAGCATTTGACTTGTTACAGGGGTGGCCTCATTTGGTCACTCCAGGGGACCTAGTCAGAGGTTGGCTGCTGGCGGGTTGGACTGAGCACAGTGCTTACACTGAGGTGGAATTGGCAGGCTTACCTAAGGACCCAGAGTACTGGGGCTCAGTACCCCCTGGCTGATTTCTTTTTATCATCTGCCACTGTTCTTGGGAAAATCTTCATGTCCGTCTTCAGTTGAGGTCACAGAGTTAAAAAGGCCTATTCTTTGGGAGGGGGTGATCACACACATCTGTGCTCCCTTCCAATTTCCTTTCTCCAGTGACATTTACGGGATGTCCCAGTCATTAGGGTTGGACGTAAGTGAATTCTCTTTTCTCGGCACAGTCTAAATTTGCATTTTATTGCCTCGTTTAAAGCTGTACACATCCTGTGACTTGCTTTTGCCCAAGAAATGTGGGCAGAAGGTGACTTAAGCATCTGTGCCCAATTCAGTTCCCATTCTACCAATGTCAAGGAAGTGACTCTCTATCAGCTAAAGTCTGTGGATGGTCACACTTCCCCAACTGGTCCTTACCACACACGCACACATAACATGAGCTGGAGAACTAGGCTTCATTGTGTAAAGCCTGTCTTCTCCTTCTCCCTCCCCGGCCCCCCCCCCCCCCCCCCCCCCCCGTGTGTGTGTGTGTGTGTGTGTGTGTGTGTGTGTGTGTGTCCCCGAACACATTCTGTTCCAACCTGTTCTGATCTTCTGGCATTCAGCTAAGAAGAACTGCCAGGGAAGACCTCTAGGCAGAATTTTCATTTTCTGCCTTGGGATTAGGGAGGGTTTGAGGAGGGCTGACTGCCGAGAACAGACAATAATTCTGGTGCAGTATAAGGTCTTCAGAAATATTTATTTACTGCAAAATAAACTTTATATAATCCCAGCTACTTTGGAGGCTAAAAAGAAGGAAGAGGCTAGCCTGGGCTACACTGTGAACCTGCATTTCAAAGAAAAAATGGACAAATTGAATTTGACGTGGCATTATTGCTTGTTTTAGCACTTTTTTTGTTTGTTTTTTTCTCTGTAGACCAGGCTGGCCTTGAACTCAGAGATCCACCTGCCTCTGCTTCTCGAGAGCTGAGATTAAAGGCGTGTGCCATCACCGCCATCGACTTGTTTCAGGACTTCTTACAAGAGCAGTAAGAGTGCCAAGAGGTAGACAGTGTAGTCCGCTAGGGGCCACCCTGCCCTAAAAGGACACTGAGGTGATTTTGTATGTGATTGGTGTGTGAAGTACCTGGGTGCTAGATGATCTTGGGTAGGGGAGTGTCAGGTACCATATGATCTTGGATGGGGGAGTATCAGGTACTCTTTCATCATGGGTGGGGAGCACTGGGCTCTGTGTCCTCATGGGTGGGGAGCACCGGGCTCTGTGTCAGCTTGCGTCTCTCAATGTCTCTGAAGCTTTCCCTCCTCAGATGTTTGAGGCTAGGTGCCTTTTCTTTCCTTTTCTCCCTTCTCTTTGACTTTTTAATTTTTTATTTATTTATTTAATATTTTAAAAAAGATTTACAGACCATCTTTTTCTGGTATGTCATTGCTAGTGACATTACCAGTGTCTGGTAATGACCAATCTCATCATTTTGTGGACATTCCTGTGCAGGGTGGTACAAACCTCTAGCCCTGGGCACTTGAGATGTTGAGGCAGGTAGATCTCTGTGAGTTCCAGGTCATCCAGAGCTGGGCTGTGAGACTCTGTCAAATACAAAACCACCCAACACAAACTGACTTTTAAAAGGCAAAATGTAAGGTTATTTGTATAAAAACGATGTGGGCAGGACTGGAAGACACGGGGTTGTGAAGGTCTGGGCCTCAGAGCAGAAGCTGCCTGTCTTCAGCCCTGTTCTGGCTGTTAGCACTTGTGAGCTGTCCTGGCTGGCTCACTGAGCCTCTGTGGGTCTCAGGTTCTCGCTGTGACATGGTGTCTCCACACTGTGTGTTATTGTGAGCGGTAAGCGAACACCTGCAGAGCTCTTTGAAAAGAGCCTGGGAACCTGCAGGTACCAGGAAGTACTGCATCCTATACAGTCCAGGAAGGACTGCATCCTATACAGTCCAGGAAGGACTGCATCCTATACAGTCCAGGAAGGACTGCATCCTATACAGTCCAGGAAGGACTGCATCCTATACAGTCCCAGGAAGTACTGCATCCTATACAGTCCAGGAAGGACTGCATCCTATACAGTCCAGGAAGGACTGCATCCTATACAGTCCAGGAAGGACGCCAGTGCAAGGCTCAAGGTACAGCCATTGTGGCCTTAGGCAAGTTAACGACCTCTCCGAGCTGTTTCCTTTGCTTCCTCATCTTTCAAATGGTGACAACAGTACTGACCTCACAGGAGTGTTGTGAGGTTAAAATTAAACAGAATTCACAGGGTTTTTAGCACACAGTGTGTGCTTGATTTGGACCTCTTGAGTGCTGTTATTTTAAAAGCCCTCAGCATTTAAAGAAACAGCGTATGCTCCTATTCTGGTGGCCCTTACCTAACACTCTGAAAGATGGAATTGCTGGCGCTGCCCGCTTTCTTTGATGGGTGGTTTTTTTGATCCAGGGATACGGCGGTGTTTATATTGGCCACCAACATGGTGACTTGCGGGAGTTATTTTTTTAATGATCATGTCATTTCTCAGAAATTCTCCAGAAAGCAAACATCTTTAGGGAAAAATAAAGACTCCTGTGAGTTCTTACAAACACCTGTTTGCCATTTTCCAGGTGATCACTTTTGTGCCCATCCTGGCCAGAACTGCTGCCTTCCATATTGAAACTCGGAATTGTCTGTATTAATTCTGCATTTGGTCTGAGGTACACTTTGTAGCAAAAATTTGAAGGGATTTTTATGTTATTTTATTTGTATGTTATGTCTTAGGGCCATGGGGATAGTTTTGTTGACCTCAAACCTTCATGGGACCCACATGGGTGTCCCACATGTCTCCTTCTCACACCAGAAGGCCGAAACTCCACCTGTACCTTAGGCCAACATGGTCAGTTCTGACCACATGCTCCCTGAAGAGCCGTGAAGTTTAACTGCCCACATGACAGATGAGGTCACATCTCTTTCCTTCAGTCACCTTTCTCTGCTTCAGACAACCCAGTTTCTCTATCCCATAATCCCCTTCGAGCATGTCTTCAGGGGGAGCCCACCCTTGTGTTGGGGGATTTCGCTCCCTCATGAACAAACACTTGGGAAGACTTGAGTGGGCAAAACGGCCATTGGGTAACAGAGGAGCCCATCCTGTGTGCATCAAAGCACATCCTTGGAAAAGCTAATTCTATTAAAGAGCCATGACGGGTCAGTTTAGGAAGCCCTCCCCTTCCCCCAAACACACACTTAGTTACCACACTTCACTTTCAATGTCTGGGGATGTCCCCCATCTTCCCCTGTTTTCCTGATGAACCCTATTAAGTCAGTGGAGCTAAAATCCCACTTGAGATACTTTGTCTTATTAATTTTCTACCCACTGATAACATCTACCCCTGCTGTTTACCTGTATATCCACAACTTGTCTGGGCCATATTGGGGCCCGAGCGCCATCTCTGACCCCTAGAACAAAATCCCATTGCATAGTATCCCTGCATAAAGCCAGCCTCATTCTGGTTTCTGTTAGCCGTTCCCCACACTACAAGCTGAGCGAGGGAGGCTGCGTTCCTTCCAGGCAGAAGAGAATCCGTTTGGATGGGAGCAGGGTTTGGAGGGGACTGGGAGTTGGGGCTCTCTCATGAAGGAGCCTGTGTCCGGGGGAGGGTGGAGCTGGGTCAGTGGGGAAAGTAACTTTGAAAGAAAGCTGAAGCCAGCATATTTGGAGATGCAGTTTGGTATTTATGAAAATACAGACTGCCCCAACCAGAAAGTCTTACTTCTTTGCAACCCTGACGGGCTGTTTGCAGGCCACCACAGGGGTTGCGCGCCAGCGGGCCACCACCAGGAGGTGCTGTGGTTCACTAAAACTGCCCGTTCCAGCTCCTTCCCAGAGGGGAAGGGAGAGATTTGAGAAGGGTTTATTCCCGGGGTCTCGGCCCTGTAAACGTCTTAATCATTGGCTGAAACCCAGCCATCTTCTTCGCGGGGAATGGCCCTGCCCTGCTGTCCAGCTGCACGGGTACACACCCTGACCCCGCTGCTCTGCATCTGCCCCTTGACGCTCCGGTTCTTCAAAGTTACTCATACCCTTCCTGTACTGATAACACAGGGGCTTGCGGGTGGGCAGACAGCTCCATTTCTGCAGCTTTTTAATGACTAAGTGAGCCTCCACGGTGTGTGTGTGTGTGTGTGTGTGTGTGTGTGTGTGTGTGTGTGTGTGTGTGTGTGTGTGTGAGAGAGAGAGAGAGAGAGAGAGAGAGAGAGAGAGAGAGAGAGAGAGAGAAGCTATTTGTGTGTTTCTCAGGAAACTGGAACCTCTACGTGGGAAAGGACTGGTTTCCTGGAAGAATGCTTCTAGAACACCATCCTCCTCAAAAACAAAACAAGTTTTTATCTATGTACTTCCTGCTTCCTCCGTTTAAAGTGTTCCCTCCCTTGGCCAGTCTCGTAAAAGAAGTTCAAAGGCTCAGCCTTCTCCGAGCCAGGGCTCAAGAGCCGTTTTCTTTGGACATTTTACATTTTTCTTGGGTTGGACCATCACAGGGTCGTGATTCTGAAATCCTACTCAACTAGCTTCTGCTAATGTTCTTGCGTGAAGCCTATTTCAACGTATTTGCTGTGTTATTCCAGTGTTTTCAGACGGGAAGCATGCCCTGTTCACATGTCACTGGGAGGCAAGAGCCACATTGTGGTTGCTGTCGCTCCACTGGACTAATTTGTTAAAGTTTGCAAAAATGCTAATGTCCATCATACCTTATACAATTATGTGTTAATTTTTCCGTCTGATCCTACTTGTAGATATTTTTCTCTGAGAGTCACAAACAGTAATGGTGCATAACTCAGCTCTTAGATGTCAGTGCTACTTAAAAAAAAAAGCTCTAGTCTGAGTCAAATCTGCTTTGTAGGGAGCACCTGAAGGAAGCAGCCATCATGGACATCAGTGTAAATTAGTCTCCTGTGAAATCATAGAGGAAGGAGACAAGAGAAAAGTGAGCCGCAGGCACCTGGGCCAGTGACTACCTCTCAGGGCCTCCCTGGCCAGTGGGAAGGGAGGGGGGATGTTAAAGGTACAGACCCAAATGAGAACACGAACCAGAAGATGCTCCCCAAAACCCAGAGGCACTGAGGAGGGCCCCTGGGCTCTGAAGGTTTAGATGGTGTAAAGGACAGAGGAGGACACAGGGGAGGGGCAGAGGCTGGTCAGCGGTGTGGGGCCAGCACTGGTGGGGGACTGAACAGCCATAGTCTAGAGAAGTGAGTGGGCGCCAAGGCTGACTTGGTTCCTTCCTATCAGGGATGGCTGACCAGAAACAGGCTTCAAACAGGCTTCAGGGAAAAAAAAAAAAAAAAAAAAAAAAAAAAATCCAAAACAGGCTTCAGGAAAAGAAATTGTCAGAGAGGAACATGACATTTTTTTAAAAAATAGATTGGCATGAAAGAGAATGTTAGCTACACCAAGTTTAGTTTTTAGATTAATTTAATCTTATTTTATGTGTATGAGCGTCTGTCCTGCAGGAATGTATGTGCACCACCTGCTAGTAATGTCTGTAGAGGTCAGAAGAGGGCGCTGGGTCCCCTGGAACAGGAGCTACAGATGGTTGGGAGCTGCCGTGTGGGAGCTGGGAATTGAACCCAGGTCCTCTGCAGGAGCAGCCAGAGCTCTTACCCACTGAGCCATCTCTCCAGCCCCCACACACAGTCTTTTACCTTTACTGTTCAGGTATTGATGTGGAGATTTTTTTTTTTTTAATCTGGAGACTTTTTCTGATATCTACAAGCACGGTAGAGGGTTTAAAAGATTATAAGGTACAGGGTTTTGGCATTATACGGACGGGGATTTTCTCCTAGGAGGTTCAATTGGCCCCAAATCACTGCCGATTGTTTCTCAATCAAGCTACTATGAAAAATTATTTAGAGCTCTCCATCAGAGTCCCGTTTTAATTTACAGATGCCATATAATTATATTAATGTTGGGTGCAGTGGAGGAGATGGTTTGGCAAGCTTTAAGTCTGTTCTTCATTTTATTTTCTGTTTATGGGTGTTCTACCTGCATGTGTATCTGTGCACTATGTGGATTTCTGGTGCTTAAGAAGTTCAGAAGAAGGCATCAGATCCCTGGGAACTGGAGTCACAGATGGTGTGAGCAGCCATACAGATGTTAGGAATTGAACCCAGATCCCCTGGAAGAAAAGCCAGTGTTCTTAACTGCTGAGCAATCTCTCCAACCCCAGACTGTTTAAAGAAACGTGAATATAATCCTAAGTCATCATGAGGGATTCCCAAGTTACCGCCAATTGAACTCCTGTCTGTTTTGTGCCCTCATAGGGTTTTGCAACCCAGGTCTCCAACAGGGAGAAATAACAGGCCAGCTGATGTAAACGTCTGAAGGACCAAGTGGACCTTATGATTAACCTGCTCACTTGCTGATAGGAAGCTTTGTTACCACCTCCACTGGGTAGTCACTGTGTTCCTCACCACCAGACACTACCAGCTGAAAAACCCGGCTCCTTCCACTGAATGTCCTTTTGTTGGTCTGTTTTGATACATTTGCTGTTTCTCTCACTCCCGGCCTTCCTCTGTCGCCTTGTGTAAGGCCGAGGCCTCCTGGTTTCTCCCATCCACTTTGGCATGTCTAGTGCTGTGTTTCACATGGTTGACAGTCATGCTGGTGAGGGTTCTTGGGTGTATAGCTTCTGACATTCCTAGGAGGCACAGTCTCACAGCAAACTCCCCGATCCTCTAGCTCTTAGGCTCTTTCCAATTCCTCTTCCGCAGTGGTCCCTGAGTCTTAGGTGTGGGAGATGTCCAGGAGCCTGAAGTGGATTGATTCTTTACAGATGCCTGCCTGTCCTTGGGGTAGTGACATTGTGCATATGCAAGCAGTGCTCTGCTGGTCACCTCCACCCACTCAGGGCCTCAATCACAAAAGCCCAGCGTGGACAGACCAGCTCTCAAACACCAGAGATGAAATCTTCACTGGCGGGCGGCTGATCCCAGACTAAGAATTCAGACAGAAAGTGGAGTCCACACAGCAGAGGCAGAACTCATCTAACTTGGTGTAACCAAGACTAGCGACCTGCCAGCTGCCTCTAGAGCCTGACAAAAAAGGCAGTGAGGGGGAGGGAGAAGCCATATTCATTCCACACAGGAAGTGATTCTGATAGCTTCAATTTCATCTTATTTCTTTTGTAGTTTTTAGTTTTTATTTATGATTTTTACCTCAATTTTTACTTGTTTTGTTTTAGCTTTTTTTTTGCTTGAATTGCTTTGCCTTTCTCTTCACCTGGTCTATAATAATTTCTTGATGATTTCTCATTGTCTCATGTTCTTGTCCCCTTCTTTTCTCCCTTTCTCTAAGCCCTCTCTGTTTTGCTACTTAATTATTAATTATTAATATCTTTATCTCCAAAAAAGAATTCACTTCATTTCCCAATTAGTACCCGAGCACCGCTGTCTGAACCCTGCTGGGGTTTTAAGGGAAGCAGACAAGTGTTTTTACTGCAAGCTAACACCAGAACTCCTGCAAATCCTTACATATTATCGCAATCGGCTTTCCTCCTGAGTAATAGCGGAGGACAGAACTCAAGCAAGGATAATTCCTCATGAAGGCTCACATAAAATTAAACAGACAGGGTTGGTGAGATGGCTCAGTGCCTAAGGACACCCACGTTGGGTGGCTCACAACTGCCTGTAACTCCAGCTCCAGGGCATCTGACGCCCCCTTCTGGACTCCATAGGCACCTGCACTTAAGTACACACACACACACACACACACACACACACACACACACACACAAATTAAACAATAACAAAATAGATCTTTAAAAATGGAGGCTGAATGAACAATACACAGAACCAAAGAGTTGGTTCTTAGGGAAGATAGGCAAAATTGATAAACCCTTATCCAAATTAAACAAAAGGAAGAGAGGAAAGACCAAAATTAATAAAATTGGAGCTGAAAAGGGAGATATTACCAAAGGTTGCAATGAAATCTGAGAGTCATTAGGGATGATTTGGAAACCTACTTTATAAAAGGTGGCTAATTTAGAGGAAATACATAAATTACAGGATACATGTGACTTGTTAAAGTTAAATCAAGAAGATGAACAATTTACACAGACTCATAGCAAGCAACTCAGCAGAACCAGGAATTGAAAGTCTCCTGACAGAGAGGAGTATAGGATACAGAGAGTCTTTTTTTTTTTTTTTTTTTTTTTTTGAGACAGGGTTTCCCTGTGTAGCCCTGTCTACCCTAGTACTCACTCTGTAGACCAAGCTGGCCTTAAACTCACACAGTTGCTGGGATTAGAGAGCCTTAACAAATGCAAAATTGAGATAATTCTTGTAGTCTGTCCAGTCCTAAGACAGCAGCAGAAAGCACAGTCAGAGAAACTACTGAAAATATAGACACTCATGGAGATCAAGACATACACTATTAGGAATGGCATCAGGAGGGATGGCACTCAGGAGGCAGAGGCAGGAGGATCTCTGTGAGTTCAAGGCCAGCCTGGTCTACAGAGCAAGTTCTAGGACAGCCAGGGCTACACAGAGAAACTTCATCTTGAAAAAAAACAAAAAAACAAAAAAAATCAATTAATTAAAAAAATAAAATAAATTAGAGGTTGATGAGATGGCTATGTGGTTAAGAGTGCTGCCTGCTCTTCCAGAGGTCCTGAGTTCAATTCCTAGTAACCACATGGTGGCTCACAACCATCTGTAATGGGATCTGATGCCCTCTTCTGCCTGGCAGGCACACATGTAGACAGAACATTCATATACATAAATAAATAAATCTTAAAAAAAAGAAAAAGACCAAACCCTGCCAGGTGGTGTGGTGCATGCCTTTAATCCCAGCACTCAGAGGCAGAGGCAGGAGGATTTCTGTGAGTTCAAGGCCAGCCTGATCTACAGAGTGAGTTCCAGGACAGCCAAGGCTACACAGAGAAACCCTGTTTCAAAAAACAAAAATAAATAAATAAATGCCAAACTCAAATATGGAACTTAATGATGCTTCTCAGGGTCCTGGAAAAATAAGTCTGAGCTAAACCTGGGACCAGAACACTGACAGAAATACTAAACACCAGAAAAGGATTAAGTAATACAACACCACAGAGAATCAGTGAGGCTTAAGATTGGTCCTTTGAAAAGATAAATTGACAAGCCTTTGTCCAAAATGACCAAAAGAAAGAGAAAGAAGGTCCAAATTAATTAAAATTACTGATTAGAGAGACATTACAACATATGTAAATGGAATTCAGAAGATCATACTTTGAAAACCTATATTTTCACAAATCAGAAAAATTTTGAAGAAATGGATAAATTTCTGAACACATGGAACTACCAAAATTCAATAAAGCAGATATTAATAACTTAATCAGATCTACTAAAGAATGATATGGAAATGGTAATAAATGATCTCCCAACTATGAAACCACCCAGGCCCAGATGGATGCAGCTGAATTCTACCAGACATTTTTTTCCTGTTCTTCACCTGACTGAGAGAAAGATAATTAATTTTATACAAATTACACTTGGTCACGGCTGAGAACAGAACTAGTCCAGAAAGCCACAGGTGAAGGGTAGAGGGCCAATGGGGACTGCTTTGGTTTTAAGGAAGACAGGAGGAGGTCCTGGAGAGATGTGGAGCTCCAGTTACACTAAGACTTACTCCCAGAAATAGCATGCAGTCCTACATCTGCAGCAGCATCCCAGCCTCAGCATCCCTTTCTTCCACTCTCCGTCTTTGTGGGTGCACAGGCTGATTTTCTCTGACCTCCAGCATCCTGTTCTCTCTGTCTTCGTGGGTGCACAGGCAGATTTCCTCTGGCCTCCAGCATCCCTTTCTTCTCCTCTCTGTCTTCATGGGTGCACAGGCAGATTTCCTCTGGCCTCTGCCTCATCATACTTCTCTTGTGCTTCAGCCTGCGTGCTGTCTTCTTTCTCCACTTCACTTTCACAGTGTGAGAGTTTCAAGGAAGATGGAGCGGAGGTAGAGAGCTCTGCCAGACTTTTAGTGAGTTCCAGGACAGGCTCCAAAGCTACACAAAGAAACCCTGTCTCGAGAAAAAAAAAAAAAAAGACAACAACAAAAAGAACCACATACAAGAAAATTATAGCCAATGTTATACAAAATGGGGAAACATTCAAATCTTTTTGCTAAAATTAAGAATAAAACAGGGTAATGTAGTGGTGGTGAATGACTACATTAAGGAACATGATATATTTGAATGAAAACATGTTCATTAAATCTATCACTATACACAATGAATATAGATCAATAAAAATTATTATGCCTGTGTAATTAAACACTATGTAACCATTAACATGGTAAGTGCATTGTGTTTGTTAGTTTTAACCTCCAACTTGACACAAGGTAGAACCTCAGGAGAAGGGAGTCCCAATTGCAGGAATGCCTACATCAGGTTAGTCTGTAGGCCTGTCTTTGGGGAGTGTCTTGATTGTTAATTGATGTAGGAAGCCCCAGTCCACTGTGGGCGGCACCATGCTCTAGGCAGGGAGTCCTGGACTCTACAGGACAGGAGAAAGCCAGATGCTTGAAGGTAGAAACAGGAGCAGGCATGCATGGATTTCTTCCTTTCTGCTCTTGACTGCAGAAGTGATGAGACTCTCTGCTTGAGTTCCTGATTTGACTTCTCAGTGATGAACTAGAACCTGGTTTTGTAAGACAATGAACTATGACAACAGAAAGGTAGTGTTTGGGAATACTCAATGAAAATGAAGACCTAATAGTTTATATCATGACTATTGATTTTAATGGTCTAGAAATTCATATTTAAATATTGACTTAAATATTTGAATTATGGATTTTTCTCTGTAAGTATCCATGGACATTTATACCACTGTAAGGATATTCAGCTCGGGGCACACCGAGAATCTGATGTGAGTCATTTAGTGTTGGTGGTGACCTTCTTGGGAATCTTGCCTGCTCCCTGGTCTCTCATTATTTGAAGCCTGGTTTGAGGTGAAGGAGGATAGGGAGACAAGGCAATTGTGAGGTTGGCAAAGCTATTGCCTGGACGTTCACAAGGGCAGCCAGCAGAAACTAGGGCACCAGCTGGAGGTACCCAGTTGACTCAGCAGCGGGTCCCAGCTCCTCTGCTCTCTGCACTTACACTTGGATTGGCAGGGCCAGCGTTGTTCAATTCATCCTCCAATAGATTTATTGCACGTATTGAGTGCTATTGTGTGCCTGGTACTACACAAGGCATCAGACAAAGGTCATGTCATCATGCTGCTGTCCGTCAAGAAGAAAATAAGCAGATATAAGCTCCACTAGCAACGATTGCACAGACAGCAATGTTTTTAGATCCTTGGGGAGAGGATGTTTAAAAAACCCCACTGATGAATAAGTTCCGTGGTTCTAGAGCAATCCAGGGCCAGAGCTGAGGATAGATGTTTCAGTGTCTGTATTCCTGTGACTCACCGCATTCCAGAGAACCTGGGGCTGGCAGGTTGAGGAGGCTCAGAGGGGAGGAAATAGGTCAGAGCAAAACAATGCCACATAAAGGGATGACTAATTCATAAATGCTATGTTTTTTTTTTAAATGAATGAATATAATTTTACCTCGGAAGTGAAGTATGCCAATTTGCCTACAAATAGTTGTTTATTCCTGTATTACAACGAAGTAAGGCTGAATGGGACTATGTCAAGGATGTTTCTGGGAACTCAAGAATACATGTACAAGAATAGCGAGCTAGGAGAGAGTTGGGGATGTAGGTGTGCCTTTCAGCAGCCGTGGGACCCAGCTGAGTGAGGACTCAGTTCCGGTTGCCTTGCACAATTATTAGGAAGGTGCATGAAGTGGAGAGGAGAACTTAAAGGATGCAAACAATAAGATGACTAGGAATTTGAAAGTTTGTTTTTTTTAAATTATATGTGAAGGTTTCCCTGAAGGTTATGTCGGTGCATCACATCCATGCAATGCTGGCAGAGGCCAGAAGAGGGCATCCCTTAGACCTGGAGTTACAGATGGCGGTGAGCTGCCAAGCGGGGTCTGGGGACCGAACCTGGGTCCTCTGCGGGAACAGCCAGTGCTCTTAACCACTGAACCATATCTCTAGCCCTGACCAGTACTTTTTTTCTTTAATAGACTTGATGATGACTGTGATAAAAGGAATTATACCTGCCATATATAATCTGTGGTTAGACCGGCAACTTCAACTGGAAAGGACTCTTTCAAAAATAAAATGCTAAGTGTCCCCTCCCTTAAGTCACTGAAGAAAGCCTGTTCTCTGTGGAGCGGTCTCATAATCTGAGAAGTCAATTCTTATCCAATGCACGAATTAATGGTTTCTATATTTTACCCCTAAAAATGTCATCTTTAGTAGGTCAAATATTTATTTTGCTATGCTAAGAGAGATGAGTCTAATAGCCAAAGACTCATCAAGATTTAAATTAGTGAGCTGCAGAGATGGCTCAGTATGCACTGGTCAGGTATGTCTGAAATAATTATCACTAATTATCGCTTAAGCGTGCTGAGGGAGGAGTGTGTGTATGTGTAGTGGTGGACGGAGCGGAGGGGGACACTGACAGACACCTGGGAGACAGTCACTGTGAGAAAGGCCAAGGTATGATAAAGTGACATCCGGTGGAGCCAGGAATCCTCAACACGTTGGCATTCTTGGCAGTCCTCCACACCCCTATCTTGCTGGAGGAGGGCCAGAGCCGTCAGAGGTAAACGGAGACTTACAGAGCTTCTCCAGGTCACCTCCCCTGTTAGGTCCCCAGAGCCAGGACATTGCAGCAGCCTCTGCTACAGAGCTTTTGCTTATGGAATGTGCTGGGTTTTTCTTTCTTTCTTTCTTTCTTTCTTTCTTTCTTTCTTTCTTTCTTCTTCTTCTTCTTCTTCTTCTTCTTCTTCTTCTTCTTCTTCTTCTTCTTCTTCTTAACATAGACTAGGGTCATCTGGAAAGAAGAAACTTCTATTGAGAAAATACTTCCATGGGATTGGCTAGTAGGCAAGCTTGTGGCTGCGTTTTCTTGGATAGTGATTGATGTGAGAGGGTCATGAAAGACCCCAGACCCCTGGGATACTTTCGTCTGCAAGAGGTCCCCCCCAGAAACCAAGATTCCAAACCAGCAGATGCAACACGCATGAGGAATGTATTCAGCACTGGTGCAAGTGGACTCTCTGTCCTGGTCAGTCAGAGAGCCCTGGGCAGTGGTTACAAGCATTTTTAAAGGCAGAAACTACAAAATTAGCATAAGATACCAGGTGCCCCGGGTTTGGCCCAATTTAAAAATCATCATATATTTCAGCAATCATTTTGTTACACGGGAAATTTTGTAACACTCGTCGTAAAATGGTTGGCTCAGGGGAGATCTAGGGGGAGCGGTTACTCTGGAGGGGAGTTCGCATAGTTACAGGCTTATGATTGGCTGACATTTGACCTAGTTTGCTGGACTCGCCAGATGGTCCTTATCTTGGGTCCCATTTGGGGAATTTTTAAACAGAGACTTATTATTATTTTTTTAATCTATAATTACAGACGTTGTCCCAAGGCCGACGGCTGGGCTCTGAAACTTTTTACTTATTTCCAGAGAGGATGGGTCAGTGTCTAACGCAAGCAAGTTTACAGAAGCGAAGTCAGCAATTTGCAATTGTAAAATGTATCTCTAATTTTTTTTCCTCAGTCAAACCCACTTTGGGTGATGTCATCCCTGGGTAGGTGGTCCAGTGTTATATCAAAAAGCAAGCCATGGAGATCAAGCTAGTGAGCAGTGGCCTCTGTGGCCTCTGCTTTAGTTCCTGCCCTGATGTTCCTTTATGATGTTCTTCCCCAAGTTGTTTTTGGTCATGGTGTTTTATCAGAGCAACAGGAACCCTAACCAAGACGTAGAGCCAAAGGGATGGACCTGTGCCTGGAGCCTGGTACCGGCAGGCATTAGCTGGGTGCAGGTCAGGGTGAGGCAGCTTGTCTATGGTGCCTGCACTGGGACAAGGTAAACAGGCTGTGCATCAACCTGGGAGCTGGCAACAGCCAGCTGCAGAGAGCATGGAGACAGAGATGGCTGCAGGATAGGGCAGGGGACCTGAGCTGGCCTTAGAGGGGGAAGGTCTCTTTCTACTGCAGAGATTAAAATAAATAAAAAAAAGTAAGAACTTGATTGCATAATTCCAATTATATCTAGAATAGGTTTAAAGCAGCGTTTGAAAAATAATTGGTACATAATTGTCCATATTATAGGGCACAGTATGACATTTAGTGGATACATACAGTGTGGAATGATCATATGAAGGTATTGGCATACCCACCACCTTTGATATCTTGTCTTTGTATTGGGATGTTGCATATCAATAGCCTCCTAATTCAAACATTCAGTCAGGGGAGAGGCAACTCCAGACTCAGGAAAGCAAACAAAATTTACAAGGCTTGGGAAGTTCCTGAAACTTACAAGATTGCAAGGCCCTACCCAAGGTTATGTAAATAGTAACCAAAGCTGGTGGAAGGAGACACCAAGCCTGCAGGTCATTCTGGGAGCTCCTGGAATGTAGCTTTGGTGAGCAGTCATACTAACTGGGATGGGCTTTCTGGTGGTGGAGGTGCCTTTGACACTCCTGTAAGGAACTCCTTATTCATAATCTTTGAAGTGACCCCAATGAACACACAGGTTCAGCAGTTAGGCTTGGGTGGGATCGTTCTCTAGTCTGGCAACAGTGTCGCCTGAGTAAGCCTTGGAGAGGCAAAGCCCGGAGGACTGTGTATCCTGAAGACCTCATTCTGTTATTGAGCATAGCTCTGATTATTGCCTTTGTGGTCACCACATCCCTCACAATCTATGGATTGTATGAAAACTCTCAGGAGTTTCTAGATCCTCAGTGGGCAATGTTCCTGGTCCTTAGAATAATAGTGATTGGTTTTTCTCAAGTATTGCTGCTGGAGCAGATGAATGATTCAACCTTTGAAAGAATTTAGACATGTAGAATTGTTAGGAAGGTTAGGTTACGATAGTTTTGTTAATGGCTTTGAGGTAGAAAATCTTGGGAAACAATTTAAAGTTTAGAAAGGCACATTTTCAGTAGTTGAATGAGGGACTCATTGAGGTCAGGGAACAGGAACAATGGTTATTGCTGGCTGGTGTACATTCTTGCTAGGATGGGTTGGTGATCAAGGGTGATGAATAATTCCGTGTACCCTTTTCTACCCTCAGCTTCCTGATATAAAAAAACTGTTGATGAGTGGGTATGCACCCTGAGTATTAAAATAGAGCTGACCAGGTGTTTTTCATACATAAAAGTTTAGATTTATGATTCTTTTAGGATTTTTTTTATAAGATTATCTTTTAGGATAAATAATAAAGCGATTGATCCATTCCTTGTAACTGCAAAATGCAGCCTGCCAGTAAAAGCACTGGCTGAGAAAAGTATCTTGCTTGCTTACACTCTGTTAATCTATATGTAAGGATTATGTTCATAATTATGTCACCAGCCTCCAACGGCGTCCCAGCCCAAAAAGCGGGCGGGCTCTCTCTGTGTTCATTCTTTCCGCACCCTCTCCTTCTGTATTTCTCCCCCCTCTGCATAGTCCCTCCCTCCCTCCCTCTCTCTCTCTCTCTCCCTCCCTTTCTCTTCGTCCCTCCCTCCTTCCCTCCCTCCTTCCCTCCCTCCCAATAAAGCTCTAGAAAGGTAACCATGACTCTTCTAGCGCACTCTTCTGTTGGCATGGCCGCCGCAGGCGGCAGCCAGCCACAAGCACCGTCACTTAACCAACACCATAACAAGTTGCTTGGACAGGAACGTACGTGGGTTCTTGAGATGATTTGTTTTTCACCTGTAATACACGAAATGTTTAATCATGTAAGGGAGATGGAAAACATGCTGTTTTTTACTTGTAATCATTGACTTAAAAATAGAATGTAATCACATTGTGATTTTTATACTGCTTGAAAGATTTTGCTGGGGTATATAAGCTGTGAGGAAAAAACTAAGAATACACAGAAGGGCTAGAGGTAAGAAAAGAAATAAAGAGATGTGAGAGAGAGAGAGAGAGAGACCCAAATGTGTGTGTGTTTCCCTTTTTCATCCACCTCAGAGAATTAAGTTCTACTCTCTTAGATAGAAAAGTCGATTGAGTGATTGATTAGTCTGTCAATTCCGTGACTCCCTTTCAATTCCTGAGCCGCTGAAGGCTGGTCCTCACAGTAGCAACACAGCATGGGAACATAAAAACAAATCCTGTTTCCTGTTTTGAAGTATTCAATTACCAATGACAGCTATAATGTCTGCCATGTGCCTGAATGTTGAAAGTTCTTTCTACACAATGGCACCCCATACCCATACCCCTCTCTCCATCCCTGCCCCTCCCTGGTACCCACTCCTATCCCTTGGTTTTCACCATTGCTCTCTCTATAATGGTGAGTTGGAGGTTTTAGCTTCCACTCGTGTGTGAGAACAGGCAGTGTTAGTCTTTCTGCGTTTGATGGCTTACTTCATGGAAAGCATTTGGGGTGACATTTTTCTATGGCTTATTCCTGGATATATGTGTTCTTGATAAGAATGAGGACTTGATTGCAGGCTTGTTCATGGGGCTCAGACATAGGTGTTTTAAAAGAATGAGCCCAGATACTTCTTATTGCATAGGGATGCCTCCTGCAGATGGATGTCTGAGATCTCAAGAGAGCAAGGTGTACTGGCTTGTTTTTCTGTTGCTGTGATGAAACACTGACCAAAAACAACTTGGGAAGGAAAGGGTTTATTTGGCTGACGCTGCCAGATCACACTCCACCAATAAGCAAAGTCACGGCTGGAACTCCAGACAGGAGCTCAAATAAGCTACAGAGGGATGTTGGTTGCTAGCTCATGGTCTAACTGTCTCAGGCTCAGGCTCCGGCTCTAGCTCAGCTATCTTTCTAAAGCAGCCTTTCTTCGCCTGCCTAGGGATGGCACCACCCACAGAGGGCTGGGCCCTCTCGCTTCAATCAACCATCAAGACTTCATTGACATAGCCAAGGCCGATCTGATTTGGACAGTTCCTCAGCTGAGGTTTCCCCTTCCCAGCTGACTGTAGATTGTGTCAAGTTGGCAGCTCGGACAGAGGGTGAAGCCAATTTTTGGCCAGCTTGCTAGTGTTTCTCAAATTATGCCAGGGTTTCACTCCATCAAACCTTGGGAGAAAGATTGTTGGAGGGTGGCAGAGAGTTCCACATATTCTAACTTCTCTTTCTTTTCTCTGGTCCAGTGTGACTACTGGGTTTCAATGAGCACTCCTGGCTTGGAGTCATATGGACGTCTGCTGCCTCCCTTCCTTCTCCCACACTGGTATATAGAAAAATCTACCAGCAGGTAAGCCTTCGCCATCTTGCTGTGTAGCCTATGACCACACACTTTGTGGTCTCAAACACCTCCCTCCGTTATCTTCTGTTTCCACAGCTGTGGAGTTCAGGCATGGCTTTGCTGGATCTGGTCCACAGGCTCTAACATGGCCATCAGCCAGGTTGGCTCTCAGATGGAGCTTGGAGCTCCTCCAGGGTTTGCAGTTTTTGGCAGAATTCACTTCCTTCTGGTTGTACAACTTGGGACTGGTGGTTCTTGTTTGCAGTGGGCTGTAGGTCTATAAGCTTCATTGGCCTGTAACTCGGCAGGTGTGGCTGAGACCAGTACAGACAGACATATTTCCCATCTCTCCCTGGACAGCCATTGCATTCATGTAAGGTAGCTGAATGAAGAATGCGGTGCACAGTGGTTGCTTATGCTGCCACAAGAAACTACCTTACACCGGGTGCTAGTGCATTGTGGTTTCTCTTGTTCTGTCTTCCTCTGTGTGTGTCTGTGTTTCTACCTTCTCTTCTTATAAAGTCTCTAGTCACCAGGGGTTAGGACCCACCCACTCTAATGGCTTCATTGACCTTAATGTTCTTCCGAGGCCCTGTCTCCAAAGGCAGTCAGCCATATTCTGCAGTGCTCAGGGCTCAATATGCGGATATTAGGTTACATAATCCGGCAGGAGAAAGAAGCAAGGCTAATGGGCATGACAGTGGGGGCAAGGGGGGGGGGGCTGGGGAATGGGCAGTGCAAGCTGCCCGCATGCGTTCCTGGGAGGAGGTCAGATCCACATTCCAAAGGACCTAAAATCTCATCCGAGGGGGCGGAAGGGGGCAGGAGGAGGGGCGAGGGGTGGGAGAGACGGCGGCACAGTGTCCAGGTGGGAGGAAATATGTCCAGCAAGCATGGGTGCGCCTTTGACTTCCACTGGCAATGCACTGACGGGGAGGGCCAGGAAGCAGAAGTTCTGCATCTCACAGCGTGGGGTCAGAGGAGACGGCCACCTAGAGGATGTCAGGCCATTGTCTATGATCCTGCTGACATTTCCCGCACGGCCTGTGTTCCTCAGACTCTGTGACCAATGGTAACTTAGCTCACAGTTCTCGTCCCTGCTGATTTCTGGGTCCCTGGTGAGATAGACCAGCACTGTGACAGGAGAGAGGGGCAGGGGTGGCTGCCTTCATGCTGGACAGGCAACAGACGGGAAGGATGGGCCTGTATGCCAGGTTTTACCTAGTCCCTCTAGCCAGGTCCCTCTTAAAAATTACGGTTATCTAGGGGCTAGAGTGATGGCCCGGTGGTTAAGAGCACTTGTTGCTCCTGCAGAGGACCAGAGTTCAGTTTTCCAGTTCCAGGAGACCAGACGCCCTCTCTGGCTTCCTTGAGTACCATACATATATGTGGTGTGCATACACATATACAGGTAAACCACTTATACACAAGGGAATGAAATACACATTTTCAATATGGTTGCTTAAACAAGACCTATACAACGTAACACCAGTTGATGTGCCAGTGTGGATGGGGGAAATTTCACAAGCTCCACCTCTGGATGAGGAGCTGTGGAGAATCAATCTTCTCCAGGGACGAGCCCCTGATGGGTTATCCAGTCTCAAGTGATCAGCCCTAAACACATGTACATATGAGGAACACAGATTTGTCTATATAGATGTGTGTGTGTGTGTGTGTGTGTGTGTGTGTGTGTGTGTAATAAAGAAGGGGTCATGATTGGACAGACACAGGGGAGGGGGGACATGGGAAATGTTAGAGGGAGATCAAAACGATGTAAATACAGTACGCGTGTGTGAGATAGTGAAAAAATGAACTAAAAAATAATTCACATAGGCTGGAGAGCTGGCTCAGAGGTTGAGAGCACTGGCTGCTCTTCCAGAGGTCCTGAGTTCAATACCCAGCAACCACATGGTGGCTCACAACCATCTGTAATGAGATCTGGTGCCCTCTTCTGGCCTGCAGGTATATATGCAGGCAGAACACTGTAGACATAATAAATAAATCCAAATAATAATACTAATAATTCACAACCTCCCAAACAGCACATAGCTGGTATTCAAGCATTTCAACACATGAGCTTGTGAGAGACAATTTCATAGTCAATTTACGAAATTGTCACATCATAGCTGTTGTTGTCTGATGCCATTTCAGAGTTTTAGGCTCAGCAAATGAGGGATAATGTGCATCCTTTTTGCCAGGAAATGGAATGCCTTTCTTAAACCTCCCAGAAGACCAGAGCTTAGCTTCCATGCATGCCAGGTAGAGATTTTGGTGTATCCACAGACACTGACTTTGTTTTAGCAAGAAGAACAGAGAACTTCCCTGGGAAGATGTAAAATTCATTATGGAATCTTGGAACCCTCCAAGAGTTCATTGTGAAAATAGCCTTGTTTGTTGAGGTGGGTCTCACTAGGTGGTCTGGGCTTCAAGCCTGAAATCCTCCTGCCTCAGTCTCCAGAGCGCTGGGGTTCCAGGACTGCAGCCGTCACTCTTGGTTTAGTGGTAACACCTTGAAAATTGGTGTCTGATACTCTGATTGCTGGGTACACCTTGTTTACTCCTCTATAAAATAAGTTTGAGCTGGGGCATCCTCCGGGTCCTTCCCAGTTTTAAGTCTTATGTTCTATCAATCTCATCCTTATCAGTGTGTTAGGAGACGGCTGGGCAGTAAACAGTGACATCATCATCATCATCATCATCACCATCATCACCATCATTTATTATTTTATAAACAGTGATATTATTAGCATGCTACCTTGGACAGCCAAATTGTATCTCATAATTGTTATGTCCCGCCCCATAGTGTTAAAGCAATTGCTGTAATTTCTTTTTAAGCATATACAGGTCAGGTAGAGTCTTTTCATTTTAAAGACTAAGAAATGAGAAACTGGTGGCTGCCATGCAAGGGAAGGAGCCCTTTCATGCTGGCTGGTCCCACTGCCATGTATAATCCTTTGTCACTTTTGAAATGCGCATCACACCGTGCTAGGTCATCACACTGTGACAGCTATTGTCAATTAGGAAATGAGATAATTATCTACAAGTTATCTCTGTTGTCCAGTCTGCCTGGCTGCTTAGGGTCAGGGTTAAAAAAAAAATCGTTTTGATAAAACAGGAGCCCAGGGACTCAGTGATAAAATCTAAGCTTTCCAGTCAGGAGGAAGAAGCAATCACCATTGGCAGTTTAATTAGGAAGACACAAACGGAAGGAATGCAGAGTGTGGTCTCCCACTGAACATTACCCATCACCACCACCGAGGAAGCCCTATGGGAAATGCAGATGTGGCTAATTAGCTACCGTAGATGGGCTGGGACTAGTGTCCTGCTCAGGGCAATGAACCTCAGAGATAAGGTAAGGTGCAGGCACTCAGACTCAGGGCACGCCTGCCTATTGTGGTGTTTCACAGTGGGTGCCCACTGCGGTCTGCTTTCACATTCTCCTTGCAACTACTGGGGACCCAGAGTATGCTTGGACTGATTAAGAAAAAGGAAAACAAAAAACCAAAAAAAAACCCTCTGTTATTTTGATCCTCAGTACCAACTGAGCTCTGCAAACCAACAGAGTCAATTACAAACAAAGTGCTGGGTAGAGGGTCTCAGCTGCTGTCTGCTGACCCCAGAATAAAATGATGAGCTCAGGCGGTACAGCACAGTGATCTCAGCAAATCACAGAGACAAACGCAGGAGTCTTGGGTTCTGGTCTTCCTATTTTGGTTCCACCACCACAAACTGTGTGACTTTAAGACGCTTTATTTCTCCGCAGAAGTGCGGCCCTGTCACTCTTAGAAGGGACCCCACACACAGCGGGTATGGGCAGGAGTGTTCCCTCCTGGACCCTGGATTAGGCACAAACCACCTGTTTTCACAGAGAGATCCTTTATCAAGCAGGGAAGAAATGTAAAGTGGCTGCCTTCTGACTCAGGCAGAAAACAGCAGCGAATGATCCTGCGGGTGTAATTTTTCAAGAGGAAAACGGGGGGGGGGGGAGGGGTCTGTGTTAGAATGGTCTAGGATGTGGTGGCGTGCTTGGATTGCGCATGTTAACCAGGGCAGCCAAAGGGGGCTTTGGATTGCTGGACTTCAGTGATCAGCTGGATCTTGGTGATGAGCATTAGGAGTGAGTCTGGCATAAGAAAGTGTGCCAATAAAAGAGTAGGTCTCTGTGGCTAGCTTTAGGGATGCACTCCATGGTTTGCAAGGGAGAGGGAAGGAGGAAGGGTGAGGCTGGCCCGCGCCATGTTTGCTGTGCTCAGACTTGCCAGGACTTTTCACTCTTGGCTGGTGGTGCAGAAACATCACAGATCAGGGGCTGGGGAGATCTGAAAACAGTGTGTGAAGTTGCCATGGGTTGTTTTTGAGACAGGGTCTCACTGTGTAGCTCTGATCTGTCTGGAACTTGCCATTTAGACCAAGGTGGCCTCTGCCTCCCTGAACACTGGGCCACCACCCTTGCTGGCTTCATGGCTCTTTTAAAAATGATTTTTTATTCTCTAAAGATTCCTAGTTCAGTACTAGCTTTTTTGTTGGTTTTATTTTTGTTTTTGTTTTTATTTTTATTTTTTTTCAAGACAGGATTTTTTTTCTGTGTAACAGCTCTGTCTGTCCTGGATCTCACTCTGTATCCCAGGCTGGCCTTGAACTCACAGAGATCTGCCTGCCTCTACCTCCCAAGTGCTGGGATTAAAGGCATGCACTTCCACCATCCAGCATGATACTATTTTTGCCTCTAAACAAAAGAAACAACAACAAACAAACAAACAGACAACAAAAGATGAGGTTCACTAGATTTGAATCTATGACTACTACCCAGTTTTCGAGTATTTGTTTGAGTATTCCATCGCTCCAGGATTGAAGCATCCTTTTGCTGCCCCTGCACGGAGCTCCTGAGATGGCACTGTAGTTGTTCACTGCATAACCTCTTCTCTTCACTGAACAGCAGCCTCTTGGGGCCAAGGACAAAAGAACCCAACACCCTGTCATTCACGAAAGCCAGTGCTGACAGGCATCAGTCAACCCATTAACTTGTGACTCTTCCTAGAGCCAAATGCACCATTATTGAGCGTTTCCCAAAAGCACTCCTTGGAAGTCAGCAAGAAACCAAGCACCATTGTCTTCATCACATCCGGCCGTGTGATGACTCAGGCCCACAGGAATGGCCTGGAAGGATAAAAAACAGTGAGGGGTACCTACGGGGCCTGCCGAGGTGTACCCCGAGAGAAGAGAATGAGAACGCACCACCCACGCTAGAGGTTTATTGGGGGATGGGGGAGGGAGAGCGTGAAAGAATGAAGGGGAGTGGGGACATGAGAGGCAGACAGACAGACAGACAGACAGACAGACAGACAGAGAGAACAGGCAAGAGTGGAACAAGCTGATAGTGGAAAGGCACCTGGCAGCAGGTGCCTCGGGGCTGAGGCAGGCTGACGGGAACTAACATGGCCTGCCATTGTCCTTTAGAGCAGATGTGCATCTAAATAAAAAGAACACCTTTTCCATACCAGCTCCACCAGCAGTGGCAAGTTAGGCTTGGCCGTGCACCCCAATATGCCGATTAAAAAGCCAAGCAGTGACAGAGAAGAGTGAGTGGATAGTTATTCAGTGCTTCCACACTGGGACGAGCAATACCCAAAAGTGTCCAGTGGACACCGTCTCCCCCAAGTCTGTCTTTGGGTTCTGACTTGAACTTGAGGTTTAAATGGAGGGAAAATTGTGGCAAGGAGCCAGGGGTGTGCATAACTAAGTGGTACTGATTAGAGTGTAGTCCCACCCTACAATGTCTCAATGCCTGTCCTGTGACGACCTTCTCCCTTTGCTTATGAATAATCCTACCTTCCAGTAAGGGGTGTGTGTGTGTGTGTGTGTGTGTGTGTGTGTGTGTGTGTCCACATTTTGAGTCTTTCTTGAGAGGACCACACTCCTTTGCCTAATAACATTCCTTTCTCCATCTCCTCTGAATTCTTTCTTTGATGGAGATAAGAACCTGGAGGTACCGCGTAGAGGTCACAAACTGATCTGTTGGAGATATCCTCAGCCTTTGCCTATGGTCAACATCATCTCACTTTCTTCTGGGCTCTAGGAAGCACGCAAGGATCAGCACACTAGAGATGTAGGAGCTCTGAGCTGAGAGGCTGGCCCGGGCCAGGCTTAGAGAGTCACAGATGCTCCCAGGCTGACTGTGCTCTGTTCTCTCCCTAGGGCAGCATCTCAGAACTCTTCCTACTTTAATGGTTGCATTCGTCCCAGGATTGATGTTCCACAGGAGGCTGGGGGCTAAGCACAGGGCTTGGAGCCTCATGCTGTCGGGCCACCCCTAGGGTCACCTGATGCTGTTCTATGCCTGAGTGGCTGGCTGGGGTGAGGACCTGTTCTTCTGTGTACTAGTGGTCATGGCCACCACCCCCCGCCCCCCAGCACGTTGAGGGTCTGGCATGCAGGCAGCCTTCCAGCATCTCTGTGTCAGAAGACATGTGGGGGCAGCTAGCAATGACAGCATGCCAGGTAGAGAGAGGCTGCACAACACAGGAACAAATTTTCCTTGTCTGGGGACAAGGGACCCATATTTGCACTTGGTGACAGCTGTCCTCGGCGGCCGACCAGCATTGTCCTGTGGGCCGCTTGCCCTCTGCTGGGCAGACTAGATATTAACTTTATAGATAGATAGATAGATAGATAGATAGATAGATAGATAGAAAGAAAGAATATGAAAATAATTTATGCTGGATTTTTTTCTTCAGGAATGCTGAAGTCTGGGAAATATTTCTGTAATAATTAGAAATCATGAATAAGGCTGGGTGGCAGTGATGCATGCCTTTAATCTCAGCACTCAGGAGGCAGAGCCAGGCGGACCTCTGTGAGTTCAAGGTCAGCCTGGTCTACAGAGCAAGATCCAGGACAGGCATCAAAACTACACAGAGAAAGCTTGTCTTGAACCACTGCCCTCCCCCCCCAAAAAAAAGAAAGAAAGAAAGAAAGAAAGGAAGGAAGGAAGGAAGGAAGGAAGGAAGGAAGGAAGAAGAATTTAACAATTACTTAACCTTTACATTGCTGCTTATATCAGCCTGTAGTGACAGCATTAAAACCCTAGGGGGAAATGCCATTGAAATTAGTAAGGTTTGTTCTGTTCTCTTATCCCACTTGTGTGTGTGTGTGTGTGTGTGTGTGTGTGTGTGTGTGTGTGTGTGTTGTATGTGTGTGTAGTTGGAGAGCTTCTCTCCAGGTGCCACCAAGCCCCTGCAGTCCCACAACCCACGTAATAATCATACAGACACTTACATTATTTAAACTGCTTGGCCATTAGCTCAGGCCTACCATTGTCTAGCTCTTACTCTTATATTTAGCCCATTTCTATTCATCTGTACTTTGCCACGTGGCTCGTGGCTTACCAGTACCTTACATCTTGTCATGGCAGCGGCTGGCAGTATCCCCCTCCTCAGCCTTCCTGTTCCCAGCATTCTCTTCCTTGTCCTGCCTACCCTATCCTTCCTGCCTGGCTACTGGCAAATCAGCACTTTATTTATTTTAACCAATCAGAGCAACACATTTGACATACAGAACATCCCACAGCATGTGTGTGTGTGTGTGTGTGTGTGTGTGTGTGTGTGTGTGTGTGTTTGGGTGTGTGTGTGATGTGTGTGGTTCAATGTGGTATGTATGTATGTGTGTGTATATGTGTGTCTGTATTTGTGTGCGGAGGAGTGTTGTGGGGTATGTGTGTTGCATACATGTGATAGTCATAGTGGTGATTCATGAATAGAAGGTGAACATTGAGCTTCCATCACACATGTGCAGAAGTGTTAGTCATTCAGCTCAAGCCTCTGTCTGCACCTCTCTGAATGCCAAGCAGGGCAGCATGTACTTATCTGTCTGTCTGTCTTTCAGGTTGACATAAAACTAGACATACATAGGATGAGGGAATCTCAACTCAGGGATTGCCTTCATCAGATTGGGCTGCAGACATATCTGTGGGGCGTTTTCTTGATTGCTGTTCATGTGGGAGGGCCCTGCCCACTGTGGGTGGTGCCATTCTTGGACTGGTGGTCCTGGGTTCTATAGGAAAGTGGGCTGAGCAAACCATGATGAGCAAACCAGTGAGCAACGTTCCTCTGTGGTCTCTGCTTCAGGTCCCGCATCTAGTTTATGCCTCAACTTCTCTCAATGATGGACTGTAACCTGTAAGTCAAGCAAACCCTCTCCTTCCCAAGTTGCTTTTGGTCATGGTGTTCATCACAGCACCAGAAAGCAAACTAGGCAGCAATATACTACAACTCCCAGACTAACTGAACTTTAGAAACCAGGACCGCCATTTTGCATTCCCTCCCTTTCTGTCTCTTGTATGTTATCTGGGCCCTCCAACAACTTCCTATGTTAAGAAACAGGGGATGACCATTTCAACAAAATTGTGTATACTGCTCATGTCCTAAATGGTTCTGGAAAGAGAACCAAAGCTCAGCAATTAGGTGGCAGACTCTAACATCACCCAGGGCAGCCTTACAACCAGTTGATTGACAACCTACCAATATTTACTGGTCTTCTCCCATGTGCCGAGTACCAGGACAGATGCTAACTAGCTAGAACTAAGTGAGCTTAGCCAAATGGAATGAAAGAATATGTAAGCAAATTCACATTGTGGTGTAAGTCCTACAGTCATACTGCTGTGAGCTTTCCAAGCAAATTCTACCCTAGGGGCATCAGGAAAGGGCCTTCCAAAGGATACAAGGCATCCTGTCTATGCCAACACACCTTCAGAATGGGGGATGCTAGTCACACAATGTTTTTCTTGTCTTTAAAAAAAAGTTGTGTGTGTGTGTGTGTGTGTGTGTGTGTGTGTCTGTGAGCATGCACACACATGCACATGAGTGCAGGTGCTTGTAGAAGCCAGAGGTATTGAATTCCCTGGTGGTGGAGTTACAGAAAGATGTCAGCCACCTGAAGTGGATGCTAGGGGCCAAACTGAAATCCTCTGGAAGAGCAGGAAGTGCTCTTAATGAATAAACCATCCCTCTCTAACCCCCTGTCTTTTTGTTTTTTGTAAGAGATGTAAAATAATTATTTGTTTTTTTTTCCTTTCTCTCTTTTTTCTTTCCGGAGCTGAGGACCGAACTCAGGGCCTTGCGCTTGCTAGGCAAGTGCTCTACCACTGAGCTAAATCCCCAACCCCTATTTTTTATTTTATATGTGTGAATGTTTACCTGCATGTATGTGTACCACATGTGTGCAGTACCCTTGGGGGCCAGAAGAGGGCATTAAAGTCCCTGCAGCTAGAGTTATGGGTGGCTGTGAGCCACTATATCGGTGCTGAGGACCAAGCCCAGGTCCTCTGTGAGAACAGTAAGCATGCTTAACTGCCGAGCCACGTCTCCACTCCCTCGTTTTTTCCCTCCTTATTATTTTTAATGTTCAGATCAAATGCAGAGCCTTGAACATGCTGGACAATCATTTTGCCACTGAGTTTCACCCTCAGCTACTTGGTTATACCGAGTAGGGAATTTTGAGTTCAGCTAGAGACTGGAAATAATTTTTGTTTTTAAATGAACTACATTATTTTGGCTAATAAAGAAGAGCAATGTGGATTACTGGGAGGCTCTGGTAAATTTAAATTCACTAGAGGAACTGGACAGAAAGGAAACCTTAATTTCAGCTTGGTTAAACACAACATAATTGCAATAGTGAAATCATTATCCTAATTTAATTAAAAACGTAAAGAGAAAAACAAACATGTTAGCTAAAATGGTACCTATTCACATAAGCTTAATGAGTTTTCAACTTGAACATTTTTTCCCCCAAACTGGAAATAGAATAGAATTAGAGTTCTCTTCTATATCATGTCGAATGGTTAACCTGCCTTTTTGATTCCAGACCAATTATGGAATTACAGTTCTTAAAAGTTTTAGAAAAACAGGAGATGAAATTGATTAGTTATAAAATCTCAGGATGGGGAAGGATTGTTTAAGTTAAAAACATATAACAATAACAAAAAAACTGGGCAACTTTCATTTATAAAATGAACATCTCATTATGTAAGATTTCAGAGACCACTGAAATATAGGGCAAAATATAGCCTGGAAACTAGTTATAACAAGTCTAATTTACTCAAGAAATCTTTTATTTATTTATTTGGTTTTTGAAGACAGGATTTCTCTGTATAGCCCTGGCTGTCCTGGAACTTGCTCTGTATACTAGGCTGTCCTCGAACTCACAGACATCCTCCTGCCTCTGCCTCCCAAGGGCTGGGATTAAAGGTGTGTAGCACCACCACCTGACTAATTTAAGAAATCTTTATTTATAGCCGGGTGGTGGTGGTGGTGGCAGCAGCGGCGGTGGCGCATGCCTTTAATCCCAGCACTCGGGGAGGCAGATCCAGGAGGATCTCTGTGAGTTCAAGGCCAGCCTGGACTACAGAGTGAGTTCCAGAAAATGCCCAAAGCTACACAGAGAAACCCTGTCTTGAAAAACAAAACAAAACAAAAAAAAGAAATCTTTGTTTGTTTGTTTATTTATTCATTCATTCATTCATTCATTATGTGTGTGGATGCTTTACCAGCAAGCGTCTTTATGGACTATATGTATGCAGTGAACATAAAGGCCAGAAGAGGGCGTCAGATCCCCTAGAACTGGAGTGTGTGTGTGTGTGTGTGTGTGTGTGTGTGTGTGTGTGTGTGTGGTCTTGTTGTGTATGTGTGGTTGTGTGCGTGTATTTAGAAACTATAACATAAAATAAAAAGTAGGGCATCTGGGACATTAGGAAAACCAGGTTGACTATATCAGGCTTCCTCCAAAGCCCTCTGTGCACTACACATTATTATAATATGTACATACACTTTCTGACAGGCTTTCCCATAATAAGTGAATTTTATTTTACCATAAGCGTATAAAACAGGATATAAAAGAACAGACCCTCTGATGAGTAGTACTTTTCTTACAGCCTTAAATTAATGTCATATTCTCAAGGGACTCATGCATTTGAAATTCAAACGGCATTAAAAAAAAGGCTTGTAACCATTTTTATTTTGCTGGTACTTCGGCTGTGGCAAACATGATTGCCTGGGGGATTTGCCTTCTGTCTAGGGACAGAATTTTATGACTTTTGTACCAGAAACCAAAGGCAGAAAAGTCTCAAATGTAAGGAGATTCAACCCTGCAGGGGAAATGTAAGCGTGAGCGTGGCTGAGCCGGGCCGAAGCTCTCTCTGCTGGGTCTTTCAGGCTGTTAATCATGCACAGCACTCAGGGCTACTAATGAATATTAAGAATAAGTTTGGGTAGGTCCACGCCAAGGGTAAATCCCAGGCAAGGCTTAACAGCTATGGAGTCCACACCAGAGGGAGGAGGCGTGGGCCATATTTAAAAGCGTCAGTCAGCATCCAAGGAACCCTGGTAGGAGAGAAAGGGTGACGCGCATGCCACACTGTCAGAGCTCCGAAGTGTGCCTCTGGCTTCTAGTGCTGAGTTCTGCTTCTCACTAGTGCTCGGGTGTCCTGTGGTGGCAGAGGGTCTGGGACCGGAGCCCCTACACAACCTGACCTTGCTGCAAACACTGCCCTAGGAGTTGGGTGGTGGTTCAGGATCCTGCTGCTCTGTTGTTGACTGGGGATGTTGCCAGTGCAAACCTACACAGGCCAGGGTGAGAGACCCACAAAGACCGTGGGCCACCTGATCCGGCATGCTTGATGCAGGGGAGTTCTTCTGAAAATGTACACTTTGTCTTTTTTGTTCTTTCAAATCCTTCATTTAAACAAACAAACAAACAAACAAAAACAAAACAAACAAACAAACAAACTAGTGCTGGAGAGACTGATGATTGGATAAAGTGCTTGCTGGGAGTTTGGATTTCCTAGACCCATGCAAAGCCCAGAGGGAAGGTAAGAAGCAGACTCTAAAGGTTCCATTTCAAAGTCAGTTTAGGTCCAGGAGCAGGGAGATGATCAGCTGACAGTCTGCTAAACTGCCCCTCCCCAAATGCTGCTCCTCTAGCTATAGTCCAGCCCCTCACCAAAAAATCAGAGTAGAAAATTATCAACAGTCAAGTTTACCTAATGATGTGCAGATATGCCAGGGTTATGTGCCTGATAAGCTTTCACGTAAACAGGCTATAAACCGTGGAGATGAATCCACACGCAGTTTTTGTTGAGAAAAAGATAAGTGTAAATGATATAAAGAAAGCCATGATCTAGGTGATGTGTGAGATTGTACCCTCCTGATTACTCAGCTAAAGAGGAACGGAGGAAGGGGCTGCTTGTGTTAGGGTTTAACCCTTTGCTCAATCAGCAAGCCTGCCCTCCTGGGCTGATGCCCAACTTGGCAAAGTTGTAAAAATACACTGCCTCACCTTCCCTGATCTGAGTCTCCAGGACTCTTATTATAATGGAGGACCATTGTTTCTCACAGTAGTGTGTAGGAATCCGGAATGGGGGCGGGAGGCAGAGTCTGGAGCATCCCTGGACTCAGCGGGCCAGCTGACCTGGACTGCACAGTGGTGGACAAGGAGGAGCCTTCAACAAGGAAGAAGGGGAAAAGTGATACTTGAAGCTGTCCTCTGACCTCCAGGCAGGAGCGGCTGGGGCACTGGGCCAACCTGGAAAAAATGGGCTGGCCCCTTTAAGAGAGGCTGCTCCTTGCTCCTAGGGTTGTGCCCATCCCCCAAAGAATGTTGCAAACTCTACAGGTTTCTAACAGCCTGAGGGGTGGGCAGGACCAACAAAGAAGAGGAGGGATGTTGAAGAGGAGGGGTCCAACCCAGCGCCCTTTGGTGGACTCCCACCTCTGTGGCCCCCTCAAATTCCCTTGTCCTCTCTCTCTGTTTGTCCTCTCTCTGTCTCTGATCTGACTGATGTTTCTTCAGTCAGGTGTTTGCATCCTTGCTGTCTCCAAATGTCATTTTTTTGATCACTGTCCCTCGCCCAAGACCTCTGTAGTGTCTGCACACCCACTGTGTGGCATGTGTGTGAATCCTCATTCGCACTGACACAAATGAACATGCGTATGTATACACTACATATACATCACACACACACACACAACACCATACCCACAACTTGTAATTCACATACATACATACATACATAATATACACTTTATAACCATTGTTAGGTGTGCGGCTCAGCAGTGTTAAGAACATTTGCATCCTCAAGTGCCCAGTACCTTCTCCATCCCCTGAACCCTAATCATCTTAAGAGTTAGACTCTCTGTACTCACATGAGACATGAACTTTTATTTTTTGGTTCTTCATACCCCACCCTACCCCTGTAATCATGATCCTATTTCTGTTAACTAGACATTGGGCTAGTCTAGGCACTCCATCTCCTCCCCACCCCCAAAGACAGCATTTCTCTGTGTAGCCCTGGCTGTCCTGGAACTCAGCGTAGTTCAGGCTGGCCTCTGCCTCCCAAGAGTTGAGATTAAAGGTGTGTGCCACCATGCCTGACTTCCATTTTCCTTGGCTGATGACTGGATTATGTCCCATGGTATAATATCCTCAAGGGCCATCCATGTCTCCACATGCATCTGAATTTCTTTCTTGAAGGCTGAATAATACTAAATGTACTATGTGAACCCAGTACATTTTCTTTGTTCATTAGTCATACTGCTGAGCCGCCCACATTCCTATGGTTCACCTCCATTCTCTAACTAGCCTTTGATGCTCTGTACCACATCTTCTTGGGCGCTCTCCCCTCTTTCAAGCACTGATGGATGTGTCCAGTGAGCTGGGCTCGAGATGACTGTCTCCCACCACCAGGATGCTGTCTGTTTTTCTAAAGCCTTGGAGTATTCAAGGACTTGAAGTCCAAAGAGAATTCCAATCAACAGAGAACAGGAAACAGAGAAAATCAAAGCTCAGGCTGGTCACTTTGAAATAACCATTCCAAGAAGCCTTTTATGAGCTGCTTAGGTATCCTCCTGGCATTGTATGAGTGTGAGCCTACACCTTCAGCCAGGCTCTGGACATTACATGTTTTCTTTTCCTAGTCAGTGTTCTCTTGCTGGAAGAGACACCATGACTGTGGCAGCTCCTCTAAAAGAAAGCATTTCTTTCATTGGGGCTGTATGGCAGCAGGCAGGCATAGTCTGGAGAAGTAGCTGAGAGTTCTACATCCTGATCTGTAGGCAGCAGGCAGAGACAGAGACACAGACAGAGACAGAGAGAGGAGACAGAGACAGACACACACAGAGATAGAGATAGAGATAGATAGGTAGATAGATAGATAGATGATAGAGCGAGCACAGGCCTGGCATGGCTTTTGAAACCTCAATTCTACCCCAGTGACACACACCCTCCAACAAGGCCACACCTCCTAACACTTCCCAACACTCCACCAACTGGGGACCAGGCATTCAAATATATGAGCCCATGGGGGCAGTTCCTATTCAAACCACCACACTGTCTGTCTTAGTTAGGGTTTTATTGCTGTGAAGAGACACCATGACCACCACAACTCTTATAAAAGAAAACATTTAATTGGAGTGGCAGCTTACAGTTCAGAGGTTCAGTCCATTATTGTCATGATGGGAAGCAAGGCAGCATGCAGGCAGACATGGTGCTAGAGAAAGAGCTGAGAGTTCTTACAACTTATTCTGCAGGGAGAAGCAACTGGCCAGACTTGAGCTTGTAAGACAAAGCCTGCCTCCCTCTTGACACACTTCCTCCAACAAGGCCACACCCACTCCAACAAGGCCACACCTCCTAATAGTTCCCCTGGCCATGGGCCAAGCATTCACAAGAGTCTATGGGGACCATTTCTGTTCAAACCACCACTCTGTCTTACTGTTTTAATTTCGTGGCACCTGCTTCCTAGGATCACCTTCCAAAAAACCACCTGTACCCACATCCCATGAAGCTCAGCTTTGAGAGTTGTGGGTGACCTCTATTAGATACCTGCTGATTCTCTTCCCTCCTCCCCTACAAAAGAACACTCAATTCTGTTTTACAGTTCCCCATTACAGCATTAAAATATATTAAAATGCAAATTAAATTAAAATGTACAAGTATTAAAATGCTGCTTATTTTGGAATAGCTACTGGGCACAATAGGTGTCTTGTAGTTTGGGAATTCTGAGAAGATACCCAGGCAGGATCAGACTAAGAACAAACCAATCAATCAACGAAACAAACAACAAAATCAACTTGGTTTTCCAAGTCTGCATGTCCAACCAAAAATGGAAACTCTCAATAGGACTATGTTGTATCTGGATTGTGTTGTTGGAATGCTATATCACCACAGGACTGAATATGTACTTCCCTTTCTGAGTTACTATTTGTAATCATTAATCTTCATTGTCAACTGGACAATTTAGAATCACCTAGGAGATGGGTGGGATACTCTGGAAGTGTCTATGAGGACATCTTCAGGGAGGATTCTCTAAGGGGGATGATGTACCTCAAGTGTGTGAATAGCACCATGCTATGGTCTAGGGACCCTGGCAGAATCAACGGGAAACAAAGAGAAAGCCAGCAAAATATCGGCATCCCCCGTTTCCTGGCAGATCCCAAGGAGTCACAGGGAATGCCGTTAGCTGTTTATGCTCCCAGGAGCTCAGTAGACAGGTAGGTGCACAGCAGACAGGTAGGTGCACGCTGGAATAGAGGTGTTGGTCTCTTCTAGGGACTTGCTAGGAGGACATTCTGTTGGCTCAGCAGTTGGTGGTCAGTGAGCTCGACAGGGTGCCTGCCATCAGGGCTAGGGGGAAGAGGAGCCTGAGGAAGCTGATGCATATCATCTGGAGTGTGGGCATGGATATTCCTGAACTGGAGATTGCCCCCTGACAAGGCTCAAGGAAGAGGCTAACCAGAGCTTCTCTGGTTAGAGGGACACCATGAGGAGACATGGTAGAAGGCTGGGTCGACCTGTGAGGGTGTGCTTCCCTGGAGGAGGTGGGAGTGGCCTGAGGAGGGAGCTGTACAGTCAGGACCCCATCCCTGCTACCTCGCAGGCTCCAGGCTTCACAGAACACCCTAATAGGAAAGTGAAGGGCGGCGAAGGAGGCTGCTCTATTTACGTTTAGGTCAGGCTGGGAGTTTGTGAGCTGGGGCAGGGGCATGAGAAAGGCTTGAATGAAATGAGATTAAAGTTTGATTTAGATTGGACTGGACTTTGTAATAACAGCAAGTCAAACTGCTTGTTAACACCCGAAGGTGACAGGAAAAGCGATAAAATGTGCCCTAGATTCTTCCAGAAGAAAAGGGAGGCCACATAGAATAATTTAAAAAGACAGCCATGTGAAAAGTGCTCTTTCATGATTTCCCTTCACTACATAGTCCGGTTAGTACAAAAATCCAGCTGGTATAAAATTATCGGAATTCGTTCAGTACATTAGTGCTGGGTGGGGGAGGGAGCCCATTTCCCACATTCCCGACTCCCAAGAGAGTAAGCAAGCGAACAAGCAAGCCAGCTCACTCAGCCAGCCAACACCGCATCCTTCTTCTCCTCAGTCTGCCCCAAGCCTTGGGAAGCAGAGGCTGTCTTCAGGCTTCCCAGGTGCGCCGCTTTCAGGAGACCTGCAAGGCCACTGAGAAGGCCTGTGTTCATGTTTACTTCTGAAGGGAGCTGTCGATTACGAAGCAGAAATAAGCTTGCTTTGAGACATGAGACAAGAGCCATCTGCTTTTCCCAACAACCCTTCCAGGGGCAAATGGGTGGTGGTCTACGCCTTTAACCCCAGCAGAGAGGCAGAGGCAGGAGGATGCCTTGTGAGTTCCAAGCCAGCCAGGGCTACATAGCAAGACACTGTCTCAAACAAAAAGACCCCTCCTCCCCCTAAAACGTACACAATCACACACACAAAACCCTTGCAAAGACCGCCCCGGTCTCCCCTTCATCCCTTCCAAGTTCTCCCCCTGGATCTCAATTCTTCCTGCTGTGCACAATTGGAAGCGGCTCCCTCTTCTGAGTGGACCACAGCAGATCCCACTGGTGGGAGGCTTGGCCCTAGGTCGGCGACCTCGGGCTTATCCCTCTTTTCCCGGGAGTCTGAGGCTGGATGCTCCGGGCCGCTGTGGCCCCGTGAGCTGCAGGCTCGCGTCCAGCCGGCAGAGGGCGCTCGGCTCCCCGCCGCGGGGCTCCGGCCGAGAGGAGGCGCCGGGGCTCGTGAGCATCTCCGGGCGGCCGGGAGGGGGTGCGCGCCTTGGGCCGCTGCAGCCGGGCTGCTGTCACCGCGGACCGCACCTCGCTGGCGGGTGGGCGGGAGCGGCGTCTTTGTCCGGCGAGGCGTCCTCAGCCCCGGCCATCCCTGCGATCGGAGCCGGGCGGCCTGGGCGGTGCCCAGCGGTGAAGTGCGCGGGCAGAGGGCTGGCTGCGGCCACGGCCCCAGGTACCCCGGTGCCCCAAGCTCGCCACCTGCGCCACCTCTGCCCGCGCTCTGTCAAGTTGCAGAAGACCCGGGTGGGTCAGGAGTCTGGACGCGTGGGCGCGTTGCAAACTCCAGCTGCGAAGGAGCTGCGTGCGGAGGTAGCCCGGCCCGGGATGCTCCCGGAGGCTGCCCTGGCCTCTCTGCACAGCCTTCTTGGCTCCTCCAGACCCAGGTGAGCGACTCCTGTCCCGGCGTCCCGATCCGGCTGGAGACAGGTGCAGAGCGGGGCGGAGGCGGCTCCTTTTGCTGGCTTCTCTGGCATCAGAGAGCCCGCTCCCCGCTGCCCACATCCTCTGCTCCGCCGGAGAGAGGCTGCAGCCCACTCGCACCTTCCGGGGATGCCAGGTTGAGCACCGTGTTTCAGAGGCGACAGCGGGTTAGCCGAAGCGAGCTCCCTCCCCCTCCCACCCCCGGCTCGGGATAATTCGGTCCGTGTCTTCGTCTTAATTTAGCACCGATGTGTTATTTCCTTGGAGCTCTAGAATGGTAAGGCTTGCTACATCCATTTTTTTCAACCCCCCTTCATTCTGAGGCTGTGCAGGGAAGGAACTACAGGCTTGCAAGTGATGCTACTACCGTTCTATTTTAAATACAAACACCCAGAGAAGTACGCTTGGCGGCGTGCCAGAGGCGCCTGCTCTCTTTTGTTATGTAAGAGCTTAACAAAAATATTTGCTGGTTGGTAAAGTTAAGAGCAGTTACCAGAGAATGTAAGAGTGCAGGAAGTCGGAGCATAATTTCTGTCTTAGCTCAAAACTTTCCTTCAGGATAAGCATGCGATGGCTTCGGTATCATTTAAAGGCGACACGAAGTCCTTTTAAAAAAAATCCATAAGACAGAATTTCAAGGGTTAAAACACGGACAGGTTTTTATGAAGTCTGTTATACAAATCACTGGGACATCTCTGACTAACGGTGGGAAGTGATTTAAAGAAATACATCCTTCCCCTCCCCACACACAGCCTTTTTGGCTTTTAAACTACTAGGTAATTTTATTTTGCCGTCATGTGGAACTGGCTAATTGTGAGTTAACAGTTATTAAAGATATTCCTCATACATACAGTTATTTTTCAGGTAAAAAGATGAAAGTGGGAAAGCTTAGGAAACGCAAATGTCCAGGCGTTTCCATGTTTTCCTCCCCCTTACATTCTGTTCTCACTGGCTCAGGGTGGTGGTGTTTGTTATGTTTATGGTTTTCTGGTGATTGTCACGTGGAGTCGGGTGAGACTGTTGGGGAGCTTTGCTTCTCTTAGTCTCCTTGCAGGCTAAGGTGTGGCTCCGTGGGTTCGGGGTACCTCAGCCATGCGGGTGGGGTGGAAGGAGAGAAAGTTGGGTTGGACCAGAGAGAAGCTGATGGATTTTAGCCTGTCTCCTTTCATCTAAGTAATTTTTTCACTTGTTTTCACTGCAAAGAAAAGCTGATGTGTCCACAGAGGATACCCATGGGGGGATTAGTGGGGAGCAGTGCATTGTGCAGAGGGAGCCCTGAAAGTTCAGTAATCCTGTGGGGGCACTCCTTTTTGTTTGCATGGTAAAAAAAAAATTAAGTTTCACCAAGGATTATTTTTCCCACTGTATTGACATTTTCTTATACTATATCAGAGTGGGAACTAGTCAGTCAAATACAAAAAGCCTTTCTGTTATATTTAAGGACAGAGCGAAAGCTGGTATCTTTTATAAGTTCACATTTCCACACCTTGGGGCGGGCTCACAGAGGCTTCATGGGAGCTTATGTAAGACCTACTACGGTGCTTTTCAGTGCTCGGTTAAACTCCCTGCTTTGGCTGTTACATAATTGGCATGGAACTAGGCTGTCAGAGCTGAGATTGTGGGGGAGGATGGATAAAAAAAAGTCTAGGCTCATGTGCTTGCACACACACACTTGAGTGCGCACGCACGCACACACACACACACACACACACACACACACACACACACACGGGTTGTTATAATGAATTGCTGCTTCCAAATGAGAGGGAAGAGCAGGGATGGCGGTTTGTGAACAGGAGATAAGAACAGTGTTGGAAGGGCTGTTGGAATAGATAACTGTTCTGTTTAGCAATTTATGGAGACCCGAATGCTGGCTAGAAACACCGCAGCCCTTTATACCGTCTGGCAGAGGCCCAGAGGCTGGGAAGCTGGTGCATCTTGGGCTTCTGGTCCCTCTCCTGGACTTACTTTGGAGGGCCCTGGGAGGAGCACTGGCCATGTGTTTATGTGGTCGTACTTAGGTTTGTATATGTAGTTTGGGATTTTTAAAATTTTAATTGTATTTTATGTGCATTGGTGTGAGGGTGTCAGATTCTCTGGCACTGAGTTATAGACAGGTGGGAGCTGCTGTGTGGGTGTTGGGAATTGAACCTGGGTTCTTTGGAAGGGCAGCCAGTGCTCTTAACAACTGAGCTATCTCTCCAGCCCTCAATAATTAATTTAATTTTATGTATGTTGGTGTGAGGGTGTCAGATCCTCTGGAACTGGAGTTATGGACAGTTGTGAGCTGCCATATGAGCACTGGGAATTGAACCCAGGTACTCTGGAAAGGCAGCCAGTTCTCTTAACCGCTGAATCATCTCGCTAGACTCTTAGATTCTTTTTTAAATAGGGATGATTCTCTTGACACCGTCTTAGCCCCCAGTTATAGAAACCTATGTTTCTATGATCCTTGAATCTGTTCCATTTGCTAAGTTATGCTTAAATGTTACCTTATAAAATAGCCTTTTTCTTTTAAAAATGTATTTTATGGGTCTGAGCATTTGCCTACATGTATGTGTACCATGTGGGAATGCAGTACCCATAGGGGCCAGAAGAGGGCATCAGATCCCCTAGAACTGGAGTTAAAATGGCTGTGAGCTACTATGTGAATTCTGGGAATCAAACCCAGGCCCTCTAGAAGAGCAGCCAATGCTTTTTATTGTTGAGCTATCTTCCCAGTCCCCCTGAAACCATATAGAGCTACTGACACCACACGGGTTCCTGGAGACCAGCCCCATGTCTTGTCTCTCTCCTTTTTGGATCTGAGGTAATCTGGAGAAAATGCAGCATTCGGCAAAGGTATGTGTGGAATAGGCTGCAGTCCCCCCGCCCCCTCCATCTCAGAGGCAGGCTGCCAAGGAAGAAGGAAGAAAAAAAACGCCCACGGAAAGATACTCATTAAAAAATGTTAATGGGAACAGAGAGCAATAGCTTTGTTGGGGACCTTCTGTACAAACTCCTTAGCATCTCTCTCAAGTATGAATTTTAAATAGTGTACAAACAAACCCAGGCTTGGGAAATAACCCACAAGAAGCAAAGCAGGTGGGGAAGGACCAGATGAGCTACCAGACTATCTGACTGGCAGTTTTATCAGCAGGTAAAAGCCTTTAAACAATGCCTGAGAGGAAGTCTCTTGCAAAGAGCTGAGGTGGGTCTCCTTTACTGAACCAATTTTTACTTTATGTTGGAACTTGATTGTCTTCAGATCTTCCCATCTTGACCCTTCCCACGAGCATGTGCCTTATGCACTCATCTATCATCATCCATCATCAGTCACTTGTCATCTATTTCTATCCATTGTCTGTCATCCATCATCTACAATTCATTATTCATCCATCATCAATCACCTGTCATCCATCATCCACAATTCATCATCCATCATCATCATTGTCACCCATCACCAATGACCTGTCATCCATTATCCTCCACAATTCATCATCATCTTCATCATCACCCATCACCAGTCACCTGTCATCCATCCTCCACAATTCATCATCATCATCATCACCATCACACATTATCGATCACCTGTCATCCATTATCCATCCATTGTCCATCACTCATCACCCACCCTTTCACAAAGACAGTGTCCTTTACCAAACCCAGCAGACTCCCTTTATGAACGAATCCTCCCCTAAACTGTGGTTTGTTTTCTGGCCTAGAAGATCTGCACTTTCAGCACTTAGGTGATGTTACAAGACTCCTTCTCAAACAACCCTCCCCACAGAGAACCCAATGATGGTCTTGATGATGTGTACATTGCATGACATTAAAATTATTCTGTAAAAAACCATTTCCATCACTGAGTGTGCTAGCTTTCTGTTACTATAACAAAATACCAGAGCCTGAATACTTACAGGAGTGTTCACCCCATGACTTGTGGCCGGCTGCATGTGGCCAAATCTAGCTATGAATATGGCTCAACATTGTAAACTTACTTAAAACACTGAGACTTTTTTTTTTTGGTAACTTTGTGTTGTTCTGAAGCATAAACTTTACAGGTGACATGTGTCTCAAAGTCAAAAGGTTGGACACTCCTGAAACAAAAGAAATTCATTAATTTTTATAACTTTTACTTCTTGTGTGTGTAATAATAATAATTAAAGAAGAGGTAGGTTATGAATTTGAGGAGGAGTGAGAGGCAGGAGGCACAGGAAGAGCTAGAGGGGAGAGGGAATGTAGAAGTCATATAAGTGCGTACTCACGTATGAAATCCTCAAAAAAGTGAAAATAGAAAAAAAGCAAACCTTTTTTCTCATCTATTTATATAGAACAAAACTTTTAAGACACACACAGAGATGAAACTGCCTCTACCTGTTGAGTAATTCTATCCAACAGAAATATAACCTGAGCCTTACATGTAATGCTTTCTGGTATTCACCCTGAAAAGCAAAACCAAAGAGAGTTAGTCACAGTGTAGTTCATTAGTTCATATCTAACAGAGTCATAATATGGTAATTTCCCTGGCACATGTGTAGAGGTCAGTGGACAACTCTGTGGAGTCAGTTGGTTCCAAGGATAGAACTCAGGTCTTCAGGCTTGGTGGCAAGCTCCTCTACCTGCTGAGCCCTCTCACAACCCCCAAATCATGTATTTTATTTTATTTTTTGGTATTTATTTATTTATTTATTTATTTATTTATTTATTTATTTATTTTTGAGACAAGGTTTCTCTGTGTAGCCCTGGCTGTCCTGGAACTTGATCTGTAGACCAGGCTGGTCTGGAACTCAGAGATCTGCCTGCCTCTGCTTCAAAACCCTGTATTTTATATTAAGAAAGCTGCATTTCAGGTACTCAGTAGCCACATCCGAGTGAATGGCTGCTGCACTGGAGCCTTTTACAGCAGACTTTAGGCTTCCAGAAACACCACGGTGTACACGAAAATGTGATGTCATCTCTAGCACTGCATTTATTAATCCTAAGACATTTATTCACATAGGTTTTCAAAAAGCACGCAACCTGTTGCTGTGGTGAGACATCCATAATTTCGGACAGGCATGATATCCTTGTTCTCATTACTAGCGAATCTAATGGAGGAAGTGGTCAGTCCTGTGGGTCAGGCTGAGGCGGACAAGAAGGGCTTTGATAGGTGGCATTCCGTAGATGAAGGCAGAGCACTTCAGGAAAGGCAGGAGGAAAGGCAGGGAGGGTTTGTGCAGCAGCACAGCTAGCATGTTCTCAGGAGCTCCGTTTACTTGGAGCTGGCATGTGACAGGTTTGCAGAGGGAGTGGTGTGGCTGGGCTGGAGCTGGGGGCTGAGCTATGGGAAGCCACCTGCAGGGGAGCATGGATGTTCTTCCTCTTAGCAAGCTGTGGGAATCGTGCAGTGGGGCTGATGTTCTTGCTTCAGCATGCAAACAAGTCACTGCCTTTTGTCTGATTTCCATTTGTCTTCTGCAAGACAGGGGTTCTGAAGTGCCAGGGTTATTATGGAGATTTCGGGAACTAGTGGTGTTCCCACCCGTGATTCCTGTGACTATAGAGACCGTCTCCCTGGTAGATTCCACACAATAAGCTCATAATGGTTCTTCAATGTGCCTGCACTCCAGGGGCGCCCAGAGAACAAGAGTATACATCCTTGAAGCATGTATTGGCTGGTTGTGTGTGTCAGCTTGACGCAAGCTAGCCTCAGTTGAGGAAATTTCTCTGTGAGATCCAGCTATAAGGCATTTTCTTAATTAGTGATCAATGGTGGGAGATGCCATCCCTGGGCTGGTGGTCCTGGGTTCTATAAGAGAGCAGGCTGAGCAAGCCTTAAGGAGCAAGACAGTAAGCAGCACTCCTCCATGGCCTCTGCATCAGCTCCTGCCTCCAGGTTCCTGCCCTGTTTGAGTTCCTGTCCTGACTTCCTTTAGTGATGAACAGTGCTGTGGAGGTGTAAGCTAAACAAACCCTTTCCTCCCCAGCTTGCTTTTTGGTCAGGGTGTCTCTTCACAGCAATAAAATCCTAACTAAGACAAGTCAAGTTTAGGGTTGGCACCTGGGAATTCCTTCCGTGTTTTGTTTTTTGTGTGTAGATACCTGTTTTTGGTTGTGCCAAGTCTATCTCCTTTTCTATATGAGTCTCAGGGTGTTATTTCTGCTTCCATGTTCTGTTTCTGGTTACGGTCTGTAGACGCCACTCTGGCCGCAGGGGTGATTCTCAGTGCCCTAGGGTTCCTCTGTATGAGGTTGACCAGTTGCTACTTAGGCAGCCTGTGAGCCTCCATAGAATGTCCTTATTTAACCTGGCTTTCACCCATGCATATATAATCTTCACAGACCAGCCAGAGCACCTTTACTTTGTCTGTTCTCTTACGTACATGTTTTCATGTGTGAGCTTACGTGTGTGCCAGAGATCAGCCTGGGGTGCTACTCCACCAGAGCTGTCCAGCTTGCATTTTGAGACAGAATCTCTTACTGGGACGCAGCACATGCCAATTAAGCTAGGCTGGCTGGCCAGTTAGCCTGGGTTTTCCTAGTGCAGGGGTCACAGCTACACCCAGCTCTTTATGTGGGTGCTAGGGATCGAACCTGGGTCAGATTGCTCTGTGCGGCAAGCCCTTTAGCCACCGAGCTGTCGACTGAGCCCCTGCTTCTTTATTAGCAAACAGTCACTTTTGGGCTGCTCTCTGCCATAGGTTGTGTAATTCCAGACAGCTGTTTAGTTTTCAGTAGCTCTATGTGGCCATCAGTAACACCACCGCCTGCTTTTCTCTGGTTATCAGGGCTCCCCACAACCACTGTTGATGACAGACTGCCTTTCAGTATTACCACGGTCACTGTAGGTCAGTCACAAAGTCTCTGTTTTGAGGTGCAGCACGGAAGGGACCCTGCAGAGGGGGAGGGGCTTCTGAACGCCACTTTTACATGGCACCTTCTTTAATGAACCCTGACGTTCTTTGAGAATTCTGACGGGATGTGAAGGAAAGGATTGATTTTCCTTAGCTTGTCAACTCAAACTCTCATTGCTCTGCAGAGTTTCAGTGGCAATTTTGGCACTGTATTTTAATCTTAGATTCTGTCCTCACAGAATCAGCTTAGAAAAGGCGACAGAAAACAGGTGACCAGTGCTCAAGAGATCAGTAGGTTTATTTGGCAGGAGGGTGCTCTTCCATGCAAACAAAGTGAAAATAACCCAGATAAAACTGAAGGGCCAGTGGTTAGCTGCTGATTTAGTGGGTCCCTGGTGGGAGGGACATGCTTTCAACCCTTTTCTGTTCCCACTCAGAAGGGAACACGTTTTTTTGAAGATGTAACTTTTTGGTACCTAGGGACTCACGTGGCTGTTCTTCTGTTGGTTTGCATTCCAACAGTGCTGTACATACTATGAGTTACGCCGAGAGTGGCATGTGCGTGCGTGTGTGCGTGCGTGCGTGTGTGGTAGTTCTTAAGATAGACAGGCTATTAATATATTATCAGACAGGAGTGAATTCTTTTCATTCCATCTGGGCTTGGCTTTGGACCCGCCTGATTTCCTCAGTGTGGTGTGTGTGTGGTTCCCACGTGGGCACCTGCTCCTTGTTTCCACCCCCTGTCCTCCATCATCCATTCTCAGCCCAGGTCTCTCCCTCCTCTTCCTCCCCGACGCCTGACCTCCTGGCCACAGCTTTGCTTTGAGGGAGACCTCCTGCACTGCAGGGAAGAAGCTGGGAAGGCATTGCCACTGACTGGGGGTGGAGAGAAAGATTGAAAAGCTGCACAGAAACCTCCAGATTGGGAGAGAATTTCTGTACTATCTTTTGGGCACCGTTGGTGATGGGCAGAACACCTAGACGTTGACATTCAGGAGAAAACTGAGGGGTTTTGAGCAACAAATAAATTTAATTGTCTATAATATCATCCCTCCAATCTTGGCTTTTTTTCCAGGAAACTTTTGAAGTTTCCGTTTTGTTCAGGTGAAAATGGTTGAATATTGATTCTTGTGTCACTCAAGCCAAGAATAGCAAAAATGTGATAGCTTTCCTGGTAGGATTTTGGAGCGAATTTTGTGTCTTTTCCACTACTCAGCAAATCTTCTTGTTGTATAATTGGGAAAAATAAAATCAATTTTTTTTGCTATTTTTTTTGGGAATAGCTTTTTAAAGGATGTAATTAATATTTTCAATGTTGTAGGGTTCATAGTTCTATTGATTCTTAATTTCTCCTGAAGTAAAATAAAATAAACATGGATGAGGATAAATTTGGTAGCATTTAAGACAATGAGGAGCCAAAAAATGGACATAATCATCACATATCAGAGGCATCTTTCCCCTGACAAAAGGTTGTCCACTTCTTCAAATATTTCATTTCTGCGAGGGTTTTGATGATCGTTTTTCAGATCATTAACTACTCAAGGGATGAAGACAGAGAGAAAATGTAGTCCTGTAATCCACAGAGGATTAATCAGAAAATAAGATTAAGTAGCCCCCAGCTCCTAGACTTAGCCCACTGGAGCTCATGGGATGGTACCCACGGGAAGAGTTGGTGTAATTACTGTATAGGACTCAGCTCGAACTCCGTTTCAACAGGATGCATTATCACAATGCTATTGCTCCCAAGCACACTTGCTGACTCTTTCTCCTGTGTTTCCTCTACCTTTTTCTTTCTCAGGTTTCCACAGCTGGATTGTCTGTTAGACCCAGAAGCTTGTTTGGAGGGTCAAGGTGAGTTCACACACACTCTTTGGTTTATTATTCTGTTTGCAATCACCCCTTGAGTTCCTCCCATTTCCTGGCATCTCACAGTCAATAGCTGCCACTGGTTTTATTTATTTATTTTTGTAAGTGATATCATTAATTAAATAAGCCACTGAAAATGAGTTCTCACAGAAAAACTTATTTCATTTTGTCTTTTTACAAGTGTGAAGAATGCATTCAGATGGCAATTGGAACTCGAGTTCAAGCTTCATGTTTTATTAATGATTTTAAAGATGTAATAGATGTCTCCTTTTTAGTGGTAATTAATCTTCTACTGCAACAAAAGGTTATCTTGTTATTGTAGTCACATCAATTGACAGAAATGGGGCGAGAAGCTGCGGCAGTGCGTGGGGCTTGGTAAACTCCATGCAGGACCAGAAGCAGAGGCAGGAGGATTACTGCCAGCTGGAGGCCAGCCTGTGCTATATAGTTTAGGCTGAGTTGCTTTACCTCTCTCTCAAAAATAGGAACTGATGAATGAAAAAACCCCAAACCCAAGAGAACAAAGCCATCTGGGTGGCAGGTCAGTGCTCTTTAAACAAAACCTATTTAACCAATCTCGGAAGCTATCGTGAGCAACCATGGCCACGGAGAGTTTCAGACATTCGAGAAAAGCTTTTTGGGAGGGGGAGTGGTGGTGTTGTTTAGCCCACATGGCATTATGGGCATATTAGACAGAAGCATCCTTCCATATGACATTTTATTCCCATCTAATTGGAAATTCGTTGAACTAAACCGATTGTTGGAAAAAGAATCTTTATTACCATATGCTAGAAAATTATAATGCAAATGGTCAAATTACCTGTCAGGAATGCATCAAATTTTAAGGAAGATACAATTTAAAAAATAATTGAAGCCCATATGAGTAGCGAGTGCCTCCTAAGTGTGGCTTTCCCCACAGTGCAGTCTGAACACCCCGCAGACAGTTCTGCTTTGTTGGGACCTAATTCATGGTGGGTGGGGAAGGGAGCTTTTTATTCAGTCATAGGAGACAGAGAATGGAATTAGGAGTTTGAGGCATGGCTTTATTGGACATTTAGGTGGTTTGAAAGGAATTTAACAGACGTGTAGAAAGCTTCTATAGTTTTGGGGTAGTTTTATTGTTCTGGGGGTAAAATTAGGGAAGAAAATGGAAACTCTTTGAAATGAACTTCCTGCCCAATTTCTGTAGTTCTGTACTTGGTTGTCATGTTGGCACACCCTGGAAGGAGGAACCTCATTTGTGGAATTACCTCTACAGTTTGGCCCATGAGCCAGTCCGAGGGGCATTTTCTTGGTTGCTGATTGATGTAGGAGGGCTAGCCCACTGTGGGCAGCTCCATCCCTAGGTAGGCAGTCATGGGCTGTGTAAGAAAGGCAGCTGTGGCCCCTACTTCAGTTCCTGCCGTGAGTTCCTGCCTTGCCTTCCCTTGATGATAGACAGTAAGTATAAGCTGAAATAGACCCTTTCCTCCCCAGATTTGGTGTTTCATCACAGCAATAGAAAGCAAACTGGGAAAGTGTAATAAAGCATATTTTCAGATCCTGTCCCATTTCAGTCAGGTGAGCTGCCAGCTGTGTGGTCCTTTAATTTCCAAAGACCGCTTAAACCTGCATTGTCTTTAGGACCAGGGAGTTGATTCCAGGATGTTGAGTGTGTTCATAACGACCAGCTCTTTCTTACTTGCAAGTTTCCATAGTGAATCTTCTGATGAAATTGAAAGCTGTTATCTCAGCGTTGATGTGTACTTGGAAGATATCGATAGGCAGCTTACGGGGAAGGGGCACAGCACTTTGGGGCCAGATAGATAGGTAGAAGGTAAGAGCATATGATTAGGGATTGAAAAGTCATTGCGAGAGGCTGGGGAGATGGCTCAGCCAGTTGTTAGGCAGGAGGACCTGCGTTAGAATCCTTAGCACCCACATAAATAGCAGGCTCCATGTCTGTAATGCCTGCACTGGGGGCAGGTGGAGACAGGAAGACCTTTGGGTCTCACTGTTTAGCTGAATCGGCAAGCTCCAGGTTCAGCAAGAGACCCCCATCTCAAATCATAAGGTGGAGAGTGATAGAGGACACACAATTGATCTCTGGCCTCCATGCGCATAAGCTGACATGTGCACACACCTACACACCTTGCATACATGTGTGTGCACACACAAGTTGCTGAAACAAGGCATGTCAAACCACACATATAAAATACACAGCCTCAGATGTATAGCTTCGCTTCCCTGGGGCCTGGAACTCCAGGGCCCTGTGGGATGGGGGACTCAAAAGCAGTTGTCTCAGGGATGCCTTGCTCAGTACATCTGTACATCTTGCCTTGAAAATAGCCATGAACAGGCCTGGGCAGTAACCATCACTCCTGTGAACACCCATGTCATTCCTATGTTATTCTCGTGACCTGGGTCCTCCCTGTCTTTGCGTGGTGCAGGACTTGGTACTGTTAATAGGAAGCCGAGGAAGATAATTAGGAGAATCAGTGAGATGTGGGTGAATTTCTGTTATTTATGTCTGCCTGCCCTCTCAACACAAAAATAAGCAACATTTTGAAGAAAAGATAATTCATACCATTTTTATGAGGGAGAGACAGAGACAGAGAGAGCAAGCACACAGAAAGAAAGTGGAACCAGGGAGGCTGATGGTATTCACCCCCTCTAGAATTTGCTTCTCAGCTTACCCTGAGTTATTGTGTTTGGTTTTTCCTTTGTCTTGTCTTTAAAGTACCATGGAGAGTAGGGAAATGGAGACATTTTTAGAGCTGATGTTTGGCACCTGTGATATTGAACTAATAATCTTGTGTTTCATTTTTCCTCACCTTTCAGCAGGGAGGATGATCATTTGCTCGTAGGAAACACCGAGGGAAATGTTTGCAAGCAGCAGCTTAATGAACGTTAAAATGAAACAGAATGATAGATCTGATGCTGCTCTGATGCATCTTATCACTATGCAGTCCAAATAATGGTGCCACTTATTTTTAAGAGGATATCAGATTTGAGGGTTGTATAAAGATGTGTATCTCTGGCAGGAACTGAGATTTAACCAGGATGGATAGTTTTTTAAGAAAGGGAAGTGAGTGGGCTCTTCCGTGGTGGGAACCGTTCGGTCTCTAGCCCTCTGCTTGGTATATGCTTCATCAGAAGGACCTCATGCCATTCCCAAGGTCAGGACCTCTATGGGAAGGGAAGTGGCTTTGCTCAGTGCTGTGTGGGGCCTAGAACACATCTCATGTTACTCATTTCTCACAACACCCATGGACAGGAGGTGTGTCCTGAGTGGAGGGAGGGGAGCTGGGACTGCAGCCAGGTACCACTCACTTGACTAAATCCATGGACCTTGGATAGACTCCTCTCTGTTAGGTTTGTCTCAGTTAGGGTTTCTGTTGCTGTGATACAACACCTTGACCAGAAGTGACTTGGGGAAAAAGGGTGTATTCCACTTAGATTTAACACATTGCAGTCCATCACTGAAGGCAGTCAGGACAAGAACTCAAACAGGGCAGGAACCTGGAGGCAGGAGCTGATGCAGAGGCCATGGAGGGGTGCTGCTTACTGGCTTGCTCAGCCTGCTTTCTTATAGAACCCAGGACCACCTGTCCAGAGGTGGTACCACTCACTATAGCCTGGATCCTTCTCTATAGATCGCTAAATAAGAAAATGCCCTACTAGCTTGCCTGCAGCCCAGATCTTACGGCAATTCCTTAACTGAAATTCCCTCCTCTCAGATGGCTCTAGCTCCTGTTGAGCTGACAAGCTGGCCAGGGCAAGGTCAGAAATCATTTCTGTGGTGCTATGCATTCCAGACTAGTCTGTCTTGTCCCAAATGGAGCAGATAATTCCATCATCAGAAGATAACAGGTGAACAAGGCCAGGGGCCATCCTGGAAATAGTGAGACGGGAGGTACCTGTCGGCTACCCAGCGACTGTTAGGTGGTTTGGTTTTTTTTTGATTTTCCACTCTGATTCTGAAATACCTAGACGCCAAATGTGACCGAAATAGCTTCATATCTGGAGCATTAGGGGAAAAAAAAAAAACAGTGTGTATAAGTCTCATTCTCTGCTTTAAAACAACCCTCAGGAGGACAGTGAGATGGTTTACGGGATCAAAGTGTTTGATTCCAAGCCCAGTGGCCTGCGTTTGGTCCTCGGGACCCACGTGGGAGAAGGAGGGAACCAATTCCCACATTACTGTCCTCTGACTTTCACATGCAAGCCTGAACCCACGCATGTACAATAAACAAATAGAATTAAAAGAAATAAAATAAAATGACTCTCAGGAATAAGTTAGATGTACCAGGATTTTAGAAAGCATTCCTTTAGGGAGGGTGAGGGCAATTGTTTTTTAATATATTTATTCCTTAGGCTGGAAACGCAGAGGAAAACACCAAACACATTTGAATATTTAAATCCGTAGTGGCAGGGCCTGGAATATCAGGAAATGGTTGTTGAGGGTGGAGGAGCGGGGCTTACAGTCAGTAAGTGTCTCACGGGCAATCCTGTTAAAATGATAGCAATCACATAAGCCTCTTTGTGCCCCTTTGTTAGAGGGGTTCTGGGGTGCTCTCCTCTGGGACCACTGTCTGCATGCTGCTGTACAGCCTCTAAAATGAAGGATTAAGTCTGCGGTCCATTTGATGTGAGGCCAGATTTTAGTAACTAGGTCACCAGGGCACACACAGGGGGCAGCTCCTGTTGGCACTGTGCTGCCTCTGGTAATTAGTTGGGTAAGTATCCTGGTAGGTAGACAAAATGGATTCTCTTCAGCAGCAGGAAGCAGGCACCTGTGTGGTGTCTGAGCAGGTTGCCCGATAGGGACGAGTTACAGTTGAGCCTTGGGAAAGGCCCCGGTCATGGTCACGGTGGCAAAGGCGTTCACCCTGTCTAAAGGGATCCCAGAAACTGCAGAGGAACTGAAAATGGATAGATAGGTGTTCAAATGTTTGGGTGAGGTTGCTGCTTCCACTCACACATTTTGAACACAATGTGGATTTTTTTTTCCTTCTCGAACCAAGAGCCTGAATTGACCCTTGCAGTGGCTTCCCAGGGCAAAAACTTCGGAGTCACACTCAGGGAGATAGATCCATTTATTGCTGTGCTTCGGACAGGCGGGCTTGGTTCAGTAACAACTGGAGAAGGAACCCAACGGCCTTTTGACATGATGTAAGATCTGCTCTTGCCAGTGAAGGATTTTTTTTTCAAGACAGGGAGGGTTTCTCTGAGTAGCCCTGGCTATCCTGGAACTCTCTGTAGACTAGGTTGGCCTTGAACTCAGAAATCCATCTGCCTCTGCCTCCCAGTGCTGGGATTAAAGGCATGCGCCACCACTCCCCTTGACATTTTGTTTTCTATTTTTCCATTTACATAGTGGAATCTTGGCAGGTATTCTGTTGGTCTGTTCCCAGCCATTTTCCTGGCTCTTCAGACAATGGTGGCTTGACATGTGTTGGGTGCTTACTCAGTGTGTGTAGATCGGACGAAGCAACTAAGAATCTTGCTGCTCTGGGATAGAGTGCTTTTTGACTCATCTCTATGGGAGGGGATGGGAAGATATACAGCCTCCCCTGCTTCAGTGGTGCACAGAAGAGCTGAGACGTGGAGGCAATGGTTCATTGGAGGATCTGGAGGCATGGACATCATTCTTCATGGCGTATAACTTCCTTAACATAAGGTGGCTTTGTAGCAGAAGTCCGTGATCTAGTTCCTTATTCTGTTTTCTTTTCTTTTTTTTTTCTTTTTTTAAAGATTTATTTATTGTGCATACAGTGTTCTGCTTGCACACCAGAAGAGGGCACCAGATCTCATTACAGATGGTTGGGAGCCACCATGTGGTTGCTGGGAATTGAACTCAGGACCTCTGGAAGAGCAGCCAGTGCTCTTAACCCCTGAATCATCTCTCCAGCCCCTTTGTTCTGTTTTTCTATGTGGATATCTTGTTATCTTAGTTGTTCATTGACATTTCATCAGCAAGCTATATAGAAGAGAGTATAAGAATTTAGTGACACTCTGGGTCATGGGTTTTTATTTAAATTTTAAAAAATTTAAATTTTGTTTGTTTTATATTTATTTATATGTTGATGTTTCTATTTTATTTATACTTGTTGATTTTATTTATTTAAAAATACAGTTTCCCAAAAATCAATTTGATATTAAATAGTTTCATGTGCAGCTCAGGCTAACCTTAAACTTGGAATTCTCCTACCTCAGTGTCTTGAGTGCGGGGATTATAAGTGAGTGCCATCATGCCTGTGATTATTGGGATGAAAAGAAAGTCCGTCAGAGGAATCTTACAGTAAATATTTTTATTGACATTTTTGTGCTGCTGTGGCCTGCTTCCTTCCCCATCAGTCTCTTTACCGTTGATGGGTGTGTATTTTAGGCCAGAATGGTCTAGAACTCCATGGTTCTTCTTCCTCTTGCAGTGGGTCCTTGTCAGTGTGGAGAGACACTGTTGTCACTGTGTCACGTGGTGGTTGGAGGTCAGGGATGCTGCTGATCATCTTGTCATGCACAGGACACGGTTGTCACTGTGTCATGTGGTGATTGGAGGTCAGGGATGCTGCTGATCGTCCTGTCATGCACTGTCCTTCACAACATTTGCCCATCCGAAGGTTGGCAGCGCCATGACTGAGAAACTGGGTTAGGTGAAAAGCTGAGATTGCTGTTCATAATGTAGAGAAAACAACCCCAAACCCATGACTGTGTGGGTCCCTTTTCTCACTGCAGGGACTGACTAACTGGACAAAGAAACTTCAGGGAAGAAGGGCTTGTTTCAACTCCATGTGAGGGTGTAGTCCACCATGATGGAAAAGCACAGGTGTAGATGTGTAAGGCAGCTGTGTCCATCACCAGGAAGCCGAGAGAGATGGGCTCTGCCCACTTCAATGTCTTCCTTTTAGACCTATCTATCTATCTATCTATCTATCTATCTATCTATCTATCTATCTCTATCAATCATCTATCCATCATCTATCTACCTATCTGTTCTCTATCTACCTACCTACCTATCATCCATCATCTATCTATCATCTGTCTGTCTATCTATCTGCTTGAGGTTTTTTGTTTTTGTTTTTGTTTTTGTTTTTTGTTTTTTGGTCTGTGCACCATATGCATGTAGTGCCTACAGAGGCCAAAAGGGGGCATCGAATTCCCCTGGAACTGTAGTACAGCAGGTTGTGAGAGCCATGTGGATGCTGGGAACTGAATGTGTGTCCTCTGCAGGAGCACAGGAACAGCTGGTACTCCTAACTGCTGAGCGAGCCATCTCTCCAACACCCACTTTCTTCTTTTTATTCAGTCCAGGATCCTAGCCTATGGAATGGAGCCACCACATTTAGGGTGGTCTTCCCATCAATGAACCAGATCTAGAAACACCCCCACAGATGTGTCCAGAAGTTTAACCCCTGGGAAGTTCTCCATCCTAGAACTGAGCATCAGTGTTAGTCACCACAGTGACTGTGATCAGAAGGAGCTGAAGTGCAAGCAGGAGGAGGGAGCGTGGTTGTTACGAGTTTTCTCTGTTGACTTGTTTTATTTTGGATTCTGCTATATGGTTTCTTTCCCTGTAACAACTTTGTTGTTATTTATTAATCCATAAGTTAAATTGTTTTGATTACTGCTTAGCATGTTTGAGAACTTTACTAATGTCTGCCAGGATCCGGCAGACTCTTACATAACCCAATTCCTATGCACTTGTGGGAATACACAAACCCACGGTCGTTGCTATGTTCCTGGAAACAGTAGTAGTTTGTTGTCTAGATACTCCTCTCGTACTTCACAGTTACACAGTGGCTGCTGTCAAGGTTCCTGAGGGTCATCTCTCAGACTCAAAGCAAGCCTTAGGTTAGTAAAACTTACTAAGGCACCTGCTCTCAAGGGGGGGGGGGGGGCGCGAGAAAGTGCTGGAGTCGACTCTGGCATCAGCTTCTTCGGAAAAGCTGATCGCGCAGAAACGCTGCAGACGATCCGGCAAGCCCACTCGGGCTACAGCCACAGAGGAATAGTCTATGAAGGAAACAGCTGTGCCAAAAAGCAGACTCGACACAAACCTATAATAGGAGAAGCAGGCCTGACAGAGTCCTCAGAGGAAATGCAGGCTCAGCCGGCTGAGAGCAGGACCCACGCCCAGTCACTACCTGATGCTACAGAGCGAGCGGAGGACCCTGGGCTCTCGCCGGCCCATTATCTGCCCCTCGGACGGGGGGAGCCACGCCCACGCTCACCCCAGCCTTTCTCCACCTCCCGGCCTGAACCCTCTGCGGTGGCCAGACTTTTCTATGCGTGCACCATGGTGCCTCTTCATGTTTGCTTCTCGCCTTCTGTCCAGAGCTGGTTTTTAAATCACTCTTCCCTGCCTGGGACTTTTGTTTGCTAGGTTGCGGCTCTAGCCGTTTGTCCTTTGTGAAACTCTCCCTAGAAATCTCTTACAATGCAGGTCCTCCTCTTTCTCTGCTTGGGCTTGTTATTGGGGTGTGTGTTGTGGGGGTGGAGGGGACTTACAGGGACAGACTGTGCCTGGTCAGGTGGAGTGTAAACAGCGAGGAGTGGGTGGAGAAAAGAACGCTGTGAGAAACTGTTCTGCGGAAACCCCAGGCGTGGAACTGGGCTGTAGCTGAGAGGCAGAGCACGTGCCTAAACACCTACCCAGGGACAAACGCACTTTGTTACGTTGTTTTGGAGCAGAGAGTAGGGATTGGAGAGCCATCCTCCTTTTTTCCCAGCTGCGTGTGGTTGCACGGATGCCTGCTCGGGTCTGTGATGGTTCTGACTCAGCTGCCTGCTCGGGTCTGTGATGGTTCTGACTCAGCCGGAGGCTGAAAGAGGTTTTTAGTGTGCCTGTTGTCAGACTTTTAATTGTCAACTTGAGTCTCAACTAGGGACTACCCTTCTAGAGCATTCCTGTGAGGGATTTCCTGTGAGTTAATTGAGGTGGAAAGTCCCACCCTGTGGGAGTAGTGCCACTTTCTGGGCTGGGACCCTCAAGTGTGCAAGTGGGGGAGTGGGGGGGAGAAGGTGAGCTGAGCACCATTCACCTCTCTGCTCTTGTCTGTGGTTACAGTTGTGACTGGCTCTTTCCGGTTGCTGCTGCCTTGGCTTCCCCACACTGATGGAATTGTGAGCTAAAAGAAGCTGTTTCTCCTGAGTTGCCTTTTGTTAGGTGTTTTCTCACAGAACAGAAATGAAGCTGGGCCGGCCATAAACTTACCTTGAGAGACAGATGAAAATGAAGTTCGGCGTGGACACGAAGCCCTGATGAGGAGGAGGTCTCCTCGGCCGTGGGGCTCCATCCAGTGTTTGGGTGCAGGTAGAATCCAGCCAGACTTAGTTTTTCCAAGGTCCAAGGACAGCATAGAAGGCACAGCTGCCTCTTGCTCTGTTCCAGAAGTGGCAAGCTCACAACTGGTCTGAGAAAGCCCCTCTGGGCCAGGCATTGTTTTGGTCTCACCAGGGACCCCGTCCCCAGGTTCAGCTCATAACTTTGTGGCAATGGGTTTTGATCAGCCATGTTTGCAACAACAATATTAAATGCATAAGTTGCCCAGAGCTTGTTCTTAACATTAAAATGTGAAACATGGCAGGCAGAAGGGACTTAGAAAAATGAAGCTTAATTTTGCTACAGAGAACTTTTACTCTTGGTGTGGCCTCTCTTGATATCTCTACTCCATCTTGGAGACAAGACTCTAGACAGTTGATTCATTTTATAGCATAAACTCAGACAGATACAGTCAAATTAAAAAACCCCATGCCGAGTGTTCAATTTTTGTCCAATTCCTTATCACGATGATTTGTTTGCTGTTTCTGAGATCACTGGATAGAGAACAGTTGGCTGCCTGTCTACCCAGGGTTCGTATGTTTAGATGACAATTACCTTGTTTTGTGTGTGTCCACAGCTGACCCAGTGTGTTTCCCCGTTGCCAGAGAGGAGGGGAATACATTACTCAGTAGGAGGGTCATTGATTTGCAAGCTACAGTGTGTTCTGGAGAGGTGAAGTTTCTTCTTGCCTGAGGCTTGTTTGTTCTGGGGGTTTGGGGGGCAATGAGGTATCCTGGAGCTGTTTCTGTGCTGGGTTTGTGTTTTTGTTTTCTCCTTTTGTGTACTAGTATTAAGGCTTTTTTGGGGTAGGAATAGGCCGTAGAGAAAGGTGATTAAAAGGAGTGGACTGATCCAGGATTAGAAACCTATTAGTTATTTGTATAATCTCAGTGAAGGGCTAAGGATTCAGGAAGATCCTAAATTATGTTTGTAAATGCCATTTGTGTGAACATCTTTACTTGGCCATTGAACTTACATCTGCTTGCCTCTGCCTCCCAAGTGCTGGGATTAAAGTGCTGGGAAAAAGATGTTCCCAGGCAGAACAGTGTTGGGGAAAAGCACAATTAAAAGACAGGGTAACAGATTCCTTTAAAACGAGTATCTTTAGAAAGACTTGTTTCCATTTTATATGTATGATTGCTTTTCCTGCATGTGTATCTGTACACCTTGTGCATGCAGTGCCTGAGGAGGCCAGAAGAGGGCGTCAGATGCCGTGCAACGAGAATTACAGATGGTTGTGAACTGCCATGTGGGTGCTGGGAATCAAACTCAGGTCCTCCAGAAGACCAGGTGGTTCCCTTAAACTCTAAGCCAGCTCTCTAATCCCTAAAATGAGTATCTTACAAAATCTTTATGAGCTGCTTTCTGCAGATCACTCCATTGCAAAGTGAGCACGTTATGCACTCGCACATACCCAACGTCATTTGAGTGAATGGATGCTGACGGTGGAGCAAACTCAGATCGGGAGCAGCACTGAGGCCCCGATGCCACCTGGGTGGAATGCACACTCAGCCTGCTGCTCTGGGCACGTCCAAGGCTGTGGACCTCTGCAGAGCAGGCAGTGGCTGCAGTAGAGAAGGCTCTGGAAGCCCAAGGGTGATGGGCACAAAGGGCTGTTGTGCTCCCCTTCCAGCACGATGCTGATGTTTGCAGCTGTGGACATCTGCTGTGCATTTGCTTTGGAGCCCTGTGGCTTGTCTGGGGAAATCTCTTGGAGAAATTTGTATACTGAATACTAAAATGCATTGCAACCCAGTTGCTGCTGTTTTAGACACGGATTCATATGTTGAAATTTCACCTCTCTTGTGAAGTATTATGATGGTGGAAACTTGATCTGAGGTCTTGACAGGTAGGGCCTGTGAGAGGTAGAGTCCTCACAATTGAATTTGGGGAACTTTATAAGAAGGGGGAGAAGGAGATGGGGAGTTCCTGGTTTTTGCCAGGGAAAGCCCTGTACTGTCTCGGAGGTAAAAGATCATTGCCAGCCCCTCAGCCTTAGGAACTGTTAGTTTAATAAACCCTTCTTTATAAGATTACCTAGCCTCAGGCATTTTATTATAGCAACATAAAGTAGGCTAACACATGAGTTAAGCTGAAAATCACCTAAGAAGGATTCTTTCCCCAAAGAATACTGCTTAGTACATCTCTCTTTGCTAGGATTTTGAAGGTGAGCTTAGAGCTGGACTGATGATTCGTGTTGAATAGAGGAACGGAACTTAACTGCATCTGTCTCTAACCCTCAAAACGTGCCCCACTGATAGAAGGTACTTATTAAGAAAGAGAACCCTGGCATGGACTGGACACCCTACTTCATACATGATCATATGCTTCAACTCACTGAATTCTCACTGTGATCTAGTCAGTGCTGAGTCCAGTGTATTGGTGGGAGAAGCTGAAATCCATGTCAACGGCATGCCCAGAGATCCACGGCTGAGGAGGTGGAGCTGAAACTGGGCTTATCATTTTGGCTCTAGAATGCAAGTTTTTTTTAAATCTATCTATCTATCTATCTATCTATCTATCTATCTATCTATCTACCTACCTATCTATCTATCTATCTATCTATCTATCTGTCTTATCTATCTCTATCTACCTGTTTTGGTTTATCAAGACACAGTTTCTGAGTGTAACAGCTCTGGTTGTCCTGGAACTTGCTCTGTAAACCAGGCTGGTCTTGAACTCACAGAGAGCCCCCTGCCTTGGCCTTCCCAAGTGTTTCAATTAAAGGTATGCACTACCACCTGGCCCAAATGCAAGTTCTTAAGCATGCCATTGAAATCCTGGAGCCTCAGAGCCAATTGGACACAGATCTTCCGGGTGACGCTGAAGTTTCTCCAGGGACTTGTCGAGTGCCGGGCTTGCTTGAGGACCTTGGCATGAGTGTATTTGACAAGCTTAACTCTGATGCACAGTAGCAAATTAACGCAGTTTCAAAGGGCCATTCCGGGTATAGAATTCTGTAGAAGTGGTGCTGGGCAATGGGCACAAGCTGAGCAAATCTGGGAAGAACACAGCTCCAGGAGACAAGTAGATCTTCTTGAATGTAGGATGCTGATAGCCTGAGTCATTTGTCTTTTTTTAGAATCTAAGAGTTTAAAGTCATACAGTCTAGGAGTACGTAAAGAGGATAGCACAAGGTTGTCTGATGGGATTACTCAACACTATTTATGACATAACTGGTTTGAAATTTGGAAAATATTAAGTGTGTGATGGTTTGAATGAGAAGCCATCATAGTCTTGAGCATTTGAACATTTGCTCCCTGTGGGGTGCTGTCTGGGGAGTTTTAGGAGGCGTGGCTCTGCTGGAGGAAGCACATCACTGGGGTGGACTTTGAGACTATAAGCCTTTATCACTTGTAGTTTGCTCTCTGCCTCCTGCTTGCAGTTCGAGATATGAGCTCCCAGTCTACCTACCACCACCCTACCACCTCCCTACCGCCATGCTCACTTCCTGCTGCCGTGAAGGACTCTTATCCCTTCCTCAACCATAAGGCAAACTAAACTTTCTTCCTTAAATTGCTTTAAAAATTTTTTTTAAAAGATTTATTTACGTATTATTATTATGTATACACCATGTATGACTGCAGGCCAGAAGAGGGCACCAGATCTCATTACAGATGGTTGTGAGCCACCATGTGGTTGCTGGGAATTGAACTCAGGACCTCTGGAAGAGCAGTCAGTGCTTTTAATCTCTGAGCCATCTCTCCAGCACCCTCTAAATTGCTTTTGATCAAGGTGTTTTTTATCAAAGCAACAGAAAAGTCGCTGATCCAGAGGGTGATGCCTGATGGGATATCCCCAACTTCTGTGTGACTGAAAAGGGAGTAACGGCAAAACCCAACCAGCACAATTGAATCCTAGAAAAAACCAGAGGAAACAAACTAGGGTTTCAAGCTGATGAGCCCTGGAGGGTGGATGCCTTCCAAGGGCTGTGAGTAATCAAGGATTTTACTCTATAAAAGACCCCCCCCCCCCCCGGCTGGTGCAAACCCCCCATCCCTGGTGCAAATGTGATGCAGAATCAAATCAACATGTTTGTCGTGCAAACAGCCTGCTTCCGTTGAGGAAGCTCGAAGATCATGGGGCAGTGTGAGGAATATGTCTGATGAGCATGGAAGAACAGCTCCCCCCAGGAGGAAACATCAAATGGCCAGAAGCTGCCTGCTGAATTTGAGGAAAAATGAAAGCAATGCTTGAGCTGGGGAAAGTATACTCAGTACACTTGGGGGACTTTGGGAAAGCAAGAAAGGTAATCCAGAAAAATAAGCAAGTGTGGGGAGACCCCATGTCCTGCTCCCCTGCTGCTGGGAGTTTGTCCTTCCCATGGATGGTGGGAAAGAAAGGCTTCTGCACACAGCTTCTTGCTCGTAGGCTTATTTCTAAGGGTGGAAACACGTGGGGTTTTGAAAGCTCAGGGACTGGATACATCCCTTGGGTGAATTCCCTAGTCACTAAAAGTAATGATTTTGAAGATAATTGTAACATAGGAAAAAACCCAATGGGACATAGTAACTGAAAAACAGGAATCACAATTTTATACACAAAATGACTTTGGTTCAACATGTATAAGAAAGAAAAAAAACCTTCTAATCATAGATATTTCCCAGTAGCGTGAAAGTTTCTCAGTGTTTTTCTATTTCTCAAGCGTGCTGAAATTTTGTTATTTGTTTTATAATTTTAAACAGTATATATTTAAATATTTATCATTACTCTGCTAAGAGGGAAGAGCAAGAACATAATATAGAAAATGTAAACGTATGTCAGTCATTTACACCCTTTCCTTCTCCTCTGAGCATGCTCCTGCTATGCAGGAGGGCTGTGAGCATGGTCCTACTGTGCAGGAGGGCTGTGAGCATGGTCCTACTGTGCAGGAGGGCTGTGAGCATGGTCCTACTGTGCAGGAGGGCTGTGAGCATGGTCCTACTGTGCAGGAGGGCTGTGAGCATGGTCCTGCTGTGCAGGGGAGCTGTGAGCATGGTCCTACTGTGCAGGAGGGCTGTGAGCATGGTCCTACTGTGCAGGAGGGCTGTGAGCATGGTCCTACTGTGCAGGAGGGCTGTGAGCATGGTCCTGCTGTGCAGGGGAGCTGTGAGCATGGTCCTACTGTACAGGGGAGCTGTGAGCATGGTCCTACTGTGCAGGAGGGCTGTGAGCATGGTCCTACTGTGCAGGGGAGCTGTGAGCATGGTCCTGCTGTGCAGGAGGGTTGTGAGCATGGTCCTACTGTACAGGAGGGCTGTGAGCATGGTCCTACTGTGCAGGGGAGCTATGAGCATGGTCTTACTGTGTAGGAGGGCTGTGAGCATGGTCCTACTGTGCAGGAGGGTTGGGTTGTGAGCATGGTCCTACTGTACAGGAGGGCTGTGAGTATGGTCCTACTGTGCAGGAGGGCTGTGAGCATGGTCCTACTGTGCAGGGGAGCTGTGAGCATGGTCCTACTGTGCAGGGGAGCTATGAGCATGGTCCTACTGTGCAGGGGAGCTGTGAGCATGGTCCTACTGTGCAGGAGGGCTGTGAGCATGGTCCTACTGATCATGAAGCCTGCCTCATCCTTATCCAAAGAAGTCACCTGAAGATCATGGGGTTCAAGGTCTCCTTCCTGTTCTTGTATTTTCTGTGTCTCCTCAGAAATGGGCTTCTTGAGCTCTTGGAGTAGATCTGCAGCTACTTTGTTCCCCAGCTCCCTGCTCCATGTGTATGCATGTATGTAATTATCTATGTATGTACGCATGTCATTCCCAACTACAATGCCCAGTCCCCTTTCTGAGTCAGACCTTTGAGATCCTCCACAACTTTCCCATCACTGATGATTGTTGCTAGTTTGAGGGACACATGCTGCAGGACCTAAGAAAAATATGAAGTAGGAATTCAGCTGATTATGACAAGCTAATACCTGGAAGAAGCCAAGGGCCTTCCAGAGGTTAAGCTGAGGCTCAAGGAGTCTTGGTGGTATTGGCTTTTTATTGTTAGCCGTTTTCTGCTATGAATTTCTCATGTGCTATTGTAGGTTTCCCATCATTCATTGGGCACAACTTCCTCTATACAATTAAAGTATTTGTATAACTTTCTCCAACTGTGCTACAACAGACACAGTCAAAATCCCTAATTTCAGGCCTTTCTATAGTAATCGTCATTAGCAGTATTGGGTCAGGACCGTCCCCACACAGATGAAAGTGTCTTATCTGAGATACCTCATGGATTCTCTAAGAACAGACTTAAGCATCCAGACTATCTGTTTGAGAAGGCCTGGCAGATGTGCTAATTAAGCTTAACCTCCCCTTTCCAAAGTCTTATCTCTAGTTTTAGATCTACCTTTAACACTAAAAGTCAGAACTAAAGGGTTTCTACTTACAGGTACATCAAGCTGTGACTCAGGCTGCCTAGCCACCAAGTGTACTCCCCCGCCTTGCCAGAAAATGGCAGGAGCTCAGATAGCTTGGACAGATAAGGGGACCAAAGGAAAAAAGAAGGCAGTTTTATTTTCACCCATGACCTAGAGACTTATAGGTTCTTAACATTTCAACTAACCCCTTCTAAGATTATACTTCGAGCACATGAATTCCCTTTCTCAGATCTCCTAATGGAATTTAGCCCTTGGTGGATTCATCTCACCAGTAACTTCCCTGTTGGGCTGCAGATGAAGGGTTGCTGACAATCACTGCTCTTTGTGAGCTTGAGGGAATTCAAGCCTGATGACCTTGCCTGAGCCAGAGCATTGCTGTTGCGAGGGTATATAACTGTAAACCTCAGAGACTTGAGGAAAACTAGATTGGAGGACTAGAAGAGAGACTAGAAGGACAAGATGGGAGATGGGGAGGAGCCCGCTGGGGAAGAACAAGATGAGGAAGAACAAGATGAGAGAGGAGTTAAGACGGGAAGGAGCTAGATGGATGAGAACCTAGATGGGGCGGAACTAAGATGAAAGAATTAAGATAGAACTTAGAGGGGACAACAGATAAATGTAGAGACAAATCAGCAAGAAAGGAGCTAGGCATGAGAGCAGAATAGAAGCTGTGTAGAGAGAGAACTGACTCAGAAGAATACAGTGTATGGACTAAGAGTTTTGTGTATGTAAATTCAATTGATATAATCAAAGATTAGACTATCAGCTGGTTGTGGATTCTTCCACAGACGCTGGGAGAGGGCTGTTGAGAAGCTGGACCCCAATAGTCCTCTTTAGACACATCTGGTCCACACTCATGATCTGACTCAGTGACTCCTGCCCTGACCCAGGATGTAGGTCTCACACTGTCTGTGGGTTTCTGTCCATCCTTTAATCCTAATATAGTCCAAGGCCAAGGAAGTATGAAAGGGTTGAAGGTGTAGTGGGGAGTGGGTATCATAAGCTTGGTGTATGTGTATTCCTGGCCTGGGTATTCCAGGGAGGAAAAAGAGGTCATTTTAGCAAAAGAATAATGTTTAATAGGAGCCACAAGCCATATTAGGTTCTGTTAGACAGAGCTGATTGAATACAGAGTGGATTATCAGCTCTTGGTGCCTCTCCCCTCCACCCCCAAGGCATTCTCTGGGACTCAGACACCCTGGGTTAAGTGGTGGTGGCACACTCCTTCAATCCCAGCACTCGGGAGGCAGAGGCAGGCAGATCTCTGAGTCCAAGGACAGCCTGGTCTACAGAGTGAGTTCCAGGACAGCCAGGCCTACATAGAGAAACCCTGTCTGGAAAAACCAAGACAGGGAGATGGAGAAGAAGAGGGGGAGGGAGAAAGAGAGAGAAGGGAGGGAGGGATGGGGAGGAGAGAGAGAGAGAGAGAGAGAGAGAGAGAGAGAGAGAGAGAGAGAGAGAGAGAGACACTGATACCGTAGTCCAGGTTCTCTTTTGCCACTGTTTTATTTATGGGGGACACTCTGAAAGAACATTTCTAACCTTACATAGCTCTCTTACCACATTTACCAAAGCATGATGCATCCTTGGAAAGACAAAGCAACTGTGCATTCACAACATAGCAGTGGTTAACCACATACTGACCACAGCAAGTGGAGAGTCGAGGGAGGCGGGCTGGTACTACGTACTGTTTCCTGGGGGAGTTAAAGTTGGCCTGATTGCATGGTGACCTACAGTGTGAGCTTGTGAGCTGCTGGGCAGGGATATGACCATTCTTTACCAGTGTTTCATGGCACAAATGGCACCTATGGCTGTTCAATTCCCCAGCTCTTGGCTCTTCAGGTTGGCTCTGCAGGATCAACTGCTGTCACTGACCAGATCTCTATTGCCATCCTCACTGTGACGTGGGCCTTGCTGGGGACCTGGGTGGTTTAGTAGACCTGATATGTTGAGGGGATGGATGCGGGGAGCATCTCCTAGATGGGGGCAGAGGAACTATGTGAAGGCAATTCAGATTGCTGGGGCCTTGGCTTTGCTTTCTTTTGCATAGTTTTCATTGCTGAACTTGTATGTCTTTCCAAGTGCCTTGAGCTGAGCCATGTCAGCCTGCTCAATGAGAAAGATGATTGATGGGCACGTGGACCATTCATTCCTCACTTGATCCTCTACAGCAGCTGGCACTCTTGCCCATGGTTGCTCACCAACCACTCTACCTTTGAGTGTGGGTCGTTGCTTCAGGTAATTGCTGCCTCTGTGTGGTACCTTTGAAGTTTCTCTTGCTTTTTTAAAAAATTTTTTGAGAAAGGACAGCCACACACTCTTCAATGTCAGATAATGTAGATATGCCTTGACTGATGTCCTAGTTAGGGTCACTGTTGCTGTGGTGAAACACCATGATTAAAAGCAACTTGGGGAGGAGAGGGTTTACTTGGCTCATGCTTCCAAATCACTGTTCATCACTGAAGGAAGTCAGGGCAGGAACTCAAACAGGGTGAGATCTTGGAGGCAGGAGCTGATGCAGAGGCCATGTAGGGAGAGGTGCTTCTTATGGCTTGTGCCTCATGGCTTGCTCAGCCCTCACTCTTACAGAATCTAGACCAGTCCAGGGATTCACCCAGCTGAATCTCTGGAGGCATTTTCTCAATTGAGGCTCCCTCCTTTCAGATGACTCCAGCTTATATCAAGCTGACGGAAAACTAGCCAGTAAAGTTTGTGATGAGATTCCATCCAATAGAGCCAGCATGCATTGAAGATATCATGTGTTGAAAATGTACCACGTCCACCTAACCCAGTGAGCACCTGGTTCTACAGCACAGCGGACTATGGTCATTATTTCCTCCGCTGGTCATGGCCTGGCTTCCAGTTCCTGCTACCACTCAGCTTCTCAGAAGTATTTCATGTTGTCTATTTGTCTCTTGGGAAAGATCAAAATTCAGAATTTAAATTTGGTTGCTACTGAATACTTTATATCACTGTGAAATCCAGAAAGTCTAGGCTGGGGAATTCTACAAAATAACAGAATAAGGCTACTGTGTTCTGTTGGGTCATTTCCATATGATTCTGATTGCTTTTTTTGTTTTGTTTTGTTTTATTTTGTTTTGTTTTCTTTTGCTTTTTTGAGACAAGGTTTCTTTGCGTAGTCCTGGCTGTCCTGGAACTCACTCTGTAGATCAGGATGACCTCGAACTCACAGAGAACTTTCTGCCTCTACTTCCTGAGTGCTGGGATTAAAGGGCTGTGGCACCACTGCCGGGCTGGTCATTTCCATATGACTCTACCCTTGGTGTGTTTAAGATTGAGACAGCCTGATGGAATGGTCTATTGAAAGGCATAAGCAATCCTCTTGTGCTGTCCTTTGAGTTGGGCAGAGAGCACCAGCCACCAGCTTAGCAGAGGCCTTTGGTACTGAACAAGACACAGGAAAGGTGTTCCTTTCTCTTTAAGAGTCTCTAAAAATAGGACCCTGTGTCTCACAGTGCTGTGCGTAGGAGGACAGGAATCGGAGGGAACAGAATATTCTAGAAGTTCACTAAAATCTTTTGAGCCAAAATATATCTTGAGTGCTCTGGGTACTAGATGAGCTCAGTGTCAGTTTGAGGTGATGGAATATTTATGATGAATTCATAGTGATATGCTTCAGCTGTATTTTTAGAATGAGACAGAGGTAAATAAATAATAATATTTTGTTTGTTTTTTTTCGAGACAGGGTTTCTCTGTGTAGCTTTGCGCCTTTTCCTGGAACTCGCTCTGTAGTCCAGGCTGGCCTCCAACTCACAGAGATCTGCCTGGCTCTGCCTCCCGAGTGCTGGGATTAAGGGCATGCGCCACCACCGCCTGACGTTAATTTATCATTATCTACAGTGAGACTCCAAGAGGTAAGTATGTTGTACGTCAATGCACCATCTCCTGTAAGCCTCTGGGACATGGGCAAAAGAGTTTTGTAGGTGACGAATCCTGAACTCCATTTCCTAGAATGAGTTTCATATGACCCTAGGTTTCCCTTACCTTCAAAGAATTAAGGGACTTTGGATGCTCCAGACTATTTAAAGAGGTTCTTATTAAGCTATGGAGCAAACCTCAATTTTAAAAAGGCCTTTCTGGGCTGTAGAGGTGGCCTGGTGGTGAAGAGCACACACTTCTCTTCCAGAGGACCCCGGTTCTGCCCCCAGCGCCAACATCAGATGGCTCACAACAGCCTGTAAGTTCAGCTCCAGGGGGAGGGGAGCTTCTTCTAGTATCTGTGGCACCAGCATTTATGTGCACAGACCCACATGAAGACACACACACACACACACACACACACACACACACATTTAAGTAACAAAAACAAATATTTTAAAAGGCCTTTCTATTTTTTCCCCCACCATCCAATTAATTTCAGACAAAACCATAATTGGTGAAGCATAAGTTAAAATACAGTGACTTACCAGCAAAAACCCCCGCAAGTGAACACCCCGCCCCCCATGGCCGCAATCAAGGGAAAAATAAAACGATAGGGACCAGGGAGAGTTGCAGGGTTTTGCCAGGCGGTGGCGCTGCCCCGCGAATGAGCCCTGCTGGCCTCTGGGCTGCAGGCATTCCGGAGAGTTGTGGCTTAAGGAATTGCTGTTTTGAAAGCATGCACATGGAGAGAGTGGGGTCTCTTTCCATTCCTTCCTAGTGCTAGGTCTTTCTCCAGTGTCTTGGGACAGGACTTTGCTAATGTGTCATCATCCGATGGAAAGGTTGAAAGACACAGAAAACATGAAATCATCGCGTGAACTTGGCGGGTCGCCATGCGGCTGTCACATGCTTTCACACGTGACTTCAGGATGCCTCTGTTAGGAGCCTGGTGAGAAGCAGAGTTATGCGGTGCAGATTGTTTGGGCACCGGTGTCCATTGCGGGCTGAGCCAGGAAGTTTTCCCTACGGTGACATTCCGGGGAGGACTGGTGGCGAGGCAGTCACAGGCTGGGGCATGCTCAGCAGCTGTAGGGCTTGGTAATTGCTTTTTTCTTAATGAATGAGCCAAACTCCTTGACAACAAAACTAGAAACAAATCAGCTGTGTGCATGTTATGTTCCAAGGCTCTCGAACACCCTGCTTCTTAGAGTCCGACGGTTCACCCTCTTCTGTTTCAAAAGCCAACGGTTGTAAGGTTTCGGCTTGGTCTTTGAAAGGCCAAGTGTGTGCTGTGGGGAGGAGCATCCATTGGCTGTGTCTGTCATCTTTCATGAGCAGAGTCCGTTAGGGTGTGCCCAGGCAGACACTGGATGCTAATTAGCAGGAAGGTGCTTGCAGTCAGCATTGGCGCTCTTGTGTGCTCCGGCTTTTCCGCTGGTCTTGACTCGGCCACGGTGGTGGCTGCTGTCAGCTGTACTACTTCATATTTTGACCATTTTCATGTTTAAATGTTAGTTTGACCATAGCTTACGACAGTGTGCCTTTTTTTTCTAGTGAAAATCAGATGTTTGGAGTCTCATATCTAAATCTCAAATGCCAGGAGTGTAAAGGGTAATTAATGCATGCTAGCAGCGAAGATCTGATGCTGCCTGGGCCTCTTGGCATGAGGCATTTATCTATCTATCTATCTACCTATTTATTTATTTATTTATTTGGGTTTTTAAAAATTTTTTATTTTTTTATTTTTTATTTTTGTGGAGCTGAGGATCGAACCTAGGGCCTTGTGCTTGCTAGGCAAGCACTCTACCATTGAGCTAAATCCCCAACCCCTTATTTAGGTTTTTCGAGACAAGATTTCTCCATGCAGTTTTGGTTCCTGTCCTGGATCTCACTCTGTAGACCAGGCTGGCCTCAAACTCACAGAGTTCTTCTACCTGCCTCTGCCTCCCAAGTGCTGGGATTAAAGGTGTGTGCGCCGCAACTGCCCAGAGAGTTTTGATTTTTAAGCTAAGTTTCCAAAAGTATCTTGTAATGACCTGTTATCAACGCTCTAGATGTAGTTATCTGATTTAAAAGATATTGTGTAATTTATAGCATATCAAAGATAATTTAATTGATGCTCTTGTTTCTATAAACGCACATAAGGATATATGTAGCTATATATTTGTTTATGTAGCACATTTTAAAGATAGTGTTTATGGTTTCCTTATAGATTGTCACAGTGTCAATCTAGGCTTTCCTTTGGCTGTGACCTGTGATTTGATGACAGAACACCCCTCCATTGTGCCTGCCATGCTCAAGTGGCTACATGCTCCTCAAACATACACTTATTCAATCATTTATATGAGGCTGATTGAAATTGGAAGTGAACTGAATAATTCAGGGGAAGTTTTTAAGGACAGCAGTGGGATCATGAATAAATAAAAAATGCAACATCATACATTTGCTACCTAGAGCAAGTGTTTAAGTTTCATAAATAATTTCCAAATCTCAGCTGAAGCCCTAAAACCACAAGAAAGTTTGAAGTTGTAGCCATACTACTGTGGAGGAGGTTGGTGGACGGAGAAGACAGAATGATGGTGAAGGCATATTGGTGCCTAACCTCAGGAGGCTTTTCATCTCAAGCCGTTATTATTAATCAAGCAAATACATTGTTTCTGTTCTTCAATGGGACTTGATTAACGGTGCTCGCCCTCTGGCGTACCTACCAAAATCTCTGTCCTTTTCCCTTCCCCCTATCTGTTTGGTTTAAACTTGTTCTTGAATTTAAGAAAAACCAAAGACACTTATACCACCCGCTTAAGACTTAGGGGACATCGTGGAAGAGAGGGCCAAATGTGTAAGAGTTACAAGATAGAGAGAGGGGCCATGATATACCAACTTCTACGCAGGACGTGGACATGGGAACCCTGAACTCACAGCAGCTGTGTGCTGGCACTGGGTCCTCAGCAGGTGGACTCTCCTGACAGCCATGAGCAGGTTCTGATCGAGGAGAAGGCTTGGTGTCCAGTGATGAGCCCACTGATGGTCCATTCCAAACTCAGCACACAGAGGGCCCCAGGAGACTCCTGAGACACCCAACAAGATCAAAACTAATCCATGGGGTGTAGGGATCTGTAAGGAGGAGCTGGGGAAGTTGGGAGAGAGATGGGAGAGGGTAGGGAGGAGAGAGACCAAAATACATAGTATGTGTATATGAAAGTGTGAAGGGACAAAGTTTACTGAGTTGGTGTGGGTGGGGTGGGGTTCCTGTGCCTTTGACTGGGAATTCTTCTTCTACCCTGTAGTTTATAGATTTGGTATTTCCATAGTGTCCCAGAGTTTTTAAATATTCTGTTCACGAGTTTTAACATTTATAACTTTTTTTTGATCCAGTGATCCTGTTCCTCTACTGTACTTTCAAGCTGTGGTATTCTGTCTCCTCTGTAATCCATGCCATTGGTGAGGCTTTCCATTGAGGATTTATTCCATTTTGTTCTTCTATCTCTGTTAATATTGTTTGCCCTGAAGTCAAGATTATCAGATACTAATTACTGCTTATATGATATCTTTCATGCTTTAGAAGACCTTTTTTATTTATTGAGAATCTCATATATGACTACCGTGTGGCTATCACTTTCCCCTCCTGCCCCCACCTCCTCCTGTATTTCCTTCCCAACTTCATAGCCTCTGGATTACCTTGGAAAGGGAAATATCCTCATAAATAAATGTGTACTGTTGGCTTGTTAGAGGTTTAGTCTCTTTCTTGGGAGAAAATTGTTAGGCTAAATCATGTAACTGGTTAGTTGGGATTGCTCTAAAATGTTCACAAACATTTCAGTACTTTGGAATAAAATAAAACTACTTATTTAAATGAGAATTGGTTTTTCCATGCATTGAGATTAAGGATATATTAGTAAGAAATTATTCTTAGGAAAGGATTCTTGGTGATCTCAGCAGTTTTATTACGCTTCTCATAATGTTGCAGAATACTTTTACTTATGGCTTGTTTTGCCTACTAAGACATGCCATTAATTGTTCTTTTAAATTGGTGTGTGTTGCAATGCCAGACAGGAACATGTTCCCATGACTGCCTATTCTGGGATGATCGTATTTAAGGGTGTCAGCATAGCTGAAATCTGACTGTTTGAGCCCTCGTACTTGTCCTGGTCTCTGCCTTCCCTCCTCTTGGCAGTGTTTGTCTGAATTGTTAAGCACCGGAGTCCAAGTCCTTGTGAATTTCCAATTGGAGATCAGATGCTCTCTGGTGAGCTGGGGGCATCCAGACATGCTGAGAATGATTACCTGGGGACACCAGATGGCTTTAATGTTTGCTACTGAATCTTGTGTCTGTGTTCTCTCCCATACAGTATAAGTTCTGATGCATAGAGACCATATGATCTCTGAGGATTGCCTTAGATAGGGCTCAGCATAATGTCATCTAGTGACTGTAGCTGTATGCCCTGTGACCATCCTGGCTCCACCCCCTCACATCCTCAAGGGATCCTAAGGACAGCAGTGGTGCTTCCTGGCTTCTCTCCTCATTATACTCCAGAGGAAGAGGGAGTAGTTTCCCGAACTCTTTGAAGGTTGTTGAGAGAAGTCTTTACATGAAGTGTGGCTTGGGATCTTTATCTTTGGCTTCTTTGGCTCATTTCCTGACCCGTCTCTGGTGATGGAGATGGACTCCCTTGGATCTGGGGGCAGGCCTAGCTTCTCCTGGGCAGATAAACTAGAGGTCAGTTGCATACCGAGATAGAATTCAGAGTCTATCATCAGGAAGGAGCATGTGCTGGATAGATGATAATGTTCTGTGTCTTCAGTACTTAGCATATGGTTAGCTGCTGGTAATAGTTTGCTAAGCTAATTTACTTTTACTTAACGTTTTTAACTTCTCAAGTTCATTTTAATAATTGATTTAATAATAGATTTATCTAATTTGTGTGTGTGTGTGTGTGTGTGTGTGTGTGTGTGTGTTTGTGTGTGTACAGTGAGTACAGGTTCCTGCAGAGACAGAGCATTGTATCCTCCAGAACTCAAGTTCCAGGCAGTTGTGAGCCATCTGACATGGGTGCTGGGAATCAAACTTGGGTCCCCTAGAAAAGAGCAGGAAACTGATCAGTCTTGTTGTCCTCTCAGCTTCCATAACTGCTTTTGTTTCCAGGAGATAAAATTTACATATTGTTCCTTTTTTGTCCTATTTCCAAATATAATGAAAGCATTTATTTAAATAGTACATTGCTATCACATAACTGATGGGATTATTAAAAATAATTTACAATGAAAAGAATTTAGAGTTGTATGTATAGAAAGCTTTCTCGTTTTTTCTGAGTCTAAGACTCATTCTTAGTGAAGATGAGAAAGCAAATTGGTTCCATTATTTATAACTTGGGAGACAGCGGAAGTCTGAGGATGCCACGTGGCCATGATGGCATATGGTCAGAATCATAAAATCTCACATTACTTGCTGACACTTGTTCCGTTTAAAGAAGTAACTGCGCTGTGCAATTATCGCAAGTCTTCCAACTACTGTATTGATGCCCTTGAGTTGGCAAAAGCCCATAAGATGATGCTGGGAGTCTTTCCCAGTAATCCATGGCAGTCCGGGTATGTATACACTTTACCTCCTTATGCCATAAACTGTAATTGACTTCTGCTGCTGGTATCATTGTTGGTTTGCTTAAAAACAAATGTAGCAGCCAGATGACAGATTCTCTGGCCAAGCCTCTACCCTGCTATGTGTCTTGTAGGATGCACAGGTCTGGGAGATACATTTTACCACATGCAAACATGTGCCTTTGCAGTTAAGGCTCCCACCTTGTGGAGTGCAGAGCAGGCCTTGGCCATTTGAGTACTGAGGCTCAGAAAAATTTGAATTTCAGAGAATCTAGCTTAATTTGCTGGCCTTTAATGCAATATTTTGAAATACCAAACTTGTTGTTTTTGCTCTTTCTCATTTGGGGGCCCCACCAAAATAAATAAATCATGCATGGAGCCTTATTCTTAATTATAAATGCCCGGCCTTACCTTGGCTTGTTTCTAACCAGCTTTCCTTAATTTAAATTATCCCAGCTACCTTTTGCTTCTTGGCCTTTCTTTCTTATTTCTGCAAATCTTCCTCTACTCTGTGGCCTGCTGTGTAGCTGGATGGCTGGCCGATGGAGTCTTCCTCCTTCTCTGGCTTCCTCTTCTTCCAGAAGTCTCCTTCTATTTATTCTCTCTGCCTGCCAGCCCCACCTATTCTTTCTCCTGCCTTGTCATTGGCCATTCAGCTCTTTATTAGACCATCAGGTGTTTTAGACAGGCACAGTAACACAGCTTCACAGAGTTAAAAAACGCAACATAGACAAAAGTAACACACTTTAAAATAATATTTGAGAACACCAAACACTGAGATTTTTTGGCATAAAAATAGTGTATTGGCGTGCTGCCTGGTAGGTAAGAAAACCAAGGTGAAACTGAGATTGGACTTTCCTGTGGATCACTTGTGGAGGCAGGAGATGTGCCAACACCATCACTCTCTGTAGAAAGGACTAAGGTAGGATTTATGCCATTAAATACACCACCCAGAGATACGATCTATTATAAATTTTTTAAAAATTTATTTATTTATTTATTTATTATTATGTGTTTTAATTTTATACATCAGCCATGGGTTCCCCTGTCCCCCCCCTCCCGCCCCTTCCCCCCACCTTCCCCCCAGCCTCTCCCCTCCATTCCCATGTACTCCAGGAGCAAGACACCCCTGGGGATTCATTTAAACCTGGTGGATTCAGTACAGGCAGGTCCTGTCCCCTCCTTCCAGACTGAGCAAAGTGTCCCTGTGTAAGCCCAAGGTTCCAAACAGCCAGCTCATGCACTAAGGACAGGTCCTGGTCCCACAGACTGGGTGCCTCCCAAACAGATCAAGCTATTCAATTGTCTCACTTATCCAGAGGGCCTGATCCAGCTGGGGGCTCCACAGCCTTTGGTTCATAATTCATGTGCTTCCATTCGTTTGGCTATTTGTCCCTATGCTTTTTGCAATCTTGGATCCAACAATTCACACTCTTGCAGTCCCTCCTCTTTCTCGATAGTTGGACACCTGGAGCTCCACCTGGGGCCTGGCTGAGGATCTCTTCATCCACTTCCATCAGTTATTGGATGAGAGTTCCAAGACGACTGTTAGGGTGTTTAGTCATCTGATCGCCAGACTAGGTCAGATCAGGCTTTCTCTCGACAATTGCCAGCAGTCTACAGAGGATATATCATTGTGGATTTCTGGGGACCTCTCCAGCACTCTGCCTATTCCTGTTCTCATGTGGTCTTCATTTATCATGGTCTGTTATTCCTCATTCTCCCTTTCTATTCTTGATCCAGCTGGGATCTCCTGCTCCCCTAAGCTTTCTTTCCCTCAAATCTTGCCCTTCATTACTCCCACTGTCGTCCAGGTTGTTCATATAGATCTCATCCATTTCTCTGTCATTGGGTGATCCCTGTGTCTTTCCTAGGGTCCCGTTTTCTAGATAGCCTCCCTGGAGTTGTGTAGCAGTCTAGTCCTCTTTGTTTTACATCTAGTATCTTCCTATGAGTGAGTACATACCATGTTTGTCCTTCTGAGTCTGGGTTACCTCACTCAGGATGATTTTTTCTAGATCCATCCATTTGCCTGCAAACCTCATGATGTCATTGTTTTTCTCTGCTGAGTAGTACTCCATTGTGTATATGTACCATATTTTCTTTATCCATTCTTCAGTTGAAGGGCATCTAGGTTGTTTCCAGGTTCTGGCTATTACAAACAAAGCTGATATGAACATAGCTGAGCAAATGCCCTTGTCGTATGATTGAGCATTTTTTGGGTATATGCCCAAGAGTGCTACAGCTGGGTCTTGGGGGAGATGGATTCCCAATTTTCTAAGGAAGCGCCAATCTATTATAAATTAATTACCATCTGCTATGACTTAGATGTGGCTTCTCTCGGGGTTAAGAAATAGAGGCTTGATCCTCAATGTAGCTCTGCAGGGAGGTGGTGGACCCCTGCAGGAGCTGAATGAAAGGTCGTTGGATCATTGCCCCCCCCCCCCTCTGGAGAGATGAGCAAGGTATTTGCCATGGAACTCCAGTTAACCTTGGGGTTACCCTGTGAGAGTGTGTTGTACCAACAGGAAATTCCCTCACACTCTGTGGCTTACTGTCTTGTCTTGCTTTGTGATCCTCCCCCACTCTAACGGCACCTGCCGTCAGAGCGTATCCAGTGAGGGGACCCTGCCCAGAGCTGGCACCATACGTTTGGACTTTCAGCCTTCCAGATTGTGAGCTAAACAAATCTCGTTTCTTCATCAAGTATTCAGTCTCAGGTGTGTAACACAAATTGCTAAACGTTCTTATTAATTAAAAACCCAGAGCCAGATATTGGGGTGGAAGCTGAAAGATCATAGGGATAGAACAAGCCAGCCACAAGTTCTTACCACTAGGAAATCCTCAACCCAAGAGAAAGCTACTTCCTGTATACTCATGCCTATATACCTTTCTGTGCCCTGCCATATCACTTCCTCTCTCCACCCAGCTACATCACTTCCTCTTCCTACCCAGTTCTGCCACTTCCTGCCTGTCTGTACAGACCTCCAGACCTCTATGGTTAACTAGTGCTGGGATTAAAGGCGTGTGCCCCATGCCTGGCTCTGTTCCCATTGTGGCCTTGATGAATCTCTGCCTCCTGAATGCCAGGATTAAAGGTGTGTGCTACCACTACCTGACTTCTGTGTTTAATAAAGCGGCTGTCTTTTTCCTCTGATCTCCAGGCAAGTTTTACTTGTTAGAGCACAAATGAAATATCAGGTATTCTATGTAGCGACAGAAAACACATAGATACACTACCCCACTACTTTAAAAATTATTATTTATTTTTATTTTATGTGTACAAGTGGTTTGCCTGTGTGTATGTCTGTGCCGTACCCACAGAAGACAGAGAGGGGGTCAGATCCCCTGGGACTGGAGTTACAGACTTGCAAATGGTTGTGGACATCCACGTGGATGCTGGGAACTGAACCTGGTTTTCTTGGCCAGTGCTTCTACCTGCTGAGTCAGCTCTCCAGCCTCACCCTACTCCCACATTAAAAAAAAATCATGTTCATGTTCCTTTGTTAATCCTGACTAGGAAATTCACATTGTAGAACCAGAAAGTGATGTGAGAATGTCAAGGGTAGAGAGGGTCTGGGGATCCCACTGTCACTTTTTACGTCCTGTATTTCCTTGGTTGCCCGGAGACCTTTCTGGCTTATTATCTCATGTCTGACTGAGACACGATTTTGACATTGAACGCTTGACCTGGGGGCTCTCTGTGTGCCTGAAAACTTTCTTGAAATATTATTGCTGCAAATATGACAGAGATGAATTTCTCTTGTTCTGTAATCCTTAGGAGAGTTTTCAGGGCTTCCAGTCAAACCAGGCCCTTGTTGGCCAAGCAGAGGTTGCAAGTTGACAAGAGAGAGAGATCACTGTAAGAGGGAAGAAGAATTTCCTTTTAGTATCAAATGCCCAACTGATGTTGATACTCTACATGTATTGGAGCTTGATGGCCATGACTATAAGGTTTCCAGAACCAGCACCCATCAGCCAGCTAGGGGAAAGAAAGAAGGTGGAAGTGGGTGGAGCTTCCGACTCACAGAGCTGAGGGAATGAGAAGTTGAAGATATTTACAGGATAACACCTGAAATGATGGATCATGAAGATGAGCAAAATTAATAATAATAATAATAATAATAATAATAATAATGCTAGAATATTCTGATACCTAGAGAAGACAAGTTCAGGTGCTGAAGACCCTGCTCACTGGCGCTTAATGATCGAGCTAACTTTTGCTGATACTGTATTTCAGCCACGTGTGGTTTAGCTGTTCTGGTGAGCATGCTTTTGCTAACAACGTGATTTAAGAGGAAGGTGTGTCCACCATGCTCAGTTCACAGCAACGCTGAGAATCTCAGGCAACTGTGGCGACTGTCAGTATTTTCTTCTCAGTGACTGTCCTTGCTAGGACATGTTCTGTGCACCTAACCAGAGGAGAAAAAATACCTTGTGTAAGGATCACAGTAAGTCTAGTCAGCGTGGGCCCTGGTATTGATGACACTCAACAGCCGATGGGTAGAGCCAAGTGAGTAAGGCTTGCTGTCCTGTCTTGGGTTTTGTAAAGTGAGAGGGAAAAACACCAGCCCATGATAAACACCCATGCTTTGGTGCTCACAGCTTAGATGACAACCCTGCATTTACCCTCCAAGGAAAAGTCAGAAGAAAAACATATATAAAGCACTGAAGACTCATGTATTTTCTTTTCTCTTGGGGGAGGGGCCCCATTTTTAATTTATTTCACTTTCTTATAGTTTCCAGAGGTAAAATAGAGAAAGGAACAGACAAGTTTTCAGACACATGAACAGTGGCTGGAGTTCAGAGCACTGTACTGACACAGAGGAATGTCGGTGCAGGCTCACTCAAGGGCACTTCCACATTTCTGGGGAATAAACATGGCTTCCTTCCTCCTGCTGAGATGTGCTCCGTGTACCGGCTGTTGGGCTTGTTTTCCATGTAGAAGATATGGAGCCTAGAGGTCACGCTGACAGTTGGAGTTGGACCAGAACCAGGGGCTAATGGCACATTCTGCTAAAGAGATACATGTATTTAAAAATTTTAGATAAAAAAATGATGTGTTTTGCCTGCTTGTGTGTATGTGTACCACTTGTCTGTCTGGTGCTCCTGGAAGTCAGAAGAGGGCGTCAGATCCCCTGGACCTGGAGTTACAGATGGGTGTGAGCCACCATGTGTGTGCTGGAAACTGAATCCGGGTCCTCTGCAAAAGTACAAGTTCTCCTAACAGCTCCTAACAGCTCAGACATTTCTCCAGCATGATGATGGTGGTGACGGTCTCATGGTTCATTTATCCTTAACTTTCCAGGGTATGTGACTCTTCACATGCAGGTCTGTGAGAGGCAGGCTTCAGAAAAAGGACAGACCTCATGTAGGTGGCCCTCCACTCAGGGCAAATAAACTTGAAGCCACTTATGAGTTTGTCCCACTTGCCAAGATAGCCAGATTAAGATAGGTGTTGTTTGCCCTGGAGTCCTTAACCCTTTTCCATATCACTATTGTCTTTTCCAGACTGGGGATAGGCCAGTAAAAGCACACATTCATGACCTCTGACCTCAATGAGAGCAATCCTCTTGGATTTTGTAAAGCTGCCTGCTTATTAAATAATACCTGTGCGGTAGGGGCTCACACGTGAAGTGTGTTCTCAGCACCGGTCCAGGAGCCCGGCAGGGGTGCGCCTGTTTTCAAAGACTTCCACCTCCTCCCTCTACCACTGCAAACGTGGATCCAACCGAGCAGGGCTTGGTGCTCCATGCTGGGGTTTGCATCTCAAAAGAAAGGGCACGTTTTGTTTTGTGTTTTTCTTTTCCTCCTGGTTTGGTATTTGGAAAGACAGGGAACAATGCCAAGTTCACTTTGTGACTCTAAGATAATAACAATGCATTCATCTTGGGAGTTCAAGGCAGTGGCATTCAGAGAACATTGGTGGCTCTGAAGCTCCCCGTGTGTGTGTGTGTGTGTGTGTGTGTGTGTGTGTGTGTGTGTGTGTGCGCGCGCGCGCGCGCGTTTCTGTTAGGTGAGAAGACAGGCCTCTCTGCTGTGGTGGTAGCGGGTAGGATGTAGGGTTTTCAGTGACATTTCCTTTGGGTTTGCTCACATCTGCCTTACCACCAACATTCTGTGCAATATTGCAACTTTGGACTTCAGAGCAGGGTGGACCCTGGAGCAGCCTCCATTTCGGCAGTTTGTTTCTACTTCTGATGATTATAGAAATGGCATGAGTTTCAGGAGCTGGGGACGGTCCCTATCAGGAGGACATATGAAGATTACGATACAACCTTTAGAGAAGAGGTGTCTGAAACATCAGGATATGAGTGCTGTGTGCATTGTGCATGCCACATCCAGGCACAGCCTGGGCCGTGATTTACTGACACCGTGTCTCTGGATTATGTCCTTATTGGATGTCTAGTTCCTTTCCTAATGCTGTGGTAAAACACCACAACCAAGGCACCTTATAGAAGGGAGGGTTTATTTGGGCTTGTGATCCCAGAGGGGTGAGAGTCCATCCCCATGCGGTGGAGAGGAAGCGTGGCAGTAGGCAGGCACAGAGGCTGAACAGCTGGGTGCTCCCATCTTAAACTGTTAGCACAAAGCAGAGAGAGCCGCCTGGGAATGGCATGGCGTGTAGCTTTGAAATCTTAAAGCCTGTCCCCAGTGACACACCTCCTCCAGCAAGGCCACACCCTAAACCTACCCAAACAGCGCCACCAACTGGGGACCAAGTGTTGAAACATCTGAGCTTATGGGGGACGTTTCTCACTTAAACCACACATTGGGTGTAGCCTCATCCTAAATGCGTCATCTAGATGTGAAAACATCATATTATCAGACTGTGGATTCTTCCTCCTCTTCCTGCTGTTGTGGCCTAGAGCAAGTGAGTCCATCTCTGGGTGTTTTATTTGCCCAGTGAAACATTAGGGATACCAACTCTTCCATTTTCATAGGGGTTTATAAGAAATAAATGTTTTTAAAAAACCCTGTAAACCAGTCACAGTAGCCCCTTTTGTTAGCGAGGAGTCACAAAATGTTAATTATTGCTAGCTATATATTTAATAATAATGGAATACTTAATAAAATTGGCAGTAAAAAAGTCACATTTATGCCACCTAAAATCAGATTGTAGTATGTTAGTGGGGGATGTGGCTGCCTGATCTTTGTAAGGTGCGGCTCATACTTTGTAAGGTGTGGGTTCTTTCCTATATTGCCTTGGCTACCAGGGATCTCACTTCATTTAGCCATGGTGACTGTTAGACTAGCCAAGGTCACAGGGTTGCAAAGCTGGCTCCCATGGCATCTGTTTTATGCTCCCACACCACAGGAACCATCTGTAATCCCTCTTCTCCCTCCCAGCTCTTTACATAATTGACAAAGCGGCAAAGTTTCCCAGAATCCTCCATTTTCCGTCCCCAGACACCCACAGCTTTTCTCTCTGCCCAGGCCATAGCCTGCCAGGCTTCTTATAGAAGGGAGCCATGGGAGAAGAGATCTATCCAGGGACACATGGAGACCTTTTTCCCGGTACTGATTAGTGCAGGTAGACTCCTGGTGCACCTGCAGCCGTGTGTCTCCATCCTCTCACCTGCATGTGCAAAGTGGATAGTTATTAATCTCATAAGACCCAGGGCTGTTCAGAAATCATGGGAACCCTTGTGGCTTTCTTTGTCAAAGGGACCTGGAAGGCAGGTAAGCCCACCATATCTTACACCATATGTTACACTCCCTGGTTAAGGAATTGCCACACAAGTCCAGGACAGTGTGTGAAGCTGGGAGGCAGTTAAAACAAATCACGTGATAATACATTGTATATAGTAAGTTTCTGAATGAGAGAACGCAGAGATGGCAGAGAATGTGTTCTTTAGAAATCAAAGCGAACAAATGAGGAAACCTGAACACCCCTTTTCCTTCTGCCTAGTTCTCCCAAGGTCCCTACCGCCTCCATTTTGTAAACATCTGTGATGTGAAGGACGTTGTCCAGACAGAGTGGGGGCTTGTTGTCTTGCCCGCGAGTCTTAGGTATAGACTGCAGCAGGCAGACAGTGGTCCAACCCCGGGAAGACTCACTGGGAGCTAGAGGAGTTTCCGGGAAGATGTCCCTAGTCAGCTTCTCTGTTGCTGTGGGAACCATCGTGACCAGAAAGCAACTTGGGGAGGAAAGGGTTAATTTGCCATCCATTCACTTGCCATAGCCTATCACTGAGGGAGGGACTCAAGGCAGAAGCCTAGAGGCAGGAACAGGAAGCAGAGCCCTGGAGGAGTGCTGCTGACTGAGGGCTTTCTCCTGGTGGCTTGCTCAGTCTGCTTTCTCATGCAATTCAGGTACCCCTGCCTAGGGGTAGCACCGCCCACAGTGGGTTGGGCCCTCTCATATCAATCAGTAATCAAGAAAAGAATCCACAGACTTGCCTACAGGCCAATCTGATGAAATAATTTTCTTTCTTTCTTTCTTTCTTTCTTTCTTTCTTTCTTTCTTTCTTTCATTTTTTTGTGGTTTTTTTGAGACAGGGTTTCTCTGTAGCTTTGGAGGCTGTCCTGGAACTCGTTTTATAGACCAGTCTGGCCTCGAACTCACAGAGATCCACCTACCTCTGCCTCCCAGTGCTGGGATTACAGGCGTGTGCCACCACCACCCGGCTGAAATCATTTTCTTAATCGAGGTTCCCTCTTTCCAGATGACTCTGGTGTGTGTCAGGTTAAAAAATGAAGCAGCACTGAGGACTTATTCCCATCTAGGGAAGCTCAAAGAGGGCTTTGTCTGTCACATTGGGTTTTAGTCTGTAGAAATCAGGTATACAGAGATATGAGGTGACGAGAGGATGCGGTGAGAGAGTGCTGTAAGCAGCCAGGAGAGCCCACTGTGTACCCAGAAAAAGATTGTTTCATGGGGTCCTGGAGAAGCGTGACGTAACCTCAAAGAGTTAAGGAAGATCCCGAATGTCAGGTTTGGAAGTCTGGACTCTTTTTGTTAGGTCATCTGGATTTTGGCATGTTACTGATGAATCAGTTAAGTATCCTAAGGAGACAGAAAAGCTGTTTGGAGATGCTACTGAGTGAGCCAGGTTACATGTTCACAACAGAGGAAGACTTAACAGAAGCAGGTAGAATGGAAGTTCTGAAACATAGACCGTTTAGGAGGGCTTTAAGAATTCTTTCTGTGCCCAGCTGAATGTCGAAAAATGACACAGGGCAGTGTAGACTGTAAGTAGCCAAGGAAACAAAAGGAAGGCATCATTTCCCCAAAATTAAATAAAACGGAAAAAACCCACATCACACAGTACCTCATAAGTATGCGAACTTTTAGGTATTAGTTATATGTATTAATTTCAGAATTTCAAAGCATTAAGTTGCTTACACATCTGGATGGCTCCAAGCTTCCCTACTCAACAGCCTGGGAGTGTCTTCACATTGAGCTTAACAAAGCAAGCCCCCCCTCCCCCTACAGTTTGTGTCTGCAGTGTGTGCATGCAGTGCCAGTGGAGGCCAGAAGAGGGCATCATATCCCCTTGGACTACAGACTTTTGTGAACTGCTGGTGTAGGTGCTGGGAATGGAACCTGGGTCCTCAGGGAAAGCAGCCAGTGCTCTTAACTGCTGTTGGGTGTCTAGTCTGGTCTGTGGTTGGGCCTATCTTGGAGCAACCATGTCTAGGTGGTGTTAGGGGTTCTTTGAGTGTATTTCATCAGCCTCACTCTGAGGGATTGGTATGAAACCCTCCTGAAATCTTTCTGCGCTATCAGAATGGAGGAAGTACCCTCTGAAGCTCGGGGCTTTCCAAGACGCTGTGCTTGACTGGATCCCTGGAGGAGCTGCGTTTTTCCAAAGCCCGGGGTGCCATCGAGTGCTTCTTTTTTTTTTTTTTTTCAAGACAGGGTTTCTTTGTGTAGCCCTGGCTGTCCTGGAACTCTCTTTGTCGACCAGACTGGCCGCAAACTCACAGAGATCCTCCTGCCTCTGCCTCTCAAGTGCTGGGATTAAAGGCATGTGACACCATGGCCTAGTTCTGAGTGGTTCTTAAAGTCACAGCTTCTACATAGTCTATGGTGTTTTATTATGGCAGCCAAATTGGACTAATATTGTCCAACATGAGCAAGGCTTGGAATGCTGCAGCGGGTGGCTAAAGGTGGTATGCTGGCCACACAGAATTGCTCCACTGTCCCTTCAGTGGGATGTGTGAAAAACAGAAGCAAAACCTGGAGGGCATGCTTTGCAGGTGTGGGTATGGAGGCGCAGAGCCATTGGATATGTGGATGGCCTAACACTTTGAAAACCTTAATACATACAGCTAATACATAAAATATTTTCATACGTGGTGTGTGGGGGTTTCCCAATTTTATTTTATGGAATTGAACCAGGGTCCTCTTGGAGAGCACACAGTGTTCTTAATCTCCTGAGCCATCTCTACCTGTATTGTGTGATGCTTGAATATAGATATATACTGTGTTAAAAACAGAGTAGACGTGTCTGTATCTTTAGAGATTTATCATTTCTTTATAAAAATTCACAATCCATCTAGTTCTAAAAACTATATCCCACAGTATTTTTACTCTATAGACTTGATTGGTTTATGATTAGGATTTAAAGTTGGAGGCCCTACTCCTGAAGCAGTGTAAGATAGAACAGAAAAATCAGGGGGAAAAATGAAGAGGTCTTAGGGACTATTTCAGAGCCTCAAGCCCGCCTGCGAGGTTTAGCGCTCTGGAAGGATCTGTAGGGCAGACATGGCAGCCTCATGGGACCAAGTTGTGTTCAGAAGATCAAGGGAGGGAGGAACCTCTGCTCCCGTGGAGGTGGTCCCCATCCCAGCTGTGGTTTCCTGCCTCCCAGCTCTGACCACAAGGGACTCACTAACATCAGTTTCTGCAGCCCTGGGGACAGCAGCCTCTCAGAGGACACAGAAAAATAAGCCTTTTACTGCTGGTTTTACAGGGACACTGTTTGGCAGGTTTTATTGGCATTTTTCTACCCTGTGTGATAATGAGCTATGCTTCTGTTGGGACTTTAGGATATAGAAAGGTATTTTAAAGACTTTTATAATACAAAAATGGTAGGTATTTTAGGAGCCAAATGACTCTCAATGCTAATTCAGCAAGTTAAGAGAATTATACTCATTCTTTTATATTAAATAATACTCATTAATTATGTGTATCCCATAGAAACAGTGGGGGAATTTACTTTATAACTGTTTGAAAACTTGCACCATTAGGATTTGGTTCGCTTTTGAAGGGTCCATGACTGTGAGGGCTACATTCTTGAGAAGTCAAGTCAAAAGTGTGCTCTTTGTTTTTCTGTCCCTGTGGAGGTCATGGAAAGGCGGGAACCCCTGTTCTCCATGCTGGTAGTCAAGGACACAGATGTAAGTGCAAGGGGATTGAGTTAAACATAGTATCTCTTTGGTTTGTTGACTTTCTTTCCTTTAAGTATACACTCAGCTGTGGGCTAGCTCCATCATAGCAATAAAGATAGCAATCAGCCTAGGCAGGGCTCGTGGATGACTGGAGTGAATGTCTGTGCACAGTGGAATCAACCTAGGCTCTGCTAACGTGAGGATTTAACAAGGCAACTCCATGTAGTTTATCAGGTAGCTAAATGGAGTTTTATTTCAGGGTAACTTACAACAGTAAAGGAGTCGGTTACGGGATCCGGAAGAGGTGAGGTGCAGTCCAACATGGTTCTCTGGAGAACTCTGACTTAGTTTGCAATCCAGCATCCAGGATCATGAGGAGCCAAGAGGGCCAGCACATATGGATCTTGGGTCTTAAGGGGTCTCATCCAGCCATGCCCCAGGGGCAGGTCATAGGCAGGCGTGGCAGTTACCAGCTGCCTCACTAGGGGCAGTGCTTCAAGGTCAAAGCTGGAACCCACTACACACTGCTCAGTGGACGGCTGGAGTAAGAGTGTGCTCAATGGAATAGTATTCAGCCGCGGAGAAGAGCAGTCTCCTCAGTCGTAGCAGAATGGATGTTACCGGAAGGCCTTCTGTTCAGTGAAACAGACCAGACACAGGCATGTTTCCTCCCACCTGCCGTGGACACTGAAAACAAATTGATCTGGATGTAGTATAGTGATTTTACAGGCCACGAGGAGGCTGGAAAACAGGGCACAAGCACAGACAGACGTGAGCGCTGATGTTCTGCAGCGCAGTGAGTGACTGGGGTCACAGTCACCTAGCGGTGAGTTCTATGAGTCAAGAAGAGAGGGGCTTGATGGTGTTAAATATAAGGCGCTAACGTGGGTGGAGGGGAGAAGTGCTTGTGTGTGTGTGTGTGTGTGTGTGTGTGTGTGTGTGTGTGTATGGCAAATACTGTGCATCTGAAATAGGACATTGTCATCATTAAGGTGCACAGTTACTGCAAGTTAATAAAAGTTGAAAAAAATGTCAAATCCAAACAGTCCAGTTTCTTGGTTTGACATCTGCATTTCATATAGGCTTGCTAGCCAACAGCTGATGGCTTCTCTAAGAGACATGTGGGCACAGAACACTCCCGTTGAAGGAAGTCTAGTGGATGGAACTGTAGAGGGTCATTTTTCTCTGCCCTGCATTAATTTTAATCTATTTGAGATCTAGGACAGAAAGATTAGAAAAGGGAAAGATAAAAGAAAACGTGATTAATGTTTTATCAGCAGTGTGTCTGTGCACACTTGACAGATTACCAGGTCATTTACTCGTTATAAGTGATGCAGGGTTCTAGGCTGAGGTGGACACTGAAGGGCTGGGGTGGTGGGGGGCGGCCGAGGTGGTCAGGGAAGGGTTGAGGTGGGCAGGAGCGGGCTCAGGTAGGCCGGGGAGTGCTACAGTTTTTACTGGCTGTCACAGCAACCATTCGGTGGACTCCAGTGGACAGTGATGCATTCCATCAGAATAGATGGGCATCTTGTCGGGAGGCTTGGTATGGCAGAGACAGTTCTGTCATCTGTGACACCCAGTACAACATGAAAACGTGTGTTTCCTATTGGAGAATTATGTACTTTTCAGAATGCTTCTATTTTGGTTAACTTCCCACCCTGGAAACCTACTATTCTGTCAGACAACTAAAAGTAGAAGTTAAAAACAACTGGAAGAGAGCTTGCTTATCTAGGCAACATCGCTTCTAGAAGCCGTGAGTTACTAAGCAAAAGTTCTAGGTGTGGGATACCTCCTTGTGAGTTGCTCTGTGGAGCACTTTCTAGACTATTTCCTGGGTGTGGGGTGAGCTGGGAAGCTCCATGGTGCCTCTGGGTAGGAGGAGGGTCTTAAGCCATTAGGGACCAAGGGATCTTTGTGGCAGGCATCCACTTTTGAGCTCCTCAATGTAGTTCTCAGCAGAGAGTGTTATTTGTTCCCAGTTGGGAGCAGATTACTCCCTCTGGCCACATGTGGTGTATCAGTGTTTAGTCACTGTGATGGGATCCCCACTCCCACTGCTATGAAGAGCAGAGGCTCAGAGTCATGGATGCTTAAAATCCAAATGGTTTTGCACACTCTTGGGGAGGGCCACCCCCTGTGTGTATTGTCTGTCTGCTGGTGCACAGTAATAGTGAGAGACCTCCCAGGAGCAAATGGATAGCAGATTAATACAGTTAATGATAAATAATTAATAATGAAAAGGGAGAGCCAGGACTAGGGCTTTGTAACGGCTTTCTTGGCAGAACCCCTGGAGGCATGAGGGATTGACTTTCCAGGAGCATGTGGCAGAGACCTAAGGACCTCACACCAGACCCACACCTAAGGGGTGGCGTATGGACTCTCTGTGGATATGTTCACTCAAACCTTCGTGGGGGTTGTAGCTGAGCCACACCCAAAGAATGGAGTGGGGCTGTCAGTGGGATTTTCATCTGGTGCCGGGGTGGTGGATGAGCTGCTGATTGCTGGCTTGAGTATCAGGAAACGGAAGGTATGCTTCCTAAGGGACCTGGTTCTAGGGAACTTGACCACGGCAGATTTCTCTTTATACAGAATTCCAGGAGAAATGAACCTGTATCATCCAATGCAGACATGTATTTTGTTTTCCTTTCTGGATCCATGCTTATCCCCTCTTCCTTGGAAAGATTCAAATGTAACAACGTATCCCCTTCTTCTTGTTCATGGATATATGTGCCCCCTCTGTCCTGAAGTCCCCTGAACACAGGAGGTAGAGGGCAGGGAGCCACTGTGGCCATGTGTGGGGTGATTGACTGAGGGGCTCTCCCTCTCCTCTGCCCCTCTGTCTGTAGTCAGTGTTGGTCCTGGCTGGTGGAGAGGGTTGTGGGCATCTGACTGTGCAATCTGGGTGTGCGGGATCCTTCCTATATCTAGAGATAATTTCTGCTCGCTGGGAGCTGGAAAGGCATAAAAATCACATTAAGATCAGTGTGTGTCCATCAAGGAGCAGATGAGATCTGTGGTGGATGGCGGATTTTCTTTAAGAAAGGACATGCTCACTGCCTCCTGTTCTGGATGATAAACCAACTTCAAATCTATCTTGTCAGGTGCGATGCATCCTGTTATGAAGACTGATTCCGTTATCATTTGAATCATAAAGAAATGATTTCACTGCTCTCCCAGTCTTAGGTCTTCTAACACTAAGAGGACAGTGATGTGAGTGAGGGGATGTTTGCATTGTGCTCCCAGGCTGGTGTGGGTAGCACAGGGTGATTCTAGATGAGTTCCATTTTGTGTTTTCCCAGATGGAAGCATTTGTGACTTAACATTGCTGCAGAAGAGGCCTTGGTGGCGTTCTGAGAGCTACAGCCACCTCAGAGGAGAGCCCTGGCTGTGTGTGATGACTGAGAAATGATGAGTTCCTGGCTAAGCTCTTGTGTTCTCTAACTTACGGAAGATTAACATTTTCCTTGAATGTGTGAAAATGAGCTTGGTCCTAACATTCATATGTGAGCATATGCCGAGTTTAAATATTTTAAGCTAACATTTGATCACTCTTCTTGCGAAAGTGCTGACCGTAAACTCCCTTTTAAGCAGTCAGAACTGAACTGAGCACTACATACTATGTTTTGAAAAATCCCCGTTCTCCTGCATGAGCCTGCATTTCACTGTGTTCTTCCTACGCTGAGGATGCTGGTGAGGGATGTCCCAGCTCCCTTCTTGTTAAGTGTCCAGTGCAGGTATGCGGGGTGGCATTGGGTCCTGATTGTATTGTTTTGGTCTTGAGCAAAATAACTCACATTTTGAGCCCCTCTGCCCTTATATCCACCCTAGAAAACAGTGTACTGTTACGTTACTTAGTTATGTTAAGCACTAAATGGAAAAACATTTGAAATGCACTTGAAGTAATACCTTGCCCTTTGTGAATGTGTTGTATCTATTAGTTTCTCCTGTGGTGGTGGCTGTGACATACATGTATTCATCCTGTTAAGGGACAATGGCAATTCTGGTACTGAAGAGAAGTATATCTAGTTCACAGTTCTGGAGGCCCAGGATCACGGCGCCATGTGCTGAGCTCTGTTGCAGGCCCTTTGGCTACATCCCATGTGGATGACATCATGATGAGCTAGAGGTGTGAAGCTGGAGGATGAGAGCGGCCAGCCTTTCTCTTTTATAACAGGCCTCTTCCAGGAAGTAACTGATGTTGCACAGAGCTGAGCAAGGCCCTTCAGAGGGCAGTTGCCAATGACCTCGTCACCTCCCACCAGCCCTGTCTCTTAGGATTTTACCACTTGAACTTTGTGGCAATCAAGACCAATACACAAGCACAAACTACTGTAGCAAGAAACGAGAAAGTAGCTCTGACCATGAGGATTCAAATAAACGTTAAAGGTAACACCCTTTGCGGTAGCCACTGTCTTGGATACTCTGCATAAATGCTCTAAAGATATCGAGGACTCCTTTCTCATGCTGCTGCATGGCCCTATTGGAACCAGCAGCTCTTTGGTTTGGGTGACTACCTCCACCCCCTCCAATCCCTCTTTCCCTCCCTGTCTCAAGGCTGGGATTCAATGCAGCTTCCCGGCATTCTGGCTTCACAACACCAGACAAGCTGGTGCTGAGCTTCTGAAAGGTATGAACTTAAAACTAGTGCAAGTTTGCGGTAGTTAATTTTGTCTCAACTTTGTTATGAAGAAAAGATGGATGCTAACACCAAATGAGTAATAAAAAAATCAATTAAAATCATTTAGGGAAATTAGCGTGCCGACAAGTTCATAATGGCTTTTCCGGTAGTGAAATGAGATTGACACGGATTAGCAGCTGTGGTGGACAGAAATTCGCTGAGTTTATTGAAGTCCATTTTCATTCAGATGACAGTTGTGTGTGGGAGCTGGCACCAGGGTGTTTAGTTATGGGACCCGAGAGTATGAAGGAAAAGCTAATCAAATGAGACAGCTCGCACTTAATTTTAATTAGGTAAATTCCCCTTCACGTTTTAATTGCATAAACCACATCATGGTTAGTGTGACAGTCATTTTATTGTCTAGCTCTCTGGTCCTTAGAATTTAAAAAAAAAAACAAACAAAAAACAAAATTCAGAGGCAGTTGCATGCAGCTGTACATTCTGAATCAACCTCCATCTTGAATGAAAGTTTGAAGTTGTCTTTCCAGTGTTTCAAATTTTTCTTATAACTTCTACAAATCTTGTTTTGTGCAAAGACACTAAAACTCAGGCTGGAGAGATGGCTCAGCAGTTAAGAGCCCTGGCTGCTTTTGCAGAGGACCTGGGTTCAGTTCGCAGTACCCTACAGGGTAGTTCATGACCATCTCCAACTGCATTTAGGGGATCTGATGCCCTCTTCTGGTATCTGTGGGTACTGCATGCATGTGGTTCATGTATGTAACCTGCAGGCAAAACATAAAATTAAAACAGAAACACTAAGTAAGAATCACAAAGTATACCTTCCTAGATACATTGTAGGTTGATGCAAGGGATTTCATTAAAATAACAATCATGCTTCTAAAATATTGTTTCTGCAGACCATGAAAGCCTTTTTGTGTTGTTGTGACTTGGGGCAGTTTGACAGTGTGCACATGAATGGGCTTTTAATCTTTGTCACTCTGGTAAGTTCCTGCCCTAAGGTGCGGTTCATTTTTAACTAAGCTTTAGTTGGGCTTGTAGGATCCATTTGGGTGCTTTGTGTCCACAAAAAAATGGTATTGTCTTCTATTTAATTGCGCAGTGCATATATAAAATTTAATTTTTTGGTCGAAGTAAACAGAAGCATAGTTTGTGAACTAAAAAAAAAAAAAAACCCACAACTTAGTTTTATCTGTATGAGTGCTGTGCTTGTATGTGTGTGAATATGATGGTTGTGAGCCACCATGTGGGTGCTGAGAACTGAGCCAAGGTCCTCTGCAAGAGCAGCCAGTGAGTGCTTTTAACCACGACACCATCCCTCTAGTCCCCAGTTTATGAATTTTGATGCAGCCTATGAAATGAAGTCTTGAAAATTAGCTAATCAGAAGAGACACACCAAGACCAGTTCTCACCTTCCACTTTGTGGGTCCCAGGGGTTGAACTCAGACTGTCAGACTTGGCGGCAAGCACCTCTGTTTATTCCACTGAGCCATCCCACCAGCCCAGAATATCTCCTTACTGTTTACTGCCTTTGGCTCCCATGCTTGTGAGGGCTGATAACTCTGAAATTTGGATGATAGGTGACTTGGCATTGAAACTCAATAAGGCTTTGATTGCTGTGGTGGTGTAGAATCCTTCCAAATGGCGAAGCCCCAGGGCCTGTCCTGTCCTCCGAGCCTTCCATGGACTGGTCGAGGCCCACCCGCATCATGGGAGTGGACATCTGAGTCAAGGCCAGTTGGTTATAGGTGACCTATGTAAACCACACTTTCAGACATACCTCCACAGCTGTGTTCTGTGTGCTGTAGCCTAGCCTAGCTGGCACAGGAAGGGAACTTTCACAGCACACGTTTATGGGATGTGTTCTGTGTGACTGGGTTAAGATGTCACTTTTGAAACACTACAAATGTATGGCTGCCGTCATCCCGCACAGAGTCCAGCATTGGCTGCTTTCTGTAGCTTTGCAGACGCTCCGTGAAGATGTCTTAATTCCCACAGGTTCACAAATGAAGAATAAAGACCCAGAGACATGAATCATATGACTAAGGTCACAGTCAGCCCACTCAACTATCCTTCTGGTTTCCATTCCTGGGGTGGCTTCTTAAGGGAGACCATGTCCCAGAATTCACAGCCAATTTGGAGCAGGCAGAAGCTTATGTGGAACTCCCCTGTAGAGATGAGCTCATGATTTTTCCATGTCATGTTGAGCTGGCTGTTAGCAGTTGGACTTTACAAAATTAGAGTTTATTAAAATAGAAAATAATGCAGTAATTCCACCATTCGATACATATCTAATGGAAGGAAATTGCCCTGTCAAGGGAACAGCCACACTCCTGTGTAGACTGCAGCCTGTTTGCAACTCTGTTGCGGAGTTCTCCTTTGCTGGGATGCAGAGTACCTGGTGTGGCTAGAGAGGGGTGAAGACACTTTCTTGAGAACTGACCACGACATGTGCCTGCCATCATCCTCTGCCCGTCTCCTGGGATCTGTCCTGTCTCCCAGTGTTGGTGGCAGGTGTGTGTGTAGAGGCTGGTGTAGGGTGTATGTGGAGGTGTGTGTGAGGGATGTGGGGTATGACAAACCAGCTTTTTTCTCCTCACAGTTCTGCATTGCTCCCTTTTTGATGCTTTTGAGACCTGAAGGCTGAGAGTCAACTTGGGTATCTGCTCTGCTCTGTTCTGGGCTGTCCATACTCAGGGGATTAGTATAGAGTGCCTGACCCCTGGGGTGAGCTCCCTTGCCCCAGGGAGGAATGGAGGAGAGGAGGCAGGGGGAGCTGGCTTACTCATATTTCAGGAGGGTGTGTGGCATTTCCCACTTACTGAGGAAATGTGGACCATTTGCTGTGTGTCACGTGGCTTCTGCTCCATTAGGAGAGATGGTAGGACCGTGGGGGAAGTGAGGGCCTCAGGCTACATGTTCTGAAACCGACAAGGTGAAGTCCAGAAAACGATGTGTGGGAACATGAGGAAGAGGCTTGCCAGGGGAATTGTGGGAATAGATTCTTGGGGCAGCTGACACTGTGACCAAGAGGGAGGAAGCATCTCAGCCTGCCAGAAGGACTGTCTGGCGGCCACCCTCCCGGTGCCAGGCTGAGATTCCGAGCTGTTCAGAGTGGGGTGTGTGGATGTCGCGTGTCCTGAGAGCACAGCCTAAGGTGGCCTGCTGGGTGGCACCTGGGACCTGGATTCTGACGAGTGGGCAGAGGATGGCTCCTGTGGCCTGTGGTTGAGCTCATAGGTCAGCTGCCCTTGAGGGCTAAGGTCTGTGACTTGGGTAACATGCGAAGAAAGAGAAAGGAGAGGATCCTGAATCTGTTGACCCTTAGTCACAGTCCCCCTTTAAAGGAAGAACTGATCTGGGAGATTTCTATCCTCTGGCCACACCTCCCATCCACCCCATAATCCCACATGCACCAGAGAGAGTACACAGGCTTCTGGAATCCAGCCCCTCATGCCTGAGTGGAAGCCAGAGCAAATGTGGAAAGCTTCACAACAAATATATCCCTGTTTTCTCAAGAATTTACTAGAATAAGGGTAGTACTGGCCTCCTGATCATTGTGGTCATGGTGGTGTTCTTGCCCGCCTCCTATAAAATCAGCTCTGTATACTGCAAAGTAGGTTAGGTATTTTTAAAGACAGGAATGTAGGAGACAGAACATAATTAATTTGATATTAAAAATAACTTTGCCTCAAGTCTCATTCTTACTAACATAACATGGTCTACATACAACTCTGAGATTTTCCGAATAGCCTATGGAGTCTTTAGTCCAGGAAGTTGAAAGAAATGTATTGCCCGAGGAGTGAAGGCCCAGAGAGCCCACAAAGGCTGTGTGGTTTCCTCGCTGGACCATACACCTTGCTGTGAGATCTCTGGGGCTTTTCCATTGAAGATACCACTGACTGGGTACACACATATGCATGTACACACATAAACATACACACCTAAGTACATACATACATCAACACATATACATACACACTTACACACACATACAGATTTTCACATATACATACACAATACATATGTACATATATGTTTTGGAATAATCTTTTTGTATACTGTGAAGATATGTTCCTCTGATTGGTTTAGTAATGATCATTCAGTATTACTGAATGATCAATAGCTAGGCAAGATCTCTGGGCAGAGAGGATGCTGGGAAGAAGAAGAAGGAGAAAATGCCACCAGGGGCGCAGGGCAAGAGTGTGGACTTTACAAAGTTAAGGTAAGTGAGCCACGTAACAGAGCATAGGTTAAAAGATGTGGGTTAATTTAGGTTCTAAGAGCTAGTTAGAAACAAGCTTAAGGTGTCAACAGAGCTTCATAATTAGTGATAAGTCTCTGTGTCGTTATTGGGGAGCCGACTGTCCTGATGAGAGTTTGTCTATAAATGGTACCACACGTTGGGCACCATTTGCACATGGACTTTCCTTTGGGACAACAGTTCACAAAAAACAACAGAGACTTCTTAATTAATTACGAAAGCTCGGCCTTGGCTTAGCTTGTTTCTAACTAGTTCTTAGAACTTAAATTAACCCATTTCTGTTCATCTACATGCTGCCATGTGGCTCATGGCTTTTACCTCTCCTCCTGCATGTCTGTCCCTCTGGGGTCTCCGCCTTTCTTCCTCCTTGTGCTCTCTCTGTCCAGAAGTCCTGCCCACGCCTGGTGCCTAGCTATGGGATGTTTAACTTTTTATTAAACCAATCACAGCCACACATCTTCACACAGTGTAAAGGAATAGTCCACAACACACATATACACATGTACGGTATACACACCCACACATACAAACACATTTACACATATACATCCATATATACAATGCATGCATGTACACACACACACACACACACACACACACACACACACACACACACACGAGCTGGAGAGAAGAGGAAAAGGGGCAGGGTCGGGGAACCACACACAGCAGGCGGTGAGCAGTCTGCAGATAGTCTTTCCCAAGCTTCACATGAAGCACTCCCTGTCCCCGTCCCTGCCGCTGGAGTCTTCCCACTGCCTCCCACTCTCATATGTAACGAAATCTACTTCTGTGTTATTAGTTCTGCTCCGTTGTTCTTTCTTCACCGATGTCAGAGAAGCAATGTAACATTGTTTGTTTATACCACAAATATTTATTGCCTGTCTCTCTGACTGGGAGATTAAAACTTGTGATTACTCAGTCTCTCTTGTCTGAACATTAGAGCTTGAGATTGGTCCTGGTGATGGTCACAGCAGGCTCTGTCACAGCTTGTCAATGACACCAGGGATGACTCTCGGCTTAGTACATCACTGCTCACCAGCAATTATGAGTCTTTAAAGATTATGCACTTGCCTTTTAGTGTTGGGAGAGATGGCTTTCCTCCTGATGACAGTCTGTCTATCCATAGTGTACATGACTGTCTATCCATCCATAGTCACTGTCCTGATGACAATCTGTCCATCTATAGTCCCTGTCCTGATGACAGTCTGTCCATCCATAGTGCACATGACGGTCTGTCCATCTATAGTCGCTGTCCTGATGACAGTCTGTCCATCCATAGTGCACATGATGGTCTGTCCATCCATAGTCACTGTCCGATGACAGTCTGTCCACCCATCATCATTGTCCTGATGATAGTCTGTCCATCCATAGTCACTGTCCTGATGACATTCTGTCCATCCATAGTGCACATGACAGTCTGTCCATCCATAGTCATTGTCCTGATGATAGTCTGTCCATCCATAGTGCATATGACAGTCTGTCCATCCATAGTCACTGTCCTGATGACAGTCTGTGCATCCATAGTGCACGTGTCAGTCTGTCCATCCATAGTGCACTGTCCCGATGACAGTCTGTCCATTCATAGTGCATTGAGAAGCCTCCTGCAGATGTGTGGAAAGGGTGTTAACATTCTGTAGTGTAACCCTTTAAGAGTCATGCTGATGTAGTTTAATTTCACCACATTCATCTATAATGTGTCTACGATAGGTCCTTCTTTTGATTAAGGTTTCTATTGCTGTGAAAAGACACCATGACCATGGCAACATTTAAATGAAGACTCCAACTTGGATTTGATATGTCTAAGTAAATGATACCAGAACCTCTGGCTGTGGGCAGTCTGGAGTGACATTCACTGCAGGTTTTGACTAGTGGTACATGTATTCAGTGTACCCATAGACCTCATCTTCCACAGGGGAGGGCACCAGTGGTCAGGTTAGGATGACATTTGAAAAGAAAATCCCAGGACGTGTGTCTTCTTTGTGACCATTGTTCCCGTTTCCCCCTGTCTAGAACAGAAAATGTCCTTATTTCTGATTTTAAGGACTGTTAGTAATCCTCATCTGCTTTTACAGAACAAGGCTGCATGGTACCAGATTGTATGTACACAAAGTTAATGATCTAATGTTCTTTCCAGTAGACAACCCCCTGCCCCGAAACTCTGAGATAGCGTTAATAGCCAAGTTCATATCTTTTCAAACCTTTCTTCTTTTTCCACCAAGTAAATCAGCTAATTTGTATACACTGGCTCTTGGATTTTCATCTAAATGGAATCATTTGTAAGATTATTCTGCAGCTTGTTCTTTTTGCTCTACCCCTGCAAATATGTAGCAAAAGGACTAACCCCATTATTCTTTTCTAGTGTCTCATGTGGACTTGTGGGATCCTGTTATGTACGGGTTTTCTGTTGAGAGTTTTCCTCTGTACTTCCCCTCTTCATCTCAGGTAGCCAATGGTAATGACATGGATGGTACCTTCCTGTGCTTTCCTCTATACTCTGATAATCACACATAGACACACAACCATGAGTTCTAAGGATAATTTAGTACATTATTCAATGGGATTTTATTTTTCAATTAAATTGTTTGAGAATTTTGTATTTATATTATTTGCAACCTCAACTCCTCCCATGTCCCCCCAAACATGGCCTCTTCTCTCTATTATTGTTGCTTACACACACACACACACACACACACACACACACACACACACACACGCCTTTCTGAGCCTATGTAGTTTTGCACATCTGTACGTGTCTTTAGAGCTGGCCATGGAATTGGATGGCCTATTCTCCCTCTCTCCACAGCATTGATTGCTAGTAGCTCTTCATCTAAGGTAGAACCTTGGTGATTTGTCTGTCTTGGCATGTTGACTTATGACATCATTGTGTGGGTCTTGTTTAGGCAGCCATATTGTTGAGATTTAATAAGAACAACTTCTCTGTCCTGTCTAGAAGATACACTTCAGGTGTTCTGGCCCTCTGGTTCTCACAGACTTTATCCCTCCCTCTTCTGTGATGTTTTCTGAGTCTTCAGTTGCCTTGCAGAGCTATCAATTGGCCCTGGGTACTCTATAGTCTGCATTTTGATTAGTGGTGGATTAGTTTCCATCTCCTGCAAAAAAAAGTGTCTTTGATGAGCAGTGAGAGCCCCACTTACCCATGAGTGTAAGGATAAATATTTAGAATGCAGTTAGAAATTAAAATTGTGTAGGAAGTAGCAGAAGTAGGTTTTCCTCTGGGCTCTGTGACCTGTCGGCCACAGGTAGTTGTCTGAGTGCCAGGCACGAATTCCCTCCTGTTGAGCAAGCCTTAAGTCCAATTAGGCATCTGTTGGTGTCTCCCAAGATATAAGTGCCACTCTTGCGCCCCTAGGAAGATCTTGCTATGCCATTACGGTTCATAGTGTAACAGCTCAATTATTACTAATGGTTCCATACCATGGAATAGTATGCTGCTACTAAAGACTAACTACAGGTATAGAGGTCAAATTGGTGTATTTCTGTGCATTCTGCTATAATAGAAAATTAAGATTTAGAAAAATATGTTTAAAATACCATACACAAGCTACCAAGGGAGAAAAGCAATCAGTAGTCCTACCCAGCTGTTACCCTGCTGGCCGGCAGTCACTGGGCTGATATCTTGCCAGGAGGGATGTCAGTATAGTGAGCAAATTTGCATGTTTTTGTGATGATATTTTTATTGTAAAGAAAACCTTAGCAGTATTTGGAATCTTACTAAAGTACAGTTTCAGCCATGAATGGTGCCAGATTGTTTCTGAAATTTTTATAACACTTGTTCTCAGCATTTTGTGAGCAGGTTCCTTTACCTGATGCAGCCATCTTTTAATGGCTTTTCCTAGTCTGGATGGAAAAAGCTGGGTTTGACCAGCTTTTCATATACCACATCCTTTGTATGTTAGCTTTTCTTGGAATTATATATTTATATATTTTTGTACCTTTTTCTACTGGGTGCTTTTACTTGCCAATTTCTACAAAGACTGTATATATTACCAAGTATAGCAGAGTTTACACACATATGTGTGAGAATGCCATAATGAAACCCAGTGCTGAAAATATTTCCCTAAATTGTTTTTATAAACCTGGTTGTGACAAGTTTGGCTCTTACAGAGAACTGATAAATCTTTATATAGCCAAATGCACATCTTTTGATCTTTACTTTGGTTTTGGAATAAAATCTCCATCTGCCCTTGGGTCGTGGAGATAACCCCTTCTTTAGATTTTCCTTTTAGAGTCTGTTGCTTTATTTGACACTAGCACTGTGTCCTAAAGTTGAAAACAGTGTTCTGAAGCTAGAGAGCACTGCTGTCCTTTGGAGCGGACCCAGCTTCAGTTCCCAGCAGCAAACATCTGCAATTCCAGGTCCAAGGACTCTGATGCCCTCTTCTGGCCTCCACAGGCACTGCACACATGTGGTACACAGGTATACATGCAGGCAAACACTCATACACTTTACATTAAATAAATAAGTATTTTAAAAACAAAATTTAAATTTAAAATATTGGGGAGGGATTTGATACTTTCCATATTAAACATTAAGCCACACACACACATCAAAGGACATTGTGATAAAATCAATAAGATGGGCAAATGCGGTGGGCCCTCTGAGTCCATGAGATCTGTATTCACAGACTCAGCCATTGGTGAACTGAAAACATTCACATGTATAGATGTACAGATGTTTTATTTATGCATTACATGATACAGTATAAGGACTATTTACATGGTATTTGTATTGTACTTGGCATCCTCAGCGACAAAGGGATGCTTTAATCACCCAAAAGGATGCATACTGTTCTGTGTAAGGGATTTGGGGATGCTCAGACAGGGCATATTTAAGAACTAATCTTGCATGAGACAGAAGAGAGACTCTATACTTAGATTCATTACAGATGAACTGATAACCTGTGATGAGCTAGTATTGAAATTCTATCATCAAAAGGGTAAAAAGTTTAGTTTCTGAAAACTCCAGGGACAGGGTGGCCTCTGCAGACTGTTCACTTTCACTAGCAACACGGATGATGATGCATGCCACCTGACAGTGAGTTCCATGGCGGTATGCGGAATCTTTGTTCAGGAAGTGCTCATCTTGAATGTGTTTGAGGAGCTATGCATTTTGGGGACCGAGGAAATCACATCAGTTCCAGCATCACACCGTGCATGCTGACAAGTTAGAGTGAATGTCCGAGTGTGTACCGCTTCTTAATTTGAAGTCACTGCAGGCCTTACAGGCAGAGAAGACTGTTGTCCTAGGGAGAAAAAGAAAAAAGGGACTTTTCTGTGAGCGTTACGCACCCAGGGCGTTGCCAGCGCTGTCTGCAGGTGTGTGTATGTTAGTTCCTTGGGAATTCTGTATAATGTGTGTGATCCTATCCAGCCCCTCCCAGCTCCTCTCAGATCTACCCCTCCCTTCCCACTTCACTTTGTATCCTTTTTTAATTTTGACCTCATCAAGTCCTGTTTGTGCTGCCCAGGATTCCTGGCTGTGTGGCCTTCTACTAGAACATGCTCACAACTGACTTACTAGGGGCTGCCCTCTTAGAGAAAGCTGACCCTCCCTCTCCCAGAAGCTAGCAGTTACCAATAGCGGGACTTCATGCCCACCTCCCCTGTCCATGCTGAGATTTAGACTGGCTTGGCTCGCACAGGGCTTGTACATGCTGCCACAATGCCTGGGGGTTCATATGTGCAGCTGCCTGGAAGTGCCCAGAAGATGCGTTTCCTTGTTCATCTACCACTTCTGGCTTTTACACTCACTCTGCCTCCTCATGTACAATGTCCCTGAGCCCTGGAGAAGGAGTTGTGATATAGATGCCCTGTTTAGGGTTGAGCATTCTGTAGGCTCTTATTCTCTGCACCTTGACCAGTTCTGGATCTCTGTATCAATCACCATCTATTGCAAATGCTTCTCTGATGAGGGTTGAGATATGCACTAATCTGTGGTGTAACAATAGGTCTGTTTAGCAGAATAATAATGGTAACATTCTCCAGGCCTTAAGTCTCACTCTACAAGATGAAAGCCACACCTGGCATCATTATTGGGCCTTTGAACGGGCCTATGAACGGGCCTATGAACGGGCCTATGAACGGGCAGGTTCTAACTGGATGAAGCTTGGCCGGATTAGGAGGGGAGATGGATTCTTTTGCTCACTTATATGACCCATGTCAAGGTGTGGTCTGAACAGAGAGGGTCTGAGTAGGAAGCGGGTACGGAGATGATGCCCTTCTAAGAACATGAGTACTGTGTGCGCACGCTTGCCCAATAGTCTGGTGAAGCATCCTTGCCAGTGACCAGGAGTGCAGTAAGTGACCGGAGGCTGGCTCCTGGATGAGCCGGTTTCTGCGAGTTCATGCCTAGGGGGTTTGGCATGCTGTGTTAATAAAGGCTGTGTCATTTGCAGAGCTGTCAGGTGCCAGTCAACTGGCCTGTCATATGCAGAAAACACCGAAGTCAGTTGCTAGGCACTGGTTTTATACGTCAGGAACTGAAGTTCTAGAGGCCAACATCCCCAGTGTCACACTTATTGGCAAAGCTCTGACTCACCTTCTGGTCTGTGTAAGCTCAGAGGTGACAACCTAACCCTACCCTAAGCACATCTCCTACTTGCCTGTTAGGTCCATGTGACTGCCTGCCCACCTGCTTGCGTTGATGTCTGCTTGGCATTAAACAAACTTTATGATTTCCCACAATGTGGCCGGCACTGCGTGTAATTCACCCCATGCATAACTGAAAAGTGTCTTTACAAAACAAAATATAAAGCCCACCTAAAGGTGGTTTTATAAGCCTCCAATGATGGATGGCCTTTGTGGAGCTGTGTCGTGGTGCTGTGAAAACCCTTTTTATCTCATTGCCTGTTTTATGCCACCACAGCCAGAGCCGCCAGATGGGAATGTGGTGGCCCACTTAGAGCCTTTTTAATTGCTTGCTATAAATAGCTTAATGATGTTGCCATAAAAAGGCCCCACTATCACCAAGCAGCTCCGTGTGACCCACATATGTGATGTTTTCCTGGGTGTCATGTCTGGGAAAATTGGACGCCGCATATGAGAGGTTCTCACTGCTAAAATGAAAACCTTACTTTTAAGACCAACACTTCTCCTCCCTCCCCCACTTCAGACCCTGCAGGTCTCTGCCTCTCCTTCTGTCCTCAGCAATCCCACGTGCTCAAAAGAACTCCAGCTCATGCTTAATGTGACCCCAGGGAGAAGTGCTGCCTAGGACCAGTCCCAAGGACTCGTGGGAGCCCCTGCAGGCCTGGGTGGTGTGTTTCCCTCTTCACCATCATTGGAACCTGGCTGCCTTGCGCTGTGCCAGTCATGGATGGAGTCTCTCACTCAGGTTTCTTCTGTGAGCTTCTCAGAAGCCTTAGGCATTCCTCACTCTGAAGGTGGCCACTTCCTTGAGGTTTTCTTTTTCTTTTCTTTTTATTGTCCCATGGTGTGGGCCAGTCCACAGCAGTCCAGTGCTCCTGCTGGGTGCCTCATCTCAGTGTTCCTACCTTTCCTCGGAACCTTCCATTCAAGTTTGCCGTTCCCCACCAAAGTCTTTTTTCCAAGAGAATGCAAGGCAGGAAGGGAGGGCGGTCTGCCTTGAACACCTGTCACTCATTGGTCACTAGGGTTGACTGGGCAGGTGTCCCCTTCTTACCTTGCTGCTCTTGGTGCTCACCCCTTAAAGCTGCACGGTTGTTTGGAGAGGACTACCTTCCCCAGCAAAGGAGGACTGTCGGTTGGTTGACCTGCTAGAACCTCCAAAGACACCTTCAGGAATCCACAGGATTGCAGATTTGAAAGGGCAGGTGTTGCTGTGTGGGTATGTGGGTTCACACGGGTCTGTTGAATGAGGACTCAGAAGCACCTTAAGAATGAATCTAGCCTTTCACAGCTGCAGGGGGATTCAGCCTCTAAGAACTGAAATGCTTTCCCTTTGCCCAGGGCATTTTTAAAATTTTTCTCCATATTTCCAATTTTGCCAGTTGATTTCCATATGCTCAAAATAACCTGAAAGAAGCTTCCAAAAATACAATGCCAAGTGCAAATTCCTCGATTCATCAGGTACCACAGTTTTCTGGTTTCCAGAACCAAGTTTTGTTTAGGCTTTGTATCCCTGGGAAACTCTCAGCCATGATTCACATAGAGGGACAAGAGGGAGGGAGAGGGTGTCTGCTGAACGAAAAGGTGGATTAGGGCTAGGTGCTACTGCTCCAGAGCGAGGCCAGGTGCAGCCACAGGCAGGGGTTTGTACTGAAAGGGAGGGCCCGCTGGGGGCACACCCACGGGCTAAAATCCAGACTGGATAGGGGGTGGGTGGCTGGGGAGAAAGCCCCAACAAGCTCTTGGGAGACTAAGCCGGGGAGAGGGAATGCACAGAATTATGGGGTACATGGGAGGCACAGCTGAGGGGGTGGGAAGACTGTGTGCTGGGAACAGAGGGAACGGATCTTAGAGCGGGGTGGCTTTCATGGTCTGGGCCTCTGCATCTGCTTTGCACATGTTGTGTGCTGAAGGATGGACTCCATTGCGCAAATGACCGGGTTTGGAGACCCTGAATGGATTCTTGGTCACCTCAGCACTTTGACCCATAGGCGCTAATGACTTAGGTGGATGACCCAGTGTTCTTTCCCTTCATGGAGACATGTCTTTCTTTCTCCACCAGCTGAGAGTGATGATCGCCATTCATCAGACATCCTTCTTTCTTTCTTTCTTTCTTTCTTTCTTTCTTTCTTTCTTTCTTTCTTTCTTTCTTTCTTTCAAGAATTATTTATTTATTATGTACACAGAAGAGGGTGCCAGATCTCATTACAGATGGTTGTGATCCACCATGTGGGTGCTGGGAATTGAACTCAGGACCTCTGGAAGAGAGGTCAATGTTCTTAACCTCTGAGCCATCTCTCCAGCCCCCGTCATCCTTGTTTCTTTTAAACAGTGATTTTTCTCTACAAAGCATCTCATACTCCAGTAGAAGGCGTTTCCCTCATTCTGGTAGAGGAGGGAACTAGTAACTTGGAGCGACAGAATTCCACAGTGAAACCAGACTCGTTCATGCGGCGCATGTCTTCTCTTCCAGAGACAAAGATGTGGATGAATACTGGAGAATGACATAAAGAACTGATTCTGAGAGCTATGGAATAGGGGCGAGGGGGAAGAAACATATTTTCTATGTTTTGGGATATGCCTGAGATAGAAGACACAAAGTGTACCCCGAGGATGAGGAGGCTTCCACCAAGTATTAGCCTAGCCTTCTCACAAACACTAGGGCCATGGTTCAGCCTGTCTGCGGTAACTAACAGATGCTGTGAACCCTTGTGCTGCGTGTCTCTGATGACAGAGTAGGGGGTGTTGCACAAGGCTTATTAGGCACCCACATTTAATCCCTTACTCCTGCTTAGTTTGTACAGTGGCTTGAAGTCCCCAGTTTTCAGCTTATCTGTGGCCTCGAGTGCTCCTCTGGGTAAGGGTCCTTCCAGCTAGATGGTCTCTCAGAAGTTTGCAGTTGGCATTAGGCGCTTGCTTCTCATGAGGACACCACAGGCTAGCTCTACCTTCATCAAGGTAAAGTAAATCTGTAAATACCGTGGGCCATTCTTGGTGGTCATTTAAGTGCAATTTCAACTAACTGGACAGTGATGGGGAGACTGTTGCCAGAAGAATATCAGAGCATCTTAAAGGCGTGCTGGAAACGTAGTTTATGAAGCAGGGTCCGTTAGTCCTTGACATCTGTACCTATCTCCCAAGGATTTGAGAATCTGGTTCTTCAGCCTGCACAATGCTGAAGTAGCAGATTAGAAGGTGTGGGAATTCTCTGGAGAGAGTCACATTGACAAGAGTGAGGCACAGACAGGACCAGCAATTCTGGGTACTTCTAAAACAAGTTATTATACGGGGGACTTAGGCTTCGGGGAGAATGTCAGCCCACTTTCCCCTGCTCTCACCGAATAAACTAAAAAACTCATGTTTTATTCATTAAAAAAGAAAAACCCCAACCAACCAACCAACCAAACAAACAAAACACACAGAGATCTCAGCTGGATCTGCAAGCTCCAGGTTCTGTAAGAGACCCTGTCTCAAAATACAAAGGGAAGACTTGAAGCAGGCACTTAGTGTGTCCTCCGACCTCCACATGCATGCACACAAATCCACGGCCCCCAATGGGTTAAGGATTTAACTCAGGGGTCTCTGGAATGAGGAACAACCCTTGGACACACAGCACAGGACAGTGTTGGTGAGGATGTGTGTGAATTGGAACTTACGTGCTGCTGGAAGGTTGTAAGATGGTGCAGCCAGTTTGGAAAGTTCTTCAGAGCATTAAGATTAGAGCTGCTTGGGATTGGGACCTTCCACTTCTCCCTCTTGACTGTCATTGGCCAAGAACACAAACGGGCTGTGAGGAGTCAGCCAGCCTTCCCTCTTTCCCGCATTCTTTTCCTCCTCCCTCTCCATCCTCTCTTCTCTCTCCTTGCTGTCTTTTATATTTGACAGTTTTAACTCAGAGTGTCTGCATATACATTAACAGCGTACAAACTTTTATAGTAAAAGATAAATGCCCCTTTCACGTCAGATGCCCAGGACTTTTCCCCCTTATTAGTAACTGTAAAGCCCTTGGGATTGCTGCTAGGATGACGCCATCTTCCACAATTAGTGTTTCTCTGTCTTCCTTCCCATGTGACTTCGTTTCCTGAGCATCACCTCTGGGAGAGGCATGTGGTCCTGACTGCAGGCCCATCCTGCTGACTTAGCATCCTAAGATCTTACCTTGGCCACAACCACTAAGCCTGCCACACCCTGTGTCCAGCAAGGCCTCTCTGCCATGCAGGCCAGTGACTGCAGGTTTGGTTGCTGACTTACAGTTCTGGTCCTGATTTGATTTCCGTTGCTATGACAGTTGCCATGAGCAAACGCAACTTGGGGAGGAGAGGGTGGATTTGGTTTACAGGTTGCCGCCCATCCTCAAGAGAAGCCAATGCAGGAGCTCAAGGCTTGGGCTTGAGACAGTAGGTATGGAGAAGTGCTGCCTACTGCCATGTTTTCATGGCACTCTGGCTACCTTTCTTATACAGCCCAGCCTCGGTGGGCTGGGCCTTTCCACATCAATCATTCATCAAGAGCATGACCCAGAAACACACTCACATGTCTATCTGATGGAGGTGATTCTTTGGTTGACATTCCCTCTTCCCAGGTGACTTGAGTGTGTGTCACGTTGACAAAAAAAATGAACCAGCACAGTTGACAAGGACTGAACAAGCCTATTGGGATGGTTTTTACATTGGAATCGCAGATGAACTTAGACTCTGAGTTACCATCACACATAGCAAACATTAGTGTGTCTGTAGTCTTTGCTTGGAAGAACCCAGATTGGCCATTGCCAGGTGCATTCTAGGAGTTGTAAATCAATGTGGCGGCGCCACTAAGAAGACTGCATTTTCTGGAAATCCCTGCGTGTGCTGTGGGATGGAGCGTGTTAGCATGCGGCTCTAGAGTGTGCTCTGGAGTTTGAGCTGCTGCTTCGGAGTTTGAGCTTCTGGTGCGGCCATCTGTGCGCTGCCCAAGGCCAAGGGAAAGACTGGGAGGCAGAAGTTCAGTTACAGTGTCACCGGAAGCGTCTGAACCGGAAGCGTCTGAACCGGAATGCTCGTCGGAAGGCAGCGCCAGGGATTGAGTGCTCCCACGTCCGACATGCCTGGGACCGCACCAAATCCGTGCGGCAGAACCTGGCAGAGATGGGGTTGGCCTTGGAACCCAATAAGGTGGTTCCCCTCTGTAAGAGGAAGGTAAAGGCCATGGAGGTAGACACGGAGGAGAGAGAGACCCAAGGATCTTGTGAGGAAGACCTATGTGGCAAATGAGCTGGAGGCAGAAGCCAGCCTCCCAGAGAAGAAAGGAAATACCTTGTCTTGGGACCTTGTTGATATGTTCATTGCATGGTGGAAAATCATGGGGAAGACTATAAGGCTATGGCCTGGGATGAGAAGAATTATATCAAGATACCCCAAAACAGATTTGGAATAAGGTCAATGTCTTTGACATTGTGCTTTTACCCAACAGAGTGGCAAACCTTCATCGATTCTTTGCAGAAGAAGAAGATGGAGGTTGACTGAGTGGTGTATACCCCCCAGACTTAGGTCTAATGGACCAAAGAAACCAAAACCAGGTTTTAAGGAGTGTATAGTTTCAGATGATGCTGGCAAAGTCCTATAGAATCCGGTTTTACTCTCTTTCTGTCTCTCTGTCTGTCTGTCTCTGTCTGTCTGTCTCTGTCTGTCTCTGTTTCTCTGTCTCTCTTTGTCTGTCTCTCTCTGTCTGTCTCTGTCTCTGTCTGTCTCTGTCTCTGTCTCTGTCTCTCTCTCGCTCACGAGAAGGAACTTTTTTTGAGAGAGAGTGAATCAGTCTTTCTAATAGCCCTAGATGTCCTGGAACTCAGTTTTGTAGACCAGGCTGGCCTCAAACCCACAGAGATCCTCCTGCTTCTGCCCTGAGTGCCGGGATTAAAGGGGAAGGCGTGTGCCCCACACCGAGCTGGAGAAGGAACTCTTTAGAAGCCATGGTTTATGCTTTCTTGGGGGGGGGGCTCACAGAAAAGCCAGGGCTGGCTGTTCAGTGTCCAGAGGTGATGCTTTATTTGATTTGTACATGATAAAAGCATTTTACCCATGCAATGGGTTTTGGTTGTTGTTTTGAGTTGGGGTTTCTCTGTATAGCCCTGGCTGGGATTAAAGGCATGTTCTCCCACCACCCAAAAAAGGGAGAACCCAGATTTTCAAGACCCTATGCCTAGTGGTTCCTGCTGGCCTTCCTCGGGTGTGTATATCTGAGCAGATCGTAACATCCCTGAGCTCCACCGTGCTTCATCTTGGCAGGGTCTCAGTCTGCATGTGCATATCTGATACTTGCATATGTTCGCTTTGCTCTGATTTAGCTCCCATTTTAGAAACACACAGTTTGTGTGTGATTGTTCCCTGCCGTTGATGAGCAGCATGGCAATTATTGTCACCTGGCGTCACGTGTCTGACACTTCCCGTTTTAGAGCCTCTTCTTGTAGCCTGCATCCTCATGAGGCCCAGAAGGCTTGGCTGTGACTTCTCACTTGAACTGTACTGGACTTCTGAGGTACCTTACTTGTCTTGTAATTTGCAGAGTTCTTTTTAATTAAGTTAATCTTACATACAGTCTCCTGAGGGGGCGGGACTGGGTCAGGTCCTCGATTCTGTGCACAGGAAAATGGAGGCTTGGCCCTTCCATGAGTTAAAGAGTCTGACCTAAGTGGGTGTAAGACCTGGAGTCTCAGCACTTGGACTTTGCAGTGGGCTTTATGGCGCTACCTTCCTGTCACATCTTACAGGTGCAGTGGCTGCTCCCTGTCCGAGCATGGTTCCCAGAGACTCACCCATAGCTCTTGCTGGAGCACGTGTTTACCGTTCAGAAAGGTGGATCCCAGGGCTCATTGCGTTAGTCATGTATCTCCAGAGAAACAGGGCCAATAGAATGCTCATCTGTTCTGTGGATTTATGGTGCACACCTGGTTCGAGCCCCTGGGGAGGCTGAGATTGTTAGGGCAGGTGAGCAAGCTCAGGACCCACGGGAGACTCAGTACTGTGCTCAAGTGTAGCAGGCAGCTGGAACCGGTGTTTCTTCTCCCTCTGGAGACTCTGTCCTTTTCTCCTAAGGCCACCCACTGGTTGGGTGTAGCCCACATCCATGATGGGATGCAGTCTGCTTTACTCAAGCTTAGTTATTTAAATGTTAACATGGAGAAAACACTTGTGTAGCGACATCTAGATTTGGCTACAGTGGCCTCGTGGAACCTTGCCACACAGGTATGTAATATATATAATCAGTTTTGCTAACTCTAGACATTGTTCAAAGATGGCATCTTTATTTAAAAAAAAAAGTCTTTCTTTTTAGAAGTATCAAGGAAGTTTTATTGTGGAGGTTTAAAAAAAGATTTTATTTTGTTTTCTGTGTATGATTTTTGCCTGCATGCATGCCTGATGCCTGCGGAGGTCAGAAGAGGGCGTCAGGTCCATTGGAACTGGAGTCACAGATGGTTGTGAGGCACCGTGTGGGAGCTGAGAACCAAACCCGGGTCCTCTGCAAGATCGGCCGGTGCTCTTAACTGCTGAGTCGGCTCTCCCCTGCCCACAGGGAGCCTTCTAATGTCTGATAAAGATGAGATGTTTATATACTCTCTACATCTGTTAATGACATAATAGTGAAATAGTGTGAGAATGAAGATCTGGAGCCTCCATTCATGTTTCCTCCAGACAGCACTTAGTGAGGGAACACTTGGCCGCCTCTCGAATAATGCACAAACAAACCTTATCAATTTTCAGGAAACTTCACAGCTCTTCCGAGACTTAAGGGTGTGCTGCTCTCTCAAAGGTTCTTTGACTTGGAAGTGCCCAGGTTTTAATCTTGTAGATAATTTTGTGTCAATACTTTAAGTGGTACTTAGTTCAAGAGCTTACCCTACTCTTCTGTACCTTTCTTCAGCTCTCAAGATGTTTAGTGACTGACATCACAAGCCTGGGCCTTTGACTCACAGAAATAATCACCATCCTAGAATAGTTCACAAGTTTTCCAGTTACATCATGTTTTGGTCATTGGAAGGATAGTCTTCCTGGGAAGAATTTTATATAAGCTGAATTGATTAAGAATAGGAGCAAATTTCTTTTGGCCTGAGTTGTGGCAGTTCATACATGAGTGCTGTACCTCATTAACTGGGGCACAGGGCTCCCCACAAGGCATGCCAGGCACTCTAGTTAACCATGCAAAAGTAATGTAGATTACTTTAGTTATTTTTACCCAATCCAGTCATTGGCAAGAATTAGTGTTGGAGTCAACAGCAGGAGCATGGCTAGTCACCACAGTGAGCATCAGAAACATGAAGCTTATCTCCTCCGTTATCAGCAAGTAGCACACTAAGCATGACTACTGTGTTAGCATCTTAAGTACAGCCATCTCCCGTTCCAAATGGGAAAGTAACAGTACGATGGGACTGGAGAGATGGCTCAGTGGTTAAGGACTGGATGTTCTTCCAGAGGACCTGGGTTCAGTTCAGTTGGTGTAGTGATGGAAGATGATTGACAGAATCAGGGAGACTTCCAGAGAGATGAGGGAGGGGGAGGGGGAGACCTAAGGATTGGGGAAGTAACATTCTTGGACAGAGGAGTTCCAGGGGCTCTAATGCCTCTTCTGTCTTCTGTGGTGCACGTACATGCTGTCAAAAATATTCACCCATATAAACAAATCTAAAGTCACAGTGCAGTGGTGAATAACTGGGCTTCCTGGATATATCCCATCCCACTGTTACCCCATAGTCTTGCTGATAAAAGGAGAACTGCTCTGTCTTCAAAAGCCTTGATTTACCTCGATAGAAGGATTCCATCATCACTGTAACTGTCACGGTCGTCGTTATCATCATCATCATCATGCAAAAGCCTCCATGTGTTTTTGAGCAATCTTCAAGTTTCTCCACAGAAGCACTGTGGACGTTTCTTTCAGGCCTTAGGAATCGGGAGTGGTGAGAGCCCGCTGGAATGCCTCCCTGATCTGTGCCTGGGGAGGAGGCTTTACGGTTTAGAGTATTTGCTCCTCTCCTAGAGGACCCAAGTTTAGTTCCCAGCACCCATGTCAGGCAGTTCGCAGCTGCCTTCATCTCCAGCCCCAGGGACCTGAGCCCCTCTTCTGGTCTCCACAGGCACCTGTACACATGTGGTCTGCACTCACACAGACCTGTACACACATAGTCTACAACTCACACAGACACATACATGAAAATCAAGGCAAAGTTTAAGTTGTTTTTTAAGAGATTGGTGTAAGGTGTCAGGATCCTGGTTTAAGACTGTCTAATGGTTTTCATGACATTCTCCTCAACTGTCCATGTCACAACATACCCCTGCCACCTAATGACATCAGCACAGGCAAAACAGTAGCCCAGCGCATCTTCCAGCACCCCGAGTCTGTATATTACCCTGACCTGTGGGTTAGTTCTGTAAGCGTGTGGTTTTCCAAACTCCACTCCACCCCACCCCACCCCACCCCACCCCACCACACCACACCACACCCCACCCCACCACACCCCACCCCACCCCACCCCCACCCTACCCCACCCCACCACACCACACCCCCCCACCCCACCACACCCCACCCCACCACACCACACCCCACCACACCCCACCCCACCACACCCCACCCCACCCCTACCCTACCCCACCCCACCCCACCCCTACCCTACTCCACCCCACCCCACCACACCCCCCCACCCCACCCCTACCCTACCCCACCCACCCCACCCCACCCCACCCCACCACACCACACCACACCCCCACCCCACCCACACCACACCACACCACACCCCCACCCCACCACACCCCACCCCACCCCACCCCTACCCTACCCCACCCCACCACACCCCATCCCACCCCACCCCACCCCACCCCTACCCTACCCCACCCCCCCACCCCCCACCCCACCCCACCCCACCCCTACCCTACCCCCCCCACAGCAGCCATTCCTTCCTAAGGACTATTGCACTCAGACGTCTTTCCCCATAAAAATATGTTTATTTGTTTTCATGATTTGAGTGAACCAAAATGTGTTTTATACTTTAAGGCTGGGAAAGTGCCATGGGTGGCACTCATGGCCCGTGCTTATACATTTAAGTGTTATAAACCTGAAATAAGAAAGAAAGGTTATGAACCTAGCGAGGCACCTGCTCAGTATGTTCTCTTACGTTGACAGCGTTTGAAGCCTGTGTGAAATAGTGGTTCCCTCATGTGTTTCCTTCCAGATAGGGTCTCACTCTGTAGCCCAGGCTAGCCTCAATTGTATATCCATGAATTACACATGCACATATATATATATTCATGTGATATATACTATTATTTATGTGCATATATACACATATACTCATATATTTATGTATTTTATACTCATATGTATACATATACCGTATAATATATTCATGTGGATATTTATAACTACTATTCATGTGTGTATATATACACACATATATATGATATTAATTATATTATATTGTTTATTACATATTCCTGTGTATGTATCCACATTTGTATATATGGAAAAGGAGTCTTCAAAGAAGATTTACAGGTATTTATGGAAATAATATGCTTTATAACTATATTCATTTCTAATCTTTATGAGTAGAAAACTATGATGTAGCTTAATTTTCCATTTTCTAAATTAATTAGAATCCTATGTTCAACTTCTCCCCTTTGATATGTGAGATAAGCAAAAAATGAATTTTAGGGAAAAAAATTCTAATTACTTCTTTTATGTAAAACTAAAGGTCATTCTCGTGACCTAGTCCTGAATTCTATGTGACTCATTTTCTCCACAAGCCTGCTCAATTTCAGTTTTCACATTGCAGACATTTGAGTGGCAGCTGGCGGTGGCTCCGCGGTTGATGTCTTGACTGGGAGTCTTAGCTTTTCAAGGCTGAGCTGCCTCTCCAGCCGTGGCTGAGCTTGCCGGCATCCACCTCGGGCAGCCGACAACCGCCTGTAACTCAGCTCCAGGGGATTCAGGACCTCCTCTGGCCTCTGCACTCAAATGCACACACCCACACACAGATGTATGCCTAAATAAAAAAATGGATAAAAATATAGAAATTAAATAGACTGTTTCCTTGAAGTTTTTTTCATTTTAACTATTTCTTTTCTGAATTTAACTTTCATAATTTCTATTTACCAAATAATCTCAACTTGTTCCACTTCTTGAATATATACTGAATTAAAACTGTGTCCAAAGTACATAAAATACATGGTTTCATTAAATATATAAATTTCAAAATTGCTTTATAAAAAATTCAAAATTACACATTAAAATAAAAGGCAGACTAGAGACTAACATTGCTAATATTAAATTTTAGAATAAAATAATCATTATTATTTTCAAAAGCCCCCTTTACTTCCACTGGACTAGCCCCTGTCTGTGTTCAGACTCTGGACACAGGGCTACGTGGTGACCTCGAGTACACACATGGTTCTGAGAATGCCTCCCAAGGGGGCCTTACAGTCAGGGATGGGAGGGAAAGTGGGGAGTGGGGCCTTCATGGCATCACTGTAGGTGATCTTGAAGTTCTCTAGGGCGTCTCAGCTGCCCCAGCCTACACCTCATGGTCAGAGCCTCGAAGGGGTACTACCAGAACCAGACGCACCCTCCCGAAGCCAGGAACTCGCTGCGAATTCAGTAAATCCTCATTGTCCTTCTGGGTGCAGAGTGAGGCTGAGTGGTGTGTGTGTGTGTGTGTGTGTGTGTGTGTGTGTGTGTGTGTGTGTATGTATGGTACACACATGCCACAGCATGCATGGGCAGTTCAGAGGATAATTTTGTGGGCTCAGTTCTACCCCTAAAACCTTTACACGTGTTTCAGAGACAGAATTCAAGTTGTCAGGCTTGTGCCATTATCTACCACACCACCTCACTGGTGATTGTTATTTTTTTATTTTATTTTTTTGGTTTTTCGAGACAGGGTTTCTCTGTGTAGCTTTGGAGCCTGTCCTGGAACTTACTTGGTAGCCCAGGCTGGCCTGGAACTCACAGATCCGCCTGCCTCTGCCTCTCGAGTGCTGGGATTAAAGGCGTGCACCACCACCACCCAGCTTGATTAAATTATTCTAATATTCATTATCTACTTGGCAATGGAGAAATCAGTATTAAGCTTGGTGTTTGCTGGGTCTAGATATTTATATATCCAAAAGAGTGAGTAATGTGCATTATTTAATGTAGTAGAACATTCCTCAGCCACCACAAGGCTGCTGAGTACTGGGCTCGTCTGTGCATACTTCTCGGGCAGGGTCAGCAGCTTATGACCCATGTGCCAGGTTTTCCTTACTACCCCGCCTTTGCTTGGGACAGAGTGGGCATGCTCATTCTGGTCATTTTGTTCTGTTTGTGTTGTCATGACGACACACAGCCAGTTTGTCATGATGGAGACCATGTGGCCTATGGAAGCCTGGCATGCTCATCATGTGACTTCTCATAGAAAACCTTTCCCTCTGTGCTCTGGAACCATGAATTAGAACGTAAGGAAGGGAATAGAAAGTTTGAGCCACCACAGAGTCTTTTATTTCATCGCTGTGGTTTAGATGAACGTTCCTCAAAGATCATGAGTTGAAGACTTCTACCTCCCTCCCCCCCACGACCCCACAGTGTTATGGGAGGGTAGTGGGACCTTCAGAAGGTGAAGTCTGGTGGGAAGAAATAAGGTCACTGGCGATGTGCCTTCACAGGGTCTTTGGAGACCTCGGCCCCACCTTCCTCACTATCCCTGCTTTCCTGGTGCCATGACTGCGTGTCTGGCTTCCTGTGCCACGTGTGCACATCTGCCGTGATGTGCTACGTGCATCACTAGGCCCGAAAGCAGTGGAGACAGACAGACAGCCGTGAATGAGACCTCCCAGACAGAGCCCCTAACCGTTTTTCCTTTTCACTTGATTGTTCAGGTGTTTTGTTCTTGGGACATAGAGTTATCACTGCAAGAGTGTGCTTTCTTGAGGCCTTCACGGCCTTCGAGTTAAAAGCCCTCTCTGCCTGTGCTAAGGGCAGGTGACAGGCGGCCACATGGCATTTGTCACGCCTGTTATGATGTTCAAGGACACATGATGCAAAGGGAGGTAAGGGCAGATTCAGTCCTCCATGTCCTGGGTGTAAGCCAGGCATTGTTATACTCACAGGTCAGTATTATGTCCACCTTGGCTGGGGACACGAACTGAAACATCCTGCCGGGAAGTAGAGGTGGCTGCTAGAGTTGGGATTTTTCAAAATGCAGCGGGACACTTTCATTCCTTTCTCCATTTGAAAACATCTTCAGGACACCTGCATTTGAAGTGTGTTTTAAAGTGTGAATGCACCCTATCAACTTAATTATCAGTCCCATTGCTTCCTACATGTTGGTGAATTAAAGCCATATATACAGTTTGGGCTACTGAGGCACACTCAAAATGGCTTTTTAATGAAGAAAAAGAATTCAAGATTTTGATACAGAACTCTGTGATCTATTGACCATGTGTCAGGGTACCTGGGATACAGCCAGAGGAGTTCCCAGGTTTTTATTTTGAAGAGTAAACCCATTCTCTTAAGCTGAAAAGAAATTATATTAGAGAACTGAAATTAATTAGTTGAGACAAATATTAAAGCCATAAGCGTTTTAGCAATAAGAGCCACAGAAAAAATTGAATGGGCTATAATGTGCAAATACGGAAACAGGCATCACATTTATTGCTGTTACTGCTAATAACAGTGGCAGCCTGTTTTCACAGAGCTTTTTATTATATACACAAATGTGCACACACACATGCACAAATGCACACATGTACACATGCATGGACGCACATGTGCACACACACACACACACACACACACACTTTGGCTCTTACATAAGTGTGCGAGGAAGCACAGATGAAGAACAGAATTTTGAGCCAGTGAGCGAGCTCAGCCATGACTTGAACTTGATCCCTGGAACCCAAGTCAGAAGGAAAGAACCGACTCCTGAAAGTTGTCCTCTGACATCCACACGTGTACCGTGGCTTGCATGCCCCTGTGCAGATGTACACACGAACGCACACATGCAAGCGATCAATACATTTAATTTAATTTTAAAAAGACAAGAGAAAGTGTCTCCAGGCATCAAGACCATTTGTCCAATGGCAAAGAGCCTCATGTCACTAAAACAACACAGACTGTAGAGTGCGAAGACCATTTGGCATCTTCTTCCACTGAGCCTGAAGCTTCTTTGTTGATGAGGTAGAGGATGAAATGTGTGTTTCATACAGACAGTTATGCTAGATAAATAAGTCGTGGTAAGACATATTGTGTATTAACAGGCAAGAGAGACAGCTGACATGATTTATGGTTTTAATGTTGCTGAGTGCCTGCAAAGTTCTAAAAGTCCCTATGGGATGGAGGCTGGTGGTGTTAAAACTATACCCACAGAGTGATTACTAAGGAGAAAGATATATTTGCTTAGGTCAAACCAAGTTTGAATACTGCTTAACATCTTAGGTTTGCACAAAGCTGCCCCTGGAGGGTGAGGGTGATGGCCAGATCCAAACTCAGATTGGGTTACAGTGCCAGCATCCGGGACCATAGCAGTTGCGGGTGCTGTACTGAAAAGCTGCTCTGATAAGTGACCTTCCTATTCTTCTAGGACACTTAGTCACAGGAAATAGCCGGCATTATTAATCTACAAAGTAATTGGTTTCTGAGGAGTCTTTCTACATTATTTTAGCAGGTGGCCATGTGAGGAGTCAGCTAAAATCGTGCCTGTTCAGCACCAGCAGCAGCTGGTTCAGAATAAGTGGTGTGTGTTTGAGGCTTAGCTGTTTCAGTGTTCTCAGTCTTAAAGCTCCCAGTAGCGAATAGTTCTAAAACCACAACGTAGGTTACTCACACCTATGGTCAAATTGGTTAAAATATAAGTGTTAACTTAAAAGACTCCTTATATAGGCTGTGTGCCCATTAGTAGATGGCCAGCAGTGTGCCCAGCAATAGACAGCCAGCAGTGTGCCCAGCAGTAGACAGCCAGCAGTGTGCCCAGCAGTAGACAGCCAGCAGTGTGCCCAGCAGTAGACAGCCAGCAGTGTGCCCAGCAGTAGATGGCCAGCAGTGTGCCCAGTAGGAGACAGGCAGCAGTGTGCCCAGCAGTAGACAACCAGCAGTGTGCCCAGCAGTAGACGGCCAGCAGTGTGCCCAGTAGTAGACAGCCAGCAGTGTGCCCCGCAGTAGACGGCCAGCAGTGTGCCCAGCAGGAGATGGCCAGCAGTGTGCCCGGTAGGGGATGGCCAGCAGTGTGCCCGGTAGTGGATGGCCAGCAGTGTGACCGGTAGTGGATGACCAGCAGTGTGCCCGGTAGGGGATGGCCAGCAGTGTGCCCGGTAGGGGATGGCCAGCAGTGTGCTCAGCAGGAGACAGGCAGCAGTGTGCAGAAAAGAAACCCAACAGCATTCTTGGAGGTTCCTTGTCTCAAAATGTCACACCAGGGCTTTACCTTCTTTTTCTTTCTTAAATGTATATCCATATATAGATTTTGTAATATATATTGCATATAAATTACATAATTTTTCAAAAAGATTTATTTATTTATTACACATACAGTGTTCTGTCTACATGCCAGAAGAGGGCACCAGATCTCATTACAGATGGTTGTGAGCCACAATGTGGTTGCTGGGAACTGAACTCAGGACCTCTGGAAGAATAGCCAGTGCTCTTAACCTCTGAGCCATCTCTCCAGCTCTAAATTACATAATTTAAGAAAGATATTTTCTCTTTTTACCCTACAGGTGCTTTGTGTATGTATTATAGCTCCGGTTTAGTATTTTTATGGGATTCTGAGTGGGTCTGGCCTTCTCGGGACTTCTCTTGGGCTTTTCCCCCTTCTGTTTGTTTTGCCCGATTCTGATGTGTTAGTTTTTGTTTTATCTTACGTATTATATAATGTTATATTTTATTATTATCCCATAGAAGCCTGTTTGTTAATGAGATACAGAGAGGGGGTGGATCAGATGGGAGGGGAGGTGGGAGGAACTGGGAGGAGCAGAGGTAGGGAAACGATTCAGGATATATTATGTGAGAAAAAAAAATCTGTTTTCAATGAAAGGGGTGGGGGTGAGATTCCTTGTGAATGCTCCGAATTCTGAGAGCTGCAGGCACCTTCAGTCCTCCGAGGCTACTGTTGACAAGGAGAAAAACATACTTCAAAAAGATAAGATTTAAAAAATTTATTTCATGACTTTTAAAATGGCATTGAAAATAGTTTTTCTTGTATGCATATCTATATTTAAGAGGATTGTGTATTTGCTTGAATTTGCTTAAGTTTTATAAGGAAAAAATAGGGGCTGGAGGGATGGCTCAGTGGTTAGAGCACTGGCTGCTCTTGCTGAGGACCTAGGTTCAATTCCCAGCACCCACATGTTGGCTCACACCCATCTGCAACTTCAGCTCTAGGGATCTGCTGCCCTCTTCTGACCTCCTTGGGTACTGAACACATGTGATACACATACGCACATGCAAGTAGACATTCATACACATAAATAAATCTTTAAAGAAGAAATAAATATAGGCTATAGCCACAAGCCTCTATCTTAATCAATTCCATTTCTTATCCCCAAGAAAAACCATAATGTTTTCCAAATTTATATTGATTGTTTCAAATCATACGTGTGTGTGTGTGTGTGTGTGTGTGTGTGTATGAATCATATATATTATATCATCAAGGAAATACAGTAACTTTGTTTTTATTTTATAACTGTACTTTGTAAGACTATTTTTGGCAATAAAATGAATGCATTTAGCTTATTTTTCAAATGATATGAACTTCATGTGAATATGAAATTTTATTTTTCTTGTTCCTAACTGACAGACATTGAGATTATTTTTAACTTTTCACTTTTAGCTAAAAGAATGTACCAACATTTCTAATGGATAACTTCATGCCACACGAGAGGTATCCCCAGGCCATTATTTAAATTATCACCCATTAATGGGGCTTGAAATCAATTTAATAGATTTCAACCAATATACAAAATATGGTTATAAACTGTTTGTTGTAAATGATAATGAAATCGATTACTGGTTGTGAGAGCATTTTGTTAACTGTCTCTTTCCACTAGATGTGTGATTATTCAGGTTGTGATGTTTGGAATTTGTTAACTTGCCTCGAATCTAGAAACACCCAGGAAGAGAGACTCTCAACAGACAATTGTGTCAGTCGGCTGACCTGTGAGCAGGGCTGTAGGGGCATCCCCTTGATTGCTAATTGGTGTGGGAGGAGGCAGCCCACTGTGGGTGATACTTCCCTAGGCAGGTGGGCCTGAGCTGTTTAAGAACGGTATCTGAACCAGGCAGAGGAAACAAGCCAATAATCAGTGATTGTCCACCGTTGCTGCTCTTCAAGCTCATGCCTTGAGTTCCTGTCTTGGCTTCCCTTAAGAATCAACTGTAACCTGTAAGCTGAAATGAACCCTTCCCTGCCCAGGATGCTTTTGGTCATGGTGTTTATTATGGCAACAGAAAGCCAACTAGAACCCAGGTGATAACGTGTTAAGGTAAAATGTAGTTCATGCTGACTGTCAAGGGAAAGGTCCAAACATTCCACCCTGGAGTCTCCAGGGAAGAGCCCCTGTGGATCACTGGACACCCGATTCTTCAGCCCTATTGCTGGTTGCCAGATCCATCTCACAAACGACAGCGTCTAATTTGCAAGGTTGCTGTTGCGTTTCAGCGCAGGCTGGTGTTGGGTTTCTGTGACAGGTTTCAATTTTCATTCGCTTTTCCTGATTACCAGGGAGGCTGAGAACGAGTCAGGTCTAAGTGTTGGGAGTGAGTGTGGAGACGGCTTTCAGTTTTCACCTCAGCAGTGTTGGGTGTGCACAGGACAAATAACCAATCAGAAAGCAGAGGCATGGAGAACAAAGTGAGGACTGTCTGCTATTCTGGTACCTGCTGTGAAGGACATGAGCCCTAGGGAGGTCCTGGGATGAATGATTTGCTCTCCTGGCCACTATGGGATGGAATGTACCTGGGGCAGAAGACTACCTGCGGATGTCCTCACGGCCTTGGCTTTGGGGTGAGTGTGAGGACTGGACAAGTGCACCATGTCCACACAGTCACCACGTAGGAGGATGGTTTTGTAGCTTCAGAGAATGACCTCTGTCCAGGTGTTCTGCGCCATGTTGCCTCCTTTGACCTCCTCTTATTTGCTGCCTTTGATGTGTGTAGATGTAGAGAGTTAGCAGAGCCGGCCAGTGGTCAGGGACATGGTGGTCCAGATGGGTTCAGAGAGGGTGGGAGGGGCTCATGAATGGGAAGGTGAGGGAGATGATTGCATCTCAGGGCTATGGTGTCCATGTCTTGTAGAAATATAATTTCAGAGTTGATGGAAAAGTCCATGCATTTTCTGAGAGATCGTAAGAATATCATTGATAATTAGCCTGGTTTTTATAAAAAATCTCTTGATTTTAGTTTCCAAAATACCAAGTGACATTTTTAAAAGCAGTTTGGACCAAACACGTCTTATGTGAATTTGGCAATTTCTGTCTTAAGGGAATAAAACTGTGTACTGGTAAAATGTTTAAAGCAACCATGAAGTCTAATTTGGTTCCCTGTGACCCAGTTTGTCACCTTCATTTATTTCTTCCTAGATGCATGACTGGGCATTGAGGGGTGGTGGCATTCTGAATTTTGTTCATCTGTCTCTTTCCTTCTTAATCCATAGTATATTCTAACAAACATTTGTCCAGGGCCCAGACAAACAAGCAATAAAACATATGGCCCCATATCCCTCCAGAATGGAACATCTTAAAGTTGGACAAAGGCGGTTACCTTTTTACATTAAAGTTCCTAGTGAGAGGAACTTTCTGCTGCACAAGATTCTTGTACATGTCACATCCTGACAGTTGTACAGCTCACCCAAGTGCCACATAGCTAATTCATGATGGAGAGGGAAGCCTTGGTGCATTAATAGCTCAGATAGTAGAATGGATAATAGATGACCAAGCTGTGTGTGTAAAAAAATATGCATAGTTCATGAGAAATCCTAAGATGGAGGTGGGGGGGTCTGTGCATCTGGAGCCTTGGCCTCCCTTGGGGGAAATGTGAGGGCTGAGAGATAACCCTTTAGGCATAAAAGAAGAAGAGGAAGTTCCACGTGGGCATTTGATCCAGCCCAGGGAATTTCAGTGCTGGGGCAATTCTAGAACAATTAGTACTCCTGTGCTTTACCCAGAGGATGTCTTAATTGGATTTGCAGGTTGTTTGAGTATGTGAGCCAGAGTGAGTTGGAGTCTGAGTCATACAATCTTTCCCATCCATGGTGGTCAGAGCCATCAAGGCATCACACTTTCCTTTTAACATGTCTTCGTTCTAAAAGTGAATCCAGACCTGTCTTGTCTCCTCCTCAATCCCCCAGGCTCCTGTCATAAGTAGGGAGACTCCCACCCTCCCCACTCCAGTCCTGTTAGTCTGACTTCCCATCTGCCTTCTCCTTGGGAGTTTCTGGACCCGGCCCCAGGATCACCACCACACTCTCAAGCCCTTCACCGTTAGTCTCTACAGGTCGTTGTGAGCCATCTAATATGGTGTGCTGGGAATTGAACTCAGGTCCTTTGTAAGATCAGCAAGCACTCTTAACCACCAAGCCACCACCCCTGGCTTCTTATTTATTTCCTGATATGATAATACTGGTTGTGTGCCTCCCATATGTCAGCTACTATTCCAGGTGTTTGGTACACATTATCTCAACAGTGTTTACCACAGGCAAGGTGTTGTTGATCCCAGTTCCTGCTGTGAGGAGGCCGACACACAGCAGAATCATGGCTTTCTTCAGCTTTTAAAAATTGGCTTCTTCCTTCCTTTCTGTAACAGTTTATGTCAAAGGATGCAGAGGTGCCTGCTGTAGAGTGAGCAGCACAGGATCCCTTCTCTCTTGGAGTGTAAGGAGGAGAGAGCGTCTTTACAGACTCGTGCAAGGCAGATGGAGGCAGACACAGGCAGGTGTGGAAGCTCCTTGTCCACTCTGAAGATCAGGAACAACTTCCTCAGGGAGGTAGGGAGACATCTGTCCTGAGTTAGATGAGTCAAGGTGTAGCACCATGCTTGGAGGAAGGTATAGCATGGGCAAAGGCAGAGAGACACAGGTGACTTTGGCATGACTAAATTGGTCTGGGTGGGACACGGCAAAGTGTGTACAGTGAATAGTGGGTCTGGCCTGCACTGAATTTGCAGCCATGGCTCTTGAAGAATTTTTCACGTTCAAGGCGGCTCCAGACAGAAATGGAGTCCAGTAGATTATGGTGTGTTAGGTGTGTAGGGGGGTGGGAGGGTAAGAATGAAGGGATTACCGAAGGAGACAGCTATGGTGATACCGAGAGAGGAAAGGAGGAGACATAATGACATCAATGGAAATACAGTTGAGATTGGCAAAGTGGTTTGGAACAACAATGGGAAGTTAGATCAAGCGGGCGGTTTTTGTTGGTGAGTGAGTGAGTGAGTATGTTACATGTACAGGAGCCGGGCCGTTTGGAACCCCAACCAAGCTGGAGAGAGCACTCAGGTCTAGATTGTGTGTGTGTGTGTGGGGGGGGCAGGTTCAGAGACAAGGAGTGAGGAATAAGGAGGTGGACTTGAGGGCAGTGGAGAGGTCCAATGAAATGCCAGGCAGTCGGCCGGCTGCCATTCCTCTAGGAGAGGGAAATGAAAGTCGTAATGGCCACCGTGCAACATTTGTAATAGTCTTGCAGGTGACCTGGTGGATTTGAGGGAAGTACATTGGGAACCTAATCCCCCACCTGTTTCTACAGATTTTAAAACCTGTACAACTGTTTGCTTAGTTCCTCACAACTTACCCCTAAGCCTTTTGATTTTCTACTTGTGTGGTAACTGTTTAGTTACCTGTTTTAAAAAATACTTATTCTTCTTTTATGGGCAAGGATGTTTTACCTGCTTGCATGTGTGTCCACCATGTGCATGGAATACCCACAGAGGCCGGATGGGAGTGTTGCAGCCCCCTGGGTGCCGAGAACCCAAACCCAGTGTTCTGCAGGAGCAGCAAGTGCTCTTAACTCCCAGGCCACCTCTCTGGCCCTATTTGCTTGGCTCTTACTAAGCAATTACTTGTTATAAATGATGTTTATACAGATGTTTATCAACTGCTGGCAGCATCACATGTATGTTATCATTGTCATAATTGTGATTTTGTTCTATTCTTGGGGGATGAAAGTCTGTAATCAAAACTTAATAAATTTTAAAAGTTTTTCCCTTACTGGAGTGTGGAGAGGGGACATTCTGAGAAAGGATAAAAGGTTTTTAATTTGAGATTTTACAAAATAAGCATACTGGTTATTTTAGAAAGGTTCTTTTAAAAAACAACTGTGAACTAATTTAGTGTTTTGGTTGGTAGAGAATTTGTTTGCAAGATACTTTGTTCTTATTAAATGCAAAATTCAAAACCCATTCACATTAAAAGCCATTAATTTTTTTCCTGTTTAATTTGTCTCAGTTAAGAGCACTGGCTGCTCTTGCAAAAGACCTGGGCTTAGTTCCCAGCACTCACATGACAGCTCACAACCACTTGTAACTTGAATTCTAGAGAATCTGATGCCCTCTTCTGGCCTCTGAAGGTACGGCACATTGTGGTGCATATACATGCATACAGGTGAACGATCATACACATAAAATAAAAATTAATAAATCTAAAAAAAATACCAATGAACAAACCTCCCTCTTTTCACAACACCCGTTTCCCAGTTGTAAACCCTTTGATGCATCTTTATCAGGCTGCTCCAGGGCCCTTCCAGAGTGCTTTAGTGTTATGAAAATGGAAGAGGGGCTCTACACAAAGTGCCATAACGTTGCTGCTAAGGTAGAACTTCTGAGATGGAAGGACTACATGCTTTGCCTGTTGTACTCCTCTTGCCCCCTGTGACATTTCTTTAACCCTCTGGCTCCACTCGGCATTCACCAGGGTGTATTAGGATCACAGAACATGGAGTGAGAAAGGCAGACTGTCTCAGCCACCCATTGATGAAAACTCCCTCTGGCTTAAAGAACTCCAGACGTCAGAGGGCTTATTCTTGTTCTACAAAACAATCCAGACTGAGCCCTGTGCCTCATTTTGCAGACACTGTTCTCGTTGGCGAGAAGAAATGAATACAGGGAGGGACGAGCTCCAGGGTGGGAACTTAGGTCCTGGCTTAAGGAAAGGAACAAAGAGTTTAAACGTCACTTGCAGGGACAGAATGGGGAGGAGCAACATTTATGTATTAGTTTCTTCCTTAAAATACAGAAACTGCATCGCTGGCCCTTTGTCTTTCCATGCTCACTCTTTTGAGAATTTCATACATAGGAACTGGATTTTGTCATCTCCATCCTCCCTTTCCAATTCCTCCTGCTCACCCCACCCCCTCTCAAATTCATAACCAATTCTTTGTTATTGTTATAGGTGTATGTATATTGCATATAAACTATATATGATACATATATTTTAAAAACCCACTGAGTGCATTTAGTGTTTTATGTATATGACCCAGGGCCAGGGAGACAAACACCACATGTTCTCTCTTACTTGTGGCTCCGCTGATTCTGAAGCTTTAGATTTGAGAATACAACCCAAAGCAACTGTGGAAGCCAGGAGAGCAGAAAGGGCATATGGGAGGAGAGGCGAGAAGGAGCTCTAGAGAGGGGTAGAAGGATGCAGATGCTATGAAGGAGGAGTGGGAAGATGTGGCAGAGACTGGAGGGGGAGGGCAATCCAGGGGAGAAGAGGAAGGAGAGAGAAATAATACTTAGGGTGTTTGAAAAGCCATGGGGAAACTCATTATTTTATGAGTACCCAAAATGTGTGTGTGTGTTTGTGTGTGTGTGTGTATGTGTGTGTGTGTTGAGATGGAGTCACACCTCACAGGATGTTAATACTCCCTCCCCCCCAGGAGTCAGAGTCTAACAAAAACTCCAGTGCCAGGCATGGGAAGCCTGCTGGCAGTTGTTGGTCAGGGGTGTCTAGGAGACTCCTCTGAATCACATAGGCTGTTGCTGCTACCCTTAGCTGCCTCCCGCGACTTGCGTAAATGCTCTACAGCATTCTTACCTTATGACAAGCTCCCTTTCGTCATAGCAGAGCTTCGTGAAGATTGTGATCTCTCATTTATTGCAAATGACTGTGATAGGGTGGTTGATGGCATACTTTAAGATACAGATTCAGATGTGTTACGGGCAGGCACTTCCCGCAGCCTGTAGGTCCTTAGGATGACAGCCTTTCCTCGTAAGACCCCAGCGTGCCTCTGGGCCCCAGCGTCCCCAACAGGCACCACCCACCCTCCTGGCCTTGTTGCTCTCCCCTGTTGTGACTGACACGTGGACCTGTCTGGTCTGCTCATGTCTTTCCCAGGAATGCTGTCCATGCCCCATAGGCTCTGACAGCCAAGGTCACTGGAGGACAGCCAGCATGCCTCCTGGCTATTGCTCTACCCTACCCCAGATGACCATCTTGCCAAATGCATTTATAGACCATGGGCCCTGGCATTGCTAGGAGCACCAGCGAAGACTTTAAGATCTCTTCCAGACTTTAAGTGGTTTTTATGAAGGAACTGAAGGGCGAAAGAAACTTCAGTGTAGGGAGACTTGTTTAAGGCCAATGATAGTCATCTGTCACTGCTGGAGACTTCAACCAAATCCTTCGTGGGGAGCATGCTTTGAGATGAGCAGTTCCCGTGGTCAGGGTGCCCTCTATCTATGCTCATAAATTCAACGGGAACATGATTAGAATTTCCCCTATTTTGATGCAACACTCATTTCTGTAAATAAATGTTATCATTGAAAATTAAGTGCTTTTACCTTTTTGTACTAAATATTGTTACCACATCCTTTTATTTCATTTTAAGGGAAAAAAATTGGGAAAAGAAGGAATATTCAAGATTTTGTTAAGTTGTATTGTTTTTTGTTTGTATGTTATTGTTGGCTAAAAAGAACCCTTTTTCTTTCCTGGTTTTGGAGACAGGGTCCTCATTATGTACCTCGGGTTGGCCTTGAACTTGCGATCCGCTTGCCTCAGCATGCTGGGTGTCGGGATGGTTTAGGTACCAGCCACTGTGGCTTTTAGAGTGCAGATGTAGAAACGCCTTTGAGGACAAGAGTTAGAAATGTGAAGTTAAGAGTTGAAATCAAAACATGACACCACGCTCAATTTTTCCCTCTGAGACTATCTTTGGGTCCGTCCTGGCCAGTCTGATTTTGTTCTCATGCAAAATGGAAGTGAAAATGGAAAGCTGAGAGAATTGCAGAGGCTGGAAGTTCAGTGGTTGAGAAAACGCTCAGCTTCCCGAGGTAACCCTGCGGCCACCCACCTGAACTGCACGGGGTCTCACACAATGATTACCTTCACTTATTTTGCTTCAAACTTAGAGCTTGGATTTTGATTCCATTTAAAAATACTACATCCCCTCTTGAGGTGGCTTGATGCTGGGACCTACCTCTTGAGAGTTATCTCCATCTCTCACTACTGTTTGGAGCAGTTCCCTTGTTTTGATCTCAGTCCAGTCCCTTCTCTGGAACACCTGCCACACTAGGGTCACCAGTGCAGTTACCAGCGCCAGCTGAATCCCAGACTGACGCAGCCGTCCAGTTATATATGAAGACGAGCACATGTGTTTACACACACAGACAATTGACTGATGATAGACTGTGGCACAGGTTGTCTTAGTCACCAAATTGTGAGGTTTTCAATTCGTTTGCATTTATTTTTAAAATTTATTTGTTTTATTTCTATTCAGGGTTTTGCCTGCATTGTATTATGTACGGTGTAAGCGCCTGGTGCCTGTTGAGGTCAGAAGAGGACGTCTAATTCTCTGGAATTAGCCTTATGGATGGTTGTGAGCTACCATGTGGGTTCTGGGAACTAAACCTGGGTTCTCTGTAAGAGCGACAAATACTTTTAACTGATGAGCTATCTCTCCAGCCCCCCAATTCATTTGTATTTTAAAAACTTGTGAGAGGTAGATGGGCTGCTCGTAGAGGTACCTGGAATATGCTGTGTTTTAGGGCAAAAGGGATTTGACAGATATAGTTTAAGTTGTAGTCTTTTTTAATTTTTAAAATTTATTTTACATACCAACCACAATTTCCCCTCACTCCTCTCATCCTGTTCCCTCCCTCCACCTCCTTTCTACATACCTCCATCTACTCCTCAGAAAGGATAAGGTCTCCCATAGCAGTCAAAAAAGCATGGCATTTAAGTTGAGGCAGGACCAAGCTTCCCACTACATCAAGGCTGAGTGAGGCATCCCATCAGAGGGGATAGGTTCCAAAAAACAGCTCTAAGACATGGATCGTACACCTGTCGGAATGGCTAATATAAAAAACACTGATGACAGCTTATGTTTGAGAGGATGTTGAACAAGGGGAACACTCCTCCACTGTTGGTGGGAGTGCAAACTTGTATAGCCACTTTGGAAATGAGTATGGGTGGTTTTTCAGACAATTGGGACTCAAGACCCAGCTATACCACTCTTGGGCATATACCCAAAGGATGCTCAATCATTCCACAAGGACACTTGCTCAACTATATTCATAGAAGCATTATTCAGAATATCCAGTACCTGGAGACAACCTAAATGACCCTCAACTGAAGAATGGATAAAGAAAATGTGGTACATATATATAATGGAGTATTACTTAGTGGCAAAAAACAATTACATTGTGAAATTTGTAGGCAAATGGATAGAACTAGAAAAAAATCATCCTGAGTGAGGTAACCCAGACCCAGAAAGACAAACACAGTATGTACTCACTCATAAGTGGATTCTAGATGTAAAGCAAATGATAGCCAGGCTACAATCCACATCTCCAGAGAAGTTAGGTGATAAGGAGAACCCTAAGAGGGACGTATGGATCAACCTGCAAAGGGGAAGTAGATTGATTTAAGTCTTATGTGCAGAGAACCTCTCTGGACGGAGCCAGAGGAATTGGTGGGAGAAGGCAGAGACCTGAGGATGAAGGGAAGCGGGGACACAGGGAAGGATGAGAAGCAGTGAGACAGCCTCTGGACACACAGAGCAGGCCCACTGCTGACAGCCAGCCAGGAAGTGGTGACCTCAGTTCCTCAAGAACAAGGAAGAGAATTTGGTGAGTCCCTAAACCAATAAACTCAAAAGCTGATTCTGTCCCAGGATTCCTAAGAACTCTGCCGAGTACACAGTCATATGGAAGGGTGAGCTAATTAAGGTGGTGTGTGTGAGTGTGTGTATGGATGTATGAGTGTGTGAATGTATGTGTGTGAATATGTGAGTGAGTGTGTGTGTGTAAGTGAATGTGTGTGAATGTATGAGTGTGTGAATGTGTGTGTGTGTGTGTGTGTGTGTGTGCATGTATGGTGTGTGTGTGTGTGTGTGTGTGTGTGTGTGTTGTGTTACTAAGTTTGGGTGTGTTGTTAAATAGTCATGGGACATTGATATACTTAATTTTTACATCCAAACATACTTAAAATTACTTTAGATCTTAATTCAATCTTAAGAAATTTTATACTGATCTTAGTAGATAATTCATGACTGTCACCATTGTTTTAGTGATAATTTTAACACAAATTGAAAGCACTAATACAGTAAATTTGGAACAGCTTTTTTTTTTTTTTTTTTTTTTTGCTTTAAAAGCAATTTTTTTTTTTTTTTTTTTTTTTTTGTCAAGCAGTGTCGCTCCCTGAAAGGAAATGGACACAGTTTCTTAAAGAAAACTGGACACGCTTTGTGTTTTGTAGGGGCATGTTTAGATTTAAGTTGGGTGGCTTTCTCATACTTGCCAAATGTATGATGGACTCAGAGAAGCAATTTCCTAAATACCGGAGAGCTTTTGTATATCATCAGTATTTAAAGGTAAAGTGTTGATTTTGTGACTATTGAAAAAATATTTATTGCAGTAAAGAAGTCTTTCTTGTTAAATCTGACGGTTATTCCTCAAGGAATATTCACTCTTCTTTCCTCTCTATTTAATGTCTTCCAAGGCAATGTGTTTCCACTGTTGAAAGGTTTCCTTTAAAGACATTATTAAGGGGTGTCTTAGGAAGAAGGGCTGCCCGTTTCTCCTCCCTCTCTCCCCTTACCTGAGGCCACCCCTAGTGATCTAGATTGTAGGAATCTTCCATGATCTTTGGGGATGTTTCTTTACACAAGCGTGTGTTCCCTCTCTGTGTTCTTCTTTTACACAGAAATCCTCATGCCATATATTACCCTTTGTTCTTCTCACTCATGGATCCACCATACAGTTCTTTCTGTGTAGGAACTAGAGTATCATTGTTCTATTTTTGAACATAGCATGAATTTTTTTGGAAGTGGATGTACCATGACTTATATAACTTTCTATGGATGGTTGCCTGGCTTGCTTCTGATATTATCTTTGCTTTTAATACTATGATATTTTGTAAGTGTGCATATATGTCTTTAGGCTAAAATCTTAGAAGTGAGATTGTTGGGTTGGGGAAAATATATGCATAATTTTGATAGACATTGAGGGTTTATGAATTTGATTTTTCCCTCCCATAGGAATGCTGAGATAGATTCTCCATGGCTAACATAACATGGCGGGGTTGGGGCTCTGTTCATCACCCCTGGGCTGCAAGCACATCCCTAGATCTTACTAGGTAATCAGAGATGTAGCTAGAGTAACAGCCTTACCATTCTCACTGACAAGGCATATGGTCCAACTTACAATTTTTACCAAGGGGTTATGAATGGAACTAAATGCCAAGTTAATCACTTAATGAGACAGCTTGTGAGTGTAAACTCAGCAATGACAGTTGTACAACAAGGTAATGTACGTAATTCCCCCTAAACACAGCTGAAAACAATCAACTTGATATGTGTGTAATTTACTGCAATTAGAAGACTTAGAAAAGGAAGAACATTGCGTGGATGCATGAATTCACCTAGGTGAATCACAAACTATGCGTACTAAAAAAGACCATCTCAAGGGGCTGAGGATTGTATGGCTTTATTCAGATATTCTTGCAAAAGCAAAACCATGGCAACCTCAAGTAGATGTGTTGTTTCCAGGGAGTGCAGGTTTAGGGAGGCTGTCTCCTAAGGAGCGGTGAAAAATTTTGGCACTTGATGGAATCGTTTTATGACTACATTTTGATGTGGTTTCATGACTGTATTAGTCAGAACTTGCAGAATTGTACACAAAGTATCTTTTGTTGTATAGAAATCACCCCTTAATTCAGATGAGGGGAGGGGAGGAAGAGAGAAGCAACGTCGGCTTTCCCTTGCTTCCCAAGGGAGATTTTCGGCTGAGCAAGGACAGCATGACCTGAGTGGTGCTTGCCAGTGGGCCTCCTGCCCAGTGACCACCATGTCACTTGCATTTCTCTCACTGTCCTCAGTGGCCCTGATGCCTCAGGGAACTGGCACTGTGAGGCTCTGTCTGGCCTGCCTTATGGATCATACAGAGACCAAGATCAGGGTTCCAGGGCTTAGTCTGGCCAACTAGTGTGTCACCTCAAGGCTCAAGTGTGTACAAACCTAGCTGTAGGGATCGGATGCCAGGGCTGCTTTGCAGGGCTGAGGCCTTGCCTGCAATTCTCTGAAGGTCCTGTCTTATTCCCATGTGGATCCATGGGCAATGAGTCAGTCTTGGCTGTGACAGATGGCGTAGGTATTTCTCTTAGCAACTGACTGGTATCTTTTGTCCAATACTGAGGACATCTATATGGGAGAAGCGGAGGGTCCACAGATAAGGGCAGGTCAGAGTCATGCACAGTAAGGACAATTGAGGAAAGTCGGTTCCTTGGATCTGGACTAGGGAACAGATGGAAAAGTCAGAGGAGGTCAAGAGGAAATGTCAGTATCTTCTGATCATTAGAGAACAAAGCAAAGAAACCAAAGCAGGAACCATTTCAGACACACACACACACACACACACACACACACACACACACACACACACACACAGGCACACACAGAGACACATACAGACACACACAGAGACACAGACACATACATACAGGCACACACACAGACACATAGACACACATATACACACACAGACACATACACACAGACACACACAGACATACATTCACACAGACACACACAGACACAGACACACAGAGGCACACACACAGACACATAGACACATACACACACAGACATACGTTCACACAGACATACACACACAGACACACACATAGACATACACACAGACACAGGCACACATACAGACATACATTCACACAGACATACACACAGAGACACACACATACACACATACACACAGACATACACACACAGAGGCACACACATAGACACATAGACACACATACACAGACACACACAGACTCATACACATAGGCACACACACAGACACACAGAGACACACAGACACACAGGCACACACAGACACACACACACAGACACATACATACAGGCACACACACAGACACATAGACACACATATACAGAGACACAGACACACAGAGACACATAGACACACATACACACACAGACACACACATAGACACACACACACAGACACACACAGGCACACACACACAAACACAGACACACACAGAGACATACACACATACACACACAGACACACACAGGCACACACACACAGACACACACACACACACACACACACACACACACACACACACATCCCTTGCAGTGGTTCTGCAGACCCATAATTCCAAGGGCATAGGAAGTAGATTTGAGAGGATTCAGAGTTCAAGGCCATCCTCGGCTACATAGCAAGTGTAGGTGACATGGGTCCCTGTCTCCCCACCACCCTCCCAAGATAAGCAAAAACAAAACAAAACCTAAAAACAGAAAATGAGGAAAGCCAGCAAGATAGAAATACCAACTGTTGGGACAATGTGGAGAAATTTGGGTTTACATTATTGGTGAGGGTGCAACTTGGTGTAACTATTGTAGAAAATGGTGTGTGGCTCCCCAGAAAATTGAAACAGAGCATTAAAATCACCCTATTATCCAGCAGTTCTACTTCTGGGTACAGAGCCAACCAGTTTAAATGCAAGGACTCAAAGGCTTGTCTGTACAGCCATGGCCAGAACATTCATATAGTTCTTCATAAGGTTAAAAACCACCCAAGTGTCCATTGGCAAATGGATGAGTACATACAATGTGTTCTATCCACAAGTCAAGTGCTTTCAGCCTTTTAAAAGAGAAATTGGGTCAGACAATGGTGATGCATGCTTTTAATTCCAGCACTCAGGAGAAAGAGGCGGGCAGTCTGATCTCCGTGGATTTGAAGCCAGCCTGGGCTACAGAGTGAGTTCCAGGACAGCCAGGGCTACACAGAGATACCCTGTCTCAACAAACAAACAAACAAACAAACAAAAACAAAATGAAAACCAGAGAGAGACAGAGAGAGAAACAGAGACAGAGAGACAGAAGCAGACAGAGACATGTGCTGTAGCGTGGTTAAACTTGAGGGCATGACAGTAAAGAGAAGTAACCAGTCATAGGAAGGATACAGAAGAGCATGGATGGGGCTGTCTGAGCAGGAGGAGGCAGGACACTCCCCCACCAAACATGTGAGTCCACCACTTTTCTATTTACCCTCACTCGAGATCTTAAGAGCACCAACAGAATCCAGTTAGATTCTTTTCCAGTCTGCAACCCTCAAGGCTGCTAGCCCAGTCCCCACTGGAATCTGTGTTCTCTTCTGAATGCTCCTGAGCTGTTTTCACTTCTCTTGGCCTCCTGGTCTCCAGACTTGCATCAGAATGGCTTGGTAATCTGTGCTTACAATATTGAAGGGCTTTTCTAGCCCAACCTTGTGAATTCTTCCACATTCCATACACCCAAGGACACACAGCTAGGTTTACGACCGCAATAATCCACTGTTCTTTCTGAGTGTGTATTTTATGTGTATATATGTGCCCTGTGTGCATGCATTCCTGGTGGTTAGGAGCTACGATGCAGATGCTAGGCACAAGGTCTTTCACAAGAACACTCGAAGCCTTTGACCTCTGAGCCATCTCTCTAGCTCCAGTCTGACTTCTCAGTACCAGTTTTCTGTGTGGCTTATTTTTCTCCTTGTTTTGACAAAATGCCTGACAAAAAGAAGCAGCTAAGTGTGTGTGGGTGTCATGGTGGCTTACAGGTCGAGGGCACACAGTTCATCATCGTGGCACAGGCTTGGTGACAGGAATGAGAGGCAGATAGTCACTGGCAGTCAAGAAGCAGAAAGTAGACAGGAAGTGGGGTTGGGGTATAAAAACTCCAGGTTCATGCCCAGTGATCCACAGCCTCCAGCTTGCCTCTCTCTTCTTAAAGTTCCACATCCTTGCCTTGCTAAGTGGCACTGCAGTGGGGGACTGAGAGTTCAAACAGGTGAGCCTGGGGGGGGGGCTTTCCATATCCAAAGCATGATAACTCAGGTGTTTAGATTGCACTTGTAACATATATAACATGACATTCTAGCGGGGTTCCGTCATCACCTTGCATGAAATGAATTCATATTTGTAAAGTGAACCATGAGCATTCACTCTACACTGGATTTTTAAACAGACTGCAAAATAGCTTAATATCATTTAAAGTTGTTTTGTTCTCAGGCCAGTCATAAAAACTCTATTTTTAGATTTTTTTTTTTTTTTGTATTCAAGATTTTGGATAAAGGGTTGTAGACTTTGGGAGTGACAGCCTAGTCTGAAATAATAGAACAAACTTAGATTATCAAGTGTACAACTTTGGTTTATTTTGGAGTGGCTGAGAATGTCCTACATTCAGCAAAGATTCCAAAAGGATGATGCGCGTCTGACTCTTACAATTGATGTTGGTATCAGCAGCCTAAGGGGATTGCATTTTAGTGTTTTGGAGTGTATGTGGACATTCCCAACTATTAGGTCATAGTGCTATGGTTTTGATTTTTCTTTTAGAGATCTTAAAATTTATTTTTATTTTATGTGTATGAGTATGTTTGCCTGCATTTATGTTCTCACAGGCAAGAAGAAAATATCAGACCCTCTGGAAGAGGAGTTACAGACAGTTACCAGCTGCCACATGGGTGCTGGGAACTGAACTTGGTCCTCAGGGAGAGCAGCCAGTGCTCTTAACTGCTGAGCTATCTCTCCATCCCCTATGTTTTGGTTTTTAGAAAGGAAAAAAAAAGAATAATTCTACTCCTAAAGCATTTTGCATCTGGCTATAGATACATGCTACTTGCAGTCATATTTCTTTGAAAATGGGACACAGATTATCCCCCCAAATCCACTACAGTCTCAAGCTTTTATCTGATGACCAAATAGAGTACTCTATATAAAACAAGCATGCTGTGTCCTTAATAATAAGTGTCATGGTTTGACTTTTATAGGCTCATGCACCAAGACCTTGGGTACTGCTCATGGTCCCAGGAAATGATTGCATCCTGAGAGCTGTGTTCTAATCGGTGGGTTAAGCCCTTGATGGGCTTCTAATATGATGGTGCAGTTGGGAGGTGGTGAAGAGCAAGGGGCAGGGACTCATTGGAAGAAGTAGGTTCCAAGGGAGGATGTTTGTGGAAGACTGTCTCCTGCCCCATCCTGTATTTCTTCTCTCTGCTTCCCGCCTGCCGAGAGGTGAGCAGCTGCTGCCACATGCTCCCTCTGCCACAGTGCCTTCCCTCAGTGTTGGCTCGTAATGGAGAGAACCAAGGACTGTGGACTGAAATAGCTCTGAAAACTCCGACCCAAATCAATCTTTCCCTCCTCAAGTTGACCACATTGTGTATATTTGGCATAGTGTAGAAAGTGACTAACAATGTGGACTGAGTGATACAGAGTCTCAGGTCAGTAATGCCTGTTGTATGCTTCATACTGATACTTTATAGCCAAAAGTTCCCTTACAGTTTAAAATACTTTTAGCAACAGAGGAAATTACATTCTTGTGTCTTTAAAAGCGTATCTTAGGTTTCCCCTGGCTTTAATCAGAGCCCCTGATCAAGTTACTTCAACTCTGTGGTGGGCAATTTTCTGTGTCAACTTGCCTTGACCACTGCGTCTAGTTATTTGGCCAGCAATGATTCTAGCTGTTTATTTGTGAGCATGGCTGGATAGGGCTGACATTTACTTTAGTGGACTTTGAGTAAAGCAGAGTGTCTCCCTAAGCTGGGTGAGTTCACACAGCTAGCTGAAGGTTGGAGACAGGGGCCTTCCTGCCCAGGAAGAAGGATTTTGGCCAACAGGCAGGTAGCCTTTGGAGAATTGTAACATCACCCTTCATGGTCAAGCCTGCTGGTTTGTTCTGCAGACTTTGGGATTGCCAGCCTATATATCACGTGAATCAATTCCTTAACATAAACCCCCTCCCTCCTGCCTCCCTCCCCCTTCCTCCCTCCCTCCCTCCCTCCCTCCCTTCCTCTCCTGTCCTCCCTCCCCCTCTCCTCTCTCTCTCCCTTCTTCTCTCCCTTCTCCCTCCCTCCCTCCATCCCTCCTCCAATCCTTTCTTCACATTATATTGGTTCTGTTTCTCTAGTAAACCATGACAGATGTACTATCTGGACTTCAGTTTTTCTTAATTTGTGGAAGAATATTGTAAAAGACAATTTCCAAGGTTCCCTCTAACATTGAGATGTTATTTGGGTCTAAATACTTTGCTACTTGGAAGGTGACAAGGATGTTTCAGGCACAGCAAATTGAGAGGATGAGGTGGGAAGTGAGCAAGTCCTAGGGGAGGGGTCAAGACAGTTGGAGCTGTGTGAGCCTGGTGGTATCTATGTGGAGTTGTCCAACTGCCATCTGATTAGGCTTGGTCCCAGGGTGATGGGGACCCATGAGATGCCAATAAAAGTTGCTGCTCAGTATAGGGCCCATTGCATACTCCAGCTGGGAGGGCCAGCTTCCTGTAATCAACCCTAATGGAAACTCAGCAGCAACCATCTCTACTTGAGTGGAGTGAAGTCCCATCTCCAGGGTCTTGGTGCTCTGCCCATGCTTCCCTCCTCATTAGATACAAATTGCATGGGGCTGGAGAGATAGCTCAGAGGTTAAGAGCACCGATGCTTCCAAGTTCAATTCTCAGCGACCACATGGTGGCTCATAACCATCTGTAATGAGATCTGATGTCTTCTTCTGGCATGTAGGCATACCTGCAGGCAGAACACTGTATACATAATGAATAAATAAATCTTTAAAAAAAACCAAATTGCTGGGACAAAGTAATTCTTTAATGTTCACTGTGGCCTCTGGGGGGTTTGGTGACTCGCTGGAGCATATACTAGACTCATAAAACCAGGCCCCAAGTTTGCTTGGTATGAACTCATGCAGAATAGGTGGTTCAAGTGGGAGTTTGAACTGGAGACATTTGCTATCAATAGTCCCGACAACCACTGCCATAACAGTAGCATCTGGGTTCCAGAGCTGTGCCACCCGACAGAAGTCATTGGCCACATGAAGAGCAAATTCAAGCTAAAATTAGTTAACATTGAATATGCTAGAAACCTGAATTCTCGGTTTTTGTTAATTGCTCAATAGCCATGTGTACCTTGTAGTTTGTTTTGGGACATGATGATTGAGTCATGCAGTTTCACAGATTCACAAAGCTGTGTTGTAATGGAAACGATTACCTTGGTTACTGGGATACAGATTATTGGTCCTTGTAATAAGGTTGAAGAACTGACTCCAGATTGCAGCACATAAGAAACAGAACTGTGGTTCAAAACCATGTCCAGTGGGCTCTTTGCGGGTTCATCAGTGGATAGGTTTGGTTTACCAAGAACATGCAGGAACTTTCCCTCTCTGTGGGACAAGGAGGAACCTGGGTAAAAACGAGGAGAGAGACTCAGTGAGTGTGGGGAGCAGTCAGTAAGCATGAGGACCGTGCCACCCACAACTTTTCCCGTCATTTGGCAGTGGGAAGCACTGGTCCTTGATAGGGCTGACTGAGGGCAAGAGAAGAGGAGGAAGATTTCAGAGTTCTGAGGGGGTGAATGGGGGATGATAAGGAGGAAAGAGACAGAGAAGTAATCGAAAGACACAACATCAAGACATTTTTCAGCCTTGCTAACAGAATAAGGTTAAAGCCTGGGATGGGCCAACATGGAAGGGCAGCCTGAGGCACTTACCTGCCTGAAGAGGGCACCATCTTCCTGTCACTGGTGAGCTTTGCTTGGGGATCATATTAGCTTTCTGTCACCAGAATCTGTATGAAGTGTTCTTAATTATAAAAACTAAAAAATTCAACTATATTAGAAATAGCATGGTATATTTCTCCCATAAAAAGCAAGTGTCAGGGCTGGAGAGATGGCTCAGAGGTTAAGGGCACTGGCTGCTCTTCCAGAGGTCCTGAGTCAGTTCTTAGCATCCACATGACAGCTCACAGCTATCTGGAACTCCAGTTCCAGAGGAGCCAACACCCTCTTCTGGCCTCCACAGGCACCTGCATGCATGTGGTGCACATATATACATGCAGGCAAACACACATACACATAAAATAAAATAAATCTAAAAAAAAAAAACCCACAAAACCCAGACATTCCCTCATGGAGCAATGTGAATGTATTTAATGATACAAAATACTATACCTAAAAATGATTAAAATGATAAATTTCATGATACTTGTTCTTTACCAACAAAACCAAGAAACTGCAGAACATACATCACTGGGTCACTTTGGTCCATAAGCTGTGTGTTTGTGACTCTGGGCAAGGGTGATGGATCCTGCTGGACTCTCTGCCTTGCTGTGTGGTGGAACCCTACAGACCACAACCCACAACAGAGAAGTCAGAGCGTGCAGTGGAGGAGCCCGGACACCAGAACGTGTTAGAATGAGCAGGTGGTTTCCATGTGCAGTCAACAGTGAGGGCCTGGCGTGTGGAAGAGGGGATGCGTAGAAGATAGAGATGGGAAGTGAGTCTTTCAGGAACCTCTGTTGGTGGCATGTGAGGGACACAAGTCAGACTTGAGACTAATGTGGTGATGGTGCCCTGGACTCTCTCTGGGTCCAGACTGGAGCTTCCACTTCTGGGTGCAAAGTAGGGAGCAAGCTTCTCCTACCTATGTTGTTATGTCTTCATGCTCCTGCTCTGTGGGATTCGTGTTGCACACATGTATTATTAAAGCACTTATCACCATCAGTAATGTTGTAGGAATCAGCTTATCACTCAGTGTCCACCCCCACTCTACTACCAAAGAAACGAACAGCTCTTCTTGGAGGAAGGAGAGCATCAGAGATACAGGTTTGTAAGCCAAGCTGTCCATCAGGGCAAAGACTAGACTATACATGTGTAAATACATAAATATAAAAATATAAATATATAAATGTTTTAGCCCAATATAACCAAAGTACTTACTAAATATGGACAGCTGATATCCAGACCTCCACATCTTCTAGGGTCTAGCCTGAACTAGCAAAGGCAATCTGAACACCCAGCTCTTGTCACAAGAATACCAACAATATGAAAGATCAAGCCAGCATTTGCTCTCCCAAACCTAGCAGTTCTGTAGAAATGCTTGCCAATGAGAACTACCTAGATGAGCTCTGGGATGCAGAAGTTAAAAAAGTAGCCATACACCTCATCAAAAAATCCAAGGGGTTTAAAGAAGACACAAAAACCAGCTCAATGAAACCAAGGAGAAAGAACGTAAGGAGAATTAACTCCCAAGTGATGCCCAAGAAATACGAATGCTTATTTCAAATCATATTTTGACCCCAAAATGTTAAAAGTCCATGAATTATCAAATATTCAGAGAAGCGCCTTTGAGAAGGCAAAGCCCCTAGGCATTTCTCAGAGGGAAAGGTTTTCATTAAAGCAGAACGTATTTATGTGTACTAAAAATTAGACACAGTTCTGAATAATTCAAGGGGGAAGTGAAATTCCATTCCCTGCTGAATGTGAGGTATTTTAAAGTAAGGTGAGCTCATGTCTAAAATATTAGCTTAATATGAGAGCAAGCCTCTTTGCAGCACCCGCTGCTGCTCACCCAGCTCTCCTTGGAGTCACAGCAATGGTTTGTAACACAGTTCTGTGCCTCTTTGATTCAGCGGCTTTGGATCTGTCTCGAATGAACAGGTGCTGATGGTTTATTGCCAACTCTTTCACAGGCTAAGGTGTGCAGAGGGAAACTTGGATGGACTCCTGGCAATTTAACACGCCCTGTTGGCCATGTTGGAAAATGTTGGGAGTGTGCTGGAGGTCAGATTCTACATGGGGTCGGCTCTTGGGGTGAGGATCTGGGGAGACTAGGCTGCCTCAGGAAACTCAGGCTGACTAACACAGAATTGTGGGAATGATATCGACCTAACCAATGAAAGGTTCTGTGAAAATGGAGCTAAGGTAGTGGTGTCTTTGTGGATAGGGTTTTGTTGTTGTTGGGTTTTTTGTTTTGTTTTTAAGAGGAATCCGCATGTACTCTTGTTACCAAGTTATAAACAAGAGGCCAAAGGGATGCCTAGGTGGTTAAGAGCACTGACTGTTCTTCTAGAGGACCCGGGTTCTTTCTAGCACCACATGGCTGCTCACAACCACCTGTAACTTAGTTCCAGGGGATCTGCCACCCTCTCTTGTCTACACTGGCACTGGGTACAAATACACGGTGCACATACCTGCAGGCAATCCGCTCATAGAAACAAAACCTCAACAGCCTCCTGGACCAAGAAAAGGATCACTCAACGTATTCCCTAGACTTCATGTTGCTGGGACCAGATACCCAACAAGGAAAAGTGAAGAGAGAGAGGTTTCTTTTGGCAGGGCATATTTGGGCACCTGTCTACACTCTCTGTGGCCCGCCATTCCATCACCACGAGCTGCTGGTGAGCAGAAGGGGGCTGACCTGTCTTTTGCCTTGAGGCATCAGCATCCATGTTGGGGGCACCATGGAGCCGTTCTCCAATCCCGCTGCTACCGTCAGGTGCAAGGCCAGAGGAATTCAGGTAGAAGAGAAGTCAGACTGGCAAGTGCTGGGACATCCATCGCTACTTTCTTGTGTGAGGAGGGAGTGTTGGGAAGAAGGGCAGTATGGACGACTTGAACCATGGTTAGAGAGCGAAGGATTCTCCAGTAGATAGTGAGTTTGGGTTTGATCTGTCAACGCAGAGACATGTGACAAGATCACACTATCGTGTTGAGATGAGTCTGGCTGACATCAGAAAGAAAAGCAGTTTGAAATAGGAGGGCCAGGGCAAGCTTTAGGGGTAGACTTTGTGAAAGTCTTTATTTGTTTGTTTCCTCTGGCTGCCGAGGTGCCACCTCAGGCAGCAAGTTGTGTGCTGCTCTTGGTGATGCAGAGGAGAATGTTAGTGCCATCACAGAGTTTGCCTTCACCCTCCAGCACAAGCCGAATGAACGTTTCGCCCATTGAGAATGGGTTTCTTCAGTTTGTTAGAGCAAGGTGATGTGCCAGGATTGAAACTTAGGTCTTTTCGCTTTCTAGAGCTTACTGGACCTTTCTATGCTCTGGGCTGGCAGGAGATTTGAGCTCTCTTTCTAAAAATATTAAGGATATTTCATTATTATTTGTTAGCTGTGTATATGAAGTGTATGAGTGCACATACCCATAGAAATCGGGGGAAGGCGTTGGTGGTTGTGAACCACAAACACCAGTCCTAGGAACCGAACTGAGGTCCTCTAGAAGAGCAAGTGCTCTTAACCTCGGAGTGTCTCTCTAGCCCAGGACGTTACATCTTCACTATGTTTTACAGGCACATCCCTCTTCCTAGGTACCAAGGACATCCTTTTGGTCCTGGGTCTCATCCCCACGAACCCTCCAGAAATGTCACAAGGTCTCTTTGGGTCATTCACCACACTGACTGTCTTCTGCACTTGGGAACTGGTGCATTCTGGGATCACAGTCTGGGTCTGGCTGAGGCTGTTGGCTTTCATTCTGGGGCCCTGCTGGCACAGGAGTCCAGCCAGCATGGAGCCTGCCTGCCTCCGGATCCTAGCCCAGTCTCTCACAGACTTAAGAAATGTACTCACAAGGACTCTCCTAACCCTCTTTGTGGTTCTCTTGCTGCGCTTTGAAGCCGTCTTTTCCTTCTCAGGTTTAAGTACCTGGAAACAAAATCTAGGAAGGAAGGATCTTCCTGGCAACTCTGAAGTCACAGAGTGCTGCTGTGGCAGGGGACACTGAGTCAGCTGGGGAAACCCACAAAAAGCAAAGGAAGGCATTGAATTAATAGTCCAGCAAAGAGCTTTCCATGATGCTGCCTTCACGTTACTGTTTGTTTTCAGAGCCAAAAGGGAGCAGAAGTTTGGATCTTGCAAGATGGAGGTGGGGGAAGGAGGGAAAGCCAGGCCCTGCCTGGTGGTGTCAGCTTTCACCAGCTGGTGGTGGGAAAGTGTGGGCTAAGGGAAGGCTTTCTGGTGGCTGCCCACAGAGCAGAAGTAGGGAGAGCAAGTAACAACACACACGGGCAGCAGATTGTACACTCGTCATGTTTCTAGGAAGGTGCTAATGAATATAGCATAAAAACTGTCTTTTCAGCAGCTCACAGCCGCCGTCGGTGACTGAAATTCCGCCTGGTCACTTCCTTGTCTCTGACTGTCTCCCACAACCCTCCCCAGGCCTTTGAAGAACTCTAGTCCTGGCTACTCTTATTTACAAAAAGTACTGTGCCAGAACTACCCATGACATAAGTGTGCTTTCTGTCTTCATCATTTAAAGAAAAAGAAAGTTTAGTTTGTGTGTCTGTGGGTGTTATATGCCGCATACATGCAGATGTGGAGTCCAGAAGAAGGTGCCAGGTTCCCTTGGCTCTGAAGTTACAGGTGTTTGTGAGGACCCTGATGTGGATACTGGGAATGGAACTCAGGTCCTCTGAAAGAGCAGGAAGTGCTCTTTCCTGCTGAGCTGTCTCCATTCCTGTGTCCTCTTCACTTTTTTTTTTTTTTTAAGATTTATTTATGTATTATGTACAGAAGAGGGAGCCAGATCTCATTACAGACTGTTGTGAGCCACCATGTGGTGCTGGGAATTGAACTCAGGACCTCTGGAAGAGCAGTTGGTGCTCTTAACCTCTAAGCCATCTCTCCAGCCCCCTCTTCACTTTTAAATGATCAGTTCAGTGGCATTTAAGTGCCGTAGTTGCACAGTCATTACCTGTCCTGTCATAGCACCGCTCATCTCCAGAACTGTGTTCATCTTCCCAAACCATCGCCACAAACGACACATCACCCAATCCATAGCCACAAACAACACATCACCCAATCCATAGCCACAAACAACACATCACCCAATCCATAGCCACAAACAACACATCACCCAAACCATCGCCACAAACAACACATCACCCAAACCATAGCCACAAACAACACATCACCCAAACCATCGCCACAAACAACACATCACCCAATCCATAGCCACAAACAACACATCACCCAAACCATCGCCACAAACAACACATCACCCAAACCATCGCCACAAACAACACATCACCCAAACCATCGCCACAAACAACACATCACCCAATCCATAGCCACAAACAACACATCACCCAATCCATAGCCACAAACAACACATCACTGCTTCTCCTGCAGTTTCTGGATGCACTCTACTGCTGCTGTTGCTGCGTGGTGTGGATGTGTGTGTGTGTGTGTGTGTGTGTGTGTGTGTGTGTGTGTGTGTATTTCACTACTCTTAGCACTTTATGGGAGGGACATTATGTGGTTTTTGTGTGTGTGTGTGTGAGACGTGATTATTTTAATCTTCATCCCCTGATAGCATGTATCAGAATTTCTGTCCTTTTAAAATATCCCATTATATGTAAACACTGCATTTTGCCTATCCATTCATCCATAGTCAGGGATTTGGGTTGACTTAATGCTTAAACTATTGTGATAAATACTGCTGTGAATGCAGGCATATAGATATCTCTTTGAGATCCTGATTTCTATTCATTTCAGTAAATGCTTAAGATGGATTGCTGAAATCCATCATAAATCCATTTTTAATGTGTGTGAGAATACCATGTCTTCCACAGCAGAGACATTATTTTATAATTTTACAATCACCAACAGTGTCTCTAAAGCTAAGGCCTGTGCCCTGGAGAGCAGCCATATGAATGAAGTAGGACGAGGAACATACAGAAAAACTGTAAACCACAAAGACAGGCAAACACCACGCTGTGTGAGGCACAGGTGCAGTGACAGCCTAGGAGGGATTGGGGTTGATCCTGGCAGGTGTGTCCTCCCTCAGTACGGTCTAGCTGTTGCTCCTCATTAGCCAGGGTGTGAGGACCTTGCCCCTCAGCTCCTTCCTAACAAGAGGAAGCAGAATTGTTAGCCCGATGCATCATATCCTCAGGAGCACTGGGGGTACTGGGAGATGGCCAAGCCCAGAATCTGCTTTCCAGGAACGTGCAGCATGGTGGTGATGCTGAGAAAGAACAATATCATTTCAGTGCCTTTCCAAAATGCAGCTATTTCTGTGTCCTGGCAGATGGCCCATAGTAACACTCTTTTTTTCCTTTGCTGACTAGAACCAATTCCTTTAAAGATGAAATTCTGCCTAAAGGGCACATTCCTCACTCCTTGCATATATATCCATACATACATTCTAGAAGAGCAGAGACCAAATGCTCATTGTGCACTGATGATATACAAGTTCTAGAGGAGAGAGAGAGAGTAGTGTAAGAGAGGGCAGGTGGACATGGGGATGGTTCTGGAATGGGTTGAGAATGGGCCAGGTATGAAGGGAAGCTTCCCCAGGTATGGATTAAAGATTCTCCCAGTATGGATTAAAGATTCTCCAGGTATGGCTGGAAGATTCTCCAGGTATGAAGGGAAGATTCTCCAGGTATGGATGGAAGATTCTCCAGGTATGAAGGGAAGATCTCCAGGCTTCTGCAAAAGAGTAGCACAAACTTGGTTCATTGGGCACTGGATGCTGCTGGGAGTAAGCAAGAGGAAACTCATCCTGTGGCCCAATCAGCCACACAATAATGAGTCCATATATTGAAATTAATCTTAGAAAATGTCATATAATCTGTTTTGATCGTATTCCCACCCACAGCTTCTCTCGGATCACCTCCTTCCTTACCCACCTCACTCCATGTCCTTTCCTATTATTTTTAAAACCCATCAAAATCATTTGTGCTGCCCATACATTCTTGCATGTGACCATCCACTGGAGTGTGGTCGACCTACCAGGGCCCACACCCTTGAAGAAAACTAACTCTCCCTTTCTTGGCTGTTATCAATTACCATCAGGAGATAGGACTTTCTGTCCACCTCCCTCCTTCGTGCTGGGGTTTCTGTCTGGCTTGACTTGCCCACGGCTTGTGCATATGTTCACAATCGCTATAGATTCGTATGTGCAACTGCGCTGTTGTGTCCTAAGAACACTTTGTTGGAGTCATCCACTGCCTCCGGCTTGTACAGTCTTTCAGTCCCCTTTTCTGTGGTGATCTCCAAGCCTTGGGAGGAAGGGGTGTGATTCATTTCTTTATAAAATATTTTATGTATATGTGTACGCGTATGTGCCTAACTATGTATGGGCACCATGTGCATGCAGGAGAGTGGGAAGGCCAGAAGAGGGTGTCAGATCCCCTGGAACTGGAGTTACAGGAGGTTGTGAGTTGTGTTATGGTTGATGGTAATCAAATCCAGGTCTCCTGCCAGAGAAGTAACCCCTCTTTTTTTTTTTTTTTTTTAATTAGCTGAGGATCGAACCCGGGCCTTTTGCTTGCTAGGCAAGCGCTCTACCACTGAGCTAAATCCCCAACCCCGAGAAGTAACCACTCTTAACCTCTGAGCCCTTATATGTCCAGTTCTTAACATAATGCTGCCATCTATGTCCAGCCGACCAGGTGATGGGTGTGCTACACAAGCTCTCCTCCCTTCATCTTCACAGCAAAGCCATGAGCCTGTTTTTACCTACGTTAAAGTGCAGACTAGGAAGTTGACATGAGTGAGTGGCACAGAGCCTTGTTGTCTCTGCCTTACATTGGGGAGGTGTTATGAGGCATTCTGAGAGTCCTGGGCATACAGCTTGGGTGACTGAGAGTCCTGGGCATACAGCTTGGGATAGGGGACTAGGGAAAGAGAAAAGAGGATGTAAGGCTCCAGACCTCCAACCCCTCCCCACTCACCCCTTCCCCCTTATAGATTTATAATCTATATACAAGCCCTAGGAACTCCCTCTGCAGGGTGGAGGAAATCCAGGCTGCTCTGCTCTTCTGGGAGGTCCTTCTTGAGGTGGCCCTATCTGTTCCCAAGGCTTTGGCATTCAGGGCAGGGCATCTGGTGGGGAGGCCTGCTGGTAGAGGCCAATGCTATGAGTTTGGAATACCCCACTGTAGGTGGAAGGTGGGTCCTTGAACTGGGAATTGAGACTAGAGAAGGGCCTCCCAGCTGGGGGAGTTCGAGATGACCCAGGACCCCCAAGGTTGCTGCTATTGAGTGCAGCTTTGCTTGCCACATGCTAGGGTAGAAGGGCCTGGCAGATGAAGGCAAGACCTGCCAATTTCTGGGTTTCTCAGCACTGCAAGTCACAGAGCCAGGGAGGGTGTCTGCTGGGGGAGCTTGCTACTCTCCATCATCTGTCCTCTACTCAGCAGCTTTCTGTCCTAGCCCTTTGCCTGACCCACCCTTCCTTCAGGGACCCCAGCCCAGCAGATGCTTCTACCTGAGGTAGGCTCCCAGCTGCCACCAGCGCCACCTCCTGCTCTGTTACTTGTGAGTCCTGCTCTTCAGCCCCCAGCCTGGCTGTGCGACCCTCACCTGCTCCTGCAGTTGGTTTCTTAACAGTGGGGACACACACATACACACACACACACACTCACTCACCATAACCTGCAAACATGGGTTCAGTCAGCAGTAACAACCTGCTCTGTGTGATAACTGCAGATCAGCGGATTACTGGGCCGTGTTGATTCATCTCTTTTCTCCGGCATCCTTATTTAATTATTTATTTTTAATATTCCCCCATAGGCTAATAAATGTTGCAGGAAGCCTCTGTTGCCGGCTGCAGCCCGTCAGCTGCTTCCCTTTGCTATGTTCACCCACCCCTTTCCTACTTGACCCAGCAACTCCTCATCCTCTTGGTCACCCTGTTTCCTTCTTCCTGGTTGGTTATTATGGTCTTTTTCCTGTGGGTTACATCTTAGGATTAAAATTTACCCTCACCCCCTTTAGGCTCATTTGATAGGAGAAAGATGGTAAGCTTCTAATACACGGTAAAAGAAACTCACCTTCTTTCAAAACAAGGGATTTGAAGGGGCCCCATTTCTAGTGCGTGGCCCTACGCAAGCATCTGAGCTGCACGTGAACATTACTTTATGCCTGATGAGATGGAAAAGATTGATTTCTGCTTTTTAGATCATGCCCAAGGCCTGAGGATGATAGTCTGTGGCCCTGCAGATAAGGAAGGGTGACAGGCAGTCTCCACCCTGAGTACATTCTCTGGGTCCCTGTGCTGAGGATCAAGTGTGCATGGTGCAAACATTCTGACTTGAAACGAGTCCACATGGGGCAGCAGTGGAGTTGAGAAAGCATGCTTATGTCTCTGTTGTACCAGGCTAGCCCAATGCTTCACTCTGATTATACCCTCAGAAGCCAGCCACCCTCCCAACCTGCTCAGACGGTTTTGAGGACTCCCCGAGGTGGCCTCATTCAGTCCTTTCACTCTTTGTAGGAGGCGGGACCGCTGAGCAAGCGTGAGAGGAAGGGGCGGGCTTGCTGGGAAGCCACACAAAGCGAGTGTGCAGACAGAATCCAGGCTGGGCACACATTCCCGACGTTTTCATGACAGGGCTTGCAGAGATGAAGTAATAAAGGTAGCAGTCTAAGTCTCAGATTGACTTCAGGTGCCGCCTGGGCAGCCGAGGCAACTGGGTCGAGTTAATAGGTCCCACAGTTGGCACACACACAGGAAAGCACTGCCTTGCAAACAGACACTTGAATTAATTCTATTCGTCAAAGAATACTGCCCACTCCGTCAAGACCAAGATCAAGACCTCTCCCGATTTAGCCTCTGGAGAGCCAAGATGATGTGCCTGGATGTAAACATTCTTCTTTCTCCATTGTTCAAAGATTGCCTATTTTTATCTAGATTTGAAACCCACGTCTCCTTTTAATAAAGCCCAGCACAAAACACCATTATCTGAGTGAGCTGTTTGGCTCTAATCGTGTACGTTATGGACAGAATATTAATCTTTAACATGTTAGCTATGCTCACCTGCCTTACAGAGTAGGAGCTGAGAACTTAGCACCAATTCTCAGTGGTTGGAGTAGTGTTCTTGCTATTTCATCTAGATGGAAAAATGCATGTATCTGCCCTCACTGGGACAGATAACACCCGCTTCTCTGGCAGGGCAGGCAGGACTTGCAAAAATAAGGAAATCCTTGTATAATTCCTATGCTTCATTTCAGGCTGAATTTTCCCCACAAATCCTTTCCCTAGAAGGCAGTATTTGGCAGTTCCCAATGGCTTCTCTTTCTTAGCAACCACCACCAGGGAAAACAAATGGAGCTTAAGGAAATGGGTATCTGGGGTGGAGTAGGGATGACCTATGAAGCCTGAGCCCAGACATTGAATGATGCAAGCTTTGGTGTGTGTGGCAGGTGACCATCTTGAATGTTAGCCGTACCATCAAGACCTCCACACATTCACTAACTGCGAGAAGCAAGTGTCCCTTCCCCTTAGTTGGAATTCCTGTCTCCTTCTCCTTATGAGGTTCTTAGAGCTTTCATTTAACAGCTGATTTTATTACATCTGGCCTTGCGTTGGTCACTGTAACCATTATCTATTGTACATTATGTCTCTTTCCCTCAGGAGTTTGCACTTTCTGTGAGAATTGGACCTATCCCTTATCTCTGATTTCCTGGTATTCTTGTACTGTGTATGTATGTATGTATGTATGTATGTATGTATGTATGTATGTATGTGAGACAGGGTCTTATTGTGTAGCCCTGGACTCACAATGAAGACCAGGTTGGCTTCGAACTCACAGAGATCTGCCTGCCTTCCAAGTGCTGAGATTAAAGGTGTGCACCACCACATCTGGTGGTTTTATATTTTTAAATCATTATGTCCATTTCAGAGCCCTCCATGTAACCTGGCTTTTCTTAGCTTTCTTGGTCCAAGTCTGAGGTGTGTGTGTGTGTGTGTGTGTGTGTGTGTGTGTGTGTGTGTGTGATCACTAGACAGGGCTTTGAGGAGTCATCCCCTATCTTGCTGGCACAGGGCCAGCTGTTGAATTTGAGGTAAATCTCATGGTTATTTGGGCCTGTAGTTTGTTCATTTATAGAATGAGAAGATTGGGATCATCACTATCAGTTCTTCCTCCTCGTTTCTCACACTTGCTAACCCTGGATGGATATGCTGTCAGTAATACCCTGGGTAAGAGCAAAATGACTTAGGAAACATTCAGTGATGCTTATTGGGTGCCTACAGTGTGCTGAATTCTACTGTGGTCACAGCACTCTGTGGCAATCATGGTTTAGCTCTTTATCTCCCAGGGCTTCCATTAATTTGATGAGAAACGCCATGAACCAGTATACAACACATTAATTGCCTGGTAAAGGCTGTGAGCTACACAGCAGGGGGCTGAGATTGGGGATATGGGATGACATACAAGAATGCCTGTGTAGGCAGGACACATTTCTGTTGAGACCTAAACATCCTAGAGCCCCACCTTGTGGAGAGTCACACATGGAGCGTGCAAATCTGTGGCAGCACCAGTGCTGAGGTCCTGGGCAGCAAGATGGTACAGGAGGCTCAAATAGTGGCTGGAGGTTCGCCACAGAGCTCATGGTAAGGATGCTCTTGGAGATTTGGGGACTGGGGAATGTCCTGATGTGATTTATTTGCCAAAGGACTTCATTGGTCCCCAGATCTCTTCTCTGCTTGTCCCGCCTATACCATACTTCCTGCTTGGCTACTGGCCAATCAGCATTTTATTTATCAATCAATCAGAGCAGCACATTCACAGCGTACAGAAAGATATCCCCAGTAGCCTTGCTTTCATCGCCAGTAAAAGGGCGGTAATGCTACTCACAGGTGTTGATGAGCCAAGAAAATATGAAGAAGTCACATCAACAAACTGCATGTAGTCCTAGGGAGTGATTCTGGTGCTGAAACCACATTGCTGGTATTATGGCGCTTTTGTATGCTTGACTTCCAGAGCCACACCCTTAAAGAAAACTGACCCTCTCTCTCCCAGCAGCCCACCTCCCTCTCTATACTGGGTTTTGTCTGGCTTGCTCTTTCGTAGTTCTTGGGCATGCTTTCATGACCACTGTATGTTCGCATGTCAACTACTCTGCTGGGCCATGCTTTTGGTGCTTGTGCCTAGGACTGTCCTGGGATTAGGGAAAGGGGGAAATGAAAAGGAAGAGACACCTGCTCTCCTGGAGCCCATACAGGATGGAAGGGAATAAAATCTAAGCAGGCAGTAGAGAGGAGCAACATGGGTAGTGAGAGGTATGTTCAGAACAGAGTGATAATATGTCCCGTTTACATGCGGCATCGTGGCATGCCTTGGAAGGGAAGAAAGCCATGAACAGGCAATAGAACCAGGAATCATGGGCAGTGAGAGATGTGTTCAGAACAGAGTGATCATATGTCCTACTTACATGTTGCACTGTGGCTTTCCATCTATTTTTGGGTCTCAAACAAAAGGCCATGTATGTTTGTGGTAGCTTTATTCATACTCACTAGAAGAAGAGATCAACTCAGTAACTTTCTTCTGGGGAGTGGACAGAATGTGACGCATGAGTCCTCACACAAGTGCAACTTCCAGAAGACTGGATGTGGTAGGTGAGCCTTGGTGCACTTTGTGAGATGCAAGAATCATGACACAAAGTCTGAACACTGGATAGTGCATGGAAGAACATTCTAGAAAATACAAATTTGTAGATGGAAGCCAGATCACATATTGCTAGGGTCTGGGGCTGGTGCAAGTTTGGGACTCTTAGCACTGATTTATAGTCAAGATGATGTATGAAAGCGGTTGGCCAAAATTTGAAGAACTATAGAGTAAAAAATAGTTAAGTCTATATAATATAAATTATAGCATAATAGAAAAGGGGAAAAATCCTGATAAGAAAGAAATTCTAATCTAAATGACAAATGATCTGGTCATTCCAATTAAAGAGTTTTTTTTTATTTAAAAACATTTTCTTATTCATTTTACCTACCAACCACAGATCCCTCTCATCCCTCCTCCCGCTGCCCCCTGCCTTCCCCCGATCCTCCATCCCCTCCTCCAAAAGGGTAAGTCCTCCCATGATGGGACAGCAAAGCCTGGTACATTCAATTGAGGTAGGACCAAGTCCCTCTCCTTGTATCAAAGTTGAGCACGGCATCCCACCATAGGCAATGGGATCCAAAAAGCCAGCTCATGAAACAGGGATAGATCCTGGTCACAGTGCCAGGGCCCCTCAAACAGACCAAGCTACACAACTGTCTCCTGTATGCAGAGGGTCTAGTCTGGTCCCATGCAGGTTCCAACCTGTCAGTCTAAAGTTTGTGAGTTTCCAGGAGCTTGGTTTGTTGTCTCTGTAGATTTCCCCAACATGATCTCTTCCCACCTCCCTCTTCTCTTTCTTTGACTGGACTTCTGGAGCTCAGGCTTGTGCTTGGTTGTGGATCTCTGCTCCCATCAGTTACTGGATGAAGGCTCTATGATGACAGTTAGGATATTCATCAATCTGATTACCAGGTAGACCAGGTCAGGCACCCTCACCACTATCGCTATTAGTCTAACCTGGGGTCTTTCTTGTGGAGTCCTGGGAACTTCCCTTACCCCATAATATCCCCCTCTATCAAGCTGTAACTTTCATTGCCCTCCCTCTCTGTCCCTCCTCCAGCTTGACCAACCTGTTCCCTTATGTTCTCATCCCTCATCCCCTCCCTGTATTGCTTCCCCTCATCCTCAGTGGGAATGAGAAACAGGAGATCTCCATGACCAATTAAAGAGGTTTTGAGGGAGAGAATGGAAAGGAAGTGGGGAAACTGAGGGGCACCGTGAGGATTGGCACCCCTTTTATCAGGCAGTATGTGTTTATTAACAGATAGTTACAGGGCCCCTGCTGTGTGCCAGGCTCCCATAGAAACAGAGAAACCCCCAACAAGCTTAGTACACAGGTGTGCACATTTGTACTGCATTCTTGGAAAAACTTTTTAAAAACCCCAGACAACCTAAAGTCTAACAATAGGAAAGTTGGTGAGTAAATATGATTATTAAAAGTGATGAAGGGCACTCCTTTAACCCTTGGGAGAGAGAGGCAGGCAGATCTCTGTGATTTCAAGGTCAGTCTTGTTTACAGAGAGTTCCAGGACAGCCATGGCTACAGAGTGAAACTCTGCGATAAAGTATTTTCTCCATGTGCTTTGTAGGAAGAAACCCACAGCACACAAGCTAAAAAATGGCTTATGCAGCTCATCCTATGACTGTAAGACACCTGAGGAAACCAAGTGTCAACAAACTATCGGGTTGCTTTAATTGAAAATAAGAACCCAGCTATCCCCTTTCTCAGACTTATAAAGGAGTAAATAGCATTTCACACTTTTAGTAGCACATGCTACCTCAAAACAAAGAGGCTATTATTTATTGGGATAAAATGCAACAGCTCTCTACTTTATTTACAAAAGAAAGGAATAAAGCCCGCCCCAGGAGCTGTTGCTGTTGATGCTGTTTGGTCCGTTATTAAGTTCAGCACCACGGACAGCTACCGAGCCTCTGCTCCCAGCCTCTGCTTGTATACCCTACCAGTATTAAAGCGCATTACAGAGGGATTGAACTTGTAAAGCTCATTAGGCTGCAGAGAATCATGTTTTAGACTACTAGTTGAGAGAAAACGTAGGCATATTAAGCACCTCTGATTTGAAAGCAATTCTCTAAAACCCAAAACATTTAAAAATTAATATTTTTATTTTACATTTATTTGTGTGTGTGTGTGTGTGTGTGTGTGTCTAAGTGCATGCATGTCTAAGGTCATGTGTGAGTCTGGCCTATCTTTCTGTCATGTGGGTTCTTGCAATTAAACTCAAGTCTTTCGGCAATTGGCACTTTTACCCCCTGAGGCATCCTATCAGCCCACAAACCTCAGATACTTTGAGTGCTGATATGAGACCACAAGTAGAACACGTCACTTCCTGACCTTGTGATAGGTTGCAATAAAAGTGCATATGCGTTAAAGACATTGTGTGACATCACCTTTAAGTAATACACAAAAGGTGCATGCTAAATATAAACGAACCCCATGTTTAGACTTGGGTCATATTTCTGTGGCATCTCATTATATATATCCCAATCTGGAAAAAGTGCAAAATTGGAAACACTTCTTTTCTCCAACCATTTTGAATAAAGGTTGCTTTAACATATAAAACACTATAAAATAGGACCGAGTATCTAAATAACGGCAACTGTTACATCCTAAGATGCTAAAGCCAAGGAATGGATGGGTTTATAATCAACCACGTGTAAGTATATATAAAATTACATCATTAAATTCAACCGAACATTGCAGATACCATATATTTTCTCAGGAAAGTTGTCTACTAAAGTTGAAACTCGGGACTTTTGACTCTTTGCATGGTTACCACATTGAAGCCTTATTGGACAGGAGCATGTTGCTGTGTTCTCTAAGCTGGATGGCACATTCAGAGGTACAGTGTTAGACTATGCATATCAAAACTCGTGCAGCCTTACACAGCAGACTTGGTAGTTCAGGGAGATGGTAGGCATAATTTTCAATCTTTTAAAAGCCATTTTCCTTGTAGTGATATGAAAATCCCTGCAACCAACTTTACTTTAAAAAAATGACCATGACAAATATATATGGCAATCAGAATATAGTTTTCTTTATTTTTTTTGAAATATCATTTTTATTATTTTATGTGTATGGATATTTTGTCTGCCTATGTGTCTGTGTACCATATGCCTACAGTACCAGTGGAGGCCAGAAGAGAGCATCAGATCCCCAGGACCTGGAAGTGGAGACCATGTGAACCACCACTTAGGTGCCGGGATTGAACCTGGGTTCTCTGCAAGAGCATCAGGAGCTCTACCACTGAGCTATCGCTTCAACTCCAGAATGCAGTTGTTTTCTTTCTGTTCTCCCTTGATTCAGCCCTGGGGTGGGGTGGGGTGAGGGAGCCAGTTCTTCATTTAGAAGAGACACTTTAGCATTTCAATCAACCATTACACCATTGAAAAAAATAGAGTCCTTGCTAACCCAAGAGTAGTGACTGTTCATTGTTCTGAACTCAAGTCGGATGGGGGACAGAGGCTCTTGCCATTAATGTAGTAAGCTTGTGGTCTCCTAAAATGAGTAAGACATACAGACAAAGCACATGTGACTGCTGTAAAATTAAATGTACAATTGCCGCCCCGCCCCCATCTCTGGGGTTCCACATCTGTGGGCTCACACAACCACAGATGGAAAGTGTTTAAAAACCGCAGCTGTGCTGAGCACACACCAGCTCTTCTTGTCACTGTTCCCAAACAATATAAAATGCTAAGCACTTGCTTTATATTAGTGATTCTAAGTGACCTGTTGGTAGAAGGTAAAGTCAGCAACATGGCTGGGAGAGCCGTCACAGATACCGCAAGAAAACCCACAGAACCAACTAACCTGGGTTCACAGGGGCTCACAGACACTGAACTGACAACCACGGAGCCTGCATGGGACTGACGTAGGCCCTCTGCATACATGTTACAGTTGTGTAGCGTGTTCTATTGTGAGATTCCTAACAGTGAGAACAGGGGCTGTCTCTGACTCTGAAGCCTGCCTTTGGAACCCTTTCTCCTAATGGACTGCCTCATCAGCCTTAATAGAAGAGGAGGTGCCCAGGCTCGCTGCACCTTGACATACCTTGGCTGGCTGGTGCCCCTGGGAGGCCCACCTGTATCTGAAGAGAAACAAGGAAGGAGGAAGGGAGGAGTAGGTAGGGGAAGGGGTAGAAGACAAGTCGGGGGAGGAACCTGGAGGAGGGGAGGGAGGGGAAACTTTGTTTGGAAGAAAAAGAAAAGAAAAACATAACAGATGAAAGTATAGTCGGGCTGGTCCACAAGGAGAGATGTGCAGACTCGGGACTTGAGAAGCATGCAAACTCTTGTTTGGCATCTTGGGGAGGAGGGAGGAAAGAGTTGAGGGTGAAGTGGCCTGGAGCTGGATTTTGATGCTGTTGGTAGGAAGGATTATTTAATGGGGCAGGCGTGTTTTAAGCAGAGTGGTACAGGTATTTAAGTCTTTAACTACAGAGGGATCCTCAAAGCTCAGTTGTCGAGCTGTGAACCTCTGACTCTAGCCTGCCATCAGTCAGGTGACTCCGGATGACGAGGATGACATGGTGTTGGGTCTACTGAGTTTCTTGTTGTGTGAGAGCAGCTTTAGCAACACACTGTCAGAACAAGCACAGCTCACAGGAAACTGGAATCTAAGATGGGTGAAGAGATTATGCGTGAGTATCCAGATGCCGTCAGTCCATTTCATGATTCAAAAGTAGATATGCCAACCAAAGAGACTTCTAGATAAGATGCCCAGTGGTTAACGATGGGCACAGAAAGAAGAACCCAGTTCCCTCATTGCACCCGTGTCCTCTGTAGGGACATTTTGGCCAACAATGGATGCTTATGTTATAGTGATCCTATTAAATGTTAATACTGTTAAAAATCTCCAGTGTTGGACTGGAGAAATAGATGACTCAGCCACTGAGAGCCCCCCTGGCTGTTCTTGCAGAGGGCTCAGGTTCAAGTCTCAGCACTGGCATGTCTGCACAAAACCATTTACAACTCCAGTTCCAAGGGATCTGACGCCTCCTTCTGGTCTCCAAGGGTACTACATGTACATGGTGCACAGACATACATGCAGACAAAACATCCATACATATCAAATAAAAGAAATATGTTAAAAACAAGAAAAACAAAACCAAGCAAACACAACACAGCATTCTCCAGTGATTTTATGGGCATTTTTCACTTTCTAGAAGTCCTCTTGCTCCTTGTGGTTTCTGATGCTCTGGTTTTGTTTGGACACGTGATTCAGACCAAGAGCGCTCTTGGCTTTGCATCTTTATTTTCATCTCCAGAGAGTCAGAGGTGGTGCCCTTCCATGGATGGCCGTGTTTGTGAATTGCTTTCCTTGACTCATTGGAACACTCATATCCCAGCCTGGAGGGTTCAGCTTCTTTTTAAATGGCTGTCATATCAGTCTGCCTACATGTTGTTAGTGTTTGTGCCTGGAGGACAAATGTACCTTCAAAATGGAAACAATGAAATGGTGATTTTGGCATATCTTTCCTGAGTGAGGCTCAGTCCCTCAATTAGGCTCTGTATTGAGGTCAGGTTGTACCTCAGATGCTACTGGCATGCTGAGGACAATGGGAAGATGTGAGAGTAGGAAAAATGGGGACCACGAGGGAGGTGTGGGAAGAGCCCAAGATGTGGCAGCAAATGATGGATGATATGTGCACGGGAGTCTACATTCCCAGGGCACATGGAGTGGACCCAATTGTGTTAGAATGTCCTGGGGTGAAGAGAGAAAGGGATGTATAAGAAGACAAAACTGACTCAGGGCAGATTATAGGAAAGGACCTCCTCGCTTAGCTGGAAACACATGTATGCACAGGTGGAAAAGAAATGAATGGGAAAGAGAGATGTATTTCAGAATTCGCAAGGATGGTGGGGTCAGAAGTTAGGAAGGTGGGAGATAAAGTGGAGAGAGATGCTGCAGAAAGGGCAAGCATGCTGGCTTGCAGTTCTCAGCTGTGTGCACTGTGGTCTACCCTCATTGGTGAGAATGCAGTGCGAGATCCCAGGATGCTTGGATTAACAGGTGGCACCTTTCCCCTACACATACAGACCTATGATAAAGTGTGCCATATACATTTGGTCCAGCAAGAGGTTAGCAAATAACTAGCAGTAAAACAGCAGTCATAACAATGTACTCTAATGACAATCATCTGCATGAGATCTTTTCTTCTCCAAATGGCTTGTGTTATGCTTACCCTTCTGGCGATGGTGTCAGGTGGTGCCTTTGATGAAGGGCTGTGAGTGACGCAGACATGGCAACAGGCCACTGGACACATCTATGTTCTAGGTAGCACACAGTCTGATAACATAGACACCTACTAAGAGACTGGAGTGTGGGTAATGGGTAGACTGAAGAAAGGGAAGATCCAGAACCCCCAATGACAGAGTGTAGATGTAACAGTCTTTTTAAAATAAGAAACACAGAGCCAAATTCAGAGTTAAAAGCCCAAGAGGTTGGAGCAATAGCTAAGAACTGAAAACCTTACCCTTCACTGCTGCTACTGCCCTTCTCAGCAAGAGGCCTACTTCCTGTGTGTCTGTCCTTTTTATTGACTTTCTGTTCTGCCTTCTCATTGGTTGTAAACCCAACCACATGACCTCTTGTCACTGCCTGTCTGTACGACCTCCAGGTCTTCTATGGTTGGTATTGAGATTAAAGGCGTGTTTCTCCATGCTGGCTGTATCCTTGAACACACAGAGATCCACCTAGCTCTGCCTCCCAAGTGCTGGGATTAAAGGTGTGCACCACCACCACCCAGCTTCTGCTGTGGCTTGCTATTAGCTCTGACCCCTAGGCAACTTTATTTATTAACATACAAATAAAATCACATTTCAGTACAAATAAAATATTGCCATAACAGCTGGGATGGCACACAATTTTATCACATGACTAAAACCTGTACCCTATTTGAAACCTCTGGATGGTTTGTTTATGGAATTTTTCGTCTAATATTCTTAGATTATAGCTAACCTCCGGAAAAATAAACTAGAAAATAAAACATCATAAAAAGAAGAGATGGCTTTTATTTTTGTTTTATAATGCCACATGTGCACATGCATGAGCATGTGCACACACACACACACACACACACACACACACACACACACACACACACCTTTAAGACCATATGTATGTAAAGCCCCTTATATCCCATTTCTAACATGTACCTTATGATGGCTAGCAGCAGCCTCTTTTGAAATGGTTTTGAGATAAGTAATGAAGTAACAATACAGAAGCAAGGATTACATCTATGTGATTATTACATGTCTCTCTCTCTCTCTCTCTCTCTCTCTCTCTCTCTCTCTCTCTGTGTGTGTGTGTGTGTATTTATGTGTTGTGAGGATTTTTTGTTTTGTTTTGTTTTGTTTGAAATGGGGTCTCTCTATGTAGTCCTGGCTGAGCTCACAGAGACCCGCCTGCCTCTGCCTCCCGCGTGCTGGATTACAGGTGTGTGCCACCGCCTGGCTCTTGTGTGGTTTCTTACTCACCATTATTGCCATCTCCACTCTAAAGTGACTGTGTTTTTATTTCTTTGCAGGTCTTGTGGAGTAGCTGATTTTCACTGAGCAGCAATGGAGCATAATGAGTTGTTTTGCTGTGTGTCAAGACAACAGTTGGTTCTGAAATTTGTCTGAAGAGGTTCAGAGCAGTGTCTAGATGTGACATTGTCAGAGGAGGACAGGCAACGTGACGGCTGCCTGTTGCCCTGCGGCTTGAAGGGGGCCTGCATGGCCAGCAGCCCCCACAGAAGAGGAGACCATGAGCGTCCCACTGGCTCCGAAGAAATCCTGTTTCAGTCAGTTGCGAAATCACCAAGAGCGGGCAAAAAACACTAATGAGAACATTCTAAGCATGGGAGACACAAATGCTAATCGAGTCATGTTGGAGGTCAGCTCCTCACACGATGAGTCTGGGACACATGATCTGGAGGATGAGATTGGAAATGCAAATTTAAGCAGGCCACAGTACCACAGCCGCTCCCAGAAGGAGCCCCCGCAACCTCAGGGCTTTGGGAAAGGGTTTCAGGCTGGTTCCACCAGTCAGAGGGAATGGCATCCTTCCCTGGCTGTTCATAGACAATTGAGTGAAGAGCACACAGTGAAAAGAGGTATCCTTCAGACCCCACAGGGTGTCCAGGGACCAAGTCTATCCAGCTGGAGGAATGCAGCAGGTCAAGCCAGCCCAGAGGTTTCGGCTAAAAGGGATGCTGAAATTCCCCGGCACATTCCCAAAGACAAATTGGCAAAGACCCTTGACAATGAAGAGTTGAAAAGAGCAAGCAGCTCAGCAGCTGCAGCTGGCAGCATCAATCGGGAGAATCTGCAGGCTGTGCAGCAGGACACCTCAGCGCCACAGGGCCATGTGCCTGGGCGTGGGGAGGGGCCACAGGGGACATCAGCTGGTCACTCTCCAGGGACAATTCTTTCTCTAGGTGAGAGTACCTCAGAGGGGCAGTGTGTGCATCCTCCTAAACCATCTACCTCAGAAGCCAGGGGCTCCATCCCACCAGACACCGAGATGGAGGTGACTCATGGCTTGGATGTTTACAGCAAGTGCATTGCTCACCCAGAATTGACTCCCACTTCAGCACTGAAGGAAACACCCAGCCTCAGTCATCCAGGAGCGATTGTAGGTCAAGGAAGAGGGGAGCCCAAAGCAGAGCTCAAATATATCCAACCTAGGAATGAGCAGGGACTGAAGTCAGCCCAGGCACAGGGTCTGGGCTGTCATGAGAAAAAAAGTATGTCACCTGTGGAGAGGACAGAGCAGCGTGAGAAGGCACATCAAGAAACCCCGAGTCAACTCAACAGTGGCTGTCACCAGCTTGGAGCGGGAGAAGGCAGCAGCCTGGACGAAGCGATGGGAGTCAGTGCTGGTGTGGAGGGGTTTCAGCAAGCCACCCCTGTGCAGAGCACTGCTCCTGGAGAGGGCGGAACTAGACTCACTGGCAAATCGTCGCCCAGTGTAGGTAGGACAATGAAAGAAAGTGCATCCAGTGACTTTGCACCTGGCAATGGCCGCCAAGTGTCTGTTCTCCATGATGAGACAGAGAGCACGCCCTCCGAGGTCAGGAGGGAGGAGACGAGACGGAGTGGCGGGAATGTGGGCAGTGCCAAGGCATTGGCCTCAGGTCCTTCTGTGGAAGGGAGCAGAGCGGAGGCCTCTGAGCTCGTGGGCCCTCACCCTGACAACTTGGAAGTTGGAAGAAGCAGAGAGGCAGTGGCCCCTGTAGCTGAAAACGGGAACCTTCAAGAAAACCCAGCCCAAAGGGAAGTCACTCCAGCTGGAGGAGATTCAGCTTTCAGTACCCCAGCTCCCCTGCTCCCAGAGAGAGCTGTGAACTCGACTCACCAGCCTGCTCTTCCAGGCAGCAGTTCTCAGTTCAGTGTGGACATGGGGTCACCCGCCGTGGCCTTGCCCCCCGCTGACGGTGGGCAGGTGCTGAACACACCCCTGAAAGCACCTGACAAGAGCGCCTGTCCCAGTGGGGTCCCCAAGCCGCTCACACGTCCCAAGGACACACCTTCCTCCCAGGAAGCGACAGAGAAACTGGAGACAGATACAGCGGGAGAAAGAACAGAGACAAAGCCAGTCCTCATGCCGAAGCCCAAGCCTGTGAGGCCCAAGATCATCACGTACATCCGTAGGAACCCTCAGCCGCTGGCTCAGGGGGATGCCTCGCTGGTCCCTGTGGGGCTTCCATATGCCCCTCCTGCATGTGGCATGCCTCTTCCGCAAGAGGAGAAGACAGCAAGCCGTGACCTTCAGCCATCTGCCAACGTGTATGAGAAATTCAAGCCGGACTTGCAGAAGCCAAGGGTCTTCCCCTCTGGGCTGATGGTGTCTGGGATCAAGCCCCCAGGGCATCATTTCAGTCAGATGAGTGAAAAGTTTCTGCAGGAGGTAAGAGGGTGGGATTATAAAATAAGCTATACACTTGTATTTAAGTCTGTTATTTTTTTTTTTCTCAGTGAAATTTAAAAATAAAATGTCCTCTGTAAGTGAACTGTAGATGCTCTGGGACAGGTTTGTACCAAAGTAGATACTTGTGCCTGGAAGTAACTGTCTAGAACACAGTGTGATAGCCAGGTTGAGGTGGACCCAATATCTAACAAGGTTCATTTAAGTTTCTCATGAAGACATGGAGAATTAGACAAGGACCCATTTAAGTCAGATTCCATATTTAAATATATGAGTAGTGATCTATGAGCCAGGCCACAACAAGGAAAAGATAAACAGGGTGTTCAAACTGAACAGACTAATCCTTTGGTGGGGAGTATTTCACTTTGGAGAAAACCTTGTGATGAGCCAGGTATGGTGGTACACACTTGTGAGTCTAGCATTCGTGAGGCCAAGAAAGGAAAACTGAGTAACTGGACAACTGAGTGTAACCCTGCATCAGAAAATAAGTAGAAAATTGTACATTAGCATATGCAAAAACGACAGCATGAAAGACTAGGCTCTTGGTTTGAAATAAGGACAGTGGTTTTGGTTACGTTCTGTTGCTTGATTACTGTGCACTAAGCCAACCTGGGCTGGTTGTCCTGGGTCATACAAGAAAGCAGGCTGAGCAAACCATGAGAAAGCCAGAGAGCAGCATTCCTCCAGGGTCAGTTCCTGCTTTCCAGGTTCCTGCCTTGAGTTCCTGGCCTGACTTCCCGGCATAATGGACTGTGACCTTGAAGTGTGGGTTGAATAAACCCTTTCCTCCTCAAGTTGGTTTTGGCTGTTTTGTTTTGTTTGTTTGTTTTTGTTTTTAATCAAAGCAACAGACACTCGAACTGGCACCGTCTTTAGCAGGTGTCCAATAGCTGTTCTTTATGCCAGCCTGCTGCAGATCAAGGCGACGTCCGCACAGCTGAGCGGTGTTTGTCCAGGTCAGCAGGATCCTTGATGAAGGCTGGGATGGCAGCAGACACCTCAGCAAGTGGCTTCAGAGTCTCCTTCTATCTGAGCCCAGTCAGCTCCACTACTGAAAAGCTAGCTAGAGCTCTGGTTTTTCAGTATGGATTCAGGTTTGCTTCCATGCTGACTTGAGCTGTATGGCATGCCATCTTGTAGATGGAGCGTTACCGTCATCAGGAAAATACAGCTGCCCCTAGTTGTCTCCTCCTCTGTGAGTAACCCCCAATACATTCATTTCACTCACCAAGCAGGGTGAGCTGTAAGGAGTCATTTAAATTATTCTTGCGTGTGTGTGCTCTGCCTGCATGTGAAACTGTGCACCATGTGCATGTTGTACCCATGGAGGCCAGAAGAGGGTGTCGTATCCCTTGCAAGTGGAGTTACAGAACATCATGAGCTGCCATGAGGGTGCTGGGTCCTCTGGAAGAGCTGCCAGTCTTCCTAACCACTGAGCCATCTCTCCAGCCCCTTTCAGGAATCCTGTTGGGAGTCCATGATGCTGTGGTAGTTTGAGTGCAGATATTAATTTTATAGCTCTCTCAGAGAAGAGTCATGCAAAATGAGCCTCGGGAAAATGGGGCCGGGCAGAGCAGGAGGGGGCTATGGCAGGAGGAATTTGTTTGCATATATCCTTTGATTTTAGGACTCTGTTTGAAATCTGAGGAGTCTTTAGTTGACTCAGAGTTTTCTCTAAAAATACCCCAATTGGAGAAGGAGGTCAGCAGAACATTTGAGTCGATCGCTGTGTTCATAACTACAGAACCTGTTACGTTTTGTCATAAAGATGAAAGAAAAGTAGGATTCCCCTGCTTAATTAAAAATGCATAAACTAGACATGAAAAGCAAAATTTTCACCTTGTAAAAGAATTTATGCTCTTGTTACTTTTCTCTTTCTTGTCGCGGTGACAAAATGTCTGGTAGCTGGAACTCAGGATGCTGGAGAGAGGCTCAGTCCATCCTGTGGGGCTGCAGAGCCCCTGCAAGGAGCGGCTGGCTGTGGGAGCCTGTGGCTGCTGTGGACAGGATATGGACCAGGAAGCAGAGGAAACAGGTTGGGTGGGTGCAGCATTCAAGGTTCATCTGGAGAGGTGTACTTGTGTCATGAAGACCCTACCTCTTAGCTTTCAATAGTGCTGCCACCATTTTGGAATCAAGCACTTGGTACAAGAAAAGCCTATAGAAAACATTTCAGATGTTTGCAACCAGAAAAAGATTACCCAGCCAAACAGGGGATTGACATTGCTGAAATCACTAAAGTCACAGAGTAGTGGGCTCTGAAATGACCATTTCTAAAGAATCAGATCGGCACATTCAATCTTAAAACCCTTACTTAATGGAGATTTGAAGTGATGAGTGGCACCCAGAATTTTTAGAAAGAAGAGTCTAGAAAAGAAAAGTCAGAGATGGATAGCAATTGCATCTGAGCACAGATGGTGAATGTTCTTTCCAGGGAATAGAATTCACCCCAGCCTGAGTAGAGTCTAATTGTCATGCATATTTCACAATGTGATTATAATGAAACTTTGAATGCCTAATCTTTGTTTCAGTGATGTTGGTTTAAAGAACTTTGTATCCATTTCAGCATTAGAAGGGGATCAAAATAGGGCTTTCAACAGCTTCGATCAAAGCTTTTAGGGCCTCTATTAAAAGATATTGTGAAATAGTAGTAATTCCTGAACACATAGCAGCTGGACATACAGAATAAATTACGGTTTAGAGCAGAATTAGTTAATAGAGGTGTCTACTCAGACATTGCCCCAGCACTGTTTTTTTTAAAAAATATTATAATTTAAATAGACTAAGCTGGTCCTTTTTGCTTGTTTAATATAAAGAAACAAAGAACTGGAAAACAGGTCAGGGGTAGAGGTCCATCCCCAGCGCCCAAGTCCCCAATTGTGTGAGAATAGACATTCTGAGTGCAGGATACATATATATAAAATTGTGTATCATATACTGTATTAAATGTACATATATACACACATGTATGATTACTATAGATTGTGTTCTGAACTGCTAATACAGGAAAAATGAATAGTATTGTTATGTTGTTAAACAGAGGAAATGGTGAAGGGAAGCATGATTCCTTTACTTAACAAATATTTATGTGTAGACACTGCTGGTACATGCTCTGAACCGAGCATCCCACGGGACTCTTGTCTAGATCTGTTATCCTAGAGGAATCTACCCAAATACTCCTGAGAACATTCAGCATCCATTTGTGTGTGTGTGTGTGTGTGTGTGTGTGTGTGTGTATGCGTGCAAGTGTTTATGTGCTCAAGTGTGAGTGTGTGTGCACGTGAGTTTTTTTTTTTTTTGTGTGTGTGCATGTGTGTATGTGTGCACAGAACATGAGTGGAGGTCAGAAGACAACTTGCAGGAGTCTGTTCTCTCTTTCCCCGGGATTGAACTCAGGTCATCAGTTAGCAGCAAGCCTCTTTACCCACTGAGCCATCTCACTTTGCCCAAAATATGGTTTTAATTATGAAAATATACAGTACAGGCCTACAAATTTTTTCTATTAATTTCTTCATGTTTTGCAGATAAACATTTCTCCCTTACTAACAATTATTTCCAAATGTTCTGTTGATTCAATATAACATTATTTACTTATAAGATTAGTGAGTAAAAAAATCATGTATTTTCTCCATAGGTATAATGAAGGTTTTAATCATTTTTGAACATTTGGTAAATTATCTCTTTGTTTCATTAACATTATTTGTTTTATTTTTAAGACTTATTTTTATTTTATGTATATGGGTGTCTTTGCCTGCCTGCATGTATGTGCACCATGTGTGTGAGTGCCTGAGGGGGCCAGAAGAGGGCAACAGATCCCCCATAACTAAGTCACAGATGGTTGTTAGACGTCATGGTGGGTGCTGGGAACCCAACCTCGGTCCTCTGCAAGAGCAGTAATTGCTCTTAACTGCTGAGCTTTTTTCCAGCCTTGACATTGTTTATTTAATAAATAGTCACTCAAATTTCAGTGCTCCTACAACAATGAAATTGAAAAGAAACCGAGTTTCTTTTTTTCCTCCCTTTGACATATAGATTGGTAGAGCACTATAACTGGCAGAGACTAAAGTGTTCACTCAGTTGTACTGTCATCATAAAGATGAGGACCCTGGGCTGAGAGACAGCACCTGATCTCTGACCCAGGAGCTAATGGCATGATTGATGGTGCTTGTCATTTGAGCACAGCTCTCTGGCCACTGTTTAGACTTATGTGCTCCGATCTCTCATTGTAGGTTGCAGACCACCCTGGGAAAGAAGAATTCTGCTCTCCTCCCTACACTCATTATGAAGTCCCTCCCACTTTCTATCGCTCGGCCATGCTCCTTAAGCCCCAGCTGGGATTGGGTGCAATGTCCCGTCTCCCATCTACCAAGAGCAGGATTCTGATAGCCAGTCAGAGGTCCTCAGCGAGTGCCATCCATCCACCGGGACCAATAACAACAGCCGCCAGTTTCTACGGTTCTGACCCGTCAGGTAACTAAGTCTAACAATTGCTCTCTTTTCCTGTTGTACATTTAAATATTAACTATAAAATACTGCAACTATCTACATATGAGTGCTTCTAATTCTTTAACAAAAAGCCTCTCTCCACTCCTCCATCTGTCTGTAGACACAGATGTTTTTGAGAACTCACCTGCTGCAGCTGTCTTCATCCATGCCACCTTCCCAGTGGTGGTCCCTGTCAATCAACATCCATGCCACCTTCCCCGTGATGGTCCCTGTCAATCAATATCCATGCCGCCTTCCCAGTGGTGGTCCCTGTCAATCAACATCCATGCCTCTTTCTCAGCAGTTGTCCCTGTCATTACCATCCATGTCACCTTCCCAGCAGTGGTCCCTGTCATCACTTCCTGGCTTCTTCCAATTTCTCTTTTCTTTTAAACTCCTGTAGACTCGGAAGACTTACTCTGAAGGTTAGTTTTAACTGTTGGAAGAGAGTCTCAATTAGGGATTATCTAAATCAGGTTAGCTTGTGGAAACATCTATGCAAGATTGTCTTCATTATATTAATTGATCTGGGAAGACCAGACCTCTGTGGGCAGCACCATTTCCTGGGCTCTGGGTCCTGAACTGTATAAAAGTGATGAGCACCCATCGGATTCTGTCTATTTTATAGTCCTTGAAATATTATTAGTATTTACATTTTTGTGTACAGCAATCTGCATACTATCCTTAGGGTAAGTGATTTAAAATTATAGTATAAAAGCATACTTAAATATTTAAAAAACACCTTTTTTATTTTATGTGTATGACTATTTGCCTCCATGTATATATATTCCGTATACACACACACACACACACACACACACACACACACACACACACACACACACACATCACTTGCATGAAGTGCCCACTGAGGCCAGAAGAGGGCGTCAGGTTCCCCTGGAATTGGAGTTAACAGACCATTGTTATGAGTTGTCCTGTGGATGCTGAGACTAGAGCCCTGTCCTCTGGAAGACCGACAAGTTCTCTTAATCTCTGCACCATCTCTTCAGCCCCCGTTTGAACTTCTTTTTTTTAAGGCCAACTAAATTTCTAGGAAATTTATAGCAATTACTTTTTCCTAGAGTTTCTTGAAAGCCCCATATCATTGACTCTATTAGGGTTTTACCACTTTATTTTTGAGTGGAGTCTCATATGGGACTTGCTCTGCACACCAGGCTGGACTCAACTTACCCCTGTGTCTGCCTCCTGAGTGCTAGGGTTGCAGATACGAGTCACTGTGCACAGTGAGCATTGCAATTACTGTTGGAGAGAAACTCTTTCATCTTTTTGCTGTTTGTTACTTTGTGAATTGTCATGCACTCAGAGAGTTATGGATGGCCTTAATTTTTTTTTATGAGCTTCTGTCTTGGTAGTTCTCATGGCAGTTGTATAACTGAATGGAATTACCTGTGCTTGGAGCAGGGACAAATCTACTGTGATTCAGTCAGTAGGCAATGGTTCCTGGGGGGTTATCACCATTGCTCCCAGTGTGGAGAAAAAGCAATCAACACACAAAAACATCCTACCCTCTGGGAACTTAAATTTTAAAATTTGGGATTGACTTGTAAGAAAAGAGTAAGTTATGTGGTTGGTTGCGGTAAATAAGTAGTGCTGAAGAAAATAAAACATTGGTGAGGGAGGGAGAGGAGGGTTTAGACAGGAGGAAGGGGATTATCGTTTTGAACAGTCATCAGAAGGGCCTTCCCAAGGAAGTGTCCTTTAAGCCAATCTCAAGGGAAGATGAAGGAGGGACCCTGGTGGATGTCTGCGGTATTGCCTTCCAGGCAGAGGGAGGAGCCTTCCAGGCAGAGGGAGGAGCCTTCCAGGCAGAGGGAGGAGCCTTCCAGGCAGAGGGAGGAGCCTTCCAGGCAGAGGGAGGAGCCTTCCAGGCAGAGGGAGGAGCCAGTTCAAGGCCCGCCCCCCATTTTCCCCAATGAAGCAAGAAGGGAAAGGCCATAGAGAGGAGAGTGGCAGGGGAATGGGATGGGGACAGGGTTGGGGTCATTTAGAGCCTTATGACATTGACGGTATTTGACTCACTGTGAGAGACAGCCCTTGTAGAGGGGAGGGGCTTGGAGCCAGATGGCGTGATCCAGCTCTTGTTTAAACAAGAAATCCTTGACTGTGTTGTGGAGAGCAGACCATCAAATAATCCATATTGTGGGGCTCATTTCTGGAGTCTGTGCTGAGTGATTGTGTATTCACAAGGTCTCTCCATTTGGGCTGTGGGGCCGTGGAACAAATTCAAGCTGTTGTGAGTTGTGAGAATTTTTTTTCTTGACTGCCTAGTGACTCATCTCGAAATCTTGTCCCCTGACTCTTGTGAGGTTTTTCACCGTATAGCCACAGATTGATAGTCACTGAAAGCACTAGTTCTCAACCTTCCTAACGCTGTGACCCTTTAATACAGTCCCTCATGTGTGGTGAACCCCCCAACCATACAATTATTTTTGCTGCTACTTCATCACTGTAGTTTTGCTCCTGTTATGGATCATAATGGAAATGTCTGATATGCAGGATATCTGACATACAACCCCTGTAAAAGAGTCATTTGACCCCCATAGGGGTCACAACCCACACGTTGAGAAATGCTGATCGAGAGAGATTTAAGGGACTCCAAAGCAAATTCTTGGACATCCTGTCCTCAAGACCCTCTTCTCTCTGCCTTGTGCAACCTAGATGTTTTGAGCATCCAAAACACTCCCCTCCACTCCTCCTCTGTTTACGTTCCTCCTTCACGTGCAGCAGCCTGGAAACCGCCTCTGGGCAGACAGCCAGGGTAATGGCGGGTGGACTTCACTCCAGTTCTTTTCTCTCAGGGGTCACAGCCCTGCGAGTGCTCTTCCGCAGTTCCTGAAAACACCAGTTGCATGTGTTTACATGCATTTTGATTGTTCTTGTGTCCTAACTATCAAGACGGATCCCATGCTGTCCATGCTCCTTGGGTAGGATGTCCCTTACCTAACCACAGAAGCTGTTGGCCTCCAATTGTGTTCATGTGTCTAACAAACACAAAGTTCCACTTCTGTGTTCACACTTGTAGTTCCAGATTATTTACTTGGTGCTCATTTGCCAGTGCTGGTTGAAGGCTATCTGTGGTATGTGTCTGCACATGGTTGTGGTTTTGTGCGTGTTTAACCGCTATTCACACTAGGTAGATTTGGATTCTCTGTCCTGTCTACTGGGCATTTTCGTATCTGTTTTACAAGATGTCATCGGAAGCTCCGTCAGCATCACATTGACAAAAGAGTGATGGAGAGAGGCACGTGTGTATGCTTCCCTCTGTGACCCAGCATTTACACATCTCCACTGTCAAGGGAGCTCTTCTGTTCCAAAATCTAAGAGTTGGCTTGATACATGAATTATAATACATGAAGCCTCAGAAGTGTCTTATAGGCCCGTGTTTTTCCCTGGCTCAGGTAGGAAGCCTCTAAGTGTCTCATCGTCCTTAAGCTCTGAGTTAGTCAAAGGAGGTTCCCATGCTTCCATTCCTCTGCTGTATTTGCAGGCACTGAGGTGTATTGCAATGGCCTAGAAGAAGTGGACACACAGTCCACGCCACCCCACAATGCAGCTCTTTCTAAGGTTTCTGTCTCACAGTTAGTGCTGTTTCCTAAGACTTCTAGATCTTGATGTGCCCTCATGGAGATTCAATGAACCCACAAGCTTCCTTATTCTTAAATCGTTTCTGATTTTTTTTTTTTTTTTTTGAGGCCAGCTCTTTCTGACTCCAAAGTGATGCTGAAAACCAATCTCTTGCTATCATCTGGCCTGAAGTGAAATTCAAGACATTGGGGTGCTCAGGGCACAAGAGGGGTTTCACATCCTCTTATGTAGGCATGAAATTTGTTCATTGGAGGCCATGATGGTCCACAGAGTAGTTTATTAGACCCTCTACTTCAAGAGTATGAGAAGACCCTGCTTTTCTACACTGTCCTTTTAAAGCTCTGTATGTTTTATGTCTTTTCTTCAAAAACAAATCTTTAATGGCCTCCAACATGCAGAACCTGTTAACCTACCAAGTGTACCGTGTGGCAAAATATAATTTGCCTGCATGGTAATGTATTTGAAATACATTCGTTTTTCCCCCTTGAAAGCATAGTGCTTTTATATGAGGCAATGCAAGAAAGAAATGAAATGTTTTCTGATAGGAGCAGTTGAGGCGTTGAAAGGTGTTTTTTGAAGGATAGATGATAAAACTTCATTCTATAAATAGCTAGAGAAATTCAATCAGCTGAGTTGGAACACTTTCTCTCAAGATGTAGACAACTGTGCTGTAGATTCTGATGATTAAAATAAAATTTATTTTGGAGTTTGACATGCTTTGCAGACCTTCTTACAGGGACTTTTTAAAAAGCTAGGGTGAATCTCACCAAGTTTTAAAAATAGAGAAATTATTAAAATATTTTGAAAGGCAAATAAGTGGAGTTAGAGTATATGAAACCAGCCCTGTCCAGCTGATGATACTGCTGGAAATTTAGCAAAATATAGGCCTGTGCTCGGAATCTCCAGACAAGATTCTAAAATGAAGTCAGGCATAGTGGTGTCCCCTTTAATCCCAGCACTCTGGAAGCAGAGGAAGGCAGATCTCTGAGTTCTGAGTTCAAGGCCAGCCTGGTACACAGAGTCAGTTCTGGGACAGCCAGAGCTTTACCGAGAAACCCTATCTCAGGGGGGATTTCTAAAATGAAAAATGTTATTTTTTTCTCTCCCAGGACTGCACTGAAGCAAACGATCGTTTTTTAATTTTCTGGTTGGCATAAGCAAGCAGTCTTACCAATGTGCTTAGTAGCTCTGCACGGGTTTCTCAGCCTCTTCAGATCCAAGCCCTGCTGGATGCTAGGAAGCACAAGGCTTGGGTGCCCACAGAATCTGTCAGAGAGCTCCTGGCCCTGGATCTGTGCTGAGCAGTGGGTGTGTTTGGGGATAGCGTCATCAAAGGAAGGATTGAGTAGGGGGATCCTGATGGAGCACCTGTTGGAGGAACAGGAGGAGGGCCTGAATGACTCCATAGCATGGCCGCAGTGCAAAGCAGAGGCCCTCAGAGGAAGCACATGACAACGACGTGGGGGTTCCGAGCTTCTTAGAAATCAGACCATTTCTGTGGGTGGAAGTGCGGTGGCAGGGCCGGATGTCACTGGAAACAAAACCAGATGGGTAAGTTAGGGCCAGGTGGTGAAGAGATGTCAGGGCTAGGCAACCAGGAGGGATCAGCCAAAGGTGGGCCATCCACATCTATCCCTCCACCCCAGGCTCAGTAATCACTGAAGAAAGGGGGGCAGGAAGAAGAGCAGAGCAGATGGTGAGGGAGAGCTGTGGAATGCATTTTCTGCACACACTGTGACCTGTGCAAGCACACGGACAGTGGCCGTACTTTGTGCACAAGACCTGCACAGGGTCAAGTCACCCAAAAGTCCTGTGTGTACAGGGGAGGGACCATTCCAGCCCCACTCCTCGATGTGGCTATTAGCCACTGGTGGCTGCTGAGCGGGGATATGCCCTTTTCTTTGTGTCTGTGACCATTGGTAGGTTGCCTCTGCCCCGGTGGATGGCCCCACACCCAGGCTTATCTGGGCAGCCTCAGTTGGACTCAGTGCATTATTAATAATAATTTTTAAAAGAACAAGCATGCTGGTAGGTCTTGGCAGAGCTGGGAGGGAGGTAGTAGGGTGTAGATATAATCAAAATACATAGTGTACACACATGTAATTACCATGGATGCGATAAGTATTTGTTAGTGACCATTGAGAATACAAACAGAGGCCTATTTGTGCAAGCAGAGAGGAGCTTGGAGAGATGCTGCAGACGAGGTGGGTTGTGCTGCACTGTGAAGGCTGCAGAGGAATTTGCCAGGCTGGGAAAGGGTAAAGGTGGAAAGAAAGAGGGCATTGGTTAGAGGGATCCATTGTGGGGACAGCTAGAGAGACCCTGGGGGAGCTGCAGAACAATTGACACATGGGACACAGGTTCCTCTGGGACATTAGAAAAGAATTTCTAAAAGGAGCATTTGGCTAGAGAGAAACCTTGGGTCAGGATGTCAGTGTTGGGTGATTGCCCCGTGGATGTGTACTGAAGCCTCCAGAATGAGTGAATGGATTCAGAGAAACAGAGACAGGTGATGGGCAAAAAGGAGATTAACCAGTTTCAGAGGAAAGGGAAGCAGAAAGCCAGCCGGAGACAGAGCCCTGGGGGAAGGGGGCCAGGAGACCCCCGTGAGAGTGCGGTGTGTGGGTCTAAGGCAGAGTTCTGAAGTTGGAAGTGACCGAAGGGAAGTGACCAACATGGTTTCACAGGAGACAGGGCAAGTGAAAATGCCAAGAGGCTGTTGAGAGCGGAAATTAGGCGGCAGTCGGTGACCTAGTTTTCAGTGAATACTTTTAGTCCAGCCCGTGGGCGGAAGTCACATATTAGTGGGGTGTTGCATGAATGAAAAGTGAGGCAATGGAAGCAGTCGGAACAGATCGGTTTCTAATTACTAGCAAATGCAGAAAAGGGGTGCTAGCTGGAGCGGGGGAGTGGGGTGAGGCTGCATTTCAGAGCATGGCGGGAGATGCTTACTGTAAATGATCTGGAATAGGAAAGAGAGGGAGGCCCACGAGAGAACTTGGCGAGAAGCGTCTCCAAGAGAATGGTGAAAAGTGGGATCGCGGCCACGTGCAGAAGGATGCATCTTGGGATAGAAGGCAAAAGCACTGATTCTTCAGATGCAGATGAGAGGGGGAGGGAGTAAAAAGAAAGAGGAATGTCAAGAGAGTGATACATTGGCACCGCCTAAATTCCACTCCACTCTGGCATCTACAGGGAGAATTGAGTCAGATGGCAAGGGAACATGGCCCGATTGCAGGTCCTTTGGCAGTTTAAAAAAAAAAAATCTCCATTGCAGGAGATTGAACCCAAGGCCTTGCACATGCTGGGCAAGGACTCTACTAAGCTCTGCCCCCAGCTTTTCCTTGGGAAGCTTTACAAGTTGTATTGACTCATTCGTTCTTATATGTATGAGCCCACATGAGTGTATATGCACCGTGTGTGTGCTGGAGGCCAAAGGAGTGCATCCTGGAACTGGAGTTACAAATGACTGTGAGCCTCCCTGTAGGTCCTGGGAATCAAACCCAGATCCTCTGCAAAGAGCAGACGGTGTTCTGAGCCCCGGAACCATCTCTGCAGCCTCCTTCTTATTACCTTAAAGACAGCAGATGACCCTGAGATTCATGGTGGACCCTGCAAGTAGAGCATTCCAGTCTGGTGTTTGGCTTGTCACACACCTCCCTGTTAAACCATTTCCAACATCAGTGAAGTAGACATTGGCCGTGGCTGTGTGCTCCTTGTCCACTGAGCACACAGGGCTGCCCCAGGCCTGGTGAGTGCTTTTGCCGCTTCCTTGAGGGAATGTTGACTGCATGTTTAATCAGTACTTACTGAGCACTTGCTAGGTATCAGGGTAACTGAGTACTGAAGAAGGAATGGTGAGCAGGATGGAGGAGGGCCCCCAGGCAACAGTGAGACACTGGGATTGGATGCTGTGGCAGGTCAGAGAACATAGACTTGAACCTGGCTCTGAGCTAGTCTCTGGGAGAATTCTCGGCTATACTGTGGTGTGAAGAACCATGGATCTGAGGTGTGGTATGAGGGATGAGGATGTGCCACAGTGGAAGAGAGGGTGGTCCAGGCCCAAGGGGTGGTCCACATGAAGGTTATTGTGGTTCCAACATCGAACACTAGGGAAGGAAGAGGAAGAAGACTGGTGTGGACTGTAGACACCCAAGCTGTGGAAAGGGCTCTGTCTTTGACCTCAAGAGCAAGATTGCGTCCCAGAACAGTTTGAAGGAAGGGCAGACAGGATCATATTTCCTTTTTAGAAGGTGAGACCAGACTGAAATGGAGAGAACAAGAATGGGATGGGGTTGGCAAGAAGGGGTAAGACGGGGTCCTCTCTTGGGAGGGTGTTGAGGACACTAGCAAGGAGAGCCCTGCAAAGACACAGGTGGAGGTGGGGATGGAGAGCAGGAGGGAGTGTTCAGAAGGTGGATTGGACTTAGAACCAACGAGAGATAAAAGATTTGTTATGAAGTAGAGACCCACGAGATTATGGAGCCTGAGCTGTCTGCCAGGCATAGACCCAGGACAGCTGATGGTACAAGGGCAGGGAAAGATCCATGCCCAGTTCCAGCACCGGGACAGAGGGGATTCAGTCTCTCCACCTCTTGATCCTACTCAGATTGATGCCCACTCACAATGGAAAAGCCTCTGCCCACTCACCCTGCGAATTCAGCTGCTAATTTCTTCTGGAAACACATATATGAATAATTTTCAATCTAGTACCCAAATATCCAGTTAAGTCTACATGTGTAATTAGCCTCCTAACCCTGTGGGCCACGTTCACTTTAGAATGGACTGGAAGCCAAGAATGAGTAATACCAGCCCCAGTTCACCCATGTGACCAAATCTATGTGATCAGTTAATCCCTCTGTAATTGTTATTACCTTATAAAAAGAGGATGATTGGTCTGGAAACTCGCAAAGACCTGTTCTTGGCCTGGAGTTCCTGTGGGATCTAAGATGTCTGGTTTGTTTCTCAGGATATATGCATCCAGCACAATGCCCTTTCTTCTTTCATATACTCAAAAGAGACGTGCCTGAGTTTAACCTGAAGGCCATGTGTTGAAGGTTTGTCCCCATGGACACAATACAGAGAGACAGTAAAGCCTTTGAAAGGTGGGGCCCAGGGGGAGGTACTTAGGTTACTGAGTGTGTGTCCTTGAAGGGGTTTGTGGGTCTTGGTCTCTTCTTCCTCCTCCTTTTCTTTCGAGGTCAGGACAGGAGGTAAGTATGTTGTTCTTCATTTTGCATCCCCAGCAGAGGCCCCACAACAATGGTCTGTCCAATCATAAACTAGCAAGAAGTCTGTTTTCTTTATAAGGCAGTGTCTGTTAGTTTGACACAGCCTAGGGTTTCAGCTGAGTACTTACCAGTTTGGTCTGTGGGCACATCTGTGAGGGGTTGTCTTGACTGTTAATCGGTAGAGAGGGTTAGCCCACTGTGGGTGGTGCTATCCCCAGGCAGGTGGGTCTGTGCTGTATAAGAAAGGTAGCTGAGCATAAGTATGTGAGCAAACCAGCCAGCCAGCCAGCCAGCCAGCAGCATCCTCTGTGGTTCCTGCTGAACCTCTTCAAGTTCCCTGATTAAAGGTAATGCTATAGGGAACAGAAGTAGTTCCTGCCTCCACATTCCTTGCTTGAAGTAATGCTTGGAGTCCCCTCAGACACGGACTGTGACCTGCAAACTGAAATAAATCCTCTCCCACCTCAAGTTGCTTTTGTTTGGCGTGTTTTAGCATGGCCACAGAAAGCAAACCAGAACAGTGGGTTTTCTTGGGCGATTTGTTCCAGAACTGGGGAACTGACGACAGGGAGCTGAACGTTGTCCTCTGTTCCTCCATGTTCTTAAGTTGTGATTTCCAAGTGCAGGTTCAGAAGGTGGGGAGTGTGGTGGGGTCTGGCCAGGCAGATTCCCAGACTGACTTAGTGAGTGAGTGAATCTATTGACCAGCTTGTCCTGGGCTTTCTGTTCTCAGGACCCTTTTCTGTCTCCCCCAGGGCCTCCTTCTGGGGCTTTCGATTTTGTGCTCTCTGCATTGGTGCCTTCTCACCTCTCTCCTCCCAGGCACCCTGTGCCTTGCACTCTTTGGTTTACATGTTTGTTTTGTCTAAGTGCATCCCCAGTAATTAATTTCCAGAGAGATCAGAGAAAGCCACATGGCAGGGTTTTGCATTTCTGAAGATGTTTTCAGTTTTCATCCACTACATTAAAAGCTAAAAATAGTTTTCTTTCCAAATGTAACAACTTCTGTTGTTCATCAAGAGAAATTATTATGCCAATCTGATAAAAGAAGCTTTGTAGGGGACCTGGTTTCTCTTTCTTGGTGCATTTTATAATTCTTATTCCCATTGCTGTTTTTGGGGTTTCCAGGTGTGTGTGTGTGTGTGTGTGTGTGTGTGTGTGTGTGTGTGTGTGTAGGGGGCACACAGATTGGTCAGTGTGTCAGAAACGGGAGGAGAGGAAGCACTAGTTTAAGTAAACACCCGGGTCTACTTACTGCTGGGCGCTCATGCTGTGTTCTTGCCTTTATCCTCTGTCTCTCTCTGTTTCTCTAACTCCCTCTCTCTCCCCTCCCCTCCCCTTCTCTCCATCCTCTCCCCTCCCCCTTCTCTCCATCCCTCTCTCCTTCTCTTCCCATTTCTCTCCCTCCCCTCCCCTTTCTCTCCCTCCCCTTCCTTCTCTCCCTCCCCTCTCTCTTCTCTCCCTCCTCTCCCCCTTCTCTCCCTCCTCTCCCCCTTCTCTCCCTCCCCTCCCCTTCTCTCCCTCCCCTCCCTTCCTTCTCCTCCCCTCCCCTTCTCTCCCTCCCCTCCCCCTTCTCTCCCTCCCCTCCCCCTTCTCTCCCTCCCCTCCCCCTTCTCTCCCTCCCCTCCCCCTTCTCTCCCTCCCCTCCCCCTTCTCTCCCTCCCCTTCTCTCCCTCACCTCCCTCTTCTCTCCCTCCCCTCCCCCTTCTCTCCTTTCCCTTCTCTCCCTCCCTCTTTCACTCTCTGTTTTAGTTTTAGGTTTTTGTTTTTTTTTAATTTAGGGCTTCTTTTCCTGGCACATTCTCCTTTTGATACCCCAGCTGCATCTTCTCGTATTGATGAGGTGACTTTAAAGAATGTTGGCCTTCTCATTGTTATCTCCAGGGCACTCTTTCCTCTTTCTGGTTTTCTTTTGTTTTATGCTGGAAAAATGTCTCCAGTTCTCCGTGATCCTTCTGCACTCATGGTTGTGCTGAGTGAACGTGAGTTCCTTTGTGCTAATTCTCGGGACATCTGTTTCCCCTCCAGCTGGGGCTTGGCTGGGGTGGTGGTGGTGGTCAGACCTGGGAAGTGGGCATCCTGTGCCCACAGGAGCTTCTCCCTCTCTGTGCTCATTTCTGCTCGCCTGCCCTTGGGCCTGTCCCTGCTCACCTGGCTACCCAGGCTGAAGGTCAGTGGCTGTTTCCTCCTCAGCAGTCACGCTGCCTCCTCTCTCTGCAGTACTGTTCCTCATCTGCTTGCCGCCGCCAGTCAGGGACCTCCACCTGCCTTCTGTGTTCCAGAGCAGCTGGAGTTTGTAAGTATCCAGTCTCTTTTCTTATCTGAGGTTTAAGTCTAGAAAGTGCTTAATGGAAAACACTGGCTGTGAGCTTCAATGTCGCCACTTGAAATGTAGCAGCTCTTATTTGAAAACATGTTCCATTGGAGAGAATTTTAAAAGACCAAGTTCTACCTGCTGAATCTGGCTGTGGTCTCCATTTCTGCTTAATTGAAGTAAGTATTGGTGGACACAATGCTTAGGGGTCTGGCTAGTATTGTGAAGTGAGTCCATGATTGTGAAGGCTTTTATGAAAACTGTGCTCTCAAATCTAATCCGTGGGAAAAGCTTTTCATTATTCTCATGGTGTGATGTTTGAGGACTCTCCTCGGCAAATGCAGCAGCTGTGTTCGTTTTGACCCGAACTGCCGAAGCCGCTGGTCAGGAAGAGATGAGTCGGCAGAATCTGCTCATAACAGTCCCTGCCTTTGGATCTGCTCTGGAGCTGCTGCAGCCAGCCCCGAAAATCACTAATGTGAACGAGACCTGAGTGAGGTTCTCAGCTGTGTTTATAACACACAGTTCAGTGCACTGGACAGATCTAGGATCGAATGAGCCTGGGCTAGCACACAGTCAGGTCCAGCCCGTCTTTCTGGACAGCTGTGGTTTGTATGTGGCACACATGCTGCCCTGTGCAGTACTTGTATCATTGTGCCTTTGACTGTGTCCTTCTGTTGGTCATACTGCATGTTTATCTGTGGAGCCACCATGTAGATGCTGGGACTCGAACCCAGGTCCTCTGGAAGAGCAACTAGAAGTGCACTTAACCTCTGAGCCATCTCTCTAATCCCCTTTATAAAGATCTCTTTTGTGTATTATTCTCTGGCTATGTACACTTGTGTGTATATATGTATGCATGTGTGTGTGTGTGTGTGTGTGTGTGTGTGTGTGTGTGTGTGTTCATGCATATGTGTGCACATGTTGGCTCTGTTCACCACCTTTCCTGTTCGGGCTTTGTGTGTTCCTCCCATCTTCTGTGCCATCTGCTTTTCTGGGGTTGCTCTGCGGACCACACAGTGACCTATGGGGTGCTTCTCTAATAGGAGAGCTTCGCACAAGGCTGTTCTGACCAGTTTCCTGAAGTTCCTGTGAACTGTCCTATTTGTGATGTGTGTGACTGTAGTGGAGACGTGTGTGTGCAGATAAAGGGAGATAGTCTAGGTGTGCAGGCCTTTTTAGTTCATAGTGAAGAGTACTTGTTCCTCACCCCAGGGATCTGAGACTAAGTGAGCACCAAGACGTGCAACCTGCTGACTCTGTGACCTCAGGCCAGCTCCCCACTGTATCCCTACTGTGTGACCTCAGGCCAGCTCCACACTGTATCCCTACTGTGTGACCTCAGACCAGCTGTTCCCCACAGTATCCCTACTGTGTGACCTCAGGCCAGCTCCACACTGTATCCCTACTGTGTGACCTCATCCCAGCTGTTCCCCACCCCTGCTCTCGCTCTCACGACCTCTCTCTGCCTGCTGCCGCTGACTTCTTTTCCCTCTGCCCCTTTCCTGTGCAGCCCACAGTCAGGAACAGCTCATCCTTGGTTTCTGGATGAGAGCCCCTTCTCAGGAACAGTTCTTTGTACTGCTTTGTGCCGTTCTCAAAGGAACAGCAATCCTAATGCAATGGAGGTCGGTCTGGTAGGGATCTGTGATGCAGTCTGAGCTGCTTTCCTCCTTCTCCTCTCCCAGCCTACTAGCTACTGGTTACTGAGCCCTCCTCCTCCTCTTCCCCCCCTTCTCCTCCCCCTCCCCCTCCTCTTCCACTGGTACCCCCTTGCCTGGCATGCCCAGACTGGGCTAGGAGTCCCCTCTCTCTCCTGCTCCTGGCTCTGGGTCCACTCAGCCCAGTTTGTCATCATTGTCTGATGGCTTTGCAGGACCAGGACGTGTTTGTCTTTATTTTCCCTCTGATTTCCCCCTCTCACTTTGCTGGAGCATGGCCGCCCTCCCTCCATGCTAAGCAGGTGGCCGCGTGCGTGCTGATGCCACTAACACATGCTCCAGTCCTCATCCCTTACTCGGCCTTCTGCCTGCTTCCCTGTGTCTCTGTTGCTGTCCCAATCTTGGTCTCTGCTAACCTCTTACCTGGCCTTCAAGGTCTTTCTGAAACAAGAGTTTTGTTGCGATGATTCACGCACCACACACTTCACTTATTTAAAGTACAGATCCATTGGGTGGTTGGTTTGTTTGCTTGTTGTTTTCACCCTTAGGTATGCAGCCATTACCACAATAACTGTAGGACAGACATTTCGTCACTCTGAAAAGAAACGTTGACTTGCTATCACTCAAGATTTTCCTGAAACCCCAGCCACTGGCTTCCACTAATCTAGCTCCTGTCTCTACAGATGTCCCCATTCTAGGCAGCTCATGTGACAGAATCACACAGTGTGTGGCCTTTGGTCTGTGGTTTCTTCCTCTGGCTTCAGAATGTCAAAGTTTGACTGATTTATAACACACGTCAGTGTTCATTCCTTTGTCTCCTTATCTTGAGAAGTGGCTTAGAAATTAATTTTTCTCTTAGTTCTGAAAGCCAGAAATCTAAGATTAGTTACAGCAGGGCTGGTTTCTGCTGAAACATCTCTTGGTTTCTGGGTGAGGGTCCCCTCTCTGGGCCCTCACGTGGCCTCTCTTGGTTTCTGGGTAAGAGTCCCCTCTCTGGGCCCTCATGTGGCCTCTCTTGGTTTCTGGGTAAGAGTCCCCTCTCTGGGCCCTCACGTGGCCTCTCTTGGTTTCTGGGTGAGGATCCCCTCTCTGGGCCCTCACGTGGCCTCTCTTGGTTTCTGGGTGAGGATCCCCTCTCTGGGCCCTCACGTGGCCTCTCTTGGTTTCTGGGTGAGGATCCCCTCTCTGGGCCCTCACGTGGCCTCTCTTGGTTTCTGGGTGAGGGTCCCCTCTGGGCCCTCACGTGGCCTCTCTCTGTGTGCACATACAAGGGGAAAGGTGGCACTGTGTCTCTTCCACAGCCATGGAATCAAGGCGCCACCCTTACAACTGTATGTGGCCATTATTATTCCTGTAAGGCTGTGCCTTCAAGAACGGCCATGCTGGGTTGTAAGGCTGCAGCATGCAACTGTGGCGTGTCAGGACTCCGCCCAGAAGGACTCTTTTCAATTGATGAATGGTCTGCTTTCCCTCTAGTCCACAGCTTATTTACAAATTCCAATCCTTTCTGGCTGACATCTGTTGTTGATCATGTGATCATTTGCTTCTCAGCAGATATGAGTTTTATACAGATTTTTTTCTCTTGGGTATTGTATTAGTCAAGGTTCTTTAGAGGAACAGACCCAATAGGATGATGTAATATTGATGTGCCTCAGTGGTCTCAATCTAGCAATGAAAACTTGAACTTGTAGGGTTCCTGAAGAACCGCTGCTCCTTGGTCAGCATTGGAAGCCTGGAAATGCTGTTTCTGAGATCAGTGGAGGCAGCAGCAACGGGGTAAACCAACTCCGTGGTCAATCAGAATCAAAGATCTTCCTCCTGCTGTGGCCCTTCTTTATCTGGGTTACCAACCCGAGGGTGCTTGGTTACCTACCTAACAGTGTTGACTCTTGCTGACCTGTGCAGAGCTGTCTGCAAGACCTGGGCTTTAAGGACCTTAAAGAATGGGATGAACCAGAGTCTAATGCTGTAGAAAACCTCACTTTAGTTTAATTGGACTTTTATACACAAACGAAACAAAGAAAGCAATGATCCAAAGAAGGTTGTTTGACTTCAGAAAAGCATGATCTGAAAAACATGTAAATAAACATCTGTAAGCACCTACTAAATATTAATGGAGCAGCCCTTTCCCAGAACTTTCTTAGGACAGACTAATTTAAACATAGTGCCTGGCATGTACTAAAGATTATATCTGGGAAACCACAAAAGCAAGACAGAAGGTCATATCCAGATTCAGGGTACACTGACTAGATTGGGTTCTACAGCTATATGTTCTGACATCCAACAAGAATAAACATGTCTTATGAATTCAATGTCAATGTTTGTTGCAGGAGGCATGAAATCCGACAACATTCCAGGGAACAAAATACACCTGAGGTAAAAGGCCCTCTGCCTTTTTTCCCAGAGCCTCTCTCTCAGTTCCCCAGGGCATGGTGCACCATGGGTCATTCTTTTGACTGTGTTCCCATAAACAGTAGTGCCTGCCCCTTTTGCACAGGTGGGTGCATCTTGCCTGGAAGGTTGGTCTCATGGGTGCTAGGATGCACAGGTAGCAAGACAGTTGGTACCATTTATTCCCCAGCAGCCTGCATAGCACCCTCTGGACTCTGAAAGCTAGCTGGTAGGGAGGAACAAAGCCTCATTCTTTACACTGTCAGCCCGGTGTCCAGAACACTGTCGTCCGGGTGAAGGTAAGTGGAAGAATGAAACTGCTTCCTTAGAGTGGAGGATGTCTCCTTGAGTCCAGTTTGTCTTGAAGCAAATCCATTTAAAGAGAGGAATTATCCCAAACTACCCCCCCACACACACACACACAAACACACATGATAGCCAGCGGTTCTATAGGTATGGCCTCTCTACTAAAGGCAGAGGCATGATGGGAAACACCCAGGAATCACTGTCCTGGAATGATGCAGTGGTCACACGTGGCCTGGATGGCTTTTGTAGCTGTTGCCGCCATACGTTGGTCTCTTGGTTCCGCCCCTTCGCGTTCATTCCATTTCCTGAAAATGTTTGAACTTGGGAGCGTGCTGATGTCTGTCCATCAATACCTCCTTTTCCATTTAAGATCTCCCTTACTGTTCCAGTCCGTGTTTCTGTGGGCATATTTCTCTCACAAAACTTTGGTTTCTTTGAATTTTATTAGATTTACTCTGTTAGATAAAAGCTACTCCTGAAAAATCACTTCAAAATAAACCTTTCTTGGGTTGGGGAGATGGTTCAGCGAGTAAGCAAGAGGACATGAATCCAAATCCCTAGCTTCCACATAAAATCTGGGTGAGGCTCCATGTGCCTGTAACCAGTGTTGTGGGGTGGACAGACCCTAGGAGCTCACTGGCCAGTCTTCCAAATTGCCAAGCATCAGGTTCAGTGAGAGGCCCTGCCTCAAAAAAGAAGGTGGAGATTAATACAGGAAGACAAACCTGCTCCTCCTTTGGCCTCACATGCGTGTGCATGGGCACATACACCTACATCCATCCACATGTGTGTGCATAAATAAATACATAAATAAATCTGTATACTGAGCTTCTGCCAAGGCCCCTGGCAGACAGCAACCTTGAGTTTCTCAGCAGTTTAATTGCTTAACAGTTATTTATTTCATGATGCCTTGACCTTTCTGAAGTCTCATTGGAAGACTACGCAGACACATTGTTGGCTGCATTGTCAGATCATAGTTCTCTGATAGTGGCCTGGATACCATCATTAACACAAGCCCTTCCTTAGTTTAGTTCTTGTTTTCCATGTGGAAGGCTGGACATTTTCAATTCTAGCAAATCCTAAACCTTGCAAGCCTAACAGCTGCTTTCTATTGAGATGTTTGTCTTGGTACTCTACTTACACAATAGCAGAAGGGTAAGTGTTGTTGTTTGTTTTTTATTCTTTTGACTCTTTGGTCTTTCGGGGCCTGCCACCCAACTCCCAAATAAATCACACACAGAGGCTTATTCTTAATTATAAATGCTTGGCCTTAGCTTGGCTTATTTCTAACCAGCTTTTCTTAGCCTAAATTATCCCATCTACCTTTTGCCTCTGGGCATTTACCTTTCTCTTCCTTCTGTGTATTTCACTCTGACTCTGTGGCTGGTTGTGTGGCTGGGTGGCTGGCCCCTTGCATCCTCCTCCTTCTTTGCACTCCTTTTTCCCCCTCAGACTTCTCCTTCTATTACTCATTCTCTCCGCCTGATCAGCCCCACCTATTTCTCTCTCCTGCCTCCTGTTGGCTATTCAGCTCTTTATTAGACTATCAGCTGTTTAGACAGCTCTGTTTTCACAGAGCTAAACAAATGCAACATAAAATTATGCAACTCAGCTTTGCATCATTAAACAAATGTCCCATAGCACAAACAAATGTAACACATCTTAAAATAATATTCCACAACAATAAGACTGACCTCCGTGGCACTCTCAGCCCCACCTGGAGATTCTTAGAAAATTCTAAGTTCATTCAATGTAACTCTCCAAATTCAATTCTATCAGTAACACTTGCTACCTGTTAGTACGGATTCACTCCCCCATCCATTTTTTTAAATCTGTCATTGACAGTTTTTTTTTTTTTGAATGCCAATTGGCTTCTTCTGGAAGTCTCTCTGAAGCTCCTGAGACTCCTCTACTCCTGTTACCCAAAAGTTGCTTCTAGCATCCCATCTGGACCTGGTTCCAGAGCTGTTCTTATAGAGCGGATCCTTGTTATGATGGAGCCTGCCTTCAGGTACCCGAATCTCCACATCACTGGATAATATACCATCCCAAGTATCAGTTGTTTAAAACTGCAACAAGCATTTACCCTCTGGTTGTTTCTGTGGGTCAGAAATTGGGAACATCTTGATGGGATGATTCTGACTTGCCATTCCCCATGAGGTTGCAGTCAAGTTAGATTACTGCTACAATTGTTTGGCCAAGGATGGAGGATCCAGTTTTGAGATGTAGGGTTTCTGGCTCCTGTCAAGCAGCTTCTCACTTCTCCATGCAGGAGTGCTGTTTATCCCCATAGCAAGCAAACCTGGCTTCTCCTTGAGGTAGCCATCAAAGAGCAAAAGGATAGATCTACAATGTTTCTTATACTGCTACCTCCACACTATTGCATCCCTCACCAGAGTGATCCTCATTCACTGGTGGGGCTCACTAGAGAGCCATTTTGGAAATTGGTTGTTATGCACCTTAATCCTTGTTAAAGAGATGCTCTTTGCAATTTCAGTAAGTGAGGCATCAATGACAGGAAATAGCAAGCTCGTAGCTGTTTGTGATACATTGATGATCAGTACGGATTAGCCAATATACTCTTTCTCCTCTAGCATACGGTGGGTAGGTAGTTGGAGAGGTTTGAATGAGTAATGTCCCTCACAGCCTCATTTGTGTGTCTAAGCACTTGCTCTCTCGTTGATGGTACTATTTTAGGTGCTTCAGCCTTGCTGTAGGAAGTACACCCCTAGGGTTGAGCTTTGAGAGCTCCTAACCATGCCCTACTTCCAGTTTGTTCTATTTCTTGATTGTGGTTGAGGATGTGAGCTCTCAGCTTCCTGCTCCAGCCAGCCACCATGCCTGCTTATTGCCATGCCTCACCACCATGATGAACTCTTGTCCCTCTGGAACTGTAAGCCCAGATAAACTCTTCCTTCTGTAAGCAGCCTTGGCCATGGTGTTTTACCACAGCACCAGAGAAAGTCACCAGCACAATGGTATACCGGCATTCTTTCCCAGGAGGAAGCTGAGGTGCTGGGAGTGTGAATTCAGTCTTAGTGAGCCCAGGTCGACAGTCCACTGTGCAGCATGCTGCTATCCTTGCTTTTTCTGCTCCCTCCTTTTCTTGGGAAGAGACACTGCCTTCACACCAAAGGTTTTATTTACAGAGAATTGTCTCAGCAAGAAGGAATCGTGGTAAAAACAGCGGCTATGTGCACATGTTGTCAGGCAAGGTGCAGAGAGGCTGAACTGCTCCTGGCTGATGTGAGCATAACAAAGTATCTGAGAAAAGGAAAAAATGTGCTCATAAGAGTAACTGGAAAGAAAAGGGAAATGAAAGAATAATTTGGCCCAAATCACATAAATATGCTGATGTACAAAATTACAAGGAAATTACAAATACAAAATTATAAGGAAAATGGTCCTTGAAAACCCGTGGAGTCATGTTGGTGATCACATGCTTCTCAGTGTCTGCATTAGTTACTGTTAGGACTCACCCAGGATCCTGACATCTTAGGTAAAGTCCCCTTTAAGAGCACACTGCACTCTCCCACCCCCTTTCTCTGTTTTCCCACAAGGTGTGCACCTCCCCCCCCTCTCTTTTCTCCCCTCCCCCTTTAATAGTAAATTTCACACATGGACACTGTGTCTGCATGGTGTGAGTAATTTTCCACCACCACATCTGCGTGGTGTGTCTCCCTCACCCACTGGGGCACTTTGGCCCAACCTGCAGTGAGTTGCAGTGAGCCGGGCAGTGGTGGCGCACGCCTTTAATCCCAGCACTTGGGAGGCAGAGCCAGGCGGATCTCTGTGAGTTCGAGGCCAGCCTGGTCTACCAAGTGAGTCCTAAGAAAGGCGCAAAGCTACACAGAGAAACCCTGTCTCAAAAAACAAAAACAAACAAACAAAAAAAACAAAACAAAAAAAACAAAAACAAAAACAAACAAAAACAAAAACAAAACAGTTGCAGTGTTAAAACATCTACTCATAGGTGACACACATCTTTAATTCTAGCACTCAGGAGGCAGAGGCAGGCAGAGTTATGAGTTGAAGGCCACTCTGGGTCTGCATAGCAAGTTCCAAGCTAGCTATGTTTATACAGTGAGAACCTATCTCAGAAACAAAAAAAACTAAAGTCAAAACCTACTTATGTGTCCACTTGTGTGTTTAGGCACAGTTTTGACAAGTTAGATATGACACTGATTTTGTTCCCAGAGTACTCAACATGGCTTTTAGTCGGTTAATCTGTTGTGTGCTTCCACACGTGCCTGTGTGTAAGTCAGAGGTTCTCTCCCCCACCTCCTGAGGCAGCTTCTCCCTTCTTTTTGCTGTGCTGATGTCCAGCAGCACTCCTGGCCATGCTCCTGTTTCCACATGCCATCTTGACACAGCAGTGCTGGAGTTATGGATGGGCACCGTGTCCGGCTTGTTATGTAGGTTCCAGGGATGGAGCAGAGGGCATTTGTGCACGACTGCTTTTATCCATCGAGCCGTTTCTCTGGCCCTGTGCATGGGTCTTCTTACGTCCAGCATTTCTACTTTTATTATACTTATTACTGCATATAAGTGTTAGGGACTTCATGGTGACATTTCCAAATGTGTAGATATCATGCTTTGATTATATTCCCCCTAACTATATTTTCTGGCCCTCTTCTCTGTCCCCACTGCCACAGGCCACTTTAATCCTTTCTAGCAATCTTGTTACTATTTCCAGGTTTTTGCTTTTGATTTTGAGGCGGGGTCTCTCTATATAGCCAAGGATGACCTTGATTCACCCCTGAGTGTTGAAATCTCAGGCGAGTATTTCTGTGTCTGGTTTATGGGATGAGGGGGCTCAACCCCAGGATGGCACACCTGCCAGGCAGGTACACCACTACCTGTACCATAGCCTCTGCTCTTTTTCCAGCTCATACTCAATTGGATTAATGGAAATTTGTTTTTTTCCTAACATTTTAATTTCACTCTGTGGGATACATGACAGTTGGACAGTGATTGATGGGACTTTATTGACACAGTATTGAATCACAAATAAATGATCTTATTCTAGTTGATTGAAATTATGTTTAGTGTCACAGAGTCCTAATTTAAAGGAGAATCTATACAAAAAGTAAAAAGCCCAAGCAAATAAAATTCACTCCATTTAAACGGGAAGATTTGTATTCTTCAAAGAATTTATTTTTCAAAGGAAAAAGAATATTACTTTGAAATAGGAGCATGTCTTGTAGCTTTCAACAGACAGTGAAATCTCTTTTGTTGTTCAAGCAGGATTTTTTTTCTTGCTTTTGCTTTCTGGCAAAATCTTGTCAGAAAATTGAGCTTTGATTAAAATAAATGAGTTCAGTTTGGCTCCCTTGAATGAGACGGGGACATTTGATCCCAGGGTTTTCAAAATCTTTATTAGCTTTGAATTTATTTTAATTAGTGTCTCCATTACGTTTGTCTTCACTTGGAAGAGGCTTTGATGTGTAATACAAAACATTTCTTCCATCTCTCTAGTTGGAGTGTTTTTGTAGAGGACACACAATGACAGGTCAAATTCTCTAGGCAGCGCAGACCCTTTACAGATTTTACTTACATTGAATAGAATTAGGAAAGATCATACTTAGTGAGGTTAATCCAGACTGAGAAAGGCAAACGTCAAATGATCTCCCTCATCAGAGGCTCCTACTTCCAAATCTTCAGCAAATTTCTCTTTGTGACACATAGAGATCATTACAGAAAGCCACAACCAATAAAAATGTAGATTTGTGGAGCCCGGTCCCCACGGATGCATCTACAAACACTCCTAAACCTAAGGCTCGGGAACATTTCCGAAGAAGGGGTGGGAAGACTGTAAGAGCCAGGGGAGCTGGAGTTTACTGTGAGACTGTGTCTCTTAGTAATATCAGGCGCTGCACCCACAGAGTCTTAACATGGCAGCCCATGCGCTGAACCTGGACAACCACCACAGATGTACTGATGTGGATGAGGGAAAGTCCATGAGCCTCAAGCCTACACAAAGAATGGGATGGTGAGAGCGGAAGAGATGCTCCTCCCCTGGAGCTATCCAATACCCAATAGTCAGCTCTGTAAACCTGTGTACAAGTAACATTATACAGACCGAGCAGGTTATATTTAGGAAAATATACATACACACAATTATATATGCATGATGTATCAATAATTATCAAATAATGGATTTGAAAGAAAGCAAGGAAGGGTAAATGGGAGGGTTGAGAGGATAAAAAGAAAGGCATAAAGGCTATTACAATCTCAAAAATGAAGCAAAAACATTTCACTTGTTTGTGTGCATGAGTGTTTTGCCTGCATACATGTGTGTGCACCAGATGCATACAGGCCAGTAGAGGGTATCAGATCCTCTGGAACTGGAGTTACAGGTGGTTATGAGCTGCCATGTGGGTGTTGGAACCTAACATGACTCCTCTCCAAGAGGAGCCGGTGTTCTTAACAGCTGACCCGTCTCTCCAGCCCCAACACAGACCCTGTAAGAGTAAAGATATTAGCATGGTGAGGAAGCACATACCTTTAATACCAGCGCTGGAGAGACAGGGGTAGTAAAAGTTCTGAATTTGAGGCCAGCCTGGTCCACATAGCAAGTTCCAGGCTAGTCAGGGCTTATATAATAAGACTCTGCCCCACCCCAACATTGTAAAGATACTGATACACATTGGGTACTAATCATGATTCTATATTAATTCTATTGCTTAATTAGAAATAAAATTATGAGGGGTTGGGGATTTAGTTCAGTGGTGGAGCACTTGCCTAGCAAGCTCAAGGCCCTGGGTTCGATCCTCAGCTCCAAAAAAGAAAAAAAATATGATTCTAATCATTCAATATTTTATTTTAAAGCTTGCTTTTATTAGCATGCAACAATTATATATAATACTGGGTTTCATTATGACATCTTCACACATGTGTACAATGTACTTTGATTGTGCCCCTGATATATTCCTAGACTTCTGGTGTAGTGTAATAGCCTTATTGAGCTGTAATTCATATCTGATGACAGCAATTCTTCAGCTGAGTTTTCCTCTTCCCACGTCTGTCAAGTTGACAACAAAACCACCTAGGATATCTACATAAAATTAGGGAAAACACACAACATTTGATTTTTCTCAGGCTGGCTTACTTCATTTAATATGGTTCTTTCCAGTTGCATCTATTTTCCTGAAAATAATGCAATTTTTTTATGGTTGACAACATTCCATTGTGTGCATATACAGTTTCCTTAACCATTCCTCCGTTGTTGGATACCTGGCATGGTTTCATAGTAGCCATTGTCGAAGATGTAACAGTGACCATGGATGGGCAGGTGTCTCTGTGATGTGTTGACCTGAAGTCTCTGATAAATACCAGAAGTGGCAGTGTAGTTGAAGGGTCTATTTGTTACTTATTGTTATTATAATCGCTCACTTTTATTTCCAGTCCACCTTTAATATATTTGTTTTATAAATTGTTGACACACACAGCTCCCCTTCCCACTGCAGAGGCTCAGGCATTCACTGAATGAAAAGGCTTTCAAGTGGGCTAATCATCAAAGGAATTCTAGAGTATGAATATTTTTAAAGGCTTTTTAGAGACTAGAGCTTCCTTCTATGCATTCCTGGCAAATAGTTGCAGAAACACTGAATTTATTAAAAGGAAAAAAATTCACATTTCTTTTTCACCAAAAACTTTGTGCATGTGTGTGTGTTTTATTGAAAATAAATTTTACATGCACTGTATTCTGATCACTCTCCCCCAACTCCTCCCAGGCCCTCTCTGCTTCCTACCCACACAAATCCACACCCTTTCTTCTTTTTTTTCTTTTTTTCCCCATTATTCTTTAATAAGAAATTTTCTACTCACTCTGCATACCACCCACAGATCCCATCTCCTCCCTCCCAAGCCACCCTACATCCCCACACCCCCAAATTGAGGTCTCCCATGGGGAGTGAGCAGAGCCCAGCACACTGAGCCTAGGCAGGTCCAAGCCCCTTCCCACTGCACCAAGGCTGTGCAAGGTGTCACATCACAAGCACTGGATTCCCAAAGCCTGCCCATGCACCAGGGACCGATCCTGATCCCCCTGTCTGGGTGCCCCCCCAAACAAGTTGAGCCAAACAACCGTTTTCCATATCCAGAGGGCCTAGTCCAGTCCCATGGGGGCTCCACAGCCACCAGTCCACAGTTCATGGGCTTCCACTAGTCCACACCCTTTCTTTCTCTTTCTCTTTAGAAAACAAACAGGCAGATGAAAACCCCCAAACAAACCACAATTTTTTAAAAAAGCACACACACACACACACACACACACACACACACACACACACACACACACACACAATCGGAAGCCATAATATGCAAGTAAAAGATCAGTAAGACCAAAAAAAAAAAAATGCCCAGACAAAATAACATGAGGCCAAAAGTCTACGAAAAATGCCACTGAGTTCCTTTTGTCTTGGCCATCTACTGCTGGGCATGGGGCCTACCTGTAAATGTGGTTAATATACCTGGTGAGACTCCATTGGAGAGAACTAAGCTTTCCTTTGTAAGTGGTTGTCAGTTGGAGATAGCTTCTCGGTTGGGATGGGAGCTGGTGTCCACTTCCCCATGCAGTCCTGGGACCCCGTCTGATTTAGACCCATGCAGGCCCTGTGCATGCTGCCACAGTCTCCGAGTTCCTGTGTGTGTCAGTCCTCTGTTGTGTCTGGAAGACACTTGTACTTGGTGATCTCATCCCCTCTGCCTCCCCTACCATCTTTCTCTTCCTCTTCTACATAGCTCCCGGACCCTGAGGGGCGGGGATTGATGAAGACATCTCATCTCATCTTTTGAGAACTGTTATGGATTGGGTGGTTTCTGTGTTCAGTAGGTTGAGTTCTTTGTATATTCTGTATTCTAGACATTAATCTTCTTTTCCCATGTGTGACTAGCAGGGGTTTTGTCCCATTCCTTCGCTTGGTTCATTGGTTGCTATGCAGAAGCTTTTCAATGTCATGAAATCACATTTGTTGGTTGTTGACATTTTCTGAGCAACCAGAGTCCTGTGGAGAAGGTCTGTGACTGCCTGGGTGGTCAAGCACTCTCCCTACATCCTCCTCTATCAGTGTCGGGGTTCAGGTCTCATATTAAGGTCTTTGATGTGGGTCGAACCTCTGGACACTCCTTCAGGATTCCCATTGTGAAGGCTGGTCCTCCACCTGTGCAGCATTCCCAGCATTTGGTTCACCTCTGGCATGTGTGTCTGCATATTCTGTGGATTCTTTGCCATCATAAGTGCTCCTAAAGAGATGGGAATGAGGTGTCCAGGTGCTGACCTCTTCAGCTGGAAGATGAAGATGGATCCCCGCCTCGCCGCTGGTGCCTGGCGCCTTAGTGGGCTGCTGGTGGCTGCACCCAGCTAGGTCTGTACCAGCAGGCCCCATACCCTCATGCTACTGGACAACCTCAACATGCAGGACACACACTTGATGTTCTTCGGCAGCCTGAAGTACCAGGGCATTGAGCTCACTTTCAAGACCACAGATGACTCCAGCTTGTCCCTCATTAAGTACTGGGAGTTCCTCTGGGACAACCTCATCTTCTCCTCCTTGGTGGATGACTTTGGAGGCAACATTAACGTGGAGACCATCAGCGCTTTTGCTGATGGTGGTGGCGGTGCTTTGGTGGCTACCAACTCTCACATGGGTGACCCTTTTCAGGAACTGGGCGGTGAGTGTGGAACTGAATTTGATGAAGAGAAAACAGCTGTCATTGACCATCACAATTATGATGTCTCAGACCTTGGCCAGCATACGCTTGTCATGACACTGAGAACTTGTTGAAGGCCCCAACCATTGATGGGAAGTTATCTCTGAACGCCACTTTCTTCCTGGGAGCTGGAATGGCGGCAGACCCTGACAGTCCCTTGGTTCTGGGCATCCTAACAGGCTCTTCAATCTGTTACTCCTTCCCAGATAAGCCCATCACCCAGTACCACCACACAATGGGGAAGGGCACTCTTTTGATCATGGGGCTCCACAGCAACTCTTTTTTTTTTTTTGAGCTGAGGATTGAACTCAGGGCCTTGCGCTTGTTAGGCAAATGCTCTACCACTGAGCTAAATTCCCAACCCCGATCATGGGGCTCCAAGCCAAGAACAATGCCCAGGTTATCCTCAGTGGCTCTCTGGATTTCTTCAGTGATGCTTCTTCAACTCAGCAGTACAGAAGGCCACACCCGGCACCCAGAGGTATTTTCAGTCAGACAACTGTGAGCTAGCTGTGGCCCTCTACTGCTGGTTGTTCAAGGTGGAAGGCATCCTCTGAGTGGGAACTGTGTTTCATCCTTGGGTGGGCGAGACAGCCCCACCCAATGCCTACACTGTTATTAACCTGGTGGAATACAGCATTGTGATTGGCCAGCTCTCCAATGGCAAGTGGGACTCTTTGATGATGATGACATTAGCTAGAGTTCCTGCACATGGACCCTGTGGAAAAGACCTTCTTGAAGAGAGAAAGTGGCAAGTTCACTGTCCAGTTCAAGCTCTCCAATGTGTATGCTGTATTCCAGTTTACAGTGGCCCACAACCGGCTAGGCCACACACACCTATACTCCTCCACACAGGTGTCAGGGAAGCACCAATCTCTACTGTGCCAGTACCTTCTCCATGATGGCTGCCTCTTCAGTGTCTTCTTACACACAAAGGAGAAATCTGAGTGAGCCACAACCTGGGACACCATACAGAAGGGAGATGGCAGGAGGATTTCACTGGAAGATGGGTTGGGTTTTTGTTGTTGTTTTTATAAGGGCCATGGGAAAATGGCACAGCCTTACCTCAGTGAGGTGATGACTATGGGGTGGGGACAGGAAATGTTTTTTTTTCTTGTAAGTTTTCCTACTTTGAATCACTCTGTAGTGATTTTCATACGTACAGCCACCCCCATTTCTAAAATAAAGAGAACCACTGCCCTCACAAAACAAAACAAAACAAAACAAACATCAACAACAACAAAACCCAAACAAACTCAAGAGATGTGAATTGTTTATTCACCCCTGATAGGGTACCAGGGCAAAGATTACCCCCAAAGCTCAGCTTGGTGAACCAATGAGTTTATTTGGCTTGAAATCAGAGGGCAAGGGAGCAGTGACTCACAGGAGCATGAGGGACTGCAAAACAGTTGTATCACCACCAAGTCCCATCCCAGCCCGTCATGAATGGATGCTGCACCAGGTGTCACCACAGCCTATCATTAATGGATGCTGCACCAGGTCCCACCCCAGCTCACATGAATGGATGCTGCACCAGATGCCACCCCAGCTCACATGAATGGATGCTGCACCAGGTCCCACCCCAGCCCTCATGAATGGATGCTGCACCAGGTGCCACCCCAGCCCACATGAATGGATGCTGCACCAGGTGCCACCCCAGCCCACATGAATGGATGCTGCACCAGGTCCCACTCCAGCTCACATGAATGGATGCTGCACCAGGTCCCACTCCAGCTCACATGAATGGATGCTGCACCAGGTCCTACCCCAGGCCCTCATGAATGGATGCTGCACCAGGTGCCACCCCAGCCCACATGAATGGATGCTGCACCAGGAAGCCCCACGTCTGGTTAGCCTTCTACTTCCTGGATACTTTAGCATTTCCTGCGATCACTTTCAGCTCCTGGTTGGGGCAAGCATAATGGCTAGAATTCAAGTAGGAACCTCATGACCCACCCTTCCTTCATGGCTGCCAAGCCAAGATAATCTTCACTTTACAATGGCAGTGCAGTGAATGTGTTACAGCTGAAGGGAGGGGCCAAATGAGAACTCTTTGGTTTTGAACCAGGCTCCCACTGTACTGCATACTACACAATTATGGTCTAAAGTTTCTTCTCTGTAGCCTAGCCTTCTGCTTGCTGGGTTTCAGGCTGTAGTCCAATGACACTTGCTCTGAGATTTCTAAGAGTGTACTTCACAGAGAGTCATGTGTTGTCCAATGCATGGGGCCTTTTTGAACTGGTGTCTGTGGCTGTTTCTGTCAAGTGCTAAGTGCCAAGTGCCCAGAAGAGGGGGCTTCCCTGCTGACTTAATGCCAACATAATGCCAGGCATCTTTTATCCAGCACCCACTCTTTTTCTGTTCCTCAAAGTCTCCATCCCTGAAAGTACCATGCTGCTGCAGAGATGCTCGTGTCATGGCACTGTCATCCTTGCGCTCCCTGGCTAGGTACCTACCTCGAAACTAACTTAAAGTTTGGACTAACATAAAAACCAGTGATGGAAAAGCAAGAGAAATCCTAACACCACTTTTAAATGCCTTCCAGACTGTACAATAGATGTTGGACATGAGTTACAGCATCATTCTTTACAAGGAGATACTGCTGTTCTCAGGGTAGGATGAGGGCTTGGGGTTTGCCCAGTCAGTCACTGGGGATTTCAGAGGACTGACAGTATGGATGATTCTTGGAAGGCATCTTGTGGTTAAAGCCCATCGTGTGTTAAATTTTAAGGCACATCTTGTTCTCATAAATTTAAGGTAACTTGCAACAGTTGCTACTCTCTTTCCCTTTGGCACCCTGAGCCCTTTAGCCTTTCCTGGGGCTGATAATGAGGCCAATTGTCTGTCCTCAGTTCCTAACTTAGTGAGATTGAACATCCTCAGGGCAGTGGCTGTGGCTGTCTCTCCTGAGTCCTCTGAAGCACCTGCCTTGGTTAGGGGCCTTTCTATTAAAAACTGGTTTGCTAGTGTGCAGAATTAGCCTGCAGGATTAGTCTACTCATGACGATAGCGCACTCTGTGACATTCTCCATCTTGCTGGCCATTGAGAATTTTTTCTTTTTGATTCATTTTAACAGATCTTAAGAAAGCCTCCAATTCAAATGCTGCAAAATCCAGTCTACCAAAATCTGGGCTTCGTCCTCCTGGTTACTCACGTCTTCCAGCAGCTAAGCTGGCGGCTTTTCGGCTTTGTGAGGAGTTCCAGTGTCTCTGCAGTGCCCAGCACTCAATCCCTGGACAGTGTGCAGCTGGAGCAGAGCCGGCCGGTCACCCGTGAGTGGGGCAAAGGGACTGAGGGTGTATGGAGGAGACTGTGCCCTGCTGGGGGCTGATGGCAGGGCAGAGGATGCCTAAGGACCTCGGGTACCATTTCATTTGGTTAGTTAAGAACTTGGATCTACTTCTTTAACCTACCACTGTGTTACTGTGTCTTAATTTTCCACCAAGGAAAAATAACTGATTTGACACTGTCCTTCTCTCAATTATGGGGAGTTGATACACTTGCGGTAGGCTTAGTTCCTAGAACCCATACCGGGCAGCTTACAACCGCCTGTCATTCTAGATAAGGCAAGCTGGTGCCTTCTTTTGACCTCTGTGGGTAGTACATGCATGTGGTGCGTGCACACACACACACACATACACACTCACACACACATGCACATGCATATACACACACATAATAGAATGAATAAATCTTTGAAGAATCTTCCCAAGACTATTATTGAGGTCATTCATGAGCGACTGTCAGGGTTTCCAACCATAGACAACTTGATTTGGGAAGATGAGATGAAAGTCGTGAAGAGATTGAGTTTTATTCCCTAAGATGAGCATATATCCCTTTAATTATTGACTAAGATCTGAGTTCTGGGGATAGTTTGAAGTAGAAAATCACCAGTCTCTTTGGAAGGTTAATCAATGAAAATGAGTGTTAATATGAAAGATTTTTGCAATGTTAACTCAGCATTACGCTCATGAATACTATAAAATGCATTTACATATGTAGCTCATTTGATTATCTGTGTCTGGCACGCATTTTAAGTAAGATCAGAGTTGACAAGAAGTGTTATTAGTAACTCTTATAGAAACAGCCATCAGTCTGTCTCGTGTTCCACTGGCAAAGAGGGAGTCATCTTTTATTCATGGAAAAAGGAGCCACCAGTGACCTGAGAGGTCAGGTTCCCGAGAAGCTATTTCTCATCTGAGATTAAACCCTTATTGACGTCTGTTTTCACTCCTCAGATCTGGACACTGATCATCTCCACCCTGAGATGGGAGTAGAGTATGAACTTGTGTTTTCTTGTTTGGCTGGTTGGTTGTTTTTAAAAAGAGTTGCCTGTTTACAGTTATTAATATAAACTGTACACGGAAGCTTTTATTTATAGTTTTATTATAAGAACAGCCATGTTTTTCTTGGCTGTCCCATTTTGCAAAGATTAGCTTTTTATCCTTTCCCTTTTTCTACCCAGTTTCAGCCTCCCCACCCCCTGCCCCCTTAGGTAACTCTGATATGGACCCCAGGTGAGCCTGTGCTGTAATTGAAGGCTGCATGGCCTCTGACACAAGGATAAAGGAGGCCCAGGAAGACTGGGCACAGGGCTCCCCCTGAGCTGCTGTGAGGGCAGACCTAGCATCCTTTGGGACCCTTCGAGACCAGTGCCACGCTACCGTGTTCCATTTTTGTGGCATCTGCACCAGATGTTAACAATAATGGCAGCATTCTGTTTTAGAGTAAAATACCACAAAAACAAAAGTCTGGGAGTGGAGAAGGATAGATTAAAAACGTGATTAGCAAATTTTTGAAAGCCATTAATACTGGAGAATGGGCTATGGGGTTACTGTGTGGTTTGTTTCCCATTGATATGTGCTTTACATTTTTCATAAAAGAGGTTAAAATCCTCTCCATGGCTTCTTTTATTTATTTCTCCCTTTTCCTCCTTAAAATGAATAGCTGTATTGAGATATAATTCACTCCTTTAAAGTATACAAGTCAATGGGTTTTGGGTTTTTGTTTTTGTTTTTGTTTTGTTTTGTTTTGTTTTTTGGGGGGTATATTTATAGCGTTGTGCAAACATGACTACAATCAATTTTCCCAACATTTCCATTATCCCTTCCCCAGAGAAACCTAGTATCCATTAATGCTCTCCCCCTGTTTCCATCCAACCTTCAGCTCTGGGCAACCATTAATCTACTACTTCCTTTTTTTTTAATTGAAAAACCTTTTTTCATACAATATATTCTGATCGTGGTTTTCTCTACCTCAACTCTTCCTAAATCCTCCCCATTCACTGAACTCCATGCTTTCTCTCTTCAGAAAATAAGCAAACAGAAAATGAATAAATAAACCAGAATAATCAAAATAGAAAAAAACACAATAGTCATATATAGAGAAGCACACACAACCCCCACCAAACCCCACAAAAGCAGAAATCATAACAAACAAGCAAAAGACAAATAAGACAAAAGAAAACTGCCCAAAGTAATGTGACAAAAAGTCTACAAAGATACCATTGAGTTCATTTTGCTTCATTTCATATCTTTATGTTTACTGTTTCCCAGAAAGATGTTAGCTACCTTTAACCTTTCCTTCTACTTTCGATGAGTTATACAGTAACAGCCGCACAGTTTCAACTTTCTCTACTTTATTTGTTGCTATGATGAAACCCCATGAACAAAAGCAACTTGGGGAGGAGATGGTTTATGTTGCATGTCACAGCCCATCATGGGGGAAGCCAGCACAAGAATTCAGAGCAGGAACCTAGAGGCAGGAACTGAACAGAGAGTGGAGGGGGCTGCTTACTAGCCTGCTCTCCATGGCTTGCCCAGCCTGCTTTCTTATAGAACCCAGGACCACATACATGCTCAGGGTTGGCAGTGCCCAGTGGGCTGGGCTCTTCCACATCAATCACTAATTAAGAAAATGCCCCATAAATATACCCACAGGCCAATCTGATGGAGGCAATTCCTCAGCTGAGATTTCCTCTTCCCAAATAACTCAAGCTTATGTCGAGTTAACAAAAACTAACCAGCCAAAAATTACAACCTGATATTTCAGTATATAGCTATGTTATGAAACGATTACCACATCAAGCTAATTAATCTCCATCACTTTCCATAGTTGTTGTGCATTCATTTATTGGCATTTATTAGCACATGGAAGTTCATGAAACAGGATGGTTAGTGGTCCTCAGCATACCATGAAGTAGAGCTCCAGAGCCTGGCTGCTTGTGTCATTGAAACTCTGTTCTGTTGGTTTTAAGAGATACTGCAGCATAGTGGTGGGGGGTGTGTGCTATAGAAACAGTGGGATTTGCATACCACCTCTGCATTTACCAGACCTATGACTTTGGGCAAATTATTGTACTTCTGATTCTTCACAGTAAAACAATGTTAATCATAATTGAACTAGGTTTAAAACTATAAGTAGGGCTTATGAGATCACTAACTTGAAGTAGTAGATACAGAGTCTTTAGAATAAGGCTTTGCACAAGAATAATTTATCTTAGGCTATTTCCATCTGTGGGCCATATGCAATGAAGTTCAACGTTGAGGGTTCAAAAGCCCAGAAGGGAAAATGGCCATGTTGGATGAACAGTGTCCAATAGGGAGCAAGGGAATTGGTCTTCATAGTTTCTGGTTGTGGTTATGGAAATATTGAAGTCAGAGAGGTGACTCTCATTCCAGTTTGAAGATTTTATAATCACTCTTACACATAATAATCATTAACTTGGAGTGTTAAACTAAAACTTAGGGGCCAGAGATATGGCTCAGTGGTTAACCACCGGTTGCCCTTCCGGAGGCTCCAGCTTGATTCCCAGCACCCACACGGTAGCTCTCAACTGTCTGTAATTCCAGTTCCAGGGGCTCCAACACCCTCTCCTGCCTCCACTGTCACCAGGCATGCTTGTTACACACATATACATACATGTAACACACCCACAAACACAAAAGAAAATCTTTAATAAAAACTAAGACATATCATCTATGAGGCTTGAAGTTAATTTCCATGGGATTCTCTTAGTTTGGGGCTGTAAGCTTATGTATAATTTTGATATTTAAAGAAACAGAGACAAGGGAAGTCAGAGAGGGCTGTGCCAAATCTTTAACCTTTTTCTTTTCTTTTTTTTTTTTTTTGGAGGGGGGCAGTTTGAGACAGAATTCCTCTGTGTAACTATCCTGGTTGTCCTGGAACTAGCTCTGTAGACCAGGCTGGGCTCAAACTTACAGAGATCCGCCTGCCTCTGCATCCCGAGTGCTGGGATTAAAGGTGTGTGCCACCACCATCACCTGGCAGGTCTTTAACGTTTTATAGTGTGTAAGGAAATACGTTCAATTAGGTTCCCTTTTAAAGAAATATATTTATGAAACGTGACCTTTGTCTAAGCTGGTGGCATTTAAACCCTCTGCTCAAAATAGAACTGCGAGTTGGAGCTGACTTTATTTCTGTGGCTTTTCAGTGTCTGCTGGGGACAGAGGGTGGGCGTTTGATTTGACAGTGTGTGAAGGGTTTCACACAGCTTCACATTTGCTGGGATCTAATTACCAGTGCTCTGCTTTTTACTTGAGGATCCCAATTCAGTTTGGGTGGGAGAAGAAAAGAAGACTGAGAACAAAATCCAAAATGTGCTTCTAGTTTTCCGTAGAAATGCAGACGTCAAACAAACGCCACTGATAGATTTGAGTATCTGCTTCCTTGGAATCTGTAATTATATAATCTGAAGTATTCTTCCTGAGGGAAAGACATAGAGTCATTTTTTCAGTGGTTCCCACACATCCTTTTTCTTTCTTCTCCACCCCATCACAATGACAAGGAAGGACATGATTTTTCTGTATATGACTTAGCATTGCTTGTATGGGAAACTAGTTTCTGCACCTTGGAAGTAACAGTTATCCTCCTAACTCAGTCTGGGAAAATCTATCAGAAATCACATCATCTGTCAAAAGCATTTTCAGCTTTATAAATGTCATATTTTATCATTCAAGATACTTCATAAAGAAAAGATACCTTGAGCCATTAAAAAGAGTTAAAAAGAGAAATATGTCACACTCACGTGCATGACATCACTATAACAAGACGGATGATCATTTGGAGTCATTTAACTTCAGTGGACTTACGTTGCTGTGGGGTGATTAAGTGTCCATTAGAGAGACCTTGTATTTAAAGCTTAGTTGCCAGCCCCTAGCACTACTGGAAGATGGTATCCAGTGGGAGGAAATTAGGTCACTGGGGATGTGCTCTTAGAAGGGATATTTTGACCCTAGTCTTTGCTTCCTGTTTCCTGGTCATCTTGAAGTAAATAGCTTTTACTGCCTGCTCCTGCATATATAGATTTGAACCCCTGAAACCATGAGCAAAGCTTCACCACTTTTTGTAGGGCCTGAGATCTCAACTCAGGCCCTTGAACTCACACAACACATGCTCTACCCATTTCCCCAGCTTGTTTCTCAGATCCTTCATTGGTGAAGCAAGACATTGGGCCTTCATACAACTCAACATCTCCTCCCAATGATTCTAAAATATGAAAGAAGTATAATAAAGGGTAAAGTCCTCTGGGAAGAGGAAATCTCCATTGAGAAAATATCTTCATAGGATTGGCCTGTAGGCAAGTCTGTGAGGCATTTTCTTGATTAATGTTTGATGTAGGAGAGTCCAGTCCACTATGGGTGATGTCACTGCTGGGCAAAGTTGCCTTGAGATGTATAAATAAGCTGAGCAAACCATGGAGAACCAGCCAGTGAACAGTGTTCTCCCATGGTCCCTGCCTCCATTCCTGTTTGAGTTCCTGCCCTGACTTCCTTCCGTGGTTGACTGTGATCAGAACATGTAAGCCAGATAAAACCTCTTCTTTTCAAGGTGCTTTTCATCATGGTTTATCACAGACACAGAAAGCAAATTAGGGCGTGTGTGTGTGTGTGTGTGTGTGTGTGTGTGTGTGTGTGTGTGTGTGTATTCTACTCCTGGTCATGGAGACATAACAGGGCATCTCAACCAGATCAAACAGGCATTCTGAGGTTACTACCAGGCCTTCCCTGTGTTGATGGATGATATGAATGTGGAGCGCTAGTTTACCTTAGAGAACACTGAGGTTTAACTATGAGATGGTTTTCCTTAACTCTGCCTCTGTGCCCCCACCATCTCTGCTGTGTGAGGGCTGTGTGGGGTTCACCGTGGGTACCCACCTGTCAGGCAATTCAGCACCTGTGAAGACATAGGAACACACAGGAAACAAGCAAACAAAAAGGAATTGGACATATTTACTACACATCATTTTACCCTCCATATATATAGTAAGCTTGGGAATGTGGTAGTTTCGATATAAATGCCCGGGTCTTCCCCACAGAGACCCGATGAGAACCCAGAGCCCCCATGAAATAGCTAACATGTTGGAACATGGCTTTTGAGGTGAGGACCCTCTACTCTTTGTTCTGTTTGTGTACTAACTCAGATTCTTTTAAATTGAATGTCACGGGATTACTAAGTAGGGAGACTGCTTCCAAAGACTCCCTACTTAGCAAACCCCTTCTTTTCATATCCTCTCTGCAGGAGAGCATTTCCTTCCCAGGTGTGTTTCTTTCTTGTCTGCCTGTGACGTTCTGTTCAAAGGATGAGATACTATGCCATCCTCTCCTCGTGTATTTCTCTATGCATGAAGCAAGGTTACAGATAAATCCAGCAGCAAGGCAGATGCTCTAACTGTGGCATTTGTATGTCTCTGTCACTGGGGAGACTTTGGGTGATTATTCCCTGCCTTGGTCTGACCAAGGACTCTTGATTCTCGTACCCCAGGTACATGTTAATGGGGGGACCACTGACCTCTCAGAGCCCTGAGGGAGTATGGCCTGGCTCTTCTCATTAATGGCTATGGTCATGTGCCAGGACTTTCGCTGCTTGCTCTCTTTGGTGTCTAGTGTGAGCTACTGAGCAGGGCAGCAGGTATGTGGAGGTCTTCAGTCACATTCCTGCATGGTAAATATGTATTCATATACACCACAGGCTAGCCCACAGCCAAGTTTAGGTCTTTGATCCTCTAATCCCTTTTATCTTTGTCCAAACGTGGCCATCCCTCTGTATCTACATGCAGGCATTATATCTGAAGATCCAGTCAGCCCTACACCAAAAATCCTTGGGAAAAAATGTGTTCGTGTCAGACATATATTGATTTTTCTTATCATCATCATCCTCTCTCTCTCTCTCTCTCTCTCTCTCTCTCTCTCTCTCTCTCTCTTTGGTTTTTTGAGACAGGGTTTCTCTGTGTAGTTTTGGCAACTGTCCTGGAGCTCACTTGGTAGTCCAGGCTGGCCTCGAACTCACAGGGATCCACCTGGCTCTGCCTCCCAAGTGCTGGGATTAAAGGCGTGTGCCACCACTGCCCGGCGTCTCTCTCTCTTTTTAAATTCTTCTCCTATATAGTATATTCCGCCCACAGTACCTACTCCCTGCACTCTTCCCAGTTCCTGCCTCACTTCCCTTCACCCTCAGATCGACATCTCTGTTTTCCTCCAGAAAAGAGCAAGCTTCCCAGGGATATCAACCGAACATGGCATCACAAGTTACCATATGACCAAGTGCCAACACTCATGTCATCATGTAACATCACCTTAAAACAGCTTCTCAATGCTCGTCTGTGGCATTGGGGACTCTAAATAATCTGGAGGTGCTGTGTGGATCTGAAGGATTTGTGAGCCTTCTGTACAAGTGCTGTGCCACTGTGCAGACAGTATTGCTACTGTGTCCTGGAACGGATCCCCAGTGGAGAAGCAGCTGCCACATGGCCCCTGCGACAGAACGCTGAGACTCGGATCCTCTTCCTAGCTCTGGGTTTTAGAACCTGTGTGTGGCAGGGAGTTGACAGGCCAGACAGCTGCAGTCGTGAGCTGCCAACACCCTTTGCTCCTGACCCCTTGGATTAGAAGATAAAAAACGGTAACACATCCCAGGTGCTGTCAGTCATGAGGCATGTGCCTAACGGGGGTGATGATGTGGGAGACATCTTTTGCCACTAGGAAGGCTTGCTAATGAAGCAGATGTGCCCAGATAGGCCCGTCACAATGGGTTCCGTGGGGGAAAATGGCCAATTAGGCAGGCAGGCAGGGGCAGCCATGGGTGCATGCAGGTGCTTGTTAGTATGCATCTAGCAGTGGCCCTGAAAGTGCGTGAGAAGTAGAAAAGATGTGCTTGCCTACCGGGGTCTGCCCACTTCTCCAGGGACCTTACCCTGTCTTTGGAGAGTCCTTTACCAATCGCTTGGGTACCCTTCACAGCCTGGCTAGTGTCCTGTGTGTGCCCTTAGCTGCTGGGTCTTCCGGAAACTCCTGCTTGCTATCACACATGGTTACAATGTGAGTGCTTATGACTTAGATACTGTCTAGATACTGCAATCAGAGAGGCAGATTGTAGAAGGACCAATGAGTGGATTTGCCACCATCCCCGCTGAGTTAGGGGATGGACCTGGTCCTGAAGTGGCACCTGAGGATGTGCACCAGGGTGAGGTGCCCTAGATGTGTCTTGGGATTTATTTTGCAGGAAAATTCATTTGTGTCATGATAGCTTGAGCTGCAGGGTGAAGCTTGCTGAGGCCCTATACCATACATTGACATATGCCCTTGGCTGAAAGTCTAAGAGGAAGCCGAGCTCAGCTGCCCCAAACATTCACGACTTTGTCCATGAGCTGAGATTCCCTGTGAGCAACCAACCCTGGAGAGCAGAGGGTGGGGGCATTGTTGTGATGAGCATGGAAATTCTCTAGACCTGGGTGCAAAGGAATTAAGGGATATTAAGTCAAGGGATAACCCACCCGAAGGAACAGAGGGACCAATGCCCAGGGTTCACAGAGGCGAGGGTTTGTGGATATCCCTCCTCCAGGGCATGTGTCCCCCCAAGGGACTCCTGGTAGACTAGTCAGGAGAGTATTGCCACGGTGGTAGTTAGACTCAAGAGGTAGCAAGGCAGACAGAATGATGGCTATGGCGGATTCCCCAGTGGCTTTGTAGGCCCAAGGTCTCTGGTCCTGTGACTCCTTCCTGTGATGGAGGTTCTCAGAAGGTTCTAGACCTTTCTTCTCTTGTGTTTCTGTTCAGACATGATGCAGATGCTGCGTTCTTTGTGCAAATGGTCTCGTCAACAGCAGCAAAATTTTCAAGATGAGTATAAGTATAAACTAAAAATTGAAACCATTCAACACAGGAGGCAGACATAGGCGTCAGCATACCATGTGATATTAATGCAGAGAAAATTCGCTCCTACCAACACCGAAATCTTAAACAAAATCATTAAAAGAATGATGGGACTTTATTTTCAACGTTTTCAGCTCAAACAGAATCTAAAACTGCTGGGATGGGGAGGGACAGATGATGATCCACTTAGACGTGGATGATGACGTAGGAACTGTAAACTTTATAGACGGTGGCCGCTAGTCCTCCTGCCCTGGTGACATTTCTGTTTCTGTGCCTCAGGCACAAGAGTTCAGGGAAGAAATTGTTTATGTTGGGTTCAGCTTGTGGATACAAAACTACCATGGCAGAGAAGTCGTGGTGGCAAGAATCTGAGGTGGCGGGTCTCTCTGCATCCACAGTCAAGAAGCCCAGAGAGATGGATGCTGGTGCTCAGCTCACTTTCTCCTTCATGTTCATTCTGGGTCCCCAGCCTATGGAATGGAGTTGCCCACAGTGGACAAGACTTTCTACCTCAATTAACCTAATCTAGATAATTCCTCACAGGCATGCCCAGAGGTTTATCTCTGAGGTGACTCTAAATCTTACAAAGTTGATCATACTAATTGTCACACTAGTCTATAAGTCAGAACTCTCCAGAAAAACCAAACACTATAGGATATGTATAAGATGAAATTTATCTGAAGGTATTGGCTGGCCAGTTACAGGTTGATAAATCCCACCATTTCCTGTGAGCAAGCTGATGGTGTGGTTTGAAGACCTGAGAACTGGAGAACCAGTGTCGAAGATGCTGGTCCAGTTGTGAAGGTCTGAGAACCAGGATCACTGATGTCAGGCGGAGCTGAAGTCCTTGTTCAAGTCATCAGTCAGATGAGAACCAATTCAACCTCCATCTCTTCCCCAGGTCCTCAGAGGACTGGATGATGTCTGTCCACATAGGGAAGGCAGCTTCTCTATCTAGAGATCCTAATACTTATCTCTTCTAAAAATGCCTTCCCAGAAACATCTGGACATCCTCTGGCCCAGTCAAGTCAACAAAATTGATCATGTCTTTCAAGTAAAGAGCTCTTACAAATCAATAAAAACACACAGAATTCAAAGCCAGGCAAATGGTCTGCTTGCAATCCAAGAACTGGGGAAGCAGAGACAGGCAGATCCCCAGTACTTGCTTATGGTGATATTGTGTTCCCCAAAATATTGTGCACCCTAATAAACTTATCTGGGGTCGGTGAACAGAACAGCCACTAGATATAGAGGCCAGAGAATGGTGGCACACACGCCTTTAATCCTAGCATTCCAGAGGCAGAGATCTGTTTGGATCTCTGTGAGTTCAAAGCCACACTGGAAACAGCCAGGCATGGTGACTCATGCCTTTAATCCCAGGAAGTGATGGCAGGAAGCAGAAAGGTATATAAGATGTGAGGAACAGGAACTAGAGTCTGGTTAAGCTTTTAGGTTTTTGAGCAGCAGTTCAGCTGAGAAGCATCCAGTCTGAGGATACAGGATCAGCTGAGGAACTGATAAGGTATGGCTTGTTCTGTCTCTCTGATCTTCCAGCATTCACCCCAACACCTGGCCTCAGGTTTGATTTTATTAGTAAGACCTGTTAAGATTCATGATACACTTGCTGGTCATTCTGCATAGTCTACTCAGTGGGTTCCAGACAAAGTAATAACACCAGGGTTCATCTTTGTTCCACACACATGTGTGTGTTTGTGTGCTCACGTACACATGCCAACTAAAAAAAACAACACATCCAGTTGACAAAGGATATAATAGACATTTGCAGCACAAGTGAAGGCATCCCAACAAATGGGAATATTTTTACCACCATCACTGATATGAGAAAACAAACTCCTCTATTACTAAATTAACAGGAACTGGAGAGGATGGCCATCCTGGAGTGTTGGTGACAGGATGGGAACCCCTGCTGTCTCATACACACAGGTCAGATGCACAAACTGCTGCAGTCAGATTCTTCAGTAATACTTAAAAAGAAGGACCTCAGGGCTGGAGAGATGGCTCAGAGGTTAAGAGCACTGGCTGCTCTTCCAGAGGTCCTGAGTTCAATTCCCAGCAACCACATGGTGGCTCACAACCATCTGTCATGAGATCTGGTGCCCTCTTCTGACCTGCAGGGATACATGCAGGCAGAACACTGTATACATAATAAATAAATAAATCTTAAAAAAAGAAAGCCCTCATACCATAAATATGCCCTTTCCAAGAATTCTAATAATAAGTTTTCTTGCAAGAGAAAGATGCATGTGAAAAATACTGTTAAGCCAGGCAGTGGTGGTGCACGCCTTTAATCCCAGCACTTGGGAGGCTGAGCCAGGTGGATCTCTGTGAGTTCGAGGCCAGCCTGGTCTACAGAGCAAGATCCAGGACAGGCACCAAAACTACACGGAAAAATAACCCTATCTCAAAAAAAAAATCATGTGCGCGCGCGCGCACACACACACACACACACACACACACACACACACACACACACTGTCAAGCCCTTGAACACAGTCTATGGCTGTATATTTTCATAAATGTCTATGATTATTTAAATAGAGTGACTGGCACAGTGACTCACATCTTTAATCCCAACACTGACTTTGAGGCCAGCGTGGTCTATGCAAGTGAGTATATAATTATACTACCTTTTCTTTACTGTTAATGTATGGGAGATTTTTAAAAGTGTTCACTTATATTTTGAAGTACAGAAACAGAAGTGGGAAATAGGAAGAAGGAAATATATCACCTCTTTCTAAAAAAAGCAAAGAATCAAACTGAAGAGGGACAGAAGCAGAGCTAATTAACCCACAGTTCCCAGGGACCCAAGAAGGGTGTCGGTCTCCCTATGAAGTGAGGTTGCCTTGGTCCCCTGGGGGCCTGGTGTGCATCACAGTTTCTCTGTCCTTGAATTCAAATCATTCTGGCAGCAGAGATCAAAGGGAGGCAGAAATAGTCTCAACAGCGTCCCGATAGAATTAAAAGACAGGGAAGGCTGTGTTGAAAATCATTGTACAGCAAGAGCACGTGTGCAGAGGAGCCTTTGATAAAAGCCTCCTTTGTAAGTCCCGTCGCAGGAAGTTGACAACACACAGGCAAGACGTCAGAGTACTTCTTCCAATGTTTTTTTCTGTCAAGCTTAAAAAAATGAACTAATATGATTTTTATCAAGGGGACAGTGGCAAAATTTAACACAAGTCAAAGGACATGTCACTATTGGTTGAGCATTTTTCTCTGAGGTATTTATTCTGTGGTTATAACTCACAACCACACACTGTTAACAATTATCCAGAGATACTCACTGCAGGCTAGTAGAGTATTTGAAATGGCTCAGAGGACTCATCACATTATGATTAAGGAAAATAAAGAAATAGTGATGCTCACTGCATGTGGATGTAAAACATGCATTCAAAATCGAGTTCCACTGTATTGTTCTTACTTTATTATTATTTGTGTAAGAGCAGATGCCAAGGAAGTTGGTCTGTGTTGTTAGCATGTACCTAGTTTATCTCTGCAGGCATGTTAGCAACTGGTGTAGGGTGGCTCTGGGGATGGAACTATGAGAATGGAGCAAAAGATAGTTGCCATTTGTAATAGTTTCTTAAGCCCAAGCGGACATTGCATTTTCAAAATTAATGCAAAAGCAAATCCATGTTTTTTTTTTCCATTTTTGAATCATGATGGATGTTAAAGCCACTGTGAAAATTGGGCTGTCAGGTGGCAAGAACATTCTGAGCCTCTTCCCCAAGATCTTTGCTCATATTTGCCTCCTGGGTTCACTCCAATTACAGCCTGAATCAAAAGCGGTGTCCTTTAGGACTTCAAACAGCCCAACACATTCCAAAGTTTACCATCTCCCAGTATTACTTAAGGATGTTATTTTAGGGATCATAAAATGCCCCAGAATTTATATTCTTTTTAAGATAACAATGCAGGTGTTTTGTGTGACATCCATAAGAATCAACTGACTTTTCCCTAAGGAAACTAACCTAGTATAGATTTGATAGTCATTGTCAGGCATGGATTTCTGAAAGTGTTGTTGATGCCTCTCACATTAAAAAAAAAAAAACCCTCTGAAAATGTGGAGCCCTGACTAGTTTAATCTATACTGGATGCTTGAATGTCAAAATAGAGGTGAATATAGTAGTCAGGAATCCAGCAGTAAAGAGATTATACTTGTTTGGTTATGTGGGTCTTGAGAGATGCCTCGGCAGGTAAAACACTTGAGGACCAGAGTTCAGATCCCCAGAACCATGGAAAAGCCAAGTGGGCATCATGGCCCTGTTGTAAGCTCAGTGTGAGAGGTGCAGATGGTGCCCTGGAGCAAGCTGCCATCTAACCAGAATGGTAGCTCTGGATTCAATGAGAAATGATGCCTTTATATGTAAGGTAGAGACTGATAGAGGGAGATGTCTGACTTCAACCCATGGGCACACATTCACACATATGCATGTATTCCTGCATATGTATGAACATGAATACACACACACACACACACACACACACATGTGCACACACACGTGTGCAAGACACACACACAGTAACAACAACTACAAAAGACTTTACTATATAAACTTAATTTTATATAAATAGTTGTATATACAGCCCACCCTCTGTGTCCATGAATTCTACAAGCACAGATTCAGCCATCCACATATGGAAGATACTTGAGAAAACGTGTGTCCTGAACATGAACAGACCCCCCTTTTCATCATCTTCCCAGAGATAATACCCTAAAACAACTGTTAACACAGCATTCACACTCCCTTAGGCTTGTACGTCATCTAGAGACAATTTCAAGTATATGGATGGGTTGCACAGGTCCCGTGTGGAATATTTGGGCAAGCATGGATCTGGCATCTTCAGGGTTCTTAGAGTCAATCTCTGTGGATGCCAAGGATCAACTATTGATCAGTTTTGTGAAAGTAATGCCATGTGGATACATACAAAAAAATTAAAAGAAATACAGTAATGATGTTAAGTACTGTACAAAGGTGTGGAAGGAACGCAGGGCTCAGGGCTCGAATTCAAGTCTCTGAGATTCTGCAGCCCACTTACTCATTCTCTCTTATTTTTCCAAGCTTCATATCCCACTGTGTTTTGAGAATAAAGGCATGTAATGGAGCCCCTTGTGTAGGCTGGAAGACATAAAATGCAATACAGATAGTGTGTGGTAAACATCTAGATCCTAAGCAAAAATGAGTTGTCGTGATCAGTGTCAAAGTCAGCCCCTGCATTGAGCCCATCCCTCTGAGCAAGAGCTGGGAAGTGCAGGTGAGCGGCTGACACATTGTGGGATGGGAAGGGACCGCAGCCCTTGAGTAGTAGAGAATGGAGGCGCTGAGCTGATGGAGATCGTGGGAGTTTCCACTGGGGATTAGACATTAATAAGGGAATTTGTCCTCGTCATCCTAATACCTGTGGCCGTCTCACCCCCCAAATGCAGTTTTGGATGGTGGCAAGAAGAGAAGCTATTAGCAGTGTGCCCCAGGCCCTATACTTGTAGGCGGTCTGGGAAGAGACAGGCTGACTGTTTCCTTTCCTCCAGTGGTATCTGTTCGAGCAAGTTCTTTGTCCTCTAAGGAAGAGGGGTGATTGGGATGGAAACAGGGCCCCAAACAGATCTGGTTGGTATCTCTCAGAGCCTGGCATAGGAGTTGAAACTTCCATCCACCAGTGGTCAGAAACAGAGGAAAGAAACCAAATGCCACTTCCTTGAAACAAACTCACAGCCCTGCTCTGATGATGCTTGCCTCTCTCCTTTGAAACTCTGCAAAGGGGCTTTATCATGTAGGAATAGAATTTTTTAAAACATAGCAAGTCTGGGACCAGAGAGATGGCTCAGTGGTTAAGAGCATTTGATGCTCTACCAGAGGACCTGAGTTTGATTTCCAGAGTCCACATGATTGCTCACAACCACTTCTAGGTGGACGTCTAGGGGACCCAGTGCCCTCTTCTGGACTCCAAGAGCAACTGCATTCACATGTGCACAGACCCACCCACACACACACACACACACACACACACACACACACACACTTATACATGTAATTAAAAGTAAATCTTTTTTGTGAGTATTTTTTTAAAAAGCAGCAGGTGTCACTCAGTCATAGAGCACCTAGCCAGCATGCAGAAGGCCATGTGTCTTCCAACTACCTGTGAGTACATTAGCTAGTTTAAACATCATAGGAGCTTTATAAAGAAAACAAAAGTTAGATTATGTAGAAAATACTGAAATGTTAACCGTCTAGTTCCTGGTACCTGGTTCCAGGACTGTTGAGCATCGCGCCAGTAGATGTCCCATGTAAATGTGAGATTTGCATAAGTGTTGGGGCATCCGATTCAGCCTCTTGAGTAGCTTCATGGGTTTAAAACCAGTAACTAACCTCTTGAGTAGTTTGCAATTCAAGTCAAACACACAGGGTTGCCAAGCAGTGCATGACCGTTGTCAACAGAAGCCAGTCTAATGTTAACTTTGTGCCTCCTAGAACCAGAGAAGAAATATTGATTCTCAGTGTCTTCATTCTCCACAGTGTAGTGAACCACAAAAACCCTTTGTCAAGAATGCACTGTGCTGTTTCCACAAGAACAAGCAGCTTTCCTATGCAGACCCACGTTTGGTTTCCTTTGCCAAAGCACGTGGAGTCTTTCAGGACATCAGGGGCACCGCGGGTGTGCCTGCTGCTTGTAGTCACACTATGACTGATAGCTTTATGCATGGAGTCCTGAACGGACTCAGTAAATGAAAGCCAGTAAATGTAAACACTGCATGATGGTGAGTTTTAAAAAGCCCAGCAGGCTTCTCCACTAACTCTTAGAAAACTGCTAGGCAAAGGCCAACTGGTGTGACTTTTTCTTTCTTTCTTTCTTTCTTTCTTTCTTTCTTTCTTTCTTTCTTTCTTTCTTTCTTTCTTTCTTTCTTTCTTTTTTTTTTTTTGAGGTAGGCTCTCGCTATGCAGCCCTGGCTGGCCTGGAATATGCTGCGTAGACCAAGTAGGCCTCCAATTTCAAGAGATCTTCCTGCCTCTGCCCCTGCTTCGTAAGTGTTGGCCATGCTTTTTCTTTGAAGCGGCCCCTTAAAGTCTATGGTCCACCCAAATAGAATCAGAAAGCAGCCTTCCAAATTAAAAGGAGTCAACTGTGTATTGGTGAAATTATTAAGGCCACTCCACATAGTTAAAAGGGAGGTTTATTTTGTGGGCTAACTTACAAATGAAGGGGTAGGTTGCAGGGTCTGGCAAAGGTATAGCGCAGTCCGGCTGTGTTCTCTGGAGAACTCTGCTTGGTCTACCTCCAGCGTCCCAGAACCAAGAGAGAGACTTCCTCTTGATCCTCAGTTTTCCGCTCCCTCCTCTGCCCCGCCTTGTGGGCGTGATCATTACCGAAGCCTCAATGGGGGTTGGAACTTCCAGGCCAATGTTGGGATGGCTATCCACTACAACTGTGCATTGTTCTGTGTTCTAGTGCTGATAACAAACCATGGACTGGGTAATTTGTAGATAGAAAGGGTCCACAGCTCTGGTCCAAGGTCAAGAGGCTACCTCTTCTGACGGCCTTCTTGCTGGCTGAGTCTTGAGACAAGGAAGAGAGTCACGTGGCCAGAGACAGGAAGCAAACATAACTGATGATAGACTCATCCAGATGAATGGGTAGCCCAGAATCCACAAATCATGGGAGTGAGTTCCACTGTCAATGAGGATGGAGATTTGCCCACCTTTGAAAGGCCATACCTGATTCTGCCTCTCACGTGTCAGATAGGGGACTATGTGTCAATGTGAGTTTCCATGGGTAATCAACTATAGCAGAGCACACTGGGAGAAAGGGGATGTTCCTTAAAGAGACTAGGTCTTCATGGTGAAACCTTTGTTACTGACTCTCCCCAGGATACCAGTGAGAAATCAGTTCGCTTTCTTCTTTGAATATGATTTTTAGTTGACCCAGAATGATTCCACGTTAGCGGTGGGCTACAGTATGACTGCATGATAGTACACAGCATATTCTTGACAAAGGGTCTATTATTCAGTAGACCGTGAAGACATGGAGACACACATGCCCTCTCCTAGGAACCTGTAGGGATGCCTGCCTGCCCCACTCTGGTCTATCTCAGTTCCTTGCCTCTGTGGATCCCAGAAACTTCAGTCCCCACTGAACAGTTGACACCAGTAACCTCCCCTCCCGACCCCGCAGTGTCCTGGCTACCTCTGACTGCTCTAGCTCCATGCTGATCTGTAAATAGCCACTGTCCAGTCTCCTCTCTTGCCCATATTCTGTGTCTAGGCCACCTGTCCAGTTCCTGCTTGACTGCTCTCCTCCTCTCTCTGTGCCCACCATTCACTCTTCCTTTTTCCTGTTTCTGACAAATACTAAATGACTTCCTTCACCAGGGTCGCCGACGGCTCCTTTGCACAGCTGGGTAGATGACCTGAGGTGGGGTCCTGCCTCTCGGCTTTGGAGACATAGCCTTGGGGCCCAGTTGTCTTTGTGTGGCCATTCTCCATCAGCAGGTACACTCACTGGTTCCTATGTCCCAGGGGGATGGGAAGGTTTGAAGGCATCCTGTGGGTATTGCACACTGCAGTGACTACTCTTGGTTAACAAGTTTAGCTATGGTACAGAGCCATAATCCCCAGCAGTCGCATCCTCATGCCTCAGCCTCAGGTGCTGCCCTGGGTACCCACATCATCTGATACTCACCTGCTTCCTCCTACTGCTTAGCTTGTTCTCATCCCTTAAGTAGTGCTTCCTCCAGGAAGCCATACCTGATTTCAGGTTCCTCTTTTGAATAAGCATCCTGTCTTTCCTTGCTTGCTGAACTTCTCTAGCATGGGCAGCTTTGTATGACAACATGGCCAGATTAGACTGCTGTTGCTCGGTCCAACACTGACCTAGTAGCCAGTTATTCGGTAAGTCACCAACCCAGGCATGATCGTCACTCAAGCGCTAGCTAGCGTGCTGTTTCTGTGGGGGAACTTCGTATGTGTGGATAGTATCAAATCCATTGACTCTCAGAATCCGGGTTAGTCAGCATTGCTAGTGCTGTGATGAAACACCATGTCCAAAAGCAGCTTGGAGAGGAAAGGGTGTGTTCTCTTCACAGTTCCATATCACTGTCCATCATCAAAAGCAGTGAAGGCAGGAACTCAGAGAGGGCAGGAACCTGGAGGCAGGAGCTGATGCAGAGGCCATAGAGGGGTGCTGCTTACTGGCTTGCTCCCCGTGGCTTGCTCAGCCTGCTTTCTTGTAGAACCCCGGACCACCAGCCCAGGGATGGCACCACCCACAATGGGCTCTGCCCCCTACATCTATCACTAATTAAGAAAATACCTTAGAGTTGCATCTTGTGAAGGCGTTTTCTCAAGAGAGGTCCCTCCTTTCGGAGAACTCCAGCTTGTATCAAGTTGACATAAAACCAACCAGCCAGCACAGTGGATCCATTACAGATTAATCATTTCTAATGTAAAAATCCCAAGTCCAAAATCTTGAAGATTTTGAGGAGCAACATGATGAAAATTCTGCAGCTAACCTCGTGCGGCAGGCTACATGGTGCAGTTGCACTAAAAACACTGTGAAAGAGGCGTAAGACACTCCAGTTGTGCCTTAGACTTGGATCGTGTCTGCAGAATATCTCACTATATGTCCTAGTTTACTTTACATTGCTGTGATAAACAGCATGATCAAAACCGAGTTACAGTCCATTGTTTATGGAATTCAAGACAGGAACCTAGAGGCAGAAACCATGCTCTGACTTGTTCTGGCTTGCTTGGCTACATTTCTTACACAGCCCAGGCCCACCTGCCTAGGGATGATGCTGCCCACAGTGGACTGGGTCCTCCCACATCAATCAACAACCAAGAAAAGGCCCCACAGACACACCCCCAGATCAGTTTGATGGAAGCAGTTCCTCAGTTGAGGTTCCCTCTTCCCAGATGCCTCAAGTTGATGACAGAACCTAACTTTGATATACATCTGAAAGAGTCTCAAATGTGTGGCTCCTCTTCTGGTCCCAGGTATTTTGGATCAGAGCTGCTAGGCCTTGATTGAGGCCATGATTTGTCCTTTCCAATTCTCCGCAGCCCATTTGGGGTTGGAGATCTGTGGTTTGCCTGCGTGTGACTCATTTGGACGAGAACAGCTTATAAACAGCTGCTGAGAGCTGGGAGATTTTTTCCCCCTTACTTCATGCTTCGCTGGGATTTTTCTTTTTCTATAATAGGATTCTTTGAGAGTTCTGGCACAAGGTTTGTTTTGAAACACGGCAGAGGCCAGATCTGCTCCCAGAGATGCTGGGGGAGATTAGTGATGCTTTCCTCTGAGGTCCAGATTGTTCCCTCAGGCTAGCAGGCCGTGCTTCTGACTCCTCTTTGAAGCAGCATTACTTCGATCATGGTTTCTGCTGTTCCTCAATTGGCCTAGCTGCTTCATGAGAGTCCAGAGTCTGGCCTCTGCTTTTCTTCCTGCCACTCCTGGCTCCCACTGGCCGCCATGTTCCAGTGCCATCTCCAGACATGGAGAACATCAAGAAAGATCCTATTTTTAGACCTGACATTGTGAATCTGTGGGACCATCAGAACTGGCTGGCTCCCTTTCCCTAGGATAGCATGTGTTTTGTCAAAGTAGGACACATTGGAGGGCTGAATTCAGATGCTCCCTTGTATTGTTTGGATATGGAGACATTTGTAGGAACTAAATATGGCTTCTGGGTTGGGGAAAACCACAAAGTGGGGCCCTTCTCCTATTCAAAGGCTCTTATTCTTCCTGGCTCTGGTTTACATCCCAGGAGAGCCACTGGGCGCTCAGACTGCAGTCAGTGGATCCTTTCAGGGTCTTGTTGAGCCCTGTGCCCCACTGGCCCCAAGAGAGAAGAGTGTGATGCCTAGAGGGATTTAGAGGGCTGAGATTCATGGGATTGTTAGAAATTGAGGGCCGTCCATGGCACTGCATTCAACAAGGAGCAGATGGGCTGTGGCGAAGGGGGGTAGAGGCAAAGAGGGGTTCTAGAAGAGTGTGTGTGGCTGGATTTTGAGCTTGAGTCACAGAGAAGAATTCTCAGCAGTGCAATCCACTCCCAGAATGTGGCCATCACTGACTGAATCACACCATGCAAGGTGCCAAAGTGCCAATGGGATTCTCATCTTTGAACTTTTCCTCTGTCAAAAGAATGACCGCTTTCTTCAAAAGCCATACAAATTCTGGAAGAAATCTAGCCCCAAACTATGTTCTCTCATTCTGACCGCAATGTAGCCTGGCTCTGATCTTGTGGGGGACAAAGGTTGACATAGACAGTGTGGGTGTAAATCTCTGCTGTCAAGAGAAGGTTCTCATTACCCAAGCTTTAGTTTTCCATGTGTAAAATGGGAACAAATATCCCATGCTCTGATTTTGAAAACTGTCTTTAGCAAGTGTTTATTGAATACATTCTGTATGCCACATAGCATGTGGAGGGCTGTATATGCAGACCTGGACAAACTTTGTCTTAGCTTGATTTCTGTCACCACGATAAACACCATGGCCAAAAGTGACCCAGGGAAGGAAGGGTTCATTTAAACGTTCTGGTCATAAATCATTGTTGAGAGAAGTCAGCCTGGAATCATGGGGGAGCGCTGCTCACTGGCTTGCTCCTCATGGCTTGCCCACAGTTTGCTTTCTTATAGAACCCAGGACTGCCTGCCCAGGGTGGGACCATCAATGGGGGCTGGGCTGGGCCCTACCACATCAATCCTTAATCGAGAAAATGCCCCACAGATTTGCTTAGAAGCCAGTCTGTTGGAGGCAGTCCCTCAAGTGAGGTTCTCTCTTCCCAGGCGACACCAGCTTGTGTTGAGCTGACAAAACTAATCAGTACATATCAGATGAGCCATACTTTTGAGGAGCCTGGTGGGGAGGCCAATATTAAATCCCTTGTTTATGGGATGTGGCAGTTGGAGATCCGTGGGTCAAGAGTAAGTGAGAACACTGGAAAGCTGTCTTGGGACATCAGAGAAGGTAACAGAAGAAATCAAACCAGAAAGGGACAGTGAGAGGTTGCAGATGGGATGGGCAGCAATTTGAAACCCAGAAGGCACGGCGTGTTGAGCAGCAAAATGGCAGCTAGACTCCAGGGACACACTGCCAGGGAAGGCAGGTGAGCTTGGGCAATGGATGGATGGATGCAGGGTGAGAGTTGTACCAAGAGCCAGCAAGGGATAAGTCAGATTTGTGAGTGAAAGACATGCCATGGGCAGTGTAGAAGAGGGGCAGAGTTAGCTGAGAATAGACAAGTAGAGACCAGGTCAGAACAGCCCAGGGACAGGTGGCAGGCCAGTCTCTAGGCAGTAGGAGGATGGGGAAGAAAGGATGTGTATAGGAGGGCTTTAGAGATGTCTCACTTTGAACCTGGCGGAGTACCAAACAGTGTGGGAATATAGAGGCATGCCATTTCATATACACTGAAATTCAGTAAAGTGGCTTTAAAACAATCAGTGTCTTCATGGTAAATGAATTACATCTCAATGAAAAGGAGAAAAAGAACTGTTAATATTTATCTGAGCAAAGATAAACATTTCCCCGCTAGGGAATATTTAGGGCATCTCCCAAAGGCTGACAATGTGTCACTACAGGTTCTAGAATCCTTAAGAAGTGGGGGAGGGCCAGGCAGTGGTGACACACATCTTTAATCCCAGCACTCGGGGGGCAGAGACAGGCGGATCTCTGTGAGTTCGAGGCCAGCCTGGGCTACAGAGTGAGATCCAGGACAGGCACCAAAGCTACACACAGAAACCCTTTCTCAAAAAAACCAAAACCAACCAACCAACCAAACAAACAAACAAACAAAAGAAGTGGGGGAGAGACAGTTTTTAGGTCATTGGGAACATGCCCTTGAGGGATACTTGGCTCTTTTTCTCCTCCTCTTCCTCCCCTTCTCCTCTCTAATCCCTCTTCTCCCCTTCCTCCCCATTCTCTTTTCTGTTCCTTCTTCCTCTTTCTAGTAACTGTTGGCTCAGCCTTACAGTTTCACTGTGATGTGCTGGGCAACCACAGGCCTGAAACTCTGTGGCTGATCAGTCATGGACTGAAATGAGCAAGCCAACCTTTTTTCTCTGTAAATTGATTGTCTCGTGTGTTTTATAACAGTAAAGAAAACTAAGTGGCATCCTCCAAATCAGCAGTGAAGGTCTCTGAATGGTGGCATTTGGAGATTTTACTTTATTTTGTTCTTTTTCTTCTTCCCACTATGTACATTTTTTGATTCGGCCACATAATGCTCACAAGTGGGTATATTATAAATATACTGTCTTCTGCTCTCTACACTAAACTGTCTCTTTAAGATGCGATTGTTCCAAGACTTGGTGCTTTGCTAGTACTTAAAATCCAGTAATTGTTAAACACATTCAGTGATTAAATGAGAAACAAAAAGAACCCCTCATCTTTGACACCCCTATATTCTATATCAGAAGATGATGCTAGTTTGAAATAAAATTGTAAATTATAAAGCAAAGAAATTGCTTTTAAAAATCTGCCCTAAACGTGGAGGCTGGCAGAACATTTCTTTGGGTTTTTCTAAATGTAGAAGGCACAGTTTCACAGAATGATGGACATCATGCACTTTCCGTGGCTTATAAATATTTAGCACTGAGATCACTCATAAATTCAGGGATTGCTTTGGAACTATTTTTCCTTGGCAGTCTGTCTTTTATTGTTTTGTTTTGTCTTTCCATCTGTAGACTGAGGTTCAGGACTGCCATTTAGCTCTGTTATTTGGGAGAACCGTGATTTTGTATTTCTGTCCTTGGGCCAGGGCTTAGGTCTCAAGGGAGTAATTCTCTACTTTTTTTTTACAAGTGGAGTTATAAAGCAGCCCACTGGGGATCTGCGTGGCAGGTTCCCCCACTGGGGATCTGCGTGGCAGGTTCCCCTCACTGGGGATCTGCATCGTGCAGGTTCCCCCACTGGGGATCTGTGTGGCAGGTTCCCCCACTGGGGATCTGTGTGGCAGGTTCCCCCACTGGGGATCTGCATCGTGCAGGTTCCCCCACTGGGGATCTGCATCGTGCAGGTTCCCCCACTGGGGATCTGCATCGTGCAGGTTCCCCCACTGGGGATCTGCATCGTGCAGGTTCCCTCACTGGGGATCTGCGTGGCAGGTTCCCCCACTGGGGATCTGCGTGGCAGGTTCCCCCACTGGGGATCTGCGTGGCAGGTTCCCCCACTGGGGATCTGCGTGGCAGGTTCCCCCACTGGGGATCTGCGTGGCAGGTTCCCTCACTGGGGATCTGCATCGTGCAGGTTCCCCCACTGGGGATCTGTGTGGCAGGTTCCCCCACTGGGGATCTGTGTGGCAGGTTCCCTCACTGGGGATCTGCATCGTGCAGGTTCCCCCACTGGGGATCTGCGTGGCAGGTTCCCCCACTGGGGATCTGTGTGGCAGGTTCCCCCACTGGGGATCTGTGTGGCAGGTTCCCTCACTGGGGATCTGCATCGTGCAGGTTCCCCCATTGGGGATCTGTGTGGCAGGTTCCCCCACTGGGGATCTGTGTGGCAGGTTCCCCCAGGAGAGTCTGGAGAGCCATCGCCCGGTTGGAGTCATTTCCCAGTAAATTTACCGTGCTTTCCAGATGGCATTATTGGTTATTGTATTAGCTGGTGGAACGTGGAGGCTACGTGAAGAGCTTGGCTGACGATGGGTGTGTCCAGCACCTAGGCTCTCTCAATCTCGGTGAGGGGGGCGAAGAGGGGGCTGGCTTGGCTGTCAAGTGCTGTTCTCAGCTGACATAGTGAAACAGAACATCGCTCTCCTCAGGAGAAGCTGGCTGTCGTGGTCTGTGGGAGAGCAGCAGAGTGTTGTGGCCCGCTCAGGCCAGAACAGCCAAAGCCGGTTTGATTTTTATGCTTAGACTGTCCGAAGCCCTGTCTGCTGCTGCTCACTGCCGTGGGGAAATGGTGCTGATGGTGGGGTCTCAAAGAGTCTTGACCTTGAGCTTTGCGTAGTGTGACATGAAGAGCCAGGCTAGCCAGGTTGTGCTGTCCTGTAGTTCGAGGACCGGATGGGAGGGGTCAAGAGAGGCGAGGAGGTGGTTGTTTTCTCAGAGCTCTTCTGGAAGAACCCGGACTGTAGCCTGAGGGCAATGTGTGAATTTCCAGCAGTCCATCACAGAATGACTGTGGTTGACAGACAGCTGACACATCGCTTTTGGGGAGGGAGCTACCGTTGTCTTTTTCAGTAACAGGTTGGTGTCAAGATCCTTGGTGAGCAATTGTGTTTAGGATCAGAAGGCCTGGGCTCCAATTCTCCCACCCTTCATTCCACAGGAGTGAGCCATGGGTCTGTTCCCTTGACCTTCATTGTTTGGCTGTCTTCTCAGCCTCTCCTCTCTCTCTCCCTTGTTCACTCTGCTGGCTGGCTCTGTTCTTCACTCTGCTCCCACTCCAGACTCACGGCTCACTGAAGTCCCCAGTGCTGGTCCCCAGATCTGTGGTGACCATCTTGCTTCGTCTGCTCACATCTCACGTGGCCTTCTGTGCTGGCCCGAATCAGTGGCAGCCTGACCTCTCACCCAGTGCCTGTATCCCTTTCCCTCTTCATCCTCTGGCACACCTACCCTTCTTCATTAGACATGTCCATCTAGACCCGGGACTTCCCCATTCTGTGTGTGTCAACTGTCATCCAGTTCTCTCTGTGCTAAGAGATTGAGTCTTGGTCCCTTGGTCTTAGAACTCTGAGATTTTAAACGAGTGCATGCGTACGCGTGCGTGCATGCGTGCGTGCGTGCGTGCGTGTGTGTGTGTGTGTGTGTGTGTGTGTACATATGTATCTGTGGATTTGTGTATACATGCTATATATAACTGCATACTTTATAATTTTTTGTATATACTTTATATGTAACTATAAACTTACTGAAAGAATAAAAGTAGTCTTGACAGTTATAATTTGATCCTGGATGAGTGATTTCAACATCACTAAGATGTTTATTCTATTCAGAATCTTTTGCAAACTCCCTAGTTTACATTCATGTTCCTAATTGAGTTTTCCATGGATCTTTTTCCCCCCTAATTTTTTAAAACTGGGGTATGATACACATAATAAATTTTATCATTTTAACTTGTATGTCATTTTTCTGGGGAGACATGAATGAATCTACTTATCCTATAGTGTACTCATAGCACACACACACACACACACACACACACACACACACACACACACACACCTAATTCCATTCACATCCAGCTTGGAGAAGCAGGTGAGTTAACTGGGATTACTTACGGAAACATGGGATGGGGTCATGGACCACAGGAGCTAGGTCAGCTTATGGACAGCTGCATCACTGAGGCATCACTGAGGAAGAACCCTTGCCTCAGTCATTGTAACCACTTACATGCATTCTCAGGAAGGAGAGGAGCCTTACGCAATGAAGCTTCCACTCGCCTGGTCCGTAACTTGAGCATCTTCTTCTCTGCGCCCTTTGTGAGTCCCTTTATAAGAGGGAGATATATATATATGGAAAGCATCTGAGCTACCTAAGCTACTCTTGGAAGTCAGTTGAACCCTAAAAGGACATTTTTGGGGGAAACTCTGGTTTATAGCTGATCATTCAGAAGTATGGATAACAATATAATATCTGTGACTAAGACTTGAAATTTGAGGTCAGGGTGCAGTGTTCTGTAACTGAGATCATCTGCTAGATGGTGTCAAAACTGACACTATCTACCCCCACCCTACTCCCACCCCAGCCCTATCTGCCAGTCTGTTCACTGCTGACAGTTCAGCAGTAAGTGGAAGGACCCTGTGAGCCACTTCGCTGCCCATAGCTGACTGTTGGGCAGACTCAGCCTGTGTGGGCCTAGAGCCAGAGACCCTGCTGCCATGAGTCCATGGATGCCACGACAGTACCATGCCTAGCAGACCGCACTCTGCGGCCCTTCTTGCCATCTTCTATCTCTTACATTCTTTCTACCCCCATTTCCACGGTGTTTTCTGAGTCTTCAGGGGTGGTATAAGTGTCTTGTCAAGGGCTGAGCCCTCAACCACCTTTTAATCATAGCATCATGCCCAACCCTGGCTCTCTGAACCCACCTCTGTTCACTGCATGGAAAGGCTTCTCTGGGTAAGGATGAGAGGAGCGTTGGTCTCTGGCTGTAAACACAGACATGCATCAAACTGGCTAAAGAGCGGTATTAAATTTCCCCAGGAGCCAAAGTCCTCCTTGGCCGTGTGTTTTGTTTGTTTGCTTTGTTTTTAATGGCTCTCCAGTACTAGGCATGGTTCCATCTTGTGGGGCACAGCGGCCCACCTCGTGGTGGCCAGAAACAAAGAGAGAGCAGGGAGGGGATTCAGGACAAGATGACCTTCGAGACTTGTCTTAGGACTTCCTCCAACCAGGTTTCAGCTCCTAAGAGCCCCACCATCCTCCTGTAATCCCCTTGGCACATGCCTGGAACACATGGCCTTCGGGGGACATTTCAAATCCAAATGATGGTACTTCTATCAAGTATGGCATTACCCTTGCTCATGAGAATTGAGGTCTGTGGGTACTACAGACCAGGCTGGGTATAGAAACCCCTCCAGAGTCCCCTGACCCCTTTAGCCTGCAGAGATGAGTGACATTGTATTCCGAGCTAATCTGATGGTTGGGCATAAACTGTATTCACGTTTGGTTGAAGAAACAGAAGCGTAGAAAACTTAATTAGACCAAATCACAGCCTCTGCCCACCTGGTTTTCTAGCCTCCAGATGTTGAGCATCAGTTATAGACAAAGACTAGATGTCACAGTGAGAAGCTTAAAATTAAAGCACTTTCCATGTGGCAGAGCAGACAGACAGAAGGACATGTGTTCACAACTCAGGGTAGTTAAGCAGGGTCAGGTTAAGGAGAAGGCACCCCAGAAGCACACAGAAAAGTGTCTCCCTTTGATGGGGTCGGGGTAGGTCCTGTAAATGTTCTGGTCTACATGGGAAGTGCCCAGACAGGCAGGGGCAGCTCAGCTGGTTACATGCTGCTGGGAGCTGAACTCCAGTCCTTAACCAATGAGCCATCTCTGCAACCCCAGTGTGACCTTCTCTAACCTCTGTGTCAGTTCATCAATGGGGAGATTAACCTGCCAGCTCTGGGCTATTGTATTCTCCTGGAGATGAGGTGTCGACGGCTTATGGCCAGCTATTGTGTGGATGTGCCACTGGACAGGAGAAAATGGAAGGCTTATGAAACTATAGGAGACGTACAGTTTGCCAAGGCCGATGATAGATCTATCTCCCCTTTCTAAATACAGCACTCCTTAGCTCTCCAGTGGTATATATGAAAGGACATGTATTTCATATATATCATATACATGAAAGTATATAATTTACAGGAAAACTCGGAAAACATTTTTCTGTCTCTGCATTCTTACCCCCCAATGGAAATTTTATAGTAAGTCTATCTCTAGGTATTACATAGATAAACAAGATAATTGAGCGAAGCACTGATTGGACGTCTGAGTGTGATGATTATGGCTGATGACAGACTGAGAAGCAACATTCTCCTGTGGATTTGAACTGCTTTGGAGACAGGAAATTTGTACAAACTCCTTCATAGATGCTAATGGGGTGCCTTAGGAATTGGTGTCTCACCTATAAAATAATTAGTTGAAGGGAAGTAGCCAGCTCACAGAAATAGCTGATGTCACAAAATTATTTAAGCTAGTAAGAACCACAGAGAATTCTACAGACTATTTCAGGAGTTAATCCAACAGTCTGACCAGGAAATGGGGCAACGGTTTGGTTTTAATGAAGACAAATGGGTTGCGTAGGAAAAGAAGTATTTCCGGTTGTGTCGGCATGTTGATTAACCGAGAGGTGTCAAAGCAATGTGTCGTCGGGGTAATGAGGTGCCTCTTCATGCTCTCATCCCCCAGACTCCTCATTCAGAACACACTCCATCAGGCGAGTGTGCTGCAAGTCAGATGCTGTCCAGTGCTTAGCTCCTAGTCCAGAAGGCTTAGAGAAGCAGACAGAAATACAACTGTCTGAGCAACTGTATCAGCTTCCAGTAGCTGTGTAACAAATGATACAAACTCTGTTACTTTGAACCACACACCTTCTCCTTCTGTTACTGGGCTAGAAATTCTGCCCAGAGCCTCAAATCTTTGCCTGGTGGCTCACCTGGGAAACCCTTTCCTCCTCCCTTGTGTTGTTGGAGCCAACAATTGGCCCGTGGCTGTAGACCGAGGGTGTTGGGTTTCATTTACTCCCCTCAGGAAACTACTGTCAGCCCCTAGGACCACCTGTAGTCCTTAGAGGTCACCCATGGTTCCTTGAACTCTCGGCTTATCCAACAAAACCACTCACTATCTCAAATCTCTCTAGCCTAATATGGAGACTTCTATGCACCACCACAGAAGTGATACGCCCCTGTGTCTGCCATTTTCTATTGGTTATAAGTGGTCTCATGTCCCCCCACGCTCAGAGGGAAGGGATTACACAGGCCAGTCACATTCCAGATGCTTCTAAGAAAAGACTACAATAGAGACAAATAATTTTGGAGGGTTGACATCCATCTCTCACATCAATTTAGGTGTCATTAGTTAAGGTGGGTGGACTTCCTAAGGCTGTATTGAGTTGTCCTTACCTAGATCATACATTTATCAACTTTTATCACAGATTGCATATAATAGTAACAAGAATAAATGCTATTTTAACTATCAGAAAAGTAAGACAAAAAAAGCATTTACATGTATCTTAAGTGCTTCATTTTAGCTTAAAATTTATAATTATGATTGCATAGACACCCTGTGGCCAAGGCCATGGATAATGTCTCAGTTTGGTAGCCAGTCAACTAAAGAGCCTGTGATGACATCTTTGGAGTGCTCCACCTGGGAGCACTGCTGGTCCTGCGCCGTGCGCCTCTGCTACTCCACAGCCTTTTAGACCAACACTTCCTGAAACTGTGTTTATGGAACTTGACTGTTAATACATCAACGTAAGCCACTCAACCACTTCACAGAAATCTGTCTATCCGTATCTCCGCCTGCGAGATGCCCTCAATTACCTGGCTATAGTAGCAAGCTCACTATTATTCACGGTCTTGGAAGCAAGCTCAACCCATTACCATAGGACAGAAAACACATCTCCCAGTGGTAAATACAGAGCTGGAGTTGCTTCTTAAGAGTCAGCCAGAGCCTGTCTGCGGACACTCATGCTTGCTCTGCCTCTCAAGGGAGCATGAGATTCGCTCCTGAGAAGATTCTGAAGCTTCCTTGTTGATGGTGGTGGCTCTTTACTTTCTAGAACTTTATCTTCAAGTGCCCAGTAAACCTTCCCCTCCCACCATGCTGACATCGCTGTAGTAAAAAGCATCCATTATGTCCTTTGCCTAGGTAGAGAGTTGAGGTGCGATACGAGATATGTACACACTGAACCTATATCTCTAGAAATGAGAAATTTCATTCTTGTTTTTTAAGTTACATGTAGTGTGTGTGTGTGTGTGTGTGTGTGTGTGTGTGTGTGTGTGTGTGTTGTGTGTCTGAGTATAATGTAAGTGTGTGGTGTGTCTATGTGTGTGGTGCATTGTGTGTATGCATAGTGTGTGTCGCGTGTCTGAGTGTGATGTGTGTGTGGTGTGTACATGTATGTAATGTGTGGTGTGTGTGGTATGTATGTGGTTGTGTGTATGTATATGTGGTGTGTGTATGTGGTATGTGTGTGTGGTTGTGTGAGTATGTATGTGTGTATGTGTGTGGTGTGTCTGTGTATGTGTGGTTGTGTGTGTGTGTGGTGTGTGTATGTGTTTTGTGTGGTGTGTATGTGGTGTGAGTGGTTGTGTGTGTATGTGTGTGGTGTGTCTGTGTATGTGTGGTTGTGTGTGTGTGTGTGTGTGTGTGTGTGTGTGTGTGTGTGTGTGTGTGATGTGGAGGTCAGAAGACAGCTTGCAGGAGACAGTTCCCACCTTCAACCATGTAGGTTCCTATATTCGAACTTGGGTTGCCAGGTTTGGCAGCAAGTTCCCGTACCAGATGAGCCATTTCATGGCCCTGCTTTGTGTCTAATTGACTGCAATTGTTCCTGTCTGAGGTACCATGGGATCTTTTGCTATTACTGTGTAATAATCGCGGCAAGACATGTAACATGTCAGGATCCATTCTGCTCAGGTTGAAGGAGGACCACATACACTATTTCATCATTTCCAAGTCTTCCAGTTGTTTTTGGTGGGGAGAGTAAGAGAAGAGTATAAATACTAGACCCATATGTGTGCTCCCTTGCTCAGTCAAGGAACTTGGAAGTTCAAAAGGCCATGACCTTTCCCAGAACCCTTTTCAGAGCTAGAAAGATATCTCAGTGGTTAGAGTACTGACTGCTCTTGCAGAGGACCCAGGATAGTTTCCCAGAACCCACATGGTAGCTCAGGACCATCTATAACTCCCACAGCTTCTACTGGCCTCTGTGGGTACTGCATGCAGGTGGCACATACTTAAATACCAGCAGTCATAAATATAAAATAAAATAAATATTCAAAAGAACTTCTTCCACTCAGAAATGGCAAGACGAGGCATGATCAGACATTAGGAGGTGGCTCTTCTGTTTTTCTAGTCCTGGCTATCCAGCACATTGCTTGTTGGTTGGTGTTACTGAAATTAGAGAAACATTTCATTACATTCCATAGACTGACTTGATGGAAAATAAAGTCTTAATTGAGAATATATATGACTTATGGAAAATGGTTTTTAAGCTTTGGACTCCCATCTTTAACTATCTCACTGCAAAATATCTAAACACTATCTGGTTCTACTTTAATTTGCCGATATTTTCCATTTTTTTTTAAAGCAACTCAAATGAATCCATAGAACCACTTTCCATTTCTTTCCTAAAAATATTATGAGTATATTGTCTTAGTGGAAATAGCAACAAATTAAAAGGTCATGATTTTATGCATTATTAAACACAGAAAGTCCCATCACCAGCTAAAAGCCACCAAACCAATTAGCCATTATCCTTCTCAAAGCACATTGTGTCAAGAGTCAGTTTCATAAATAATACAGTTTTGTGTTAATAGCACTAAGTGAGACTTTTGTTTCTGCTCTCTCTCATCAGATTACCAGACAAAAAGCTAGGATGCTGGGGACATTACTTAGAATTTCAGGAGACAAGAGTTCAAATTGCCTGTCATAAATATCACATGTGTTTTGCTCATACAGTATTTGGGAAGAATTTTACAACTCAAAAGGACTGGGTGGCTTTCATGCATTAGCTCTGGCATAGTGATACAGGCCATGGTTTGGGTGACCCTGTTTCCCAGTATATCACCCTTGGCTCTCACTTCTATTTGGAGTCTACAGTTAAGAGATTAGTCCCTTCTAAAAGAGGAAAAGGCAGCGTTAACACAGAGATGTAAGTCACATTAAAATGGCCCCTTTTGGTAACATAAGGGGAAGAGAAGACACATTCCATGGAGCTGATTCTGCCTCCTGCTGTTGGAAGGAGGTGCGACCTGAACATTATGAGTCTATAACACAATGATGCTCCTGGTTTTAATGGTCCAGTTTCATCCTTCTGAAACGTAAGGATGAATCCCCATGCTTGGGAAGGTTGATAAAGATAAAATATAATGCCATCATAAAGCTTTAAAAGATTTACCTGCATTTGATGAAACTGGCTTTCTCTGATAGTGCTAAGCATGCTTTTTCAGCCTTGAGATTTGTGGATTTCTATACCACCCCCACAGGCAAACAAGACTGGAGTGAGCTGGGGGGATTTACTGGGATCAGAATTTCATTAAAAGGAGCTGATAGTGTGGGCCTCTCTCTATCACTGTATAATTTGTGGTGCCCTTAGCAAAATAGAAACGCATAGAAGAAGTCCAGGGCATTTGACCTTATCACCTTCAGCCAGAGCAGAGCTATTGTGTTTCCTCCTTCAGCTATGCATCACGCTTCACCATAGCACCGCTGGAGCTGTGCCCTCATGGAGAGACTGCAGGGCCATGGAGGTTTTGGATAGGACCAGGAAGTGCTGAGACAGGGCAGATGTACTTTAAGATGCCCAGCACTCAGGCTCCAAACTGTAAAGAAGATGAGAAAGCACCAGGAATTCAATCTCTGACTCAGTTACTTGTGCGTATGGTTTTCCTTTTTTTTTTAAAATGTAAGACAGCAGAAGTCAGGGGCTGTAGAGATGGCTCACTGTTGAAGAGCAATTGTTGCCACATTCTATTCCCAAAACCTACACTGGTGCCATCAAGCCTCTAAACCTCCAGTTTCAGGGAATCCTACGTGCTCTTATGGCCTCTTTGGGTACTGCATGTATGTGGTACACATGAAGGCAAATACTCATACAGATGATATAAAATAAAACAATTTGGTTCAGTTGCCTTTAGCCTACCGGCTATAGGTGGGTTAAGACTTCTGTTGGACTTTTCTGTGTCGAACATACAGATTGCAAGCCCAGCGCCACTTAGAGATCTTTGGCAACAGTTAACTCTGCAGCTCTCATGTGATTGAGCCTGTATGATAAGGAGTATTCAGAGATGGGTAATGCCTGGCGGGGGGGCGCTCACCAACCTAAGACAGAGGCGCCTGTGTGGCCTGGACAGGTGTCTCCATGATGGATAAGGAGACCTGCTGATGTCCCACACAACCTAAGTCAGAAGCTCATTTTTTAGTAATAGGAGGGGACCTATAGGGCCCTGGCTCCCGTTTTGGGTAGCTGTTGCATTGCTTGCTGACCTTGACCTTGATATCCTCCCTATACTAATTCCCTGCGAGATTCCACCCTCCTGAATGCTTAAGGGAAGCTCCTTGTCTGTGTATCCAGCATATTGGGCATTAACAGCTTAGATGCAAGATTGTAAAACATCAGAAGTGGGGTTGTGGATTTAGCTCAGTGGTAGAGTGCTTGGCCTAGGAAGTGCAAGGCGCAGGGTTCAATTCTCAGGTAAATAAATAAATAAATAGATAGATAGATAGATAAACAAACAAACAAATAAATAAATAAAAATAAAAATAAATCAGAAGTGCACTTCTGCCCACTGGGGTTCTCCCATTGTGCTATAAGCCTGTATTTAAGACCTCCTCCCTCCTTCAGTAAATGGCATTTGGCATTTAAAAAAGAAGGAGAAGGAGGAGGAGGAGGAGGAGGAGGAGGAGGAGGAGGAGGAGGAGAAGAAGAAGAAGAAGAAGAAGAAGAAGAAGAAGAAGAAGAAGAAGAAGAAGAAGAAGAAGAAGAAGAAGAAGAGGGGGTCAAGATCATGATGGGGAAACCACAGGGACAGCTGACCGGTACTAGTTGGAGCTCACTGACTCTGGACTGACAGCTCAGGGAACCTGCATGGGACTGAACTAGGCCTACTGATTGTGGGTGACAGTTGTGTGGCTTGATCTGTTTGTGGGGTCCCTGACAGCAGGACCAGGACTTATCCCTGGTGCATGAACTGGCTTTTTGGAGCCCATTCCCTGCGGTGGGATACCTTGCTCAGCCTTGATACAAGGGGGAGGGGCTAGGCTCTCCTTCAACTTGGCATGCCAGAGTTTGTTGACTACCATGGGAGGCCTTACCCACTCTGAGGAGAGGATTGGGGGTAGAGTGGGAAGGAGGTGAGGAGGTGGGAGAAGGGGAGGGAGGGGGAACTGGGGTTGGTATGTAAAATAAAAAAATTTTAATAAATAAATATATTTTTAAAAAATAAAAAAATAAAAAAAATAAAACGATCTGTCCTTAAGAAGCAGAAGTCAGATATTAAACCATGACTATCATCAGAGATGCATATAGGTATATCTACATGTACATAAATATACACACAGGTCTGTTTTTATGTATGTACATATCTAGATATAATCACATGCCTACACATAAGCACTCTCCTATGAATGTAATCATAATGCAATATATTTTATCTTCTACTTCTTCCTATTTAATGTGACATTGTGAATATTAAAAATACTTCACTATGGGACACAGATACTGACACAGGAAGATGAGTGACATACACAGACCCCTGCACTCTCGGTGAGTCTATTGATCATAAGAATGTTCACCATTGCTTCAGAGCCTGCTTAAGCAAGTAAGCCTTGCACATGTAAAAGGCATTTGCCTCAGTTGGGTTATCATTTGGGCCTTGTTTAGTTCTGATAGCTGGAAGGTGAGCAGCCGTTCAAAGGAATAAATCACATATGAAACCAAAGTTCCCCGGTGTCTGTCTCGTTCCCATGCAGTGTGGCCTTAAATATGCCACTTACAAAACAGCTTTCTCTGTATCTGTTTTCTGATCTGCTAAGTGAAAATCCTTCCCATCTTTGACAAATAAATAAAATAAAATAAAATAAAAATAAATTCTCAGGGTCATGCAGTGAAACACGTTGTCTTTTGCAAGTGAAAATGCCTAAGAAAGGGGACTCTGGGTCTGACTCCAGGCTTTGCTGGCTGTGTATTCTTGGCAAGTTGCCGCCTCTCTGAGCATTTCTTCTGTAGGCAAGATCAAGGCTTCCCTGATCATGGGAAGACACAGCGTATGTGGGGACACCTCATCCAAATGACTCTGGGGATGGCAAGAATCATGAATTAGTTTACATGCCTCAGACACCCAAATGCCCTCAGTGTAATCCCAGTGGCGCCCAGCAACCCCTCCTCTGGGGTGTGAGAGTTCTCACCTGCACACAATGACCAGCACTTGGTAGTTTTTAATTTTAATAACCCCTGAAGCTTAAACAAGACTGGGTTCACAAATAGGTATTAGAATCCAGTTTGATTTAGCAAATGGCAATGCTTTTTGTTCCAACAATGACCTGTTGAATGTCAATCAAATTCCGTGTCTACCATGAAGTAATAGGGCCGCCCTGAGGACTGTAGGAGCCTTGTCCTCACTGCAGGCTTCTGACACCCCCCTCTATCCCAGAGAGACCCCTTGGAGGAACAAGTGTGATCCCGTGTACCCACTACGGCAGAATCACCTTCCTGCCTTGTTCTCGGGTGGGTTTCCATGTACAGATTATCATTTTAATAAATTTTCAGTCTTAAAATGAAGTCAAAAAGCTCCATGCTGTGCATAACATTGGTCAATAAGAATTCAAAACTCTTGTAAAGGGATCCAAGAGATAAAAATAAAAAGAGAAAGTCTGAAGAGACAAAACCTGGGTGAAGTGTCTCCTAAAGTCTTAACCCTGGCTGGTGGTGTGGGTGTCCCCTTGCAGTGGATTTAGCACCCCCTGCTGGCCCTGCTGCCTGTTGTAGGTGCCTGTGCACACACAGAACCCCTCAAGTGCATGTTGAGCACTTGGACTAAGGGAAGGAATCCTCTGAAGCAGGGGTTGCAGAAATTGCTGGGCTGGGGAGATGGCCCCAAGTGATGGTAGCTCAAGCCTGGGGACCTGGATATGAGCCCCAGAACTCACGTACAAAAAAGCTCATGTGTTGGCAAATGTTTATAATCCCAGCACTGGGGCATGGGGGTACCTGGGGCTCTCGGAGAGACACTATTTCTAAAACAAGATGAATGACCCCTGGGGACTGTTGGTAGAGGTTGTCCTCTGGCCTTTCACGCATCTGCACACCTGCACACACATGAACATGATATGAACAATACATACACATAAAAACTGTTGGAAGATTGGTGGCTGGGAAGAACCCACCAAGTGGCAACGTGGGGTGACTCCGGCCTCTTTTCTTGGTTCTACTTTACGGTGAGTCTACCAGATTGGCCGTTCCCCATTTTTGCTGACTCAAAATTAAGAGTTGGTTGCCCTGGGCACCCTCCCAGGCCAGTCAGGGAGGCTGGGGCCCGTTGCCTTCTCTCTAGACCTCAGAAAGATCAAGATGGTGGACAGAGGTGCTGGGGGGAACTGAACCAGGAAAGAAAGGGTGTAGAAGAGAGTGGGAGGGAAGGAGGGAGGGAGGGAGGGGGAGGGAGGATGGGGAGGAAGGGAGAGACAGAGACACAGAGAGAGAAAGAGACAGAAAGACAGACAGAGACACACACAGAGATAGACAGGAGGAGGGATGGAGGCAGATCTCTGAGTTCAAGGCCAGCCTGGTCTACAGAGCAAGTTTTAGGGTAGCCAGGCCTGCACAGAGAAACCTTGTCTCAAAACAAACAATTCAGTGTGATAACACTTTGCATACACATTAGAGTGAGTGAAATACAAAATAACAGCATCCCCAAAACAGATGACAGTGTGGGAACATTGGATAATATAAAACAGTATGACCACTCTGAAAGACCTTTGCCTTTTTCATATAAATTCAAGCATTTAATAACCACGCAACCTAGCAGTTGTCTTCTTGGGTGTTTATCCATACAATGTGTTCACGGCAGAGTCATTGGCAACAGACAAGAACTAGAAGCAGTCCAGGAGACCTTGGCTTGGCGCACGGTTTAACATCTGTGGTACAGCTGTATTGAGATATAATAAAAAAGAACAGCATGCCATTGATACATCCAAACACCTGATGAATCGCCAGAGATTGTACTCAGTGAAAAAACCAACTTCAGGGCTCAAAAGATGGCTCAGCAGTTAAGAGCATTTGCGGCTCTGGCAGGGGACCTGCCTTCAATTCCCAGCACGCTCATGGCAGCTCCTAACCCTCTATAACTCCTGTTCCAGGGTCTGATGCCCTCTTCTGGCCTCCAACAGCACCAGGCACACAAGTGGTGCACAGACATATCTATAAGCAAAACACCATGCACGTAAAAGAAAAGGAAAACTCCAAGATGACATCCTGGATGATTCAATGTATATTACCCTTTTGAAATGACATCTCTTAAAGGCTCTCCCAACTCCCAGCTGCATCATGAGCTATAGATAAAGCCATTACACATGGGCCCTCGGGACACACTTATCCAGACCATGGCAGAAGCCTACTCTTATTAACTGTAAAATGTGTATTCCTGAAGTCAGATTTTATTGACCTGAAAAAATCAGTTTCATTTTAGAATAAAGCCTAACCTAACTATTGCTTTTGAACACATTTATGGACATTAGTTATTTTCCTTCATTCTGTGTGTAACTCGGGTCTTTATCTTCATGGTATTTATTGGTGGTTCCTTGGAAGAATGGAATTGAAAGCATCTGATCAAAATCAAGGTTTTGACACTTAGTATCACAAATGGCTTCTAGGGCAGAGCTGGAGAGATGGCTCAGAAGTTAAGGGCACCGGCTGATGTTCTAGAGGTCCTGAGTTCAACTCCCACATGGTGGCTCACAAATGGCTTCTGGGGTTCTAAAGATTTGATTTCCAAACATTCTGTAGAACCAGTTATAATTAAGCCTTTTTAAAGTGAAGTAATTCTAATAATGAAGCCATTTTTTTTCCTTTTTCTTTCAGAAAGAAATGTCCAAACCCTACCCCCTTAGTACTTTATGTAAATTGACCTGGAAGGCAACCTCTCCCAATATTGAAAACTAACACCATCCTCACAGCTTCTAAGTCTGATCACTGAGAAAAATAAATAAATTTTTAAAAGGTAGCATCATATATATCCAGGAAAGTTAAAATCTGAAAATACTTTAGGAATAAATTTTATTATATGAGCCTGTAAAGTAATATTATGTACGACTCCTAAAATCTATATGCATATGGCCCTGGAGTCTTTCGTGCTGGGGGTCTGAGGACAGAGACAAGCAGAGAACTTGGTCATTGCCTCTGGGTCCATCCTACCTTAGTGAGGGGTGATGGGTACAGCCTCACTGACCTAATGTCTTCTTAAATTGCACTGTCTCACATCTGGTGTGTTTGTTATGATGAATTTGTTTATTATGACAGGTTTATTTAATGTTTATGTCAATGAGAAATTTTCAAACAGGCCCAACAGCTTATTTATTTCAGGGGAGTCTAGAGGGGAATTTTTCCTGAATGATTTTATGTGACTTTCGGCCTTTAAGCCAGAATTTTGTGTTGGACGTCTGTGCTGGCTTTCTGGTTCTGGCCTGTGCTTGTTTTGATTATTGATGGTGTTTTCATTTCAGCTGAGCCTAGAAAATCCCAGACTCCTTAGCCCTTCAGTGAACAGGAGTGTGTGTGGGCTCTGCACCTCCACAGAGCTCTGCTCCACCTGTGTAGGCAAGCATTCTGGGCGTGTTCCTTCAGCACTCACAATAGGGAGGCAGTTGCTATTTGTCTCACGTTCTCATTAATTAACCTTCCAACCTATCAGCAGGGCCAGAGTCCAGAGGAATCTGCCCAAGGCTCTGCGCTTAGTTTTGCCCACATATCTGTGTCATTTCCAGACTAGATAAAAAGGTCTTTCTTGTGGGGCAAGATGGCACTGGGAATAGAAAACATACTATTTCCAGTCCTGTGAAGGAACTCCTCAAGTCCTCAGTCTGTTGTGCTGGTATCACATCAAGGAAGTTCAAAGCAGGAGCTGAGAATCCTGATTTCATGAGAGATGACCCTCCCAGGATAGTATGTCTATGTCTGCATGCTTAGTGTTGGTGTCTTTGGCTTTACCGGTCATGTGTGTATGTATATGTGTGTGTGTGTGTGTGTGTGTGTGTGTGTGTGTGTATCTAGGGGTGTGAGTATGTGTGTATATGTATGTGTGTTTATGTGTCTAGGATATAAGTGTGTGTGTGTGTAGAGTGTACAATGCTATTAGAATGCCGTGTGTGTGTATGTGTGTGTGTGTGTGTGTGTGTGTATGTTTGTGTGTATCTAGGGGTGTGAGTATGTGTGTATATGTATGTGTGTTTATGTGTCTAGGATATAAGTGTGTGTGTGTGTGTGTGTGTAGAGTGTACAATGCTATTAGAATGCCGTGTGTGTGTGTGTGTGTGTGTGTGTGTGTGTGTGTGTGTATGTGTGTAGAGTGTACAATGCTATTAGAATGCCTAGGGCATCATGGATCCTCCCTGCCCCAAGAATCAATGGAAACTGGTGATTTGATCGCCCACAAATGAATAGTTCATTTTATAGTGTGATGCACACAAAGACTTTTTCACGGGACAACAGACCTTAACCCCTGTGCTTCTGGCTCATTGGGTTAAATGCTGCCCAAATGAGGCCTGACTGATTCACAGGCTGCACAGGTGCTAGAGACCAGAATTACACTTGACATTTTACCAAAGAGGGACTAAAAGTCAAGTAAACTAGCCAAGGGTGAGGTCCTCTCCTGGTCCTTAGTGAAGTGCCCCTCTATTTGTTTTCAGAGGAACCACACTGCCTCATCATTTTAAGGGCAATAGCAACCATCATTTGGAAGACAGAAGGGTGTGAATGTAAGGTCTGTTCTTTGGTATCATCATGTAAAGAAGGGAGCACATATATTTTGGGTTCATTAGCAGAATGCTCGCATTGTGTACAGGAGCCTGCCTTAACTGCCAGAAAGATCTCTGCCCACAACTGTACACAGAGTGCACTCATAAATGGAAAGTGCATCTCTCCTTCTCAGGTTACAGATAGGCCTCATCTCATCAGCCTTTTGTGACCCGGGACTTCCACTCCTGCTGTGCTGTTGAAGTCTGACAGGCAGATGAGGACATTTTTCAGCGTTAAACGTGGGGGTTGCTCTCTCCATCACGGGGGCTGCACTGTCACACTGTCACACCCACAGGAAAGAAGTGTGGTTCTGAGAACATTGCAGAGGTGCTGAGAGAGTGAAGTGTGAAGCGTGCATGTCCTGCATCTGACGTTTCCGTTGGCTGGCCTGTGGCCCAAGTCCACTTGGAGTCCTTTTCTGCCACGGGTACCCTGGACATTTGGCCACAGGAGTGTGTGGATGTACCGGAAAAGGCTCACCAAGGAGCTGTAGAGATGGCTGATGGGAAAGAAGCGAAGGTTGTGTGTGAGTTGCCCGGAAAGAAGACCGAGTGCTGAGGTCAAGGAGGCTCAGTATTGGTTAAAGAAAGCACACATGGCAAGGAATGAATTGGAGAAGTAAAAATAGAGGAAAATGCAAAGAGCTTTTTAGGGGAGGGCTTGTATTGAAGGAAGTGTGGTTTCAGTTTTCCAACTTTGTTGACGAGCTCCCCTTTGACAATTAACTACCTCCACGAGAGCTGGCGACCAGAGACATGGCTGAATGAACAGCAACTTAGCACCTACTGTGGGCTCCAGCAAATCAGGGTGATGCTTCTGGGCACCTGCTTTTGAGAGTCCTATGGAGGAAGCCCTGGAGCTGACGTTGCTAATCATTTGATGAGGAGCCAATGAGAACACCGTAAACTGCACACATGTGCAAATGCTCTCTGGCCCTTTCCAGCCAAGCCCTGCCACCTGGGTGCCCTTGATCTCTCCCAACAAAAGTCCCCACATTGAACAGGATATGAGCTCCCAGGTGTACCTAAGCCTGGGTGAGGCTCACACTCGATCTGGGCTAAAGAAATGAATGAGACCCTGGATTTTCTTCCAGCCCTAGTGGGTGCTGGATATTTTCCTTCCAATCAAGCTTTCTGTATTGAGCAATGTTGATGGAGGTATTTCTCGCAGACATGGCAACCATCCTAGGCTTGAATCAGGAAGGACTGTAGTACACTATTTCACTACCTTTCCCTGTTATTGTTTTGTTTCGTTTTATTTTTGTGGCCAGGGGTCAGGGGTCAGGGGTCAGGAAATAGGATGCATGCTGACCTGCAGTTTAGCTTTCCCACACGTAACAATGTAGTCATGGTCTTTCTTTGGACTGGAAGCTCCCAAATAATGACACAGAGACTTATTCATTCTGATTGCTTGGCCTTAGCTTAGGCTTGTTCTCGACTGCCTCTCATAACTTAGCCCATTTATATTACTTTGCATTGTGACACATGGCTCGTTACCACTCCTCCATGCTGTGTATCAGGCTTGCTCCGCCTAAACTTCCTCTCTTCTTTGTGTTAAAGCACCTGCTGTGGGTAGGGAGCGAGCATGAGGACCATCCACCTGTGGTTCCAGCCCCAGAGCAGGATTGTTAGTGGGAATAGACAATTCTCTGAGCTCTGGGTTTGCTTGAGAGACTCTGCCTCAGTGAATAAGGTGAAAAAGCTGATTCCTTGTGTCAGCCTCAGACTTCCACCTGCATGCACACACGTGCATGCACATACACACACACACACATGCATGCACACACATGCATGCACACACGTGCTCTCATACAGGTGGATAAAAGGAAAGTGGTCAAGTTGAGATCTACGGACAGAGAAAATTAAAGTAGGGCTTGTAGGTTATTTCAGGAAGGGGTTGTCTGTGTATGGTATCAATTCCTCCATATTTATGGCTTAAATAAGGAAGACTTTTTCTCTTATGTGGAGGATGTCTGGAGTCATAGAAAGTCTCAGGGCCTATATGGCATGGTGTTCCGGACCCAAACTCCTGCTGTTTCTCTCCTAACTTCATTTCAATGCTTCAGTGCCAACAAAATGTCATCAATTTCATGGTCCCCAATGGCTGCTTGAAACCAAGCCATTATGTCAGCGTTCCAGTCCTTAAGAAGAAAAGGGAGCCAAATAAGGAGTATTTTTTTTTCATTTGTTTATGAGGAGGTGTCTGTCCCTGGAAGAGCTCACAATGTGTGTGTTGTAGTCAAAGGACAATAGTTCTCCTCCTCCACCACGTGGGTTCCAGAAATCAAACCCAAGTCCTCAGACATGACAAATGCTGCCACCCTTTGAGCCAGCTTGTCGGTCTCTTCCATTTAAAAACAGCATTCTTGGTGTCTTAGTCAGGGTTTTTATTGCTGTGAAGAGACACCATGACCACAGCAACTCTTAGAAAGAAGACACTTAGTTGAGGTGGCTTATATTTTTGGAGGGTTAGTCATGGTACAGCACGGTGGCCTGCAGGCAGACATGGTGCCGGAAAAGGAGCTGAGAATCTTACATCTTGACTTGCAGGCAGCAGGAAGTAAACTGAGACACCGGGCATGGCTTGAGACCTCGAAGCCTGACTCCACAGTGACATACACATTTCCTCCAACAAGGCCACACCCACCCAGCAAAGCCACACCTACTAATAGTGCCACTCCCTTTGAGGACCATTTTCTTTCAAAATACCACGCTTGGACAGCTGGATGGCTCAGCAGGTGAAGGGTGAAGGCACCTGCTGCCAAGGCTGGTTACCTAACTGTGATCCCTGGTCCCACACAGGAGAAAATTAACTCTCACAAGTCCTCTGACCTCTACAAGCATGGCACACACATGCCACCCTCACAAACAAATAAATGTAACAAAAGAGCTTCCTCAAGAAGCCACTACCATTCTGCTGACACCTCCTGAGCCACATCCTAACCACGTGGCCCCCATTCAAACAAAGGGGTTGATTTATTAAGGTGAGGGGGAGAAAGCATGTACACAACCAACCCAAGGTCCTTGTCCTGATATCTGGAGTCAGAGGACAGGATGGTGGCCTCATAGAAACAGCACCTATCAGTAGAAATCCCTCTGTGGTTCTCATAGGCTTCCCTTGTGATGGGTGGCAGGCCGCCTCATTTTATGAGGGCTCTGCTCTTAAAGCGTGGATGCATGCTGTGTCTTCTGTCCTTAACCAAATGATCCATAATTTTAGCTATTTGGGGCTGAGTGCACCAAGAGTTTACTTTGTCTGTATGAATACACTTTGACCTATAAATAGAAAGCATGCTCCAAAAATTGAAGCACCTAATAAATGAATTAACAGATTTGTCAGACCTGATGGTTTTTGGGGAATTAAATGTTGGAACTGTCCAGTGTCTTCTTCAGGTACCTTGACTCTAGGTGAAATTAATATTACAATTTATTATAATAACATGCAAATGTACACTCATGCTTGAACTCCACCAATGAGAAAATTACAAAGGGAGCTCCAGACCAAATTGTTTATCTTCATTAAAGTCCAGGCTGGAGAGATGGCTCAGCAGTTAAGGACACCTGCTGCTCTTGCAGAGGACCTGGGTTCGGTTCCCACACCCACATGGTGGCTCACAGGCACCTGTAAGCCCCGTTCCATGGGATCTAATGCCCTCTGCTGGCTTCAGGGGGCAAGCACTCACACACATAAAATAGAAATCAAATGTATACAGAACCCCTGGACAGCTCACAGGGACATGCATGGGAGTAGGGCCAGCTGCCTTGTGGACGCCCTGTGCAACTCCAGTGACAACCACATTCAGAGGTGCCCTGGACTCAACTCAGAATTCTGTTCTCACCCTCTAAAAAATGTTAACAATTTTGAGCAAGGCATCTTGCGTTTTTAGTCTCTGCTGACCCTGAGCACTGTGTAGCAGTTTTGTGTAAGAGCAAATAAATCATGTTTTTTCTAGATTTTTATCAATGTTGATTTATTCTTCCTTCCAGTGTGTGACTACTGTGTATTCTCCTGTACCGGACACCCTTGGAGGGACTTCATTTTCTTATATCTGTGACTTACATGTGTTGGTGGAAGGATGATCTTTTTCTTTGTTCCTTGTAGAAATCTTTCTTCGGTGACTTTTTCTTTTGACACTTTGCATGTGTTGAAGTGAACATCTCCTACAAGCCCCAGTATTTACTGGTACCAGCCCTTCTGCTGTGAGGTGTGTTTGTGATTGCGAGTACAGATTGGGACATTGCTTAAGAAATCCATACCCTAGGGTGTTTAAATCACAGAACCCCAAATACCTGGGAGTCTCAAGTCTCCAGCTCTGGCTTCAATCTGAAGATCATTTGGTATTCTCCTTAGGCTTAAGTATTAATAGTTTTGTGGAAATTCACAAGTCTTTATGATGCTCAGTGTTTAAAAATTGGTTCACCTTCAGTTTGATTATTTGGGTTTTGAGTAGTTATTCCCTGATCATCTGTAGTATCCTGTGTGCATGGGATGGCTTAGCAACCAAAGGGTTAGAACCCTTGCTGCTGTGTTGAATGGCTTTTACTTTCTTAGAGGGAAAGGTAGCTGAGGATTGAATGATTAGGTTGAAAATAGCATATTGATTCTTTCCCAAAGGTTAGGATGGAGAACCATGAGAAGATGAGCAATGAGTCACTCCTACAGCCCAAGAAATTACATTTGCCCCTCACTGGTGTCTCAAGACAGTTAAGAAGCAAACGGCCCTTCCCCCACTTCCTGAGATTAAAATCACAAACACAAATGTTTGAACACACGCCCAGCTTCTGATAAACCCCAGACCCAGATCCAGGCTTTAATTGGCCTGCTTTTCTCTTTTCTTTTTCACGTGTGTATTTTGCTATCTAGATGAGTTTGGCTCTTGGATGCAGGAAGTGTAGACATAACACATGCCTTAGAAGGCATGCTGTAGGCTGGCTAGCAGAAAGCAATCTGATTTCACATCAGTTAGGAAAACGACATGCCTATAAGGTAACAGTTGTTCCCCCACACCCCATTAGTGCTTCTTGGCTTTAGAGGCTCATTTGTCCCAGCTGTATTTGTACCACCCAGGAATAGGACAATATGCCCCAGCATTTGTTCGACATTATATGGTATATTGGATATTCGGGTGCACTCTTAATATATTCTCTTTACCTCCAAGATGATCGAGAAACCAATTTTCCGAAAACGTTAGGGAGGAGGGTCCCGTGGCAGTTTGTGCACTCCTATTTACTATTTTATCCTTGAGAAATTCTTCATACTGTTTAAACCTCAACATGAAAAGAAGAAAAAGAAAATCTAGTGAGTTCTCAGAACCAGAACCAGCTTGCATGCTCTTTCCAGTGTGTTTATCACAGTTGCTCACACTAAATTATACAATTCGAAAGGATTTTATGGCATGCGAACGTGGCTGAGCCTGCATGGCAAAAAACAGTGATAAACCCATAAAAGACGAGCCAAACTGCATTTTGCTTTGCATTCTAGAATTGCCCTCAATTTGCCTAATGAATCCGTTGCTCTCTATTGATTAGAGACTTTAATTTGCCTTTCAGCACGGCTTAGACTTTTCACCCAACACCCACATAATCTGACATGAGACAAGGATTTCCCCTGCATGGTGTTATAGAACTTGACTGGTATAAATTGAACGGCTAGTTCCTTTGTCCCAGCGAGGCAAATGGTAATTATTTATGGCCAGGATTTCGTGAAAATTAAATTCCCAGAGATTTATGTTCTGGAAGAATTAACTCTTTGCAGTTCAGTATAATATACCGTTGTCTTTTGAGCAGTTCTCCAGCCCCTGGAGATTCCCCTCCAACCCCTACCTGATCCCCTCCCAGCCCCCTGTTCCTGGCTGACAGCTATTCAACCTCTTCACGCCTCGGTTACAATATTGGCTGGTAACACATTCATTAATCAAATAGATAGATTGAATGTAAATATTTTAGCCTTATATAAAAAAGCCAGGTCTGAAAATTATATTTTTGAGGCTCTCAATATATCACTGTTTCATTCTGTTTTAGAAAATTACAATCTGAAAACAACTTAAAACCCCAATCCAACATTATCTATATATTACAAACTTAAAGTCGATATTATTTGTATACTGAAAACCCTGGGTCTGCAGCATTCTTTAAATAATGAAAGATGTACTGGGGCAGGGGGTGGTGGTTGCCTCTCATTTTTGGAATGTGTACACTAATGGGCAGAGAAACATAAATATTTATGGGTGATTATAAAGGACGGGGTTTGATTTCATTTGCCCCCAGGGGAGGTAGAGTTGCCCCTCCATCCATAATTACAGTCATTTTCCATGTGAAGCTTTTGTAAGCACAAATAGAGAGGAAAATGGGCTGACTTTATTGTAGTAGCCATTAGACGGCGTGTGTGCCCCCACTTGACATGTGGGGTGAAAACATTGCTTTAGGAGGGTAACGAAGGGGTCACTGGTGCTCTGTGCAAACTGGAGCACATGGCACTAGAAGGCTGCAGGATTCCTGGGGCTTTGTTAGGTTGCTAGATACACTGAGCTCATGAGTGATTACCTGTGTGAAACAATAGGCCCCGCTGATGGAAATGTGCCTTTGCCTCATGAGCATACGGCAAATGGCCGCTGCCTAGAAACACAGTCAGTTAGTTGTCCGTGGCCTCCGTGATACATTTCTCTTCTGTTGTTTTTGAAACTTAGAGCGGAGGTTTGCTTGTTTCTTCTTGGGGCATCTAAATGCCTCATTTAACCATCACCCATACTTAAAATCTACACTTTATTGAAACATCGCAGCAGTCCCTGAGGCAGGGTGCTGGTGGTGGCTGTGGTGGCTGTGGTGGTGGTGGCTGTGGTGGTGGTGGTGGTGGCTGTGGTGGTGGTGGTGGTGGTGGCTGTGGTGGTGGTGGTGGTGGTGGTGGTGGTGGTGGTGGCTGTGGTGGCTGTGGTGGTGGTGGCTGTGGTGGTGGTGGTGGTGGTGGTGGTGGTGGCTGTGGTGGTGGTGGCTGTGGTGTGGTGGCTGTGGTGGTGGTGGTGGTGGTGGCTGTGGTGGCTGTGGTGGTGGGTGACTGTGGTGGTGGTGGTGGCTGTGGTGGTGGTGGCTGTGGTGTGGTGGCTGTGGTGGTGGTGGTGGTGGTGGCTGTGGTGGTGGCTGTGGTGTGGTGGCTGTGGTGGTGGTGGTGGTGGTGGCTGTGGTGGCTGTGGTGGTGGGACAGTTATATATTCTTTGGGGATAGTGCGTGGATTTGAAATGAACAGTCCCAGCACAAGCGTAATGAGCAGCAGTTTTCTGCAGCTGAACTCACCTTGGTCACTGGTGACCATTTTGATGATGGAGAGCGACACTGGGCGCCTTCAAGGAAGCTCCGTGATTGCAGAGTTGACGATACATTCTTTGTGGAATTACTCAGTGACTTTGAAATTATCCTGTTACTTCAGTGCAGATTTCAAAGACTTTGCCTGTCATCCCTGGTGGGGAAGCTTTCCACTCCCCTTCCGCCTGGCCCCTCCCCCTCTAGCACTTGGCTTCAGAGAAGCTTATTGTGATGTGGTGAGGGGAGCTGGTCCTTCTTCCTGCTGCTTGGTAGGATGTCAGCCTCTGTCGTCTAACAGAGTCTCTGTCATGGAGGACTCTGTTCTGTTCTTTTGGCACCCGGTGCTACTCTAAGGTCAGTGTCTTAGTGTGTTGGAACTTCTGTAACAAAATACCTGAAGCTAGTTAACTTACAAACAAAAGAAACACATTCCTTATGACTCCAAAGGCTATGCACTGGTTCACTCTTATAGAATCATCTGGGAAGGAGAAACCTCAGCTGAGGACTTGCCTCTGGCAGATTGGCAGGGGGAAAGTCTGTGGGACATTTCTTGATTAATGATTGATGTGGAGGGTGCCACCCCTGGGCAGGTAGGCTGGTGGTCCTGGGCTGGATGAGAAAGCCACGTAAAGCACACCAGTGAGCAGCATCCTCCATGGCCTCTGCTTCAGCTCCTGCCTCCAGCATCTTGCCTCAGCATCCCGCGGTGATGGACTATGATTGCGATTGGGATGTGCAAGCCAAATAGAGCCTTTCCTGTCCAGTTGCTTCTGGTCAGTGTTTTACCACAGCAGTGGAGAAGCACCTTAGGACAGCCAGGGACATCTACAATCAAGGTGCCAGAGATTTGGTGCCTGGTTAGGACTCAGTGTAGTTCTCTCTAGAGACAGGAGCACTTGAGCGTTGTGTGGTGAACTTTGATTGTCAACTTAATGGGATTTAAATCGGGAGAAGGACAGGTGTGTCCATGAGTGAGGAGGGAGAATCTGCCATGAGTGTGGGTGCTTCCATCCCATGGGCCGAGCCCTAAAATGACACAAAGGTGACAGCGTGTGGAATAGCAGTGTTCCTGTCTTCTTTCTCGCTGGCTGTGATTGCAGTGTGAACAGCGCTTCATGTTCCTGCTGGTGCAGCTGGGGCCACCGCCCCGCTGTGGCGTCTTTCCCCCTCAGAACTGGGGCACCATGCCAGGAGTTAGATGCTGAGGGGGTGCTTCTCAGGATAAACGGACACCAATCTCATGGAGAGTCGGGTCTCAGGAGACCGGGTTGTCACAGTGAGGCCACCCTGTGCTTCCTCACAGCCAGTTCCGTTGATAGTTCCACCACGTGTGACGCCGCCAGGGAGCCCTTGCTTGAACACAGGCACCATGCTAGTCAGCGCTTCCAGCCACCACAATTACGGACCAGCTAACTTTTTAAAGCTCCCAGCATCAGATATCTTGTTACAGTGATGTAACATAGACTAATGCACTGTCAAAAAAGAAAAGAAAAGAGTCTGGCCGGGTGGTGGTGGCGGCACACACTTTTAATCCCAGCACTCGGGAGGCAGAGGCAGGTGGATCTCTGTGAGTTCGAGGCCAGCCTGGTCTACAGAGCGAGTTCCAGAACAGCCAGGGCTACACAGAGAAACACTGCCTCAAAAAACAAACAAATAAAAAATAACCAAGTCTGTCCATCAACCACATCAACCAGGGGATATTTTAACACAACTTGAATAGTTACAGTAATGTGTAACAATACAAAATAAGCAAAAGTAGACGTAGAAGGAGATGAGACTTTAACAGGTTAACCGCTGGCCTGCATTTTGTCAAAGGGGATGTCCAGGACAGTGCTGTGGGGCAACGCAACAGAGGCAGTGACCATTGAGAGAGGTTCCTCCTCATAGGAGGAAAAGCAGTGGATGAGCAAATATATATTGAAAGGGATTCACAATACGCCCCCATGGTTGTGCACGCCGGGCTAACCTAGACACTTCCGCCTAGCCACTTCCGGATGAAAATAGCCATTTCCGAGTCAAAACGTCTTGCATGACCAGGACCCGACCAGAACCCAGTGGCTTTGCGTGGTTGCATAAAGCGCGCAGCGCACCCATGTGATCTACAAGCATGTGTGGAATAGCCACATGGGCCTGTGTGCGCAGGCGCAGCCCACCCTTTATAAGCCGGCGCCAAATTCCCAACTCCTTCTTTACTCATGTGTGGTTTCCGCAGGCCTATCAAGTCTGTCTCTCTTTCCTGTCTTAATAAAACTCTTGTTAGTGAATTCTGTCATGTTTTGTGACATTTCCTTGCTTGGTAAGAGCACCACAAACAACTAACATGTATAGCTCCACACTAGACATCACCCAGTGACCCCGGGTGTCCTCACACCTCAGAATTTTTTAGATAAAAAGCACAAGAAGTGTTCAGTTTAAGTAATTAAGTACAATCATTGGAGATTTAGGACTGGAAATGTAGCTCAGTGGAATAATACTTGACTATCAATAGATGAGGCCTTGGGATTGATACTCACACTACAGGCATGTGCACACACACACACACACACACACACACACACACACACACGACATACATGAATACAAGCACACATATACACACTTGTACACACAGATATGCATGCATACACATGTACACTAAGACACACACATATATGTACATACATGCACATAAAACTTTAAAATTTGGATAATTTGTATCTTATTTGGGAAAATATGAACATATATTTATTTTGCCTCATTATTTCATACTTTTTTTTTACCAACTTATGCAGATTTTCATATTTTTCAGGTTTATCTCCTGTGAACTATTCAACAAAATGAAAACCTTTCATTTTAAAGTGGCTGTAGACTTTTGCTGAGACTTAGAAGTTTTATGGATGGGTTATAAATAAACTTGAAAAGCTAGTAACAGTTGCTGTGCTCTTAACACTGATGCTGTGTGAGTATTTAGAAGGGATGAGATTTATCTTAAATTTATAAGATAAAATGTGTTCAGCAAAGAAAGATCTTGTTTGGTGGTAAATTTGGCTTATCAACTATTCTCTTTTTGGTTGGTTTCCAAAAGAAGGATTTTCTTTGAAAAGACAAAAAAAAAAAATGAAAAAAGAAGGAAGGTGGTTGGAATTTTTGTTGTTGTTGTTGCTTGTTTTGTTTTTAATAGTTTTTAAAATTATCTCTCTGTAAACCCTCTCTGAGGGGGTGGGTGACTGGGCTGTCTTTAGTGTGAGGGAAGAAAGGGATCCCTGGAAGGCCAGCTCTCCACAGCTGATTCACATGGGTGACAGATCTGGGCATGTACAGTTCAGAAGCTTCCTGAAGCCTGAAGCCCAGTGATCCACTTAACCTCAGTACCTCTGTGCACATTGGGGGATCACCAACACACGCATGTGCACAATATTGGTTTTTATTCTCAAGGAACAAAACAAAACAAATGTCCCTAACAGAAGGTCAAAAGGGCATAGAGAGAAGTTGTGTTTCAGTTGAAGGAAATAAGTTGGGGTCCCGTGCTAGGCAGTCCTAAGATGTTTATGTTATTCCATTTGGGAAAGTAGTACATACAGTTTTCCCAGTTTTAACAGGCATCTATAGACATTTGTCTAGACCTCCTGTTCTCCTTAATATGTGGACCTCCACCCTAGAACTTCAGAATCAAATTAAAAACTACTCCATTCACACCCACTTATTTATGTGTATATAGCTTAGTACCTCTTTGCAAAACCCCTAACCTTCCCTTTGATTAATGGGGCAATTTTGTTCTGTGCCATTTCAAAAATCTAGACCAATTTAAGTGTCTCTCTCTAGTGGGGAAGGGGCAGATAAACTGGGAACAAGCGGTCCCAGGAAGCCAAAGCAACTTGCATGGGCCACCATAGCCCTGCTTGAACTCTTTCTTAGCACTGTGGTGGCAGGTGCCTAGTCACATGACCACATTTATTCAGATGACAAAAGCAAATAATTGTCTCAAGATCCAGCGGCGTAGTGAGTGGCAGGGAGGCTGGTTACTGAGTATCTGTGGGGCTGAGACCCCCGAGTCCGGCTATCCCCTCATGGTGAGACATCAGTATGGGTGGGTTTAGCACGAACCTGAGAAAGCCGTCTTGTTGGTTTATTATCAGGTGGAGGGCGTGAGCATGAAGGTCAGGGGACGCCCACAAGAGTCAATTCTCGCCTTCCATCGTATGGGTCCCAGGGATCGAACTCAACGTCGGCAGGCTTGGCAGCAAGTGCCTTTACCTGCTGAGCCAGCTTGATGGCCCCAAAAGCTGACTGCTTAAGGGTTCACTGAGGCTGTTGAAGTCTCGACAGTCTCAGTGCCAGAGGCCTGGCTTTGAAGAAGGAGCCTTCCTGCTGGCGTGTGGCAGTTTAGTGGTTTTGAGGTTTGTGTGAGCGATTAATGGATCAAAACAGAATATTACCCAGTTGCCAGGGATCATAATAAAATCCATATGAATGATTTTAATGCTTCCCAGTAAAATGAAATTGCTTTCAAAGATATTTTGAAATTTCTGGTATGTGTGGAACTTTTTCAAAAATGTGTGCCACGTGTTTTTAACCAGAGAACTCTCCTCGGAATATTTTTTGCTCGTGATAGGAAATAGTGACACCTATCTGGCATTTTGTTTTGATGTTCCTGAGACCCACAATCTGTATTTCCAGTACAGTTACTAAATCAAGAGCAATAACAAGATTGGCTTCATGTCTCCCAGCCCACCTTTGCCCCTGCTTAGCTGATGTGTCTGTCTTTTGCCCTGGGGCTCCCCTCCCTGGGGGCTGTGGTGGGGACATTTTTTTCTAATTTTAGTGTCTCCACGAAAGGTTCAGATGCCTGTGGCTTGCAGTGGACTTAACCTGAGGTGAAATCCTGCTAAGACCCAGACTATAATTCACCACCCTCCCTCTCCCGCCCCATCCCCAATTTCTTCTTCCCGAAATACATCTTGGCACTCAATTTCAACCCAGCCCAGACTTGGCTGTGGGGCTTGAACTCTGCCTAGTCTTCACCCATGCTGGCCTCTGATCCTGCAAGACTGTGGTGTGGGAATCGCCGCCAGCAGTTCTATGCAGAATTACATACTGTTTCTGTAAGGTCTAACGGATGCTGGCATAACCAGTGTGCAGTTTCACCAGTGAAAGTGTGTTATCCTCATCCTCGGTCCTCCCAGCCACCCTGGGAGGCACCAATCACTTCCTCATCTGTATCAATTTAGAGTCAGCACATGACACGCTGAAGTCCAGTGAATGTTTCATGGGCTCATGCCCTGAAAGTTTCCTGTTTAGACTTGAGATACAAAGCAGGGAGAGAAATGTTCTGCCTTTCCAGAGTGTAATTCTAGAAGAAGAAAGAAGCAAATGCAAGAAAATGAATTGCATGGGTGATAAATATGAAGAAAAAAGGTAAGAAGGCAGACTCACCAGAGTAAGTTGGGAATTAAAACTGGATGGAAGGTTACATTTAGCAAAGATTTGGAAATAATAACAGAGTTGACAGAGCTCATTCCTGGAGAGCAAACATAGGGGAGATGTTAAGGCGCTTAGTACACTAAGAAAACTCAATGCATTGTGGGATTATCTCTCAGGCCAGTGTGGCTGTGGGAGTGGAGCCCAGTGAGATAGGCCAGAGTTGAGCTTCAGAGAATACTGCCAAGGACTTGGGAGCTGAGGTTGTCTCTTTGACCTCACTCTGAGTGAGCCGGAAGCCAGCAGAGACCATGAGGAAGGAAATGGCACATTAATTAGCATGTTGGTAGAGGTCTCTGGTCATGGGGTTGAGTGTAGACACTCAGTAGGGCCATTGCTGCCATACAGGCAAGATGTGATGATGAACTGGACCAAGGTACTCAGTGAGAAGTGAGCAGATTGAAGGGTCTGGGGAACGAGGGGTCTCAGTCGGTTAGATTGCAGCTGTCAATTAGACTTCCAAATGCAAAGAGAGAAGATGAGCCTTGAAGTCGGGGGGAGAAAGCAGAGGAGAGAGACACAGCTGAATGCTGGCGCCATAGTGGAGGGTCCTTAGCCTGTTACACCCACACTTAGTGGAGGCCTCGGAGGTGGGTGGAATAAACACACTGTGATTGGCTTTTCCCCTCAGGACTTGCCAACAGTAAGGGCTGGGATCCATACTTGGGAACCTCTTTAGGGTTGTCCTCAGAGGCTGGGAACCCCAAAGACAGACCGGCTGACACAGTCCTGTCTGGAGACTGACTTGCCTGCTGACTCTTTTATGTGGTTCCGTCACACACCTTCTTCTTTACCGGATTTCAGTTGTAGTGAAATGTATTGTGTTGGGGGATGTGTGACTCAGAGATATTTACTGTATATGCCAGAGGCCCTAGGTTTCCTCTCCAAATTAGAAAAAAAAGAGTAACAAGATGTGTGTGCATGTTTTAATACATGTCTGCATGTAGTTTGTGTATATATGTGTGTATGGATATATGTACATACGTAATTTATGTATGTGTTTAATACGTGTGTATATATACTTGGTTTGTGTGTCTATATATATATATGTGTATAGATGTACATATATAATTTATTTATGCATAGGTATGTAGTTTGTCTCCCAGTGGAGGTGGCCCTTAATTATAATCCTTGCTTTAGACCAGTGGTTCTCAGTCTTCCTAACACTGTGACTCTTTAATACAGTTCCTCATGTTGTGGTGACATCAACCATAAAATCATTTTGCTGCTACTTCATTACTGTACTTTTGCTACTGCTATGAATCATAATATAAATATTTGATATACAACCCCTAAGGGGGTCCTGACCCACAGGTTAAGAACCACTGCTCTAGACTGAAAAGTTTCTTTGGTGCTCAACCATCAGAAAATGTTTTTGTTTTCTTCTGTTATGATGGACTGAGTGGGTACAGTGCCCCCAAATGAGATCCTGCCTCATAGTGTGAGGGTGTTTGGAGGTGAGGCTTTTGGGGGATTATTGTATTTTGTGATACCAAGAGGGGTAGCCTCGTGATGGAACCCTTAGAGGAAGAGAAGATGCCAGAGCTCTGGCTCCACTGAGCCTTGTGGGGGTACAGTGAGATGTCTGGGCCAGCAAGGCTGGTGTCTCTAGGACCTGACTCTGCCAGCACCTCAGTCCTTCAGCCTCTGAGACCCTGAGAGATGAGTATGTAGCAGCCAGAGCTGTTGTAGATGCTCACTGATATTAATAGCAGACCTCACGTAGCTAACAAATAATTTGATGGATTCTTAATACTCAGGGCATTAGCATATTAACTCAACCCTCACCTGTGATCCCCATTTTAGCCTGCTACTCAGGTAGCAAAATTGAAGCAGAAAGGTATTAAGCATACTCCTTACATTTCTAAACTAGCACTTGGTAGAGCTGGATTCAAACCCATACTGTTCAGAATCTGAGGACCACATGCCCTGTTGGTTCTGCCTAGCCTCGTGCTGGTAAACTGGCTTGGAAGACTGTCTCAGAAGTGGTCTGGCTGTGGCCTTGGCAGTGACCGCCACCAAATTCAGGAGGCCGCACTGGTGGGCACAGGTCTGAACAACAGTGTGCTAGCTTGCAGTGGTGTGTTGGCTGAACTGGGCAGAGTGCAGATGTTCTTGGCAGAGTGCAGAGGTTCTTGGCAGTGTGCTCTAGTGCACGTAGGCTGTGAATCTCAAACCTGGGTTCTTCCTGAGTGTGCCTCAGTGTGCTGCTTTTCCATACCCGGGGGTTTTCCAGTGTCAGCGTCTTGGCACTCTGTCAGCAAAGGGCTGCTTTGTCGTTATTTCTGGTCATTCAAATAGGGCCAGACCCACCTTTTCTGTGGCCTATGATGTCATTGCAGTAGATTTTGGCAATAACATGAGTGTCCATTGTAACCCAGAGCAATCCCACTCAGATGATTCCTCTTGAGAAGATACCAACGGTTGGCTTTCCAGTGTAGGCTCTCACTCCAGGAGAGCCATCAGAAATTCTGTTCAGACAGGCTGCCACGTCACCTGCCACCTGCCACCATGTGGCAGTGTATGGAGCCATTCAGAAGGCTTATCACCTGACAGCTGTCCCATGGCTGTCTATGGAGTCATTCAGGAGGCCTGTCACCTGAGGCCTGTCCCGTGCCTGTGTATGGTAACAGTCAGGAGTTTGGGACACAGCTTTCTCAGCTGGACTGTCCAGGTCCATTGCTCAGAATCTCGTATTACTGGTTTGTCTGGTGTCTCCATCTTTAGCCACATTGGTTATCTCAGGATACCCAGGTTGAGTTTGAGGGTGTCTTTTTGGATGACACCAAGCAGTACAAAGTGACAGAAAAATATCTGAAAGAATGTCAGTTCTTGGTGGCTTCAGTGTCCCATCATTGGCAATAGAATTTTCAGGAATTTTTTAAACCAGGGGCTCACTGGCACCCTGACGCAGGAGGATGATGGAAAATGCAGTGTTGAGAAGCAGCTTAGACAGACCTGATCATTAAAGTGGGTCTAAAGCTTGTCTCCTTGAGCTCCAGGTGACAGAGATGCCCCCATTGTGGCAGCTACAGTGAGCACCAGTGATCCCCATTACCCAGGAAGCTCTTCTGTGGGGTTTGGGAAGGAAGGTAGCTATAGGAAGAGTGACAGGCTGGGAAAAATGGGGTTCATGAGCTCCTGGGTCCAAGAGACTATCTGGAGTCAGATTGGAGCTAGATTTGATTCCCTGGTCCTCTCACCAAATTCTAGCCGCTCGCTTCTCTGGGGCATCGAGCAGTTTGTCTATTCCCTGGCTCACAACAAGCTTGGTAGGGGGTTCAGGGAGAAAAGCAAGTTCCTTTGCGGGTCTCAGGTTGGGGTGGGTAGGGCTTCACAGTAGCTGGTAATGACTATGGAGTTTTATAATCACTAATTTCTATACTCTCTAGTGAGGATTCCAGTAGTGTGCAGGTTGGGATTTTGATGTGGTGAATATAATGCAGCCAATATTTCCCAAGTGGTAAATAAAGCGCAGGAGAGATGTTAACAGCATGGAGGTCTGTGAGGATGCCATAAATCTTGAAATATGCTTTGTGCCGAAATATTTTATTGCAGCCTTGATGGTACTCGGAGAAAATTCATTGGGTAGTAAATCACTCAAATTAAGTAATTTCAGCAAGTGTGGATGTGTGCTCATAAAGTTCATCTAGGTCTTAACTGTTTTGATCAAGTTTTATGAGACTTTTGTGCCTGGAATTTAATGAGGACATGATTTGATAGGGGGTCTGTGTTAGTTAGAGATACAAAACAATAGAACTGTTGCTCTTTTTGGGCCCGAAACATCTTTGTTAAAAATGCTAACCGTGTGATATTCCAGTATGCTCCTGGAAATTCCAGTTATTTATTTTTTTTAAGCCAATGGTTACATTATATCTGAGGCCATGGTCAAGCCATATCTAGGACACTTGTAAACAGCACTCATGATATAAGTGTGTTTAGGCCCAGCGTGGATGAGGGGCAGGGTGGAGAAGTTGTGGTTTGAGAGAAGATGGTTGGTCTCCATGGGTGGGAAAAGGATTCTAAACAATACCTTTTATTTAAAGAAAAAAATAGGTATTTTTATAGGTATTATTTTTATGTGTACGAGTGTTTTGTTTGTATGTATATATGTGAGCCATGTGTGTGCCTAGTGCCTGCAGAGGCCAGAAGAGGGTGTTGTATCATCTGGATCTGGAGTCAGACAGTTGTGAACCTCCAAGTAGATGCTAGGTACTGAACCCCGGTCCTTGCAAGAGCCGTAGGCGCTCTTAGCCACTGAGCCTTCTCTCCAGTCCTCCCTTCCTTCCTCCCTCCCTTCCTCCCTCCCTCCCTTCCCTCCCTCCTCCCTCCTTCCCTCCTTCCCTCCCTCCCTCCTCCCTTCCTTCTTTTCTTCTTCCCTCCCTTCTCCCTCCCTCCCTCCCTTCCTCCCTCCCTTCCTCCTTTCCTTCCATCCATCCATCCTTCTTTCCTTCCTTCTTTCCTTTCTTTCTTTTTTTTGCATCAAGGATTGACACTTTGTGAAGGCCAAACCAGAGACATAACTTTACATCATGGGCCAAAGAGCAAAGACAGAAAGCCTCCTGTCAGCCTCTAAGTGCAGATGTTAGGTGGTGACAGTGTGACTCAACAGGACCTAAGGGGCAGCAGGGAGCCGTGATGAACATCTGAACATCGAGCACACTGTTTAGTTGAGGGCATCGATTCTGGCCTGGCCTTCCCCTTTAGTGCAGCTGTGGCAGCAGAGTCCATTTGTATCAGGCGCCACAGAGGAAGAAAGTTGGGGACAATTCTGTATAGGCTTCTAGCTCAGCAAGGGCCCACTCACTGAAGTGTAATAAAAATACCACACACTTCTAAGGCAACTACCCTGGATGTCACTCTCCCAGGCTGGGCTCTGTCCTAACTGTATAGAGAAGCACTGGGCTCTGCCGCATGTTGTACAGCCCTTTCCACAGTGTTGGAGATGAAGCTGGGCTTCAAGCCTGCGCCTGCCCATTCCTGCACCTTCTCAGAGCCTTGTTTGCCATGACTAAAGAGGCAGATTTGGAGTGGAAGGGTGTTTTGAGGTTGAGGCGGACTTCACAGTCAGATCCAATGAAGCTGTCATTGACTGCTTTGTCCCCTTCAGAATCGAATCCCAGGGTGGCCACAGTCACCATCAGAAGACAGCATCTTGAGAGAGAGAAAACCCCAGTGCAAAGGCACTGCTTTGGTTGAAGGGACTAAAAGGAGCTGGTATTTTAAGAGCATCAAATGCTGGGGGCACTGCAAGGTGAGGCTGGAAATCGGTCTGGAGACAGCCTGTAGAAAGGCCGTGTTGAGGGCTTGCTGTGGAGCTGAAGCCAGGACCTTCAAAAGGTGGCAGATGCATCAGGCTTATGTCCAGATCACCCTGGCAATGGATGAGGAAGGATTGTCGGGGTATAAGCTCAGAATTACAGACACCATCAGAAAAATCAAAGTAAGAGGTATAGGTTAACCTGCTGCAGATTTAATAGATCCAGGTAAAATCTGTAGAGCCACCCTTTATTGGATTCTCTGGTTTTTATTTTTAGGTGTGTGTTGTTTTATTTTTCAATTTTTATTTTATATGTCTAAATCAGAGCTGGGGAGATGACCCAGCAGGCAAATGCTTGCTGGGCACAGTAATGCTCACCTGTAATTCTAGTGCTTCTGTGATGAGATGGGAGGTGAAGACAAGGGAATCCTGGGGAGCTCAGGGATCAGTTAACTCAGTGTGCGCAGCAACAAAGAGACTTTGTCTCAAACAAGGAGGAAGGGGACTGAAGGCAAGGTTGTCCTCCAGTCTCCATATGGGTACCATGACACATGTGCCCCCACACAAATACATGTGTCCATCTCCAGAACTATTTCAGTCTGCGAAAATGAAACTGTATATTCGTTAAGCAATAACTGTCCTCTCTCACAGCCCCTAGTGACTTCTAGTCAGTCTTCATAATTTTGAATACTTTTGAAATTCCATCAAAATGGAATTGTGTGGTATTTATCTTTCTGACTGGCTTTTTTTGCTTAACATAACCTTCACTCATGTCCTGGCTCACAGAATGAGCCTTTGAGAAGCCGTGCTCGGGGTGTCTTTCTGAGTACGTCTCTTTCTCTTAGACATAGCTCTTAAGTCTGTATGAAAAGTCTTAAACCCTTCACACTGACTGATGCCGGCATTCTTCTCTGCTTTGAAGCCACAAACCCACCACAGTTTGGCCTGAGTTGAGACCCCTAAAAGATGAAGGCTTCTCATCTTTTAACTCCTCAGGCTGTTGCTAGGATTGAATAGAGCTAAGTCCCCCACCTCTGTCCCTCAGACTGATGACACATCCCAACCTTAAAATTCTGAAGGGGGAATATTTTAAACTTTTGTCTCAAATACAGCCTTGAGAAGAGGTCAAATTTCAGCTGGAATCAACCAGTCTCAGAGACTGAGTGGCTGGGAAGGCAGAGGCCGGTGGCCTGCGTGTGGAGAGGTGCTGTAGGGAGATGGAAGATGTGAGAGGGAAGGCACCTGGAGAGGCAGTCATGTGGGCTGTCGTCCTAGGGTAGCTGCAGGAAAAACACCAGAAAACAGAAGTTCCACAGAAGACGGAATTGCAGAGACGAGCAAATGCCAGAGTAATGTCTGTTTGTATTCTTGGGTTTTGTTTTGTTTTGTTTGGGGGATGGTTTAGAGACAGGGTTTCTCTGTGTAACCCTGGCTGTCCTGGAACTCACTCTGTAGCCCAGGCTGGCCTTGAACTCTCAGAGATCCACCTGCCTCTGCCTCCTGGGTGCTGGGTTTAAGGCGTGCATCACCACGGCTTGTATTGTGTTGTTAACCCATGTGAGGCCAAGGGGATTCTGGGAGAGGCATGGAGTATGAGAAGAGAATGGGCTAGAGAGAAAGGAAAAGCAGAAAAGAATTTAGTTCATGGAGGTTTTCAGAAAGACTTCCGCTTATGAATGTGAGTGACAGGACTACCTTGAAGGAATCCAATTACAAGATGTTTGGGGTCTCTTGGCTCCGTTACAGGGGCTCTCAGTCCTTACATCATTGCCAAAAGAACTCAAAAAGCCACAAAGAAAGATCATGATATTGAAGCAAAAATACTTATACTCCTGTGGACAGGTGCCATCACCCAAGGCAAGATTGGCCCACAGGGTCTGGGACCAACTGTCTTTGTATCTACTCCTCCAGCTCTTGTGTGTGGCATTTCCCTCCAAAGGATGTGCTTAAAATATGTGTTCTCCCCTCCACTCACCCCAGTTCTCCTAAAACCAATTTGAACTGGAAGTTGTTTGTTCCTTTTTTGGCAAGCTTAAGGGAATGGCTAATGCCATGACTGCCTGGCTCTTTCCCTGCCCCTTCCATCTAGAACTGGAGCCTCATCATATAGTGCGAGAGAGCAGCTGTGGCTCCTGGTCACCCGAGTCCACAGCATTCAGGAGGTCAGAGACAAGGTAGGAGAGAAGAGCTTCTTGGGTCTCATTGACTGCCTCGGGCAACAGAGCACAGAGAATCTCTGCCCATTTATCCACCCCCCCCCCCACACACACACTAAGAGCCTGGAGGGTTCTGGTCTCGAGTCCTGCCTCACCTGTATGTTCTGTCCCTGTTGTGGAATAGTCTCTGTGTACACTGTGAATATTGTCACTCATATGGGGGTGGGGAGTAGACGGGACATCCAGACTCAAGGACACTGGGAAGTAGAAAGTCGAGGTCACCAGGAGACGCAGAAGAAGCAAGACACGCAGCAGACATGTAAAGCCACGAGCCAGGAAATACATAGATTAATGAAAATGGGTTAATTTAAGTTGTTAGAGCTAGTTAGTAACAAACCTAAGCTGTGGCTGAGCTTTTATAATTAATAACAAGTCTTCATGTCATTACTGGGGTACCAGAGGTCCCAACGAAAAGATCTGCTACATGTCCCAATTCTGGTTCTCAATTCTGTCTTCACTGGGAAGATGGCTCTTGTGACATGTGTTTATATTTTTAATCTGTCATTGATACATGTTCACAGCCAAGGCTGCCCAGCAAGTAGGATCCTATTTTTCCAGAATGGTCAGTTCCCAGATGTGATTGAAAACAGTAGTTTTCCAGGTTAGATGGTGTTCGCCTATGTTGGCCTTATCCCATAGTGCCATTCTGTGACCTTTCACCTCTGCTCCCATCTGCCTTTACCACAACAGAATCGGGGGTGAGATTCTTTTGGTGAATGGTGTCACAATCTACCCTCTAAAAGATTTATTCAGAAAAGATGAGTAGAAAGAGAAATCTGTGTAGATTATAGGAGCCATAAGGCATGAACAGCAGTGATGGCATTTAAGCAGCTGAAATGAATTCTCTGTGGGTTCCTCATCTCACAAAATCCACATCGGCATGTTTTTGCCAGCCTAGGTAGGATGTGAGGAAGTTTGACTGCTTACCACTCGTGGATGACTGCTGGCTTCCTGAGCCAACTAAAAGAAACCCTTTTGCTAAGAACAAGGGTGACGCCATGGGATTAACATGCCTGGAGATGTTTGCTACTCATGGAGCAGTCCAAGCAAGAAGCCCCAGCCTCCTTTTGGTAATGCTATATGTCACTGTTTTGTGCTTTAGACAGGGCGTAGCAGTGCCAATCAACCTGGAATTGACACATCCTTTAGAGTCAGCCACATGCCTACGAACATGTCACATTAAACTTCCACTCATGTTGGCTGGACTACACCCTGCTGAGGTAGGATTAGTCTCATTGTCATGATGTCATCTGACCTCAAAACGTGCTTGTGAGCAGTGTCTTCCAAATTTACATTCACTTTTAGCTGAAATTCAAAGAGAAATGCTTACACCTGGGAGTGTAGCAAGGTGGGTGGAGTCCTTGCCCAGCATCTGCAAGGTTCTAGGTTTGATTCTCCCTCATGGAAAAAAATGTTTAAAGATACAAAATAGTAAGCTCATGTTCTCTGGACATAGTCACTGGGCTTTCACCAAAAAGTGTGATGAAACTCAGGTGCTTAACTTAGGAATGGATTTTCATATTTAAGATTTAAAATTGACAAAAGAAGCGGCAGTATTTTACTTGCAATATTAAAATATCAAAGCTCTCCAGAGGAAGGATGGGGAGAGCCAAGCTGTCCTTGTGACAGGGGCCCCCATCACTTGACACTTCAAGGGAATCCATTCGAATTCCCAAAACAGAATCTAGATTCTTTTCTTTGATGTCTTTAAATTTCAAAAGTGAGATAAACATTAAATTTTTCTTCAAAAGCTTTGAAGACTGTAGAAGGCATTATCAGAGTTCTCGGAAGGCTGAAATCAGTTCTTCAAAACTTGAATTACTTTTATTTATATTTGAAGCCTCTTAACTATTAAAATCTTTGCTTGGGGAATAAGAGATGTCCCCGTGCCTTTCAGTAGCCAGTGGAGTAATTTGAATAAATTCGAATAACCGCACAGATAAGCTTTGTTGAAACTTTTTTAAAGGCTCAGAGATAACTGTGAAGATGATGTTTGATCATGGAGTCTGTAGAAGAGTGATTCATGTTATGGACGACACTGGCCTTCTAGACTCCCTCTTACTCATCTGACATATCTTGGGCTCTAACCTGCAGAGAGAGGGCTCCATCCAAACTGGAAAGCCATTGCACCTTGAAAGGGATCCACCCCCGTGCTGGGTGCACCCATGGGTCCAGGGCAGGTCCCTTGAGGTCCCCACTGTGTGGAACTGCAAAGGTTTGGTTTCTCTTTCAGCCAGGGACTGAGACAAGAATTTGATCCTGGCTGTCGAAATTTCCTGTAAGACACCCCGTTTACCAATTGAGAATACTCGGAGGGCTCCCCTGTAAAGTCTGAGTTGGTATTTTTCCTTCTGTGAGAAACAAGAAAATGAAATGACAGGTGGGCTCTTTCCCAGTGTGAAAGGGAAGTAGCTTTATCTTTGGAATGAGACTCACCGTTACCTATTGTACACTGGACAAAACAAGATCTACATGATATTCTGACAGACTATGACTGGTTCAATCTAGGGTTTCCCAGACTTGACAGAGAGAAGCCCCTATCTCAAAAAAAAAAAAAAAAAATACATGTTTTCCAAGTAATCACACAGATTTTATATTTTTGCCGATATTGTCTTAACTTACATTTGAGAATTATTGCTAGCTTTTTGGAAAAGCATTTGTCATTATTGACTCTACACCCACTTTTTCATGTAGAATCTTATCTGGGGAAATCTCTCAGAAGTAACAACATTAGTGTGCGCAGATATATACATCGTACTGTCTGGGACCTCATGCCATGATGGCTTTGTGACAATGTGAATGGTGTTCAACAACAGAGTCTGAAGGGACTGTCAGTGTGGGAACCCAGCCACAGAATGTCACCATGCAATATTGTTCAGCCATTGTAGAGAATGAGTTAGAGCCAGGGACTTGAAGGGATTTCTGTGCTTAAAAAAATGTAAGGAAACATACATAAAAGCCCATTTGTGTGTGTGTGTGTGTGTGTGTGTGTGTGTGTGTGTGTGTGTGTGTGTGTGTATGTGTTCATGTGCTGTGTACACGTGTGTGTTAGATGCACATGGAACCCAGAGGTTTGTGTTGGCCTTCCTCCTCAGGTGCTTTCCACTTTATTTTTTGAGACAAGGTTTCTCCTAGAATCTGGAGCTCATGAATTCGGCCAGGCTGGCTGACCAGCGAACTGTAGGCAACCCTGTCTCTGCCTCTCCAGGGCCACCATGTCAGCTCTTACCAGGGTGCTAGGGATCTGAACCCAGGGAAGGTGATCCACCCGATAACCTGAGGTGATGGGAGAGCGGATGAAGAAAAGGGAGGAGAAGGAGGGAGTTGGTGATGGAAGTGTGAAAGGGAGAGAGGAAGAAAGAAAACACATCATTCAAGTAATTGTGTGGGATTGGTCACGTGTGTATGATATATGCAGTACAAAATTTAAAAGATATGTGTGTGTATTATAATATATATATATATGCATATATATGCTATACACCCACATATATACGCACTTGTGTGCCTGTAGAGAACAGAGCATCAGATCTGCGGGAGCTGGGATTACAAATGACTGTGAGCCGCTGTCAGTGATGGGAGCCAAACTTGTGTCTCCTGTCAGAACAGCAGGTGTTCTTAACCACTGAGTCATCTCTCTGGCTGCTGTAAGACACATTTTAAATGGACAAACAAATGGCCTCCCTTCCTCAGTTTCAAAAATGCATAGGCTCTTGCGCTGTGGCTTTGTCTTCTCCAACCCACAACAACACAGCCTGGAGCAGCAGCACTTAGGCCTGAGAAACACGAAGAACATTCCCACAGTACCAAGATCTGCCAGGGCAGGCCGCCACCTGCCTCCAGCTGTTGGAGCATCTGTACTCAGGGAAATGCTGTAGGTCTGCATGACAGGAACCCTGATGGACTTCTGAGTGAGGCAATCCGCAATTAAGAAGAAGTAAGGCTTCCTCGACTTTGGTACCGTGGCAGTGGAGATCGATTCTTCTTGGGGCAGAAGAGACGGCTAAGCAGTCAAAAGTACTGGCTGCTCTTGTAGAGGATCCAGATTCAGTTCCCATCACCCACATGGTGGCTCACAAACACCTGTAACTTCAAAGGATTTCATGCTGTCTTCTTACCTCTGTGAGTTCTGCATGCACACCATGCAGGCAGAGAAAAAAAAAGAAAGAAAGAAAGAAAGAAAGAAAGAAAGAAAGAAAGAAAGAAAGAAAGAAAGAAAAAGAAAGAAAGGAAAGAAAATAGCTTATGCACATAAAATAAAAATAAATACTTTCTCCAATAGCATGCATAGCACCTTCCAACAAAAACTAGCCAGCAGGGATGATGTCAGTATAGAAAGGTTTGCAAAATAGATTTTGCTGACAACTTCACCAATAGTTTCCTACAATGGGGACTGCCTGGGCATCTAGCAAAAGATTGGCTATAGTACATGGATAGATTGCAGCAGTCAAGTCCCCAAGCCCTTGGTCCAGTTAATAACCACCAAAATGTCCCTCCATGCTGAAAACAAACATTCTTTTTAATGATTTCCAAAAACAGCCTAGTAAGACAGCTTCGTTTTGCATAATGTAACTAGATGCATGCTATACATGTGACTTGAACCATCATGGCTATGGAGTCTATTTAATTCATCATTTTACTAGGTGTGACTTAACATCTTAGTACAAAGCCTTTCTTGGCAAATGATTCAATGAGTAGACTTAAATGGCCACCCTAAAACGTTGTTGAATGTTGTATAATATAAACATGCTCTTTTTTAAAGATTTGTTTTTATTTATGTGTATGCATGCACCTGTCTATGGGATGTATGCCGTGTGTGCAGGGATGTACAGAGGACAGCAGAGGGTGTCAGATCCTCTGGCGCTGATGTGACCAATGGTTTTGAGTCATTGGAAGTGGGAGCTGGGAACAGAACTCAGGTCCTCTGGAAAACAGCAAGTTCTCTTAACCACTGAGCCACCTGTCTAGCCCCAACTCTATTTTATAACATGAAATGTCTATCCAGTGGGTGACGGTTTTAGCCTTCTTAAAACAAACAAACAAACAAACAAACAAACAAACAAACAACTTTGAGAGACTTAACACAGAGAGAGCTTCACGCTGCTGTCTGTTTTGCAGGCACCATGTCCAACACCCTCTTTGGGTCCTGTTAAACTGCTTTCATGCTACAGGTAAACACAGCGAACAGCATTCTTAGGAGTCACGGTGGAGAACGTCACTCAGGATTCATCTTTTCATGGGACTTGTCCTCTGCAGTTTTCCACTAATGTTGCAATGCTGAGCAAGTGTTTCGGGGGAACATGTCTCCTTACAAAAGTTATTTCTGTGTTGTGGGATGCATGATCCCAGCCACATCCAGATAAATGCTTTTACAAAGTTGCCATCTTCAAAGGATGGGCTGCTTGGAAGATATTTTACCTAACTCACATGTCAGGCCTGCAGCCTCTATTCCATTCACTCCCAGAAATAAATCCCACTGGCTGGGTCCTTCTTGTGTTATTAAGTTTACGTTGCCAGCCTTCCCTTACGCTAGTGTTTTTTGTGGTTAGTTTTAACTGGCATCTTGTGTCATACACTTTTGTTACCAACATGCTTATATGCATATTAATCATTTTATATGGATGTGAAGAATAATATCGTCTCCTATTTTTTATGGCACATTCAGCTGTTTGCTTCTGATCTGCCTTCCACAGCCCTGCATCCCTGCTTTCAAGATGGACATAAGAAATTTTCCACTCTCTTTTCATTTAATGTTAGACAAAGGAGAGTGATGGCCGCTGACAGGAGCCCTGAGCTGTGTGGACAGCGGAGACAATGACAGTTAAGCTGCCCTCCCCTGCCAGCCATGCCCGAGTCAGCCAGGTGTTGCACAGCAGTTCTGAGTCCTCTGTTGGTTTTTTGTTTTTAATAAATGCTCAAAATGTGGCTATTCATATGAAATCCCTAACCTTATTTTAAATTAACTTGTATTCATATTTCAGTTAGCGTAGGAGACAGTTTGGTTTGGTTGTGATATCTCGTACAAGTGTGTCGTTTACTGTCTTAGGGCCAGTCATGTTCCCGCTCATGTCCATTACCTTTCCTTTTTTGTTTTGTTTTGTTTTGTTTTTCGAGACAGGGTTTCTCTGTGTAGCTTTGGAGGCTGTCCTGGATCTCACTCTATAGACCAGCCTGGCCTCGAACTCACAGAGATCCGCCTGGCTCTGCCTCCCGAGTGCTGGGATTAAAGGCTGCACTACCACTGCCCGGCCCTTTCTTGGTCTTCAATCATCTACCTTCTGTGTACACGTCATATATAGTTCACATCTGTGACGTTTGTTTAGCATCTCCCCGCCCCTCTTTTCCCTGCTTCCCTTCAGACCTCTTCTTCCCCTCACATTGCCCTCTACTTTCAAATAACATTACAATTTTAAGCCGTATTCTTTAAATAAAAGAAAAACGTGTATATTTGTCTGGTTTATGTTGCTTAAAACAATATCCACTTCCATGTGTTTCCCCACAAATGACATAGTTTAAAATTGCATTGTGCACATGTACCATCCGTCCTCATTTGTTCCTCCATTGATGGACGTCTAGATTTTTCCCTATCTAGGCTCTTGTGAATAGTGCTGCAGTAACCCTAGATAAGCAGGAATCCCTGTGGTGTGTTGACTTAAAATCCATGGGGTGTGTTCCCAGGAGTGGTAGCATGGAGACATGGCAAGGACCTCCGTACTTGCTTCCATAGTGGGAACACAAAGTTTCATTATTTCTAGCAGTGTGTGAAGGTCTCTTTCTCCCAGATCTCCACAGGCATTATATGTCACTAAAAAAATAATACATGTATTCATTTGTCATGTGGGGGCATGTGCATGCTATGGCATAGGTGTGGAGGTCAGAAGGCAGTTTGTGGGAGTCTGTTCTCTCTTTCCACCATGTGGGTCTGGGGATCAAACTCGGGTCCTCAGTCTGGATGGCAAGCACCTTGACCTGCTGAGCCATCTTGCTGGCCCCCATTTTTGTTTTGTTAACTTTTGTGGTGGTGGTGGTGGTGGCATTCTGACTGTGGGGAAGTGGAAATTCAGTGTAACTTTAATTTGACTGTCTCAGGTGCTAAGGATGCTAAATAGTCTTTTATATTAAAAATTGGCCATTTGTGTTTTTTTTTTCCTGAAAACCTACCTGTTCAGTTCACTCACCCATTTACTGGCTAGTTTCCAGAGAGCGTGTGAATTCAGAAGAATGTTGGACTAAGGGCTTGCAGGTCTCTTCTTAGAACCCTGGTTAGACTGGGTTTGTGATCATAATTTCTGAGAATGTAGAGTGGGAAGGAACTTTAGAGTTCCTTAAAAAGTAGATACTGAGAAGCAGGTCCGAAACCAGCATCAGACTCCTGACCTGAGGTCGGAACATGACAAGTTTTGGCCTTGCTTGGGAAAAAGTTCTGTGCAGTTGACACCAAGCTCTGCTGTAAGCTGACATCAGAAGCAGAAGGAGTCTAAGACATGAGAGTAATGTATTTTCACTTGAAGTAACCCAACCATTCTGTTCACTCTCAGTAGGTCTGACTGCACAGTGGGTCTGTCTGCACAGTAGGTCTGACTGCACAGTGGGTCTGACTGCACACAGTAAGGTCTGACTGCACAGTAAGTCTAACTGTACAGTGGGTCTGACTGCACACAGTAGGTTTGACTGCACAGTAGGTCTGACTGCACAGTGGGTCTGACTGCACACAGTAGGTTTGACTGCACAGTAGGTCTGACTATACAGTAGGTCTGACTATATAGTAGGTCTGACTGCACAGTGGGTCTGACTGCACACAGTAGATCTGACTGCACATTGGGTCTGACGGCACACAATAGGTGTTACTACACAGTAGGTCTGACTCCACATGGGGAGGAAGCACTGGTACCACTCAGCTTATCTCCCATTTTCTGTGTTACAGAATTTAATGCTGAATGCTTTCTGCTTTTTTCAGGCAGGTCGATCATTTTGTTTCCACAATGTCAACTGCTTACCCTCCTTGGAGAAATGTTTGTGAAATATTGTGAGGAGATACCGGTGAGCCCAGCAGGCTCCAGTGGACAGTTTGAATCCTGTCACACTGCATTCTTGGTTAAACTCAGTGGGTCACAAAACAAAAGAAAAAGACTTGAGTCCACCAGGAAGGGGGCGGTTGACAGGGAAGGGATGTTGTGGGGGTTGGAAGGGATGTTGTGGGGGTACCTACAATTGTTCAGATGACATTATACATACGTTTTAAATTGTCAAATAAGAAATTTAATAAAAAGCATAAAAACCATGTGATAAATTATTTAGATCTATGTGTGTGATGAAAGCGTTGTTTATAAGAGTTGCAGTGTTTGAACTTAAAATTGATTTTTTTTTCTTCCTGTAGTTGAATTGGGAGGGATTTGACAGAGTATTTCTTGGAGTTCATTCTCCCATCCAGATTTGGCAAAAAAGCCCTGGGCTGGCATGTTAAGTTAAAGATGCTAAGATTATATGGAAGCTTTTCAGAGCAGAGCCAATAAACACCACATGATCTGAGTGTTTGGTCATTTGAGCGTTGTGCTGTCTTTTTCAGAGTAAGGTTAACAAGATTTCTAACTTCTAACATTTCTTTCTAACTTACTCTTCCAGTGCTAACAGAATTCAGTTTTTGCCTGGTGCCATCTTGGTTTGCTGTGTTGTTTTGAAATGTATTTGCTGCATCTGGCACAGTGGGGACATGTGACTGAAAACTGGGATTGTGTTCAGGCAGCCTTGAGATTGACAGATGTGTGACTGACTATGGGTCCAGTATGTGACAACCCCACCCAGCCCCACCTCCAGACTTGTTGGACTGAGTTGTTGAATGTACCCAGGGCAAAAGCCACCCCGCAATAAAATTGGTAGAATGATAGTCCAGATGGATGGCATTTTGGATTTCTTTTCCTGCAAGTTTGATCATGTGAAGGGCAAGGCTATGTGTCCCCACTGCTAGGAAAGCTGGTGACAGGCTCTGCTTCAGGGCCTGGAGCAGGGAGAATCATGGCTTTGTCCTGGCACTCACCCAAAGGCATTCTGACTTTGCTGTGATCCTTCTCAGGGTTTTAATTCTGACTCAAAAGCTGTTCTTTCCAGGAAAGCCTGTTGGCTGTCACCAGGACACACGGAGGTAAATCAGCCCTACGCCTGGAGGGCGACTGGAAAAGAGGAAGAAAAGACTTTCAAGTCATTTCTGAAAGGGAAAAAAGATCATTTTAGTCGCCCCCTATTTCAGAAGGTTATTGTCATCTGAGATAGACATTTGAAGGGTTGAAATGGGATATTGCCACCCTGCACCTCACATGACGAACCGAAGGAATAGGCAATTATTTTTGTAGGTGTCTCTCTTAAAAAAAAAACCCATGCGGGACTGAGCAGACCTTCCTGATGGGAAACAGAGAGCTGAGTGGTTGTTCAATGAATCTCAAACAGTGTAAAGGCCAATCGTGATATTTGCCATGACGTATGTAGATTGACTTTTCTGCTTGGAATGATAACAGAGTTTCATGTTTTATTTATTTATTTATTTATTTACTTATCAATCAAACAATATAGAAACAGACAGAAGAATCCTTTTCAGTTCTTTCCTTCAATGGTTATTAAACACCTACTGTGTGGTGGGATTCATCAGTACCCAGATAGTCATGACCTTGAGCCCCTCTCATAACCCTTGATCTCTCACTCCCTGGAAAAGTTTTTGAGGAATTATTCGAATTGATATGTATATCTACACTGCCTCAGGATACTGAAGCCGATCCACCACGTATACGACCTGTCCAGTAGGTGACCCTTGGCTGATGAATAGAGGCAATCCAGTCTCCAGTGATAACCCATACTCACTGTGTGACTCTGCCATCATTTAAGCAAAACAGCCTCCTTGTGGAAGACATTGCAATTATTTAATGTTTTAGGGACTTTTTTAAAAGCTAGCCTCTTTTGTTTTATGCTATTTATGATGTGTGTGTCTGTGTGTGTGACTGTGCACGCGCATGTGTGCAAGTATGTGTTTGCCAGAGCACAGGTGTGGGATAAGAGGCCACGTTAGATGTCAGTCATCACCTCCCATCTTGTGTGAGGCAGTCTCTGGTGTTTTTATGCACACCAGGCTTGCTGACTCCTCAGCTTCCAGGATCCCGCCTGTCTCCATCTTTTGTCTTGCTGTAGGACACTGGATAGAAACACCTTCTAAACTTGCCTGGGTTAGGAAGTGACTGGGAGTTAGCACAATGCACATCTGGCCTGCTAAGAGGTGGGCTTTGCGTGTATGTAGAGGGGGTCTATGTTGTCCTGGCTCCTTCCTGTATCTCTCTGTCATTCTCTACTTCCTGCCTCCCAAGAAGAAAAGACCCTGCTTTGCCGTGGGGCCTGGCAGCCATGGACCAAACCTTCTAAAGTCATGAGCAAAGTAAATCCTTCCCCCCTTACGCCATTTCTGTCGGATATGTTGATCACAGCAGCACAACTGTATCTAACGCACTTTCGATGTTCATATGTCAGCAGCTGAGTAGTCCTGAGGTAGTGCCTAGAAGCAGGTTGGCACTCGTGTGTGGCTTTCAATGTGAGCGAATCCCTGGTGGCAATCTAGAGGTGGAGTCCCAAACCTCAAGGGGTCCCCAGACTGAGTCCTACGGAAGTTAGTGTTAAGTGCATCCCTACTCCACCCCCAGGACTTTGTTACTCATATATAATCAAGTTTTCCTTCCCCGAGCTGGTTTCTGTGGGAGGTTTCTGCTCCATAAACTGCAGTCCCCCGAGGCCTCTTGTCTTTCTCTTCAGTTTGTAGAGTCGTGCTATGCAGGGAGGGTTGGCAGCTTGAAGCTGGTCCTGGTGTCCTCTTACTGTGCAGATGGGACAGACAGCTTCCGAGTCCCTCGAAGCTGGTCTGGAAGGAGTTTGTGCTGAAGGTTGGTTGTGCGCTGTCCTCACCAATGCGGTGAGGTGGTATCTCTGAGCCATCGCCTCCTGTGGATTTTAAGTGTGAGTTGTACAAAGTCTGGGCTTCGGAATGGCATTCCTGTGTGTGTTCATGACGCACCTTGACCTTGCTCGACGCTCTGTCACTCTCCATCATCCCCACCCTCCTCTCCTGGTCCCCTCCTCCCCACGCGTTTGCCTTTGAGTTTCACATCCACATTTCACTTTTTCATTCTTTGTCCTATGTACAAGAGAAAACACACTACATTTTCCTCTCTAGATACTATTTAGCTTAGCGAGATCCACTTCCTGCAAGTGCACAATGTCTTTCTTCTTCATGGCTAAGTGATTCTGCCTGTGTGTATGTACAGGATTGCCTTTGTCCAGTCCTCTATCGATGGGAATGTAGACTGATTCCATAGCTTGGCCATTATGAAAGCTGTCATGAACATGAGTGTACACATCTCTCTGTAGTAAGTTGGTTTTGACTTTTTTTGACTATATACTTGAAAGTGATATTGTGGATCTAACTTTGTGAGGAACCCCTATGTGGATTTCCATAGTGACTAGATTGGTTGGTGTGGTGGTATTGAGTTCCCTGAAATATTGTGTGTTCCCCAAAATAAACGTATCTGGGGTCAGAGAACAGACAGCCCCTAGATACAGAGCCACAAATGATGGCTAGAAAATGGGAAGAGTAAGCCATAGCAGAAGTTGGGTGGTGGTGGTACACGCCTTTAATCCCAACACTTGAGAGGCAGAGCTAGCTGGATCTCTGAGTTCAAGGCCACTTAGAAACTGCTAAGCATGGTGACCAATGCCTTTAATCCCAGAAACCCAACCTTTAATCCCAGAGAGTGGGAGCAGAAAGAGAAAGGTATATAAGGCGTGAGGACCAGGAACTAAGGAGAAAAGCATGTAGTTAGTTAAGCATTTGGTTGGTTAAGTGTTCAGGCTTTGGAGCAACACAGTTCAGCTGAGATTCATGTGGAGGAGGACTCAGAAGCTTCCAGCCTGAGGAAAAAGGATCACCTGAGAAACTAGCAAGGTGAGATAGCTGTGGCTTGTTCTGCTTCTCTGATCTTCCAGCATTCACCCCAATAACTGGCCTCGGGTTTGAGTTTTATTAATTAGAACACTTAAGATTCATACTATAGGTTGGCATCCCCAATAGCAATAAATAAAGGTCCCTTCCTACTCACATCTCATGTTTGTTACTTGTTTTCTTGATGAACCCATTCTGACTAGTGTAAGGTGATAAGTAATTCTGGATTATTTGTTTCTCTAGTGGTTTAGGATATGGAACACTTTTTCACATATTTATTGATCTATTTATTCTTTTTCATTTGAAAACTTTGTTTCCATGGTCCATGTGTTGATGGTATTATTTGATTCTTTGTTATTTTATTTTTGGTGCTTTTTATATATTCTGTGTATTAGTCCCCTTTCTTTTTTTTTTTTTTCTTTTTCTTTTAAAGATTTATTTATTTATTTATTTATTTATTATACAGAAGAGGGCACCAGATCTCATTACAGATGGTTGTGAACCACCATGTGGTTGCTGGGAATTGAACTCAGGACCTCTGGAAGAGCAGTCGGTGCTCTGAACCTCTGAGCCGTCTCTCCAGCCCTAGTCCCCTTTCTTGAGTATTGTGCAGATTTCTTCTTTCTATAGGCCGTGTTTTCAGATGAACCATGGTCTGGCTGCCTTTGAGAGCTTACTTTTATTGTCCCTTTATTTTTATCTTATTCATTGCTTATGTATTTCACCTATTGCCGTGTTAAAGTGATGGTTTTTCTCTTATTCATTGACAAGAAAGTTTGTTTAGAGTTAATAAGTCTTGGTGTAGATTGTGTTTTCTTAGTATGTTTCTTTGCATGCAAGTTGTGTCTCTTATCTATTTGGTTCTTAAAGATTGGTTTATTTTCATTTCATGTATAAGTGTGTCTTGCCTGTGTGTGCAGTGCCCACAGAGGTCAGAAGGGGGCACCAGATCCCCTAGAGCTGGAGTCACAGATGGTTGTGCAATGCCGTGTGGGTGCTGGGAACCAAGCCCAGGTCCTTTGCAAGAGCAGCCAGTTCTCTTCACTGCTGAGCCGTCTCTCCAGCCTCCTGTTTGGTGATCTAGATATTGCTGATAATTATTTTCTTCATTCTTGTGATAATTGTTTGCTTTTATTCTGGACTTGGCTTTTGTATTCTGTATTTTCCTCTAGCCTTTAAAAGACAGATATTTGGTCTCCCTGGAATTGATTCGGGTGGAAAGCTGCACAATAGGGTCAGGCTTGATTGGTATTCACATGGGTAGCCAATCATACAGGCTCCGAGTTTCTTTCTTCAGCCTGCCTACCCTGCCTCCGCCGCCTGCTGGGACCTTCTCTGACCTCTGCACTCGGTTGGATTTGTCTGTGTCTTACTCTGTACTCTCACGGCATCTGCTCTCAGGTGCTCTGACCTCTCAGTACCTCCCCTTCTCTTCCGCATACCCCCTACTATCCCAGGATCTATTCCCTAAGACAGTCTTTGAAAAGAAGTTTTTCAAGGTCATTTCCCACAAAATAGGAGCTAGCACTTCTGAAAAGGGGTCTCATACATTTTCAGTTAAATATTTAGTTTTTCAGCATAAAGAGGTAATTTATAAGCTAGTCAAGCCCTTGGATGGTTATTTATATCTTAGCAGGTATTTAATTGAATGGTGGTTGTTTACAATATGTTCATGGGATGGATTTTGGATTTTTAGGGTATCTTGTTTACAGTGAATCATTTCCTATCATTTCTAACACTAAAAATTTCCAACGATTTTCATATTTTATCTAAGATCTGAAGTAATAGCATTTGTGAATACTTTTAACTTATTTAGGGCATACACACACACACACACACACACAGCACAAAACGTAGATTGGCCAGAATGTGGAGAGAAGAACCCAGTGCAGTGTTTGTGATAATGTAAATTAGCTGGTTTATGATATAAAATAGCATGTAAGTATATCAACAGTTAGAAAGGACCCTATTGAGGTGGCTAATTTTGGTTGTCAACTAGATTGCATCTGGAATCAACTAAAACACCACAGGGCACTCCTGTGGGGGGCGGGGCGGTTTCTGGATCAGAGTATTTGAATCTGGAGGATCCCCTCTGGTGCAGACAGCACCAGCTGGTGTCGGCCCACACAGAAGGACGTGAGAGAGAGACCTTGTGCCTTCTGCCCGCTGCCCTCGCTCTTCCCGGCAAGTTCACCCTTACCTTGGCTAAGATGTTCCTTCGTTGATGTTAGAACCAGCTTCTTCGGGCAGACTGGAGCCTAGCAGCTCTCCAGGAGTCCCCTTGGCTAAGACCCCAAACTGAGGCTGCTGAGACGTCCAGCCTCATGGATTCTTGGACTCTCAAGAGTGAGACAGCTGTGACTGGACCACTCAGAACACAACCTGTGAGCCGATCTAATAAGTCTCACTTTATTTACAAATACACTAAATCTGTTGGTTCCATTCCTATAGAGAGCCCTGACTACAACCCAGCAATCCCAGGACTGGGTACAGGGCTAAAGGAATTTATCACCCTGTGAGAGAGATCTCTACAGTGTTCATCACTGCCTTGTTTACAACAGAAAAGATATGGAGATAACTGTCCATTGTCAGGTAGATAGGTAAAGAAAATATTGTACACAGCATGAAACATGTAGCCTTGAAGGAAATCCTGCTATTTTCAACAGTACAGATAGACCTAGAAGACATTATGCTACATAAAATAAGCCAGGCACACAAAGACAATATTGTGGATCCCACTTACATGGAAACCATCTCAGTGCTGAACTTAAAGAATTAGGCAGTAACAAGGTGGCTGCTCAGGAATAGGGGAAGGGAAATAGGGAGACATCAGTCAACAGATCCAAGGATCCAGCTAGCAGAATGAAGAAAGTTCTGGAGATCCAGTGTACAATGGGGCCATGCTGTGTATTGAACATTTGCTAAGACAATAGGTTTGAAAAGACTTCTTTTATAATTTTTAAGTGTATGTGTGTGTGTGCATGCACAAGTGCACACATGAGTACAGCGCATGAGTGCATTGTGAGCAGATGTCAGAAGAGGGCATTGGCTCTCTACATCTGGAGTTACAGAGGGTGATAAGCTACCCAACATGGGTGCTAGGAATTGAACCCAGGTCCTTTAGAAGAGCAATACATATTCTTAACCACTGAGCCAGCTCTCTAGCCCCCTAAGATAGAGGATTTTAAGTGCCATTAGTACACACACACACACACACACACACACACACACACACACACACAGAGTGAGGTAATGGATAGGCGATTGTGGTAGTTTACTATGTACATGTGTATCAAAACACCTTCATATCTACCTTGTCAATTACATCCCAGCACATCTACAACAAACATACAAATGGATAAACCTAAGCAAAGTTAGTGTCATCCAAATTTTTCTCATGTGAGGACAAAAGATGAGAGAAGATGCCGAGGGCCACCTCCAACTGCACCGTGGTCTGGAGTCTGAGCTGACTGTGGCACCAGCCCAGTGGTCTGCAGCATGCACAGGCCTCATGTGTCTGCTGCTTCTACTGATCGTGTCAGTTCAGCTCAGCACTCAAGCACTTCGGGAACCTTTCAGGGCCATGATGTGTTGGGTGCTGTGAGAGGTTTTTGCCTTGACTACCAGCAATCCATGACCTGGTGCTAGGACAGAACTGGCTGTGAGGGCGGAAGCAGACACGTGCACAGAGCAGGGGCGTTTATGATCAAGATTACACAGGAGGGAGAAGCCTATGCTGGGTAGTCTTTGTCAACCTGACGCAAGCCAGAGTCACCGGGGAAGATGGGACCTTGGTTAAGATATTGCCTCTATTGAAGTGGCCTGTGTGTGAGCAAGTCTGTGGGCATTTTTGTGGTTAATGACTGATGTGGGAGGGTCCACCCCTTGGCAGGTGGCCCTGGGTTCTATAGGAAAGCAGACTGAGCAAGCCATGAGGAGCAAGCCAGTAAGCAGCATTCCTCCACATTCCCAGCCTCAGTTCTTACCTCCATGTTCCTGTCTTGGTTTCCCTCCAAGACAGACTTGTAAACTGGATGATAAAATAAAGCCTTTCTTCCCTGTGCTGCTCTTGGTCACAGCAACAGGGCTACAAACTGGGGACATAATGTAGGCTGCTCTTTCTGCCCTCTGCTGTTGCCTCCATTCTGCCCTCCAGTCTCGTGTTCTGTGGCCCATTTGCCCAGAACAGAAAGAGTACAGTTCTCTGTTGCGGTGCATGTCCAAAGTCACAGGTTGGTTCTAGAAGGTAGAACCAGCAAAGTAGACAGAAATGGGTGTTATCCAACCTGTTCTCAAATTTGGGCTAGTCCCTCCCAGATTTCCTTGAAAATTTGGGTTGAAATGGCCCTTATGGGTCATTATTTTATGTCTCTATTTTCCTACATTATTCCTGGAATGAGACCTTGTAGGTTGTGTAGCCGCTAGAGTCAGTAAACGGATTGACAGGTGCCAACAGGATCAGTGAAGTGGCCACTGCTCCAGAAGGATGTGTCTTACCATCCCTGGTCCTGTCTAAAGCTTGTCACTGCCGTTATTCGTGAACACTGTTCAAAGCATTGTTGCTGCTGAGCTATGGTGGCATTTAGAGACCTAGCCCCTTGCGAGAGACAGGTCTGGCTCCCTTAGCCACCCTGTAGCTGTAAGAATCCCAGTACACAATCTCTGGGTACCAGATGTGATGCTGCGGGAGCCTTCTGCAAGTTTAATGATGTTGTGACAACAAACGAAAAATCCAGCCCCGCTCTTTGCCTACAGAGTCAAGCGTGCTCACCACCCGCTGCTGCTGCTGCTTTTCAGCTACTTCTCACTATGGGAATCTGAAAAACAGGGTTTTGATGCTATAAAGTAAAAACCTATTATTGCTTCTTTAACTGGAGTCTCTGAAGACCAATTTCAGTACATTATCATCTGTAGATGATTTAGTTCTGGGTAATCTGGTCCGACTAAAATCCCCAGGTGCTGGAGAGATGGAATGTTCCATGGTTATGAGCACTGGCTGCTCTTCCAGAGGACCCAAGTTGGGTTCCCAGCACCCAGATAGCAGCTCAGAATCATCTGTAAATTCACTTCTGGGGTATCTAATGCCCTCTTCTGGCCTCCATGGATACCAGGCAAAACACACATTCACATAAAATAATTTTTAATTAAAAAATCTTCAAGTGAACATTCTCAACAAACAACAGCAATTTAAGAAATCTTGAAAGATTTATTTTATTTTGTGTGTATGAATGGTTTCCTGAGCGCCTTCATACCACACGTATGCAATACCCACAGAGGCCAGAAGAGGGCATTGGATCTCCTGGAACTAGAGTTACAGCCGGATGTGAGCTATGTGGGTTCTGGGGACTGAAACCACTCTGCAAGAGCAGCCAGGGCCCTTGACCACGGGGCCAACACTCCAGCCCAGCCACAGCAATTTAAAAGAGAATTCTTGATTTTATCTCACATCAATCTGTTTACTTTTGATTTGCTTGGACAGTGTTTGGAAAACATGATGCGTAAATGCAGCCTTATAAACTAGAATATAACTTTAAAAAAAGTATGTGTTTTAAAATTACACTGGTGTGGTGGTGCACACCTTTAATCCCAGTACTCGAGAGGCAGAGGCAGGCAGATGTCTGTGAATTTGAGGCTAGCCTGGGCTATAGAGTGAGTTCCTGGACAGCCAGACTATACAGAGAAACCCTGTCTTGAAAAACAAAGTTATGTGTTGTATGTGTCTGTGGATTTGTGCTATGCTTTCAGAGACCAGAAGAGGGCAGCAGATCCCCTGAAACTGGAGTTACAGGTGGTTGTAAGTCACCTGACCTCTGGTATAAGGGCTCTTAAATGTGGAGGCATCTGTCTGGCCCCAAGAATGTATTTATAACAAAAACGTTCATCCCTCCCTCCTCAGCTGTTTCTCACTTCATGTATGTTATACACTATGTGTATATATTATAGATAGATAGATAGATAGATAGATAGATAGAGATATTAGATATGTAGATAGAGGAGAGATATTGTACACACATGTCTGTGTGGTGCCTGTGTCTTTGTGTGTACATGAACACCTTGGACAAGGTGTTCCTCTGAACCTAGAGCAAGGGCTGGAACCAGCAAACCCCGACCATCCTCACATCATGCCTGTCTCCCACAGCACTGTTAGAAGTCAGCGCAGCCTCTCCTGGCCTTCTGCCTGAGTGCTGAGAGTTGAACTCAGGTCCTCACATTTGTACAACAAAGATCCTACTCGGGCATCTCTCCGGCCTCCATCTCAGTGTTCTCACTTCTTGGTTTTGCATTGTTGTGGGCATAGGAGCGAAGAAAGGGTTTAAATACGTCTTTCGGCTAATGTGAATCAAACACAGCTTACCTGAATATGAAATTATGAAAATGTAAAGATCCTTCAACAGAGCAGAAAGAGTGCCAGTCCTAACTCCCGCATCTCAAGGTTGCTCCCAGCTCTGGGCCTGATCACTTTATGTGCGACCTTGAATAAGCCACTTATCTGTTGCTTTCCCAAATGATGACGAGAGACACTGACACCCCAAGCTAAGCGTGAGCATCAGCTCGCCGTGCCGCGGCTCTGTTCCAGCTCTCACTTTAGTGGGAACAAGCTTCTGCGTGACCTCGGCTGAGGGTGTTGGGGGTTTAAGCAGCAAAATCAATCAAAGCTAATGCAAGGAGCCTTTGTAGAAGTGGCTTGCGAAAAATAGATGGGCCATGTCACCTAAGCAATGACCAAGGAGATGACAGTGTCAGGGCCACGTGTTACAGTTCCATGATGCTGGTACTGCCCAACTGCCTGTATGCAGGGAACATTTCACTGACTGTCACATTCTCAAGGAGAGTGGTTGAATGTACTATTTGCAACCTGGAAGTGAATATAGTCATTGGAAAAGTGAAGATCTGCTTTTAAAAAATATTTATTTTATGTTATGTATATGCACATTGGCCTTCCTGTGTGTGTGCCATGTGTGTGCAGTTCCTGTGGATGCCAGAAGAGGGCACTGGATCCCCTGGAACTGGAGATATAGATGGCTGTGAGCCACCATGTGGGTGCTGGGAGCTGAACCCTGGTCATCTGAAGGAACAGCCAGCACTCTTAACTATTAAACCATCTCTGTAGCCCACTCCTTGTCTTTATCTGTCTTTGAAAATTCTGTTCCCCTTTCCATAGCTGAATTTCTTTTCTAGATGGTCTCAGCGCACTTTTTGTGAATTCCTCTCCCTTAAAGCTGCTAAAAATCACAGCAGAGGCAAGAGCCTCTCTGTTCTCATCTTCTCCCTCTCTTTCCTCTCCCCTTCTCCGTCTCCCTCTCTTTACTTCCCTGTGGCTTTTACTGAATCAGTAATTTTGATTTTCATCTTTCAGACATCCTAGTTTAAATATGTCTTTTCAGTGTGATAAATATTGATGAGTGTATCCATTTCTCCTATCTTAGAACAAACTGCTGCACAATTTTAAAGGATGTTGGAGAATTTCTTAATTGTGTGAGAAGTTTTCATTCATTTTATATCCCTAAATTTTCAGTCTAATACCCACCTATGGAAAAAACTCACCCACAGTACTCACCAGGGCTCTCTAATTTGGCCAGAAGCCCCCAAAAGTGGTGTCACCTCGAGTTTGATGGTCCTCAGATGCTCAGTCACTGGTCCCCTTGAATGACATGGGGTGACTCTCTGGCCATCACCGGCTGTTCCAAGTGTGGAGACAGAAGAGACTCATGGAGACTTGTCATTTGAAGGTGAGAGGCAGAAGGTGGAAATCACAGTGACTGTTAGGTGTGTGTGTGTGTGTGTGTGTGTGTGTGTGTGTGTGTGTGTGTGTGTTCTTCTGAGGGCTTCATCCAGGTTCCTTTTCACCTGGACTTTCTATTCTTTGCTGGTTTACTGGCCACTCCCATGACTCCACCTCCAACCCAGTTTCTCTCCTGAACTTTCTTCTTCATCCCTTCATAGCTTGGTTGGCCTCACCATCGGGACTTGTCCAGGAGAATTCTCTATAGGAAAAGCATTCAAGTGGATACTCAGTATGTCCCTTTGCGCTGCTGGGTGACACCTGGCCCCGTCAAGCTCATGGTCTGGTCTCATTCAATGTCACCTGGCTCTGTTCCAGGTCATTCTCAGTGGCAGTTTCAAGTTGTTTGAGATAAAAACAAAACAAACAAAACCAACAAAAGCCCTGGTGGCTGTCACTGGAACCTCTACTGCTACCACGCCGCATCTGCCGCCAGTTTGCACTGATTTCATCCTGAATCTGTCCTCCAGTCTATCCCCAATGCTATGACCTCAGCTCACACTGGAACCACTGCTAAAATGTGCTACTCCAGAGTCCCTCCACCAAACATTAGGCAGAGCTATGGAATCTCGTGACAGAGTGGGAGGAAGGATTGTAGGAGCCAGAGGGGTCAAGGACACCACAAGAAAACCCGCAGAATCAACTAACCAGGGCTCACGGCGCTCACAGGGGCCCACAGAAACTGAACCAACAACCAGGGAGCCTGCATGTTACAGCTATGTAGCTTGATGTTCTTTTGGGACTCCTAAAAGTGGGAGCAGGGGCTGTCTCTGACTCCTTTGTAGGCTTCTGGGACCACATTCCTCATATTGGGTTGCCTTGCTACCCACAGGAGGCCTGCCCTCTGGATAGAAATGGAGGAGGAGTGGATGCAGGGGTGCGGGGTCAGAGGAGAGATGTGGGGAAGGGACTGGGAGGAGAGGAAGGAGAGGAAACAGCAGTCAGGCTGTAAAAATACATAAACAAACAAAGAAAGAAAATGCATATTTAAAAATGTGCTGCTCTCTCCATCCCCTCCAGTAATTATACCCTCCAGCTTCCTTTCTGTAGCCAGAATGGTCTTTGAAAGATGCACACCAGATTTCATTACTCCTGTGCTACAACTGTTAGTGACTTCCCATAGCTCTTACATAGAAGCCAGGCTCAACACCTTAGTCTTCAGACCCTTGGCAGACTTGGGTGCTTCAGGCTTCTCCTCCCCTGGATCCTCTATTGACCCACAACCTCACCACACTTCAGACAAAGTTCATCCTTCTTCCCCTGTCATGGTGCCCCACTGACCTGAGCACTTCCCACTCACCCTCTGGTTCCCGTGTGACTTCTGTTGAGTCTCTCCAGCTCCTTCTGCCTGAAGATTAAGTTAGAGTCCATACTTTTTCGTCTTCAACTTTCTCCTGTCACAGCTCATGCATTTATCTGCTCCAAGGTTTACCAGATGTCTCCAGTGAATGAAGGAGCTTCCCAGACTCATCAGTGAATAAAATAAACGAATCCCCCTAAGAGCTGATGTACTAACTGGAGAAGAGCTGGTGAATGAATTAATATGGAAACCCCAAACACTACATAGAATATTAGGTGAACAGAAAGATCAAGCACAGCAGGCAAGTTGGGCAGTGATGAGGGTCAGAGGGTTGGTGGTGATTGTGGCTAACGGAATGATTTTAATGCCATTACATTTCTGTCTTCCTTCTTAAATGTTTAAGTTTCTGAGTACTTCCATTCTGTGGTCCCACTTTGACACAGAGCATGTTTGATTGACTGGGGTGCATGGAGGGGTGAGTATGCATAAGTGATTAAGAAAATAAGCCAACATAGCTACATAGTGAATGTATTTGATACCAACACTGGGGAGGCAGAGCGAGGCAGATCTCTGTGAGTTGGAGAACAGCCAGTTCTACAGAGTGAATTCCAGATCAGCCAGGACTGCACAGTGAGAATTCTGTCTCCAACGACAACAACAATAATAATAAATCAATGTAAAGATGGAAGCTGACCCAGACTGTAAGATGGGAGAGAACAGACTTCCGAAAACCTCATGCAATTTTTTTTTTAATTTTGACTAAGATCAAGTGCAGACATACTTTACAGAGAGCCAACTATTGGGAATTGACAGTCAAGCTGTCTTGACAAACTATGGTACAGGACAGAAGCCAGTCCTTTTGGCATCGAGCTTTTGGACTTGGAAAGTGGGTACCAACAGCTGCTCTGGGGAAGCCAGGCATGAAGAATCTGCTTGATCCACTCTGTTTTATTTACATAGTAGTGGGATTTCCTTCCTGAAAAGCATCCATCAGTACACAGGGGGAAGATTTCCCTGGTCCTATCTCAGTTTGGAAGAAAGCACCTCTCATCTCCCAAGCCTCTGAGCCACTTACTTAGCTTTCTGTTTGCATCAGTGACTCCTGCCTGGGACAAGAAAATAAAGGGCCACTTCACAGAAACAGGAAAACACTGCCAGCTCACATTACCTCTGCCTCGTCTCATCCTTCAGGTTTACAGCTTTCTGTGTGCCTGATCCAGAAATGCCTAACATCTGGAATGAAGCCAGCAACACCGCTCCCAGCAAGGATGGCCAGAGTCCTCGATTCCCTTTTCATGGTCTCCAGACCTTCTCCATGCTTTTAAAACTATAATGCCACGCCATTGCTTTTTAAAGAACTGTTTCCTGAATTGCTTATTTGAATGCAAGGTGCCCTGGAAATTGTATGCTGAGTATTCCCCACGTACCAGCAAAATGATCTCCCCCTGTGGAGCGTGCAGGTGGGGTTCCCTAATGCAGCTTCTGTAATCACACCCCACAGGGATAAAGGCAGGTGTAAGCAGGACCAGCCAAGGTGAGTTCTGAGCAGGAGGAGACAGAAGGGTCCAGATGGGGGAAGGACAAGGAAGGGACTTGATGAGCCTTGACCCTTGATGTTGATATTAATGTGGAACTTTCCCATTTCAGACAAAATTAAATAAAGATTGGCCTCACAGTCTAGTGAGTTTCTATTAGCAGGGCCTACCTGTACCTGGAATTAAAATTCTGAATATCTCCATGTGAAACTAAAGTGACCTCCTTTATCAGTTATCAGAATTTGTGGAGGCACTCAGGATTGTGCTTCGCTCATTGGGGACATCTGGTAAACCTTGGAGCAGATGAATGGGTGAGTTGATGAAATCTGCAGAAGAAAATTGTGAGAAAGATGGGAAAGAAAAAGTATGGACTCTAATTTTCTTTGGCTCATTAGTACCACCATTCATGCTAAAGTTACATTCGTCTGGGGGGAAAAATACAAAATAATCCTAAGAAACAACTGGGTTCACAGCATCTCTAAGGACCACACTAAAAACCCAAGGCTTTCTCTTTATGATTTAAATGTCCATTACTTGTGCATAATGAATCGAGGATGGTAGGAGATGGAGCACTTCTCTGTGGTTTGTAGGCGCATACAGCTGTCAGTGGGGCAGACCTGTGCTGGTGATGTTGAGGTGACAGCCATCTTTAGAAGGAGAAGCTACTAACTCAAACCAGATGCTGGGCCATTTGGATGCAGGAGAAGCCATCAGGTTCTAGGCTAGCTCTTGTACCTCGTGTGTGTGTGTGTGTGTGTGTGTGTGTGTGTGTGTGTGTGTGTCTGCATGAGTTTATATGCGTCACTTGCATACAGGTGCCCATGGAGGCCAGCAGAGGGCATTAGATCCCCCTGGAACTGGAGTCACAGGCATTTGTGAGTCTCTGGGATGTGAGTACTGGGAACTAAAGCTGGGTCCTCTGTTAGAGCAGTAAGTTCCCTTAACCCCTGTGCCATCTCTCCAGCCCCTCTGCTAACTGTGGAAAGCTCTCTCTTAGAATCAGACAGACTCAGCTTTGAATCCTGACCCTGAACACTGCCTTTGTAATTTAGTCAGACCCATGTCACTCACTCAGCCTCAGTTCTGCTTCTGTGAATGGAGCAGAGAGGACTGTGCAGGTTTCTGGAATTTATGGAGGCATGCACTCAGCAAAAGCCTTTCTATTTGGAGAGATGGTGTGTAGTGAAAGTTCCTGGGTCATTGGTGTCAGGGAGGGGGGCACACATCCTCAAAAGGGATGTGGGTCTTTGCTTCTTCTCTTTCTTGTTTTATACCTAACCACGAGATGAGCCAGTTTCCTCCATGTGCTCCTGTGATGTGTTTTGCTGCCATGGACTCAAAGCAGGCTGGTCATGGCCTGAAACCTCCCATATGAGTTAAAAATGAACTTCCCTCTTTTTAAAGTTGATAACCGCGCCCCCCCTCCCATATTTGTCATAGTAATGCAAATGTACTACAGTGGTAGTATCTTTCTAATATCTATTGTGTGTCAAGGCCTTTTGAGATGTGTTTATTTCTCTTGATTTTTAATCAGAACCCATTTTAAAGATCTGGAAATTTCTATTCAGAAAGATTATGACATTTCTCTCAGGGCACCTTCGTGAAATGTTGTGAATTTACTAAGGAGATGGCTTTCCGTGCGGTCTGGAATATGGTGAGCTGTGTTCTTAGGGTGTCCTTTCTGCTGGACAGCTCCCTGTCCCTGAAGACCAGCTTGCCCCCACACCATGCTGGACCAGCACTGGTAACACATACGTAGTTGATGTACATGGAGTCTTTTTTTGTTTGGTTGGTTTGGGTTTATGTTTGTTTGTTTGTTTGCTTGCTTGCTTGCTTGTTTTTTTTTGAGATGGGTTTCTCTGTGTAGCTTTGGAGCCTGTCTTAGATCTCGCTCTGTAGCCCAGGCTGGCCTTGAACTCACTGAGATCCCCCTGGCTCTGCCTCCCAAGTGCTGGGATTAAAGGCGTGTGCCACCACCGCCTGGCCACATGGAGTCTTTAGAGGGTCTTTTGTCACCCAGTTGGTCCCAGCACACCTCAGGGCCTAAGTCACCTACTTATTAGCTTACATGTGGCAGAGGTTAGTTCTCTGCCCCGAGGCTGAGGCTAACATCTCAGCTCCAGCATCTGGGGCAGAATCTACTTATGAGCTCATTGCTGTCAGAATTCACTGCTTGGGGTCATAGGACTGAGGGCTGTTGCTTGCCAGGAGTCCAGGGAGGGCTGGCTACCCATCCTACCTCCTAGCCTTCAAGCTAGTTGAGATCCTCCTATGTTTTGAATCTCTGACATTCCCAACTGTCCTTAAAAGGACCGTATGATTATGGAACATTCTCCTTTCTTAAGTCACCTGAGTCACAGAACATAACAGGAGTAAAATGCATCCTAGTCATAGTCTGGGGCATTGCGAGGTGTGTCCACCAGGGGGCGCCAATGTAGGCCTGCGTGGATGTGCACAATTTGCCATTATTTCAAATAAACATTTCCTTCCCTTGGAGTAGGCTAGGTTCTCATTCCTCTCAGCTCCCTCACACCACCAGAAGTCTCCCTAGGGAAGCAGGCCTGGGCAGATGTTGCATTTCATAAATATTTTAGAGAACAATTTATTCCATTTCTGCTTAAGCCCACAAGCTGCAGGCTGGTCGTTCGGGTACACTCTGCCATTGTGACTTCCTGTCCAGCTGGGACACAGCAATTACCCCTCCCACCTACCTGGCCCAGAGCGACTGTCTCTTAGTCAAGGCAAGCTTTTGTGTCAACTCTAGCTGCGCATTCAGACTAATGGCACTAATTAAAATGCTTTAGAGGAGAAACTCTCATCTACGAGTGTTAAATGCCCTGACTGATAACCATTTCCCAGTGACAAACATTCCCCTGCTCTTGGTATTTTTCTTTAACAGTGAAAAAAAGGAGGTGAAAGAAAAGCCTGAGCTGTTCAATTCTGGGGCTGAGAGGCGGGAGGAGAGCTGATGTAGGCTCTACCTTGCAGCTTTCCTGTGGGGCAGGCGAGGCCTCAGCCAGCAGAGTGCTTTAATCTTGTTGGAGGAATCCCAGAGGAAAGCAGATGAAGAGAGGGATGAGGGTGCCTAGGAAGTGAGGAGCCCCAGGACCCTTCTGCATCACAGCCATCAATCAGGAGACCTGGCAATCTGCCCCCCTAAAGCTCCTGCTGAGGGAGCTGGCTCCTTCTTTGGGGGATTTCCCTTTGCCTCTTTCTCATCTAATTTAGAGACATATGTGAGGCTATAAAGCTCATGAGTCTTTATGATAATTGTCAAAAGACAGTACAAATACTGCTTGATTCCATGTGATGGACTAAACGCCTGTGACTGTGAACTGATGATGGTTGCCTGTGATGATTGTGAACTGATGATGGTGGCTGTGATGATTGTGAATTAATGATGGTGTCTGTGATTGTGAACTGATGATTGCCTGTGATTGTGAACTGATGATGGTCTCCTGTGATTGTGAACTGATGATGGTATCTGTGATGATTGTGAACTGATGATGGTGTCTGTGATTGTGAACTGATGATGGTGTCTGTGATTGTGAACTGATGATTGCCTGTGATTGTGAACTGATGATTGCCTGTGATGATTGTGAACTGATGATGGTCTCCTGTGACTGTGAACTGATGATGGTTGCCTGTGATGATTGTGAACTGATGATGGTGTCTGTGATGATTGTGAACTGATGATGGTGTCTGTGATTGTGAACTGATGATTGCCTGTGATTGTGAACTGATGATGGTCTCCTGTGATTGTGAACTGATGATGGTATCTGTGATGATTGTGAACTGATGATGGTGTCTGTGATTGTGAACTGATGATGGTGTCTGTGATTGTGAACTGATGATTGCCTGTGATTGTGAACTGATGATTGCCTGTGATGATTGTGAACTGATGATGGTCTCCTGTGACTGTGAACTGATGATGGTTGCCTGTGATGATTGTGAACTGATGATGGTGTCTGTGATGATTGTGAACTGATGATGGTGTCTGTGATTGTGAACTGATGATTGCCTGTGATGATTGTGAACTGATGATGGTCTTCTGTGATTGTGAACTGATGATGGTCTCCTGTGATTGTGAACTGATGATGGTTACGATCCAGACCCCACCCCTAGCTTCACTGATTGACATGAGTGGAGGGGGCCCATCAGCTGTCGGAAATTACTCGCTCAAAAGAGCAGTTGCATCTGTAAGCCACAGCTGTGAGATTTGGGGCTTGCTGAAGGGTCCGCCATTCCTTTAGTACTTACCATGGGTCAGATAACAGGCATATGATTTTTTTTTCCTTTTTGGGTGAAAAACAGAGAAAGGAAATTTAATCGACGTGGCATGCTGAGCAGCAGAGTAGATAAAAGGGTCCTCGTGCCCCCCAAGTCTGTCTTTTGGATATTGATGTGAGTTTTAGGTTTAAGCACAGGCAGTGTTGGGGCAGGGGACAGTAGATGTATAATTAAACAGTCTCAGCCAGCCCATACCCAGCTGATTACCATCTCCATTCTGGGTAGCCCCAAGAGGTTGTTAACCCTGTTGGCACTCAAAAGGAGCAATCTGCTTCACACAACACAGCCGCTCCTGTTCCCTATACATCATCATCCATCACTGTCTCCTCTAAACTGTGATGTAAATTGCTACAGTAGCACCCCCAACTTTTTCTTTCTTTCTTTCTTTCTTCCTTCCTTCCTTCCTTCCTTCCTTCCTTCCTTCCTTTCTTTCTTTCTTCCTTCCTTCCTTCCTTTCTTTTTTCTTTTTCTTTCTTTCTTTCTTCCTTCCTTCCTTTCTTTTTTCTTTCTTTCTTTCTTTCTTTCTTTATTTATTTATTTATCTATCTATCTATCTATTTATTTATTTATTTATTGGTTTTTCGAGACAGGGTTTCCCTGTGTAGCTTTGCGCCTTTCCTGGATCTCGCTCTGTAGACCAGGCTGGCCTTGAACTCACAAAGATCTGCCTGCTTCTGCCTCCTGAGTGCTGGAATTAAAGGCATGCACCACCACTGCCCGACTCACCCCCCCAACTTTTACAGGATTCCCCAATATAGTTGTTATTCATGTTAGTGAGATACCTTTTATTGGAGCCTGATTCAGCTCTCAGGGGCTTGGAATATTTCCACCCAGCTTTCTAGCTTCTGGTTGACTCTGAGCAGAGTCATATCTATGAGAAGCGGGGAGCCTCCCTTACTGAACAGCTATTACATGGTGTCAATATTGAGAAGATGTATTTATCCAGTTCCTTTTTGTCCAAAGGATTAACCTAAAAAATAAGTGAGTACTTTTAGCTAGACCACCAACCCTGCAGGGTTTTCTGTGCTATCAGGTTTGTTTTTTACGAGTACAGGTACAGTCCTTCATCTCACCGCTGGCTCCCAGTGGGGGAGAGGCCAGGACAGACGACAAACATCCTGGAATGCGCAGAACAACATGTCCTGGCTGGTCCAAGATGCAGCTAGTATTAGGAGATGCTGGGGATAAATGAGAGTCCTCCACCTGTGCAGAGAAATGCAACCAGTGTTCTGAAAGAGGAAGTGAAGGTGACCATCTCCAGGGACTCTGAGGGAAGAGATGGAATGTTGTAGTAACGAGGAGCGGAAGAAGATACTGCTTAGAGTTCAAGGGAGAAGTGCTATTTTGATTTGCCATCTGACACACCTACATAAAACCCATATGGTGTTCATTTCCTGGGAGGCTGTTCAAATTCTTGCCATGCCCCCTTTAAGGTTTCATATTTCCCAGAGGCTTCTAAATAGGCCACTCTTTTTACAAGAACGCCACCTCAGGGCTGGAGAGAAGCCTCAGCAGTTAAGAGTGATTACTGCTCTTGTGGAGGACCTGCATTTGGTTTCCAGCACCCAGCTGGTGGCCCACAACCACCTCTAACTCCAATTCCAGGGGATCTGATGCCCTCTTTTGGTCTCTTCAGGCACTGTGTGTGCATGGTGCACATAAACTCGCCCAGGCTCACACATATACATAAAAATAATAAATAAGTAATAAAAAAAATAAATCCCACCTTGATGGAATAACCAGGGTCCTGGTAGCTGAGGTATCTGTACTTACATGGGGGAGGGCTTGGGGTTTAGTCACAATGACCTACTTTTTAATACTTGATTGATTTCTCAAGATCCCAATGGAGTTTGCTGCCCAATTAGGGCTCAAAAACAAAGGGTCTGGTGTGGAATAAATCCATGAATACCTCAGATATCTCAAAATGGCTAATTAAATAGATCTGTAAAAAAATGTAGACCAGAAATCAGATGCCCAACTTTCTCGCAGCTCTTTTATAAGAGCTGCTGTATAAAAGCCCTTGATCATTTCTGTAATTTCATACACCATGTTAATACCTTCAGCAGAATTTAAATTGAATTCAAATCATATGATCTTATCTTTTAAGAACTCCCATATCAAGCATATAATTAAAATGTTACAGTTTCAATATCTCCCCAAGATACTACCTACTGAGGAGTCACATGATGAAGAGGGGTGTGCATGGGTAATGAGTCACTTAGGCTTTAAGACAGGGAAAAGGGATTTACTATAGTGAGTGTAGCTGATAGAGAAGAGGGAGGGTACATAGTTGCTTTAATTACAAAAAGATCTCTTGATGGGTCTTATTAGCCCTGGGTCTCTTTAGACCCTAACCTCCATCAATATTTGATTATGTCCATGCCTTTGTGAAAGTGGCCTGACAGACGCTAAGGAGAATTTACCAGAGCAGAGGAGAGCTTTGAGTCACTTCTGTGCAAAGAATTCAAAATTCCTGGGCTTGGTGCTGCTGGCATTGACCCCGTGTGAATGCTCCTATGACAGAGAAAGACATCATTTCCTGCACACCTAGAATTCCGTGTGCTCTGAGGATACTTCCTAGCCTGGTAAGAAGTTAATGTTCACACTAAGTCTTTGCATCCTTTGGCAATCAGCCGTCTTTATTAGAATAGTTTTGATACCCCACAAAGAAACATTGTCAGTCTTCCCATCACTGCTAGGATGGAATACCTGGGGCAGAGTAATTTCTAAAGAAAAGAGGTCTGTGTGGACTGAGCCAGACACCTCCCTCCAGCCCCACCCCCAGTGCTGCTAGAGTGAAGAATTAAGCCTCATCCATCATGAGTTTCAGTGAGAAAGCACTATATTCACACCACAGAAGAACTGAGCAAGTACGCACATCGTGCAACACTGAATTGGTTTGACATTCAACATTCATTGAGTACCGGGTCCTGCACAAAGTATTTGCATGTCTTTTGTTTAGTCCTCCGATTAACCTTATGCCAGAGTGCCTTTTTAAAAGCCTGAAGGCTTTCCCTTGAGATAGAGTGTGGGTTTTATAACTAACGGTACTGCCTGGCATTCTTAGAATCTGACCATTCCAGGAGAGCTCACGAGCCTGGTCCTTATAAGAGTTCAGCACATTCTCCTGGACACAGAGGGATTTTTTTTTTGTCCTAACTGGCATGTGATGATGCAGGTGTGCCTTACACCTCATGAGGGCCTTGGATGGATGGGTTAATGGCCTCTGATCTTTGGGTGGATATCATTAACTGCACACCTAGAATTCTGTGTGGAAGAAGGCTCTGGTAAGAAGTTAATGTTCACACTAAGTGAAGGTGAACAGGGCTGCCATGGGATCCTCTTCTTGTTAGGATGCAGGTTACTGGGGAAAGATGGACAGAGAGAGAATCACAGTTCACAGTCCTTCCTCTTTACAGCCAGGGATCACTGTGAGTTTCTGGGAAAGATAAGAATGTAGCTGAAGTTTTCTCCAGTCCTGCCTGGCCACAGTCAGGACAAATCTCTCTCACCCACCCGTCCCACAGCCGCTTAGACCCAACCAAGTAAACACACAGAGACTTATATTGCTTACTAACTGTGTGGCCATAGCAGGCTTCTTGTTATCTAGTTCTTCTATCTTAAATTAGCTCATTTCTATCAATCTATAAGTTGCCACGTGGCTCGTGGCTTACTGGTACCTTATATCTCACTTGTCTTGGCAGCGACTGGCAATGTCTTTCTGACCCAGCCTTTCTGTTCCCAGAATTCTCTTCTCTGCTTGTCCTGCCTATACTTCTTGCCTGGCTACTGGCCAATCAGTGTTTTATTTATTAACCAATCAGAGCAACACATTTAACATACAGAACATCCCACAGCATAAGAAGGCTGGGGAGATCCAGCCCATGAAGGACAGCAAGCATAACAGTTATTCTGGTAGGCTTTGCTTGAGGCTCCATGCTGGGTTCCTGGGCATGTGGAAGCCCAGTTGGCCACTTCCTTAATGCTGGTGTACCTGGAAGTGCACTGGGCACCTTCACTTTGCCTTTTTCCCCCCACAATTAAGTTTTTAAGTTAGTATATAGAACAGTAGGTTTCCTTATGACATTAGCACACACATGTAGCATTCATTATACATTATGTCTGCCCTCACTACCTCCTCCACATCACTGCTCACCTCCTGTACCCCAAATAGTCCATCTTCTGCGTGGTGTTGCTGTTCCAAAAGACTGCTAAATGTAGTTCTTTTACAACTGTAAAGCTTGTGACAGATTTCATTTTTTCATAGAGCTGAATAACACTCATTGTGTATACCTGCTACATTTTCTTTATCTACTAACCTGTCAATGGATAACTGGTTCTGTATCTTGACTGTCTCAGATGGTGCAGTGAGTGTGGATATACAAGTGTCTCTGCACTGTGCTGACTTAGAATTTGTCAGGTGCATACTGGTATCGCTGGGTCTTTATTCTGTCTCTTCAGGTTTTCACTGTGAAGTTTTCCAATCCCTTAGATAGGGTTATTTGTAGGTGGTTCATTTTTGACACTATTGCTAATGGAGTTTTCATCCTGGTTTCTTTTTCAGCAAGTTTGTTGTTGGAATATAGAAAGGTTACTGTGGGTCTACATTAATTTCTTCCCTAGTATTTTGCTGAAAGTGCTTATCAGTTCTAGAATCTTCTGGCAGAGTCTTCAGGGTGTTGTAAGCATAGGATCAAGTGACCTGCAAATGGGGATAGTTTGCCTTTTTTCTTTTCTGTCTTTGACTTTTTCTCTCATTCTGCTCCTCTAGGACTTTGAACACTCTGTGGAAGAAGGTGGAGAGCGTGAGCATGCTCATCTTGTTTCAGATTGTAGGCGGAATCTTTTACTCTCTTGCCCATTTTGTGTAATGCGTGTCATACACAGCCTCTAGGATGAAGAGGTGATCCCCTCTCTCCTACCTTTCCAGGACTCCTCTTGTGAAGGAATATTGAACTTCGTCCCAGGCCTTTTCTGCCTCTGTTGAGATGGCTCCTGTAGTGTGTCCTTGAGTCCTCTTGTGTGTGACATTCATTGCGTGCATCCAGCCTGGTCTTGGTGTGTGATCCTCTTAAGAAAACAGTTTAACCTCAGCATGTATGGGATGAGGTCAAGGCGATGTTCATGCTTAGCCTCTGAGACTGCCGAGTCCAGACATTGATGCATGAGGTGAGCCTAAATTTGGAGCTGAAATCTGACATGTGAGAAAAGAATCGGGCGAGCAGGTCTTCATCTGAGCTGGAAGCACATGGGCATCAGCAAAGCTCACTGAATTTTGGCAAGCTCTTTAAAATGTATTCTTCTGTGCCAGGGAGAGCAAACCTGAGACTCTCTACATGCTAGGCAAGTGTTCTACCACTGAGCCCCAGCCCCAGCCCTATTTCTGATTCCTTCTGTTGTGTGGATTGGCTTGAATCTTTTGAAAATACTTCCCAAACCAACACGGTATAGTGTGTACAAGTGCTCATGCCTTATTCATGACTGCAGGAGTCCACGGGACGTGCTGGGAAAGTGTGAGTCCATGTTGGAGCAAGTGTGAACTTTTTAGGGACCCTGAATTCAAGATCTGAAGAAAAGCCATGGCTGTGACAGGGCAGAGCGCTTCCGTGGGACGGATTTGCACCCAGTACTTGATTCATGTAGACACCAGGTGTTTCTCAGATACTTTCTTGTGTATGGTAGGACCAGAAGTCATGGGGCCAAATCCTACTGTCTACAGTTGCTACTGTGCCTGGGAGGTTGCAGGGACAGGCAGTGGATACAATAAGGCTGAGGCTGACCAAGCTTGTTCAAGCTCATGCAATGTCACCTTGACCCCTAGACATGGCGCATGTAGCTACAGAAGTTTGTGTTTGCGCTGCTGACTCTTCCTGAATTTAAACGTTCTAGGAATTATTGCTATTATTATTTACAATTTCACATGTGTGTGTCCTCTTCCGCCTCCCTCCTATCCGTCCTCCCCCTCCCCCTTCCAAACAAATACATATCACTAATGTTTGCGTGGATTTGTTTTGATCTGTAACCCAGCAATCAACCAGGTTGCAAAGGAACTGATTTGATCCCCAGACCCCACATGGTGGCTCACAATGGATGGTAACTCTAGTTCTAAGGGGTCCAACACCCTCTTTTGACCTCCCTGGATACTGCACATACAGTGGAGGAGACACATGCATATATGCGGGTAAAAGCACCGATACCCATTAAGTAAAAATAAACAAATCTTTGAAAACCAATCTACGAGAGCCCCTGAAGTTGGACACAGTGCATTTCACATTACAGGACAGCTATGAACTTACGGAGACCAGAGGTGGAATGTTATAGGGTGAATGTAAAAGGTCTGTCATGAGCTCAGGGATTTGAACCTTAGTTCCCAGCTAGAGGAATTGTCTGAGCACCTTTGGGACTGTGACCTACCTAGCAGATGTAGGCTGCTGGGGATAGGTGCTGAATGTAATAGCTGCTTCTGGTCCTGGCCTGGACGCTATGAATCTGGTCCGCAAAGACATGGATAAGCCGTGAGCTCTCACACCATGGACTCAACTACTTCAGCCTCCATTCCTTCCCCACCATGAGACTATATCTCCTTCCTTAGGTTGCTTCAGCCACAAATTCTGTCACAGCCACGGGAAAAGGAGCTGATATACATGGTCACATAATACTAATAATAACAGCTGTCGGTTTTTGTTTAATGACATCTCCAGTTCACACACACACACACACACACACACACACACACACACACACACGGGGGGGGGGGGGGGTGTCGCTAGTTGTCTATCTGACACATCACAGGGAGGTTTTATTTTGGCTAATGGTTTCTGATGGCTTTATTCAACAATTATTTGGCCCTGTGTCCTTTGGAAGAACATATTGGTGGTGGGATTATATGGCAGAGGAGGTCCTTCCACAGGAAGCAGACAGTGTGATAAGAAGAGACTGAGAATAAAATGTAAGGATCCACCCGCAGTGACCTTCCTATGGCTAAGTCCCACCTCCCAAAGTTTTAGAACCTCTCAAAAGAGCACCTCCAGCTGGAGATCTAGGCTTTCCCACATGATCCTGTGAGAAATTTGCCACATGCCAGCCACAGAACATACATTAAAATATGCAAAAGACAGGATATGAAACATTCAGTTAGTACTTTAATAATTAAGCTGAATTTTGTCACCAAGTTATAAATGCCATTAAATGAATGAAATATGCATCAGTTGGTTAATCATGCGCCCAGAACATTATGCAGCTTGATTGCCTGGGAATAGTCCTAAAGGAGTCCGCCAAGAGAGTAGCTTAATCATCCTACTTGGGATAAATATTCAGAATCAATAAAACATGTTTCTTAGAGTTTGCTATCGTGTGCTTACATTATTAATAGTTTTCTGCCTTTCTACAACTTCCCCTTTCTGTGAGAAGTTCATTTTGCTCTGGTTAGTTTTGACCCTCTTTGCTCTTAACTCCTCTTTTGTTGAAATTTTAACATATCTAAATATAATTATATCATTTCTCTCCTCCCATGCCTCCCAGACTCCCTCTCAAATTCATCGCCTCTTTTTCTTTGATTATTACTGTCACACACACACACACACACACACACACACACACACACACACACAATCTACTGAGTCACTTGGTAGTCAAGTTGGGGGCTCAGCCCCAGAAAAGGCTAATTCTCCCTCTCTCAGAAGTCAGGAGTTGTCTGTAGGTCTTGTTCCAGGCGTGGGGCCCTGTGAGATTTGCCTCCTTCCATGTTAGCTTGTCTGTCGGTGAGGTCATTGCACAGAGCTTGTTGTGACAGCCATATTGTGGAGGTATTGTGGTTCTAGCTTCTCTTTCATTTCTAGGAGACACGATCTCAGGTCAGACTTCCTGGTCCTCAGGCTCTTGCAATCTCTCTGCCCCCTCCTGCATAATCAATTCTTCTTTTGAAAAGTCAGCCTTATTAGCCTTCCCAGTAAGTGAAGAATGGAGAAGAGCATTGAGTGTAGATGGGCAGTCCTAAAGTTTCACCCTGACATCAGCTGACGAGGCATCACTCCATACTCTTTAGGGTGATATCAAATATCCCGGGAGTCTTCTTTTGTTCTACCCAGAATCCTACAAAACTTTGCTTTTGTGTAGACTTTCCTGATCTGAGCCTGAATGTCTTGCTCTATGCTACAATAACCAAATACCATGGAGTAGAAATGCTGGACCCCAGTAAGTCCAGTATTCAGTCTTGGCTAATCTTCCACAGTGGGGATGCACTATATCCTCACACTGCAGACCATGGAAAGATAACACACCAAGGTGGCATGATCTGTCATATAATGTTCTTAACCCCATCCATAACCTCGTGCGTCACCCCAAAGGCCTCTTTCCATAAGCAGCACCTGAATTTGGAAGAGCACATCCAGACAATGGCAGTCATGGCAGGCCAGAGTGGCTCATAACCATGCTCATTGGGAGGGGCGTATGAGGATGGTGACAGGACCCAGGGATGCTGGGAGAGATGAGGGAATGTGAGGGGACAGAGGGTCATTCTTTTGTGTCCTGTACCACCAGGAGGTGGAAGAAGCCAAGGCAAACTGGTTCGGATCCCCTGTGGCTTCCATGCAGGGCACAGGACACAGAACTAGATCAAGACCTAGATGAGGGAACACCAGAATATTCTTCATTGAGATATAATTCAAACACCATAAATTGTACCCTTCAAAATGTACAACCCAGTAGATCTAGTGTATTCCCTAGGATATAAAGCAAAAGCTCTAATTCATTCCCCCAAAGAAACTCCACCCCTGTCAGTGACCACTCCCGTTTCACTCCTCACATGACTTATTCTGGACATTTCAAGTAAACAGAGCCGTACAGCATCTGCCCTTTATAGCTGGGTTCTTTCACTTAGCACGGCGTCTTCAAAGCTCACTGTAGTGACACGTGCCAGCCTTCCTGTGGCAGCTTATTAATATTCCATTGTCTAGATATACCTTTTTTTCCATTCATTGTTTAATGAGCATTTGGATTTTTCCATTCAATCGTGACCTATGTCTCTATCAACATTTATGCACAGGTTTTAGGGTAGATAGGTGATTTTCTGTCTCTTGGGCACATACCTTGAGAAGAACTGTTGGTCACATGGTAACTATACAGATAACATTTTGAGGGGATGACAAACTGTTTCCCAAAGCTTTGCTTTACAATCCAAAGTGTGTGTGTGTGTGTGTGTGTGTGTGTGTGTGTGTGTGTGTGTACATGTGTCAAAGCCAGAGACTGTTGCTGGGTGTTTCACTATATTCCTCTCCACCTTATTTTTAGAAATGTGGCTTCATTGCTGATCCTGAAGGTCATGGGTTTAGCTAGGGACTAGCCAGCCTTCCTGATGCCCATGTCTCTGTCCCCCAGCTCCCCATGCTGGGATTACAGACGCACGCTCCCCGGATCTGGACTCAGGCCCTCATGCTTGTGCCAGCATTATACTGACTGAGCCGTCACCCCTCTTGTAGTAGATGAGCAGCGATGTCTTGTGGCTGATGCTGCCTTTCCCTGGTGACTGTGGCATCCTTTTCTGTGTGATGATTGGCCACTCACATGTCTTCTTTGGAGAAGTCCCTGTTTAAAGCCTGTGCTCATTTTTAAATTAGATTGAATGTCTTTCTGTTGCTCAGTTTATAAGTATATATGGTGTATACTAGACCTTCAGCTGACCTTTAATTCTGAAGGTTGTCTTTTCGTTTTATTATTAGTGTATTTAAAACACAGATGGTTTTAAATGTCATTTTTATTATGACTAATTCATCTATTTTTTTCTACTTTCTCATGTGTATGATGTGTATGTCTGTGTATGCACATTTGCGTGTGTGTAGGTACACATGCATCTGAAGGTCTTGGGTTGATTGCTAGGCTTCTAAGTCATCTAATGCAAGGATTGTGAGTGCTCAAGAGACATTCAGCTGGTAGATGGGGCATAATACAGTCAGTGTTCATGGGAGGAACATATGGACCATGCCTGAGAGAGAGGGGCACCATTTATGGCCTTCAGCCCATTTGCTAGAACTCAGTCACAGGGGTCAACAGGGAGATGGAGATGTAGTTTAGTTCCCATCCAGGACTAACAGGAAAGGCCTGACCAGCTCGTGTCCACTCTCCACCCTCTGAAGCTTTGCCTCTGAGCTGTTCTATTTCATTGATCTCTTATCTTGAAGCCAACATGTGTTCACTCCAGTGTAAGATACAAGAAGAGTCCTCCACCTTTGATATTCTGACTTTAAAATTTGTCTTGGTGGGAAGGCTGGAGAGACTGTGCAGCAGTTAAGAGCACTGGCTGCTCTTGTAGAGGACCTGGTTCAGTTCCCAGCTCTTACTTGGTGGCTCACAACCATTTGCAATCCCAGTTCTAGGGGAGCCAACACTGGCTTCCAAGAGCACTGCATGCATACACATGAAATCAAAACACCCATCCACAAAAAAGGAAAAATAAGTAAGATCTTTTCAAAATTTTCCTTGCCTAAGCTTGGCCCACTGTTTTGTTTGTTTGTTTGTTTGTTTCACAGAGATTCTAGACTGTTTGTGAAGGTCAATGAAAAATGGTCACATTTTAATATGAAACCAATTAATATTGAAAATATACAGCCAATAAAAGAGTGCCATCTGCCATATACAAAGAACTAGGAGAAACTCCATGTAAAGGTGGGTAGACACTGTGGATGGGCATCTTAGGGAAGAAAAGAAAAACTTGAATATCAATAACCAGCTGAGAAAAAGCATCTGAACTCTACAGCCTGATAGAGATTTAAAATCGATTAGTAACATAGCCGATGGATAGCCAAATGGAAGAGCCATGATACCATCTGCATTTGCTGTCTGGGAGGTGAGTCCCTGTAAGCGGTTTGGAAAGCATGTGTGGATGCTTAGGGCAGCTGAGCCCATCTCCTACTGTCCAGTCAATTTCACTAGAAATGAGACTGATTCTGTCTTGTCTTTTGTAGGATTGGTGATCCATTTTGTTATTATTCCCACCGTTTTCTGGGTAAAATGGTTCATCATGTTTTATTAAAGCAATTGTATCCCATCTTCTCTTTGGCCTTTGGACCTGACAGGATGATTGGATTTTCCTCACCATCCCTCTTTTTCTTTCCATGCACTACAGGCCATCTGATGGTAATCTTCGAAGACTTCCTAAGTTCCTTGGATAAATGGATCTATTAAAATGTAGACATGAAAGCCAGCGTGCACGTTAATAGCTAACACATAGAAGTGTACAGTGTGCCAGACAGTAATGTGTTGTCATGCACTAACTCCTGCAAGAACTTTTTTAATTTTTAATTTTCTTATTTTGTGTGTAAGAGTTTGCCTACATATGTGTATATATACCATGTGTGTACCTAGTACCCAAGAGGTGTCTGTTCTCCTGAAACTAGAGTTACAGACAGTTGAGAATGACCTTATGGGTGCCGGAAACTGAACCCTGGTTCTCTACAAGAGCTCTTAACTGCTGACCCATCTCTCCAGACTCCTGCATCAACTTAAAAATGCCCTGGTGGGGGTTGGGGATTTAGCTCAGTGGAAGAGTACTTGCCTAGCAAACACAAGGCCCTGGGTTCGGTCCTCAGCTCTGAAAAAAAAGGGGAAAAAAAATGCCCTGGCATTAACTTCCAGTTCTCACAGTAGACTGTAAAGTCAATTTTCTTATTCCCCTGATGAATGAAGGAACCAGTGTAAAGATGTAGCAGGTGTGAGCAATGATGTCTTTGCCTTGGACGTCTTCCATGTCTGCACCTGCCTGGTGTTCCCACTGTCCCGTGGTGAGGTGATAAGGAGGATAAACTGTCTGCAAACCTCAGGCCAGAGCAGGTGGGGGTTCACCAGGAGTGAGGTGACTGAGCAAAGCCTGTTACCGCTAGCTGCCCAGATTCTCCAGCACATTTCTCATTGATTTTTCATTCTTTCCAAGCATGAGCTTGACGCCATCTGCATGTTGTCAAGCACTCCGGCATTCAGTGGCCGTTTCCAAGTGCTTTTCTCTTCCTGAATGTAGATCTTTAGTGACTAACCAGCGGAAGCCAGTTTTCAAAGAGTGGGCCTGTTTATTGCCAGCCGTAGCGAACCAATGGTGGATAGAATTAAGTTTTCCTACTTTTCTTCTTTTTGAGGTGCTAGAGGCCTGGTCTCAGAGGGAAGTATGTAGCTCTCCAACACACAGAGCCATTTCTTCCCATCCTGGAAGACAGCCAAGTCTCTAACTTGACATGCTCACTGAATAAATTGCATGTAACAACGTGATGCCAGATGTGAGAGGATTTGATAACAGGGCTTTTGAACCCAGCAAATGCTACCACAAATTATTTCTGAGCCTGAGAACTGTTTGATAAATTGTTAAATAAAGGACCATGTGAGGACTTGTGCACTGGATTTTAGTTCCCACCGCACGTTTCTTGGAATAGACCATGATGGTGGCTGCAGGCCACACATCAGCTGACTCCCTGTGAAGTATCCACCGCAGCTGAACCCCTCTTACCTCTGACGCCCCCACAAATGCTTAGAATGTCTCTGAATTCAGGCGCTGACGGATTGATGGATTGCTCTTTAATGCTGGGTCTACTCAGCCTTACTCCTGCAGAATCATGCTGATGCCCCTGCGTCCCCCCCCCCCCCCCCCCCCGCCCTGGGTTTGGGTGGCATGCTTTGCCTGCTTCTTTTTCTGATGCCAGCTCCGAAGACCCCGTTCTGTGGAATTTTGGTGCTTCCGTTGGGCTTGTGGTGGCCCTGCACATTCCCTTAGCTATGTTTAGAACTGTTTAAACCCATGTACGGTGGCCGAAGGGAGCTGTGCAATGCCAGCTGCTTCAGGCAGGAGCAAATTCTTTATCTGTCCTTCTTTTTTTTTGAGCTGAGGATCGAACCCAGGGCCTTGTGCTTGCTAGGCAAGTGCTCTATCACTGAGCTAAATCCCCCAAAAGAGGCTATTCTCCCAGAACAAGACAAGTCTCACCAATTTTAAGAAGACTCTCAGGTCTCCCTGGGGGAAAAGTAGCAATCTCATACTCCAAATAGTTTAATGTAATCTTCAGATATCTTGAATGTTAGACCATTTCAACGATGCCATCGTTTTTTATGCAGGCCGATAGAAGTGAAATATTGTGACCCTCCCTTCAGAATGATGGAAACAAATTCAGTCTCTCCCTCCAGTGCCTTGTGCCTCTTCCTGCTGTCAGCGCTTCCGTTTCACATCTGCAGTTCTGCCCTACACATGGGTGCATGTGTTCCAAATGACTGCTGATCTGGGCGCGTTCAGCCTCTCCCTGTCAGCAGATGAGGCCCCAGACCTCCTACCAGAGGCATGTTTGGAAGACTTCTCTCTTAAGGAAACTTTATTATTGTCTTTAAGGGTCACATACATAAAGCTCTCAAAAGTTTCAGAAGATGCAGAACGGTTTGGGCCAGACGCTTTCGACTGAACTCTGACACAAGCCGATAGTCCAGTTTCCTGATCCTCGGAGTGTCAGAGCAGTTGGTGGAGACAAACTGTCCTGTGAACAGAGAGACTATTTCTGTGTGGAGTAGCAACTACAGTTAGCCATGCATTTCTACATAAGTATGGCTGGGGGTGGAAAGATGGCTCAGTGGTTAGGAGCCCTGGCTGCTCTTCCAGAGGATGGAGGTTTAGTTCCCAGCACCCACAGGGTGGCTCACACAACTATCTATAATTCCAGTTTCAAGGGGCTTCAATGCCCTTTCCTGGTCTCTATGTGTACTGCATACATGTTGTGTGCATGGCAAAACACCTATAAAATAAAATTTAAAGTTTCAATAAAAATAAATAAGTAAGCAGCAGTGTAGGGGGCTCTTGGCCTGGAGACCAAACGCCCCTGTGCATCTCAAAGACTTCTTTGTCTCTGCTCCCACCCTCTGCCTCCATCTCCACCTCATGCCTCCTCTTCTGTAGATGAAATGAACTGAGCTCCCCAGATCTTGGAAGCATTTCCTTGGCCAGGGAGACATGTCTGTAACATCCATCACTGGATATCTGTAGGTTCTACACCCATGGATTCAGTGAGTACAGAACAAAACTGCTCAGTTAAACACTATCTCTGTGTCAATCTCCTCAGAATGTCCCTCATCATTGTTCTCTAAACCTTGGCTGTAACAACACTCTGCATAGCGTTCATGTTGTATTATCAACATGTAGGTGTTATCAAAATCCTGGGCGTGATTTAAAGGGCACGGGAGCTTCTGTAGGATTTTTGCAAACACCATGCTCTTTTACACAAGGGACTTGATCATCTCTCATCCTGTATTAATATCCACGGGCGTCTGGGAACCACAGATGATTGTGTTTTTATTCTTAACTCTCCTCCATCACTCACACCCTGTTGCAGAAGAGCACCGCCCCCCACCCCCGTGAGCTTCCCAGTTGATGCTTATAGCAGCATACTGTTATACATACATGTAAGCAAAGCATGTGTGTGCTATGGGAGTACAATTTGTGCAATTCCTTCATTGAAGGGGGTCCGAATGACAGATTTTTTAGATCCTGACTAAAGGGAGATCTTTTCCATATCCATTTCCAGGCGATTGCTTTTCAAGGTCACTCACTGCAAGGTACATTCCTACGCAGATGGCAGCCTTAGGACTGGACGGCAGGCCCGAACGGCAAGTGGGTCCATCCATTTTTCATGAAGTTATAATTAATGTGTGATCTGCCTCCCACAGGTTCGACCTTTGGGAATGAAGAGCAGGCACCTGTGAAGCCAGCTCCTTCTTCTAAGGACATGCCCAAGGGAGCTGGCCGGGCAGCCCCTGCACCTTCCTCCAGTGCGACAACACCACGCAGGAGTTTACTTCCAGCACCAAAGTCTGCTTCCACGCCTACTGGTAAGACTTTCTACCCTGCAGGAGCTCCACAGGGGAGTGCCCTTTGTGCATAAATATGAAGTCTTTGAAAGTCCCCGTGTACATCAGCCACTGAGAAGTGATGAAGAATGAGTGTTAAGTAGCATTTGAAGTTAATAATAGTACGTCTGTTTTCAAAGCACTTCAACGTATTCATGTGTTTAAACTCTCACAAAAACCTCTTGCTCTCCCACCTGTCTGGTAACCCTCTGATGACACCATTTTGGTTTCAGAAAGCAAAAGCCAAGCTGTTTTGAAGAACGGCACTTGGCTAAGAAGAAGCCTTTGCTCTTGAAACCATTTGAAGGGCTTTGGGGCAAGCTCAGGCTGGACCTCAGAACTCAGTGGGGGACTGCTGCCCTCTGTTGGCTGTGGACTTAAACCTACAACACTGGCTGGGCTCCAGTAGATTGGCAGCTTAATGCCCCAGCTACGGCTCCAGAGCCATGCTTGTGGCTGTGGCCAGCTCCACTTAAGCAGCGCAGACAACCTGCCTCTCTTTGCCCCCACGTGTGTGCAGGCATTCCAGAGAAGGTGCTTGTGGCCAGACACTGCCCGGGTGGCCCAAGTTTGGCTCCATCTTGCTTTCCTCCCCAATTTCTCACACAAGGAACCTGTTCACCTACAGCAGTGTCTTAGTTTACCGTTGTCTGCACTGTGGAAGACAGAATGGATGCTGAGCCTGGATCCACTGTAGAGGGTTTATTCAGATCAGTAATTTTCCTCCATATTTTTCTTCTGTGATTATAGCCATATATCTGTCATTGTACTTACATAAACACATATGGGTTTGTGAGTTCTTAAAAGTGGATGGCCTCACAAACTGAGAGCCCTGATTAGGTTTTTGTTGTTATTATTGTTGTTGTTGTTGTTGTTTTCAACTTGACACAAGCTTGACTTGCCTGGGAAGAAGAATGTCAAAGAGAAAATGCCCTCACCAGATTGCCTGGAGGCAAGCCTTGAGGCATTTTCTTGATTATGATTATTGTGAGAGGGTCTGGCCCACTTTCGACAGTGCCCAGCCCTGGGCCTGTGGTCCTAGGTTGTGTGAGAAAGCAGGCTTAACAAGCCATGGGAAGCAAGCTAGTAAGGAGCATCTTTGTGGCCTCTGCTCAATTCCTGTCCTGACTTCTCTTCATGATGAACTACCGGCTGTAAGATGAAATAGACCCTTTTGTAATCGTTTTTTTTTTTTATCTTTCCTCTTTGGGGGGCCCTCCACCCAGCTCCTAAATACTCACATGGAGACTTCTTCTTTCTTATGAATGCCTGGCTTTAGCTTGGCTTATTTGTAGCCAGATTTTCTTAAATTATCCCATCTACCTTTTGCCTCTGGGCTTTTACTTTTTTCTATTTCTGTATATCTGTTCTTTTCTTCTTATTCCATGCCTGATTGTGTAGCTGGCCCCTGACATCCTCATCTCTTTCTCCTTTTCTAGCTCCTCTCTCTTCTTTTTTTCTCCTCCTATTTGTTCTCTCTGCCTGCCAGCCCTACCTATCCCTCTCCTGCCTTGCTATTGGCTGTTCAGTTCTTTATTAGACCAATCAGGTGTTTTAGACAGGCACAGTAACACAGCTTCACAGAGTTAAACAAATGCAACATAAAAGAATGCAACACATCTTTGCATCATTAAGCAAATGTTCCACAGCATAAACAAATGTAACACATCTTCAACTAATATTCCACACCACTGTTTGCTCCCCAAGTCATGGTGTTTTTATCACAGCAATAGAAATCAATGAAGACACTGAATATCCCTTATCTGGATACTGAAGGTTCAAACTTTTGCAAAACTCTGAAGTTATTTGAACATGAACACCATGGCACAAGTAGAGAACTTGCACAGCTGCCCTCACCTTAGAGGCTGCATTCCACATATGCCCACACTACCAACTATTGTATAAAATCACCCCAAGATTACGTGCATTCGGTATGTGTCACACATATGTGAATTTGGTGTTTAGACTTGGGTGTCATCTCCAATATACTTCATTATGTTTGTTCAACAATCCCAAAATCCAAACCCTTCTAAAACTTTGGTCCACTTGAATGGGGACCATAGAGTGTTATGTCAAGGTCATTTCAGTTCGTATCTCCCTGATGCTCCTAGAGGAATCTCTGTGCTGTGGCTGCACCTCATGGTTCCCTTTGATGAGACCTAAGTTGCATTGTTTAGTCTTGTTCTTTGGGTGAGGGCAAGGTATGTATTAGATCCAGTGTCTCTCTTGCTTGCCACCATGACTGGGTCATTGTAGGAGCTTAACATCTGTTAGTTAATGGTTGAATGAGTCAGTGAAAGGATGTGCACTGTGTAGAACTTGAACCATTCTGTCCACTGTATTTGAAGCTTGGCCTTATTCAAACTAGAAGGCGATTAAATAAGACTATGTTGTTGTTTTCTTGTTGTGGTAGTTACATGATGGTTGTGAGCCTCCTTGGGTTAGGAACTGAACCTGGGTCTTCTGGAAGAGTGGCCAGTATTCTTAACTTCTGACAAACTCTCTTCTGACCAGAAACCTGCAATCACTAGGCCCTGGCTCCAGAATTTGTGCTTTACTAGGCTTGGCTTGGGGCCTGAGAACCACAAACTGAGAGAATTTCTCACTTGGTACTCATTGAATGCTGTGCATTTCTGAGTGAATTAGGATCAAGTTTTCTGCTTGTTTTTGTTGTCACATTAATTGAGCTAAGATGGCACGACTGCAGGTTGGTCACATCCTGGACAATTGCATGGCTTGAGCTCTGAGGTTGGGTATGAGCTCTTAGATAGCACACATCCTTATTGTTTTAACCCTACATAGGAAACAGCGCCTCCTCCTCCTCCTTCTTCTCTTCTCCTCCTCTTCCTCCCCCTCTTCCTCCTCTTCTCCCTCCCTTTCCTGTCTTTCTTTCATTTTTCTTTGCTTTACACAACGTGGACCATCAAACTCTGAGCCTTTTCGTGCTCTTCCCACTGAGCCGCATGCCAGCTCTGGCCACGTTTCTGAACCCGACAGTGCCAAGCTAATGGTGGCTGAGCTTTCATGACGCCTCAGTACCACTTGCTTGACAGCTCTCGTCTGCTATTGAAGATTCGACCTGTACCAGCAACAGGACAGACCTCAGGAGTGCTCAGCCACATCCTCTAACCTAGATTTCTAATGGGAAGTTTTGGGGAGTGATATTTTTTCCCTAACTCATTCCTCTACAAGAGTCTGAGCACTTGCTGTACCCATGATTTAGATGCAAGGATAATTAGAGCAGCCCTTCCCTTAGGAGCTCACAGTAAGGAAAATAGATTTATAACTTAATAATTAGGGTGAAAGCAAGAGGCTCATAATTTTATATCTGGAGTCTAGTTAATTCTAGCAAGCCAAAAAGTCATAATGAGGTGGAGGTAAGGCAAAATGCCTTGCCCTTTATTGATGTTTCTTTAATCATTTTTGTATGTTGCTTGTTCAGTCGCTAAGTATTTATCATTTGCCTGCTTTCTAATCCTGAAGTGACCCAGGGTTTTCAGGCAAGGGCAGTGTGACATGGGCATTGGCAAGGGCAGTGTGATGCAGGCATTCAACTAAACATCCAAGGAGCAAAAGGAGAAAAAGGAAAACACCAGGCTCAGTGCTTCCTGATCCCAAAGCAAACTAGAAAGCAAACTGAGGAGCAGGCTGTCGCTTCATCCTTCTTCCCTGTCACAACTGTTGAAGACCATAAGCTCGAGAATTGGCAGGTACAGCAAGGACCAGCAAGGTTTCACAGCTGGACCCGAGCTCTGAAGCCTCCTCCCGTGATATTCCATGGGGCTGCTGAGATGGCTCAGGAGCTAAAGGTGCTTGCTGCTCAAGCCTGGCAGCCTGAGCTTGATCCCCAGAGCTCATGAGGTAGAAGAAGAGAACCCGAGGCTGTAAGTTCTCCTCTGACCCCCTCACACATGTTCTGTCACTCAGGCTGGAAGCGGAGGGTCTCCACGTGTGTGAGGACCTTGGCCTCAGTCTTTTGACAGGTCTTTATCTCAGGATCCTCATGAAGAGCTTTTGAGTTGTTCACACGTCAAATACAAAATCCCTCTCTGGTGCATTGAACCATATGATTTTATGGAAATAGCCAGGCTTTCATCCATTGACTTGGTAACAGGGTCATACCAGTCCAATAAACAGGAAAGTGTTTTCAGTTGAAACTATTGATTTGAATATAGATTACTTCATGGCCAACATGCCTGTGATTCTGTCAAGCTCATATGAAGAGCATATAAAATCCAACTCTTTCCACACTAAGCTGTGGAAAGATTTCCCATGCTTATATAGAAAATGCCTTATCATTTAAGTTTCTTTCTACCTAATAAAAAATATTCCCTGCCGGGCAGTGGTGGCACATGCCTTTAATCCCAGCACTTGGGAGGCGGAGCCAGGCAGATCTGTGTGAGTTCGAGGCCAGCCTGGGCTACCAAGTGAGTTCTGGGAAAAGGCACAAAGCTACACAGAGAAACCCTGTCTCGAAAAACCAAAAAAAAAAAAAAAAAATTATTCCCTAAGACTCACAATGCTGTCAGTCTACAGACTATAAACCCTGTGTGTCATAAAAGTGACTTTTGCCTCTTTAGAGGCATGTTGAATTAAGCTCAACACACAGAGAGATTTCTGGGCATATTGTAATTTTCAAAAACATGAGTAGCTGATGAAAGTCATCTGCATGTGTTCATGGAGAAGGCTGATGTTTGTGTACCAGGAAGATGCTGCCATCATCTCTCCCTACTTCATCCTTCCTGCTCACATATTGCCCGCCCTTCCTGACCACATATTAAATAAAGGAATTGGGGAAGTGCTGGAGAGAAAGACTGAACTGAGAGAGAGAGAGAGAGAGAGAGAGAGAGAGAGAGAGAGAGAGAGAGAGAGAAGGGAAGCAACAGGCCATTGCCAGCTGCTGGGATGTTCATTGAAAGTGAACAGCCACGCCCAATTCTCATGATTTCTTGTGCTTAACTCCAAGAGCAAGTTCACCTGGGATGGAGAGGAAAGAATCATAGTGCTCACAGCGTGGTCATTCCCATTGGCTCAGGGGCGTTCACCAGCATCCCAGGAGGAGGCCCGGGAGGAGATGAGATAAGAGGCCATCATGGAGGCAGTCTACCCATAGCTCAGCGTAGGCACTCTTGTTATTGCTGTGGAGCAGCCTCCCCGAGGCCAAGGTGGAATTGCTATCACAGGCTCAACTGATTTGTCATTGTGAAGCCAGCAGTTGTGTGGGGAATAGAGCAGATTAGAGGAGACCCGAAGAACTCAGAATGTTTGTAGAAGAAAAATGAAGCCAATAAATATGAGAGCCCTTTGCGTGGTGTGAGGTCAGTGAGCCCGGAAGATGGGATTCAGATGATGTATGCTGTCTGCTAAGGGGAGCTGCCCACGTCATCAAAAGAGCTGTGTGAATGCTATTTCAGAACGAAAGGTCAAGAAACTCTGTAGATCAGAATTGTGACATTCTCTAAGACATCCTGGAAGCAGGGACTGTTGGATATGTGCGTGGGAATCCATTCCATCCACAGACAAGCACCAAGAGCCTTCTCTGAGTTAGGCATTGTACTGATTCCCTGGGGAGATCTTGATGGATGAGATAAGACACCCCTTGTCCCCAGGTGGCACAAGGTGTCACATAATTACACACTAAACTGTTTCATACAGTTTTGCTAAGTGTTGTGAAGGGGAAATGGATACATAGGAAGGCGTGTGGTATAGAGAGGCCTGAGGCTGGGTGTGAAGAAGGCACCAGGTAGAAGAAGCCTGAAGTCTGAGAGAAGTTGTCAGGCATTGCTGATATGGGGGAGCGAACCCATCTCCCCTTAAAATCTCATGCTGGGTTTGCTAGCAATTCGATGTCTTGCTAATTTGAATATGTATATATGTATACACACACACCACACATACACACACACACACACACACACACACACACACACACACACAAATACTCTGCCCTTCTTCTTCCCCCTGACAAAGGAACACGGAAGCCGTAAAATGACCAAAAGACCAACAACCCTCTCCATCCCAATTGCTGGGCTTGGGGTCTGTCTGGCCCCGGGGTGACATGAGAAGTGGCAGGGAACAGTCTCTTTCCTTCGCTGTCCCTCTCCCTCCCACAGTGCCAGGCTGTACACAACACTGGACCCACTTGGACCTGATGCCACCACCTGTAGGCTGGTATAAAACCAGCCTTGTATTTTGTAGGAGTTCTTCGAAAGTGGAACACTAACATCCCAACTCTTACTTGAGAGCTTGTAGGGGATTGTATCCAAAGGTCACCTACCTTGTCGCTTGCCCACTCTGTCTGTCAGCCCTAAGGAAGTGTGGGAGCAAGTCCAGCAGGAATTCATGTGCATATAGTCTTGTAGCTTCATTGTGGATTTTGACCGTCATATCTTGCAAAGATCTGCCTACGGTACCCTATGTGCATTGCTAAGCAAATCGATGCCATGGGGCCGCCCTGCCCCTTTATTTGAGGGAATGGGGAACTTTTAATTATACATCATTGTTTTCCTTTGATTTCCTTTCCAGACTTGTATAATCCAGTGCATTGCATTAATGCGATGTTAAATACTAACAGTGGGTTTGGGAGTAGAGACAGTAGTCTTCATGAAGTGCAGTGAGAAACCTGAGTTTAAGAAAGAGACAAATGCCAGTTAATCATTTGACAAGACAGATGGAGAAGAATACTGTATTTCCCAGGCAGGACATAGTCTTTGTATCTGGTATCTTTCAGCACTCACTCAGCTATCAGATGCTGGGGCCACTCTGAACCCTAACAGATACAAGTGCTGAGCACCTCAGTTCAAGCCCCTGCACCCCTGCAGGAGGCCTTTACCTTTTTCCATCAAGTCTGGCCCTGCTACTCACTTGCTTAGGACCCTTTAGAGTCCCTGATGCCTAGGGATCCAAGCCCCACAGTTAGAACCCCTGCCTCCCATCTTCTCCCCTGCCTCCCTCCTTCTCCCCTGCCTCCCTCCTTCTCCCCTGCCTCCCTCCTTCTCCCCTGCCTCCCTCCTTCTCCCCTGCCTCCCATCTTCTCCCCTGCCTCCCATCTTCTCCCTTGCCTCCCATCTTCTCCCCTGCCTCCCTCCTTCTCCCCTGCCTCCCTCCTTCTCCCTGCCTCCCTCCTTCTCCCCTGCCTCCCTCCTTCTCCCCTGCCTCCCTCCTTCTCCCCTGCCTCCCTCCTTCTCCCCTGCCTCCCTCCTTCTCCCCTGCCTCCCTCCTTCTCCCCTGCCTCCCTCCTCCCCTGCCTCCCTCCTTCTCCCCTGCCTCCCTCCTTCTCCCCTGCCTCCCTCCTTCTCCCCTGCCTCCCTCCTTCTCCCCTGCCTCCCTCCTTCTCCCCTGCCTCCCTCCTTCTCCCCTGCCTCCCTCCTTCTCCCCTGCCTCCCTCCTTCTCCCCTGCCTCCCACCTTCTCCCGTGCCATGCTGCCTTCTTATGCCTGCTCTAGGTTGGTAAGTTGAGCCATGCCGTGTCTCTAATTTCTTTCCCGCTGCTCACTCCATCTTTATCCCTTTCTTTTAAGTTTTGAGTCCCAACCGCTCACTACCCACCTGATGCTCATTCCACATACCCACTTGTTGGCCATGTAATGATGACAGCATGGGTACTTGGCCATCTTGATGACCAACAACAACATAAACATGATCTTATGCCAGACTTCACCTAAGGGGTCTTGCGTATCTTCCTAAACACCAAGTGATAGGATAGAACTCAGCTTTCCCTGTGCTTATAGGTGGGGCTGGCTCGCCCAGCATCAGAGTGGCTGCATGGCTGACCAAGGCTGGGATGAGGTCTGTCCTTGCCTAAAGCGGCTTCTCTTTCTAATATACCACATGAATTTATCTATTAAAAGGCTTGCTGGTTGTATAGGACAATGATTCTGACTCAAGGTTTCCAAATAGGACATTAATATGTATTTTCATACCTTTAATTACAATTTACTGAATTTTATAAAATGGTCAGTGCAAATGCCACTCAAGAAGAGTATGAATTAGAATTATTTTGTGTCCCATAAAGACACATTCTCCAGCTCCATCATGATTGCTGAGGAATCATACTGAGAACCAAAAGTTCAGCGTAGAGGCACAGAACACATAGTCCTTCAGCCTAGGAGTGATTCTGACTATTGAACTGTCAATATATGAGGGTGGTGACGAAAAATGAATGAGGGTGATTTGTCTAGTTAACTCAGATATGCACCTTTACATGACAGGACAACATCAGCATTAACAGGCCAACCTGCCATTGTAGTCCCTTGATAAGTGGGTTGGGGAGATCTGGTAAATTGCCCAAAGTAACAAAACCAGGAGACTGCAAGCTTGGATCAAACCCATGCATTTGAGTGAGAAGGTCACACTTGGATCTGACACTGGGTAGATCCGACATCAGTGGCCTGTGTCACACATGAGAAGTTACCCAGCAGAGCAGAAGCCAGCAGGCAGCTCATCTGTACATCTTCCTAGATCTTCTTTCTTTTTAATTGCATGTACCTTTTGACTTTTGAAAAAGCAGCTTTGAACGTACATCTGTTTCCATGTGACTGTTGAAAAAAGTGGAACAAAATTATTAAGGAGCCTTGGAAATTGCTAGCTCCTACCATGTAGAATTTGCATACAAGGAGATTGGCCAGATCCCATCATGGTCACGACTAATAGCTCTGTAACCTTGACTCAATGACTTAATGTTCAGACCCTTGCATTAGAAGGAGGAGACTGGCACCAGCCTCATTAATTGTGATTGAGTACACCAGGCTAGCTCAGTTCTGTGGTAGTCCCATTCAGCCTGCTATTTTAAAATGCCAATATGGATGATTTGTAAACAGCAAGGCATAAAATTCCTCAAGCCCTGCCTTTCATAGTACCATCATATTGGAGATTGGGTTTCAACATACAAATCAGTAAGGGTGGGCAGAAAGCAGGTTCTAAAAACATATTGGTAATAGGGCTGAAGAGATGGCTTGGACAGTTAAATGCTTGCCTTGTGAGTACCTCAGTTTGATCTTCAGAACATGAGAAATCCAGGCATGGCGGTGCATGCTTGTAATCCCAGCACTGAGGAGGCAGACAGGCAGATACCTGAACATCACTAGGCGCCCACCCTAGCCTAATTGGCCAGCCCAAATCTCAAAAGACAAAGTGAACAGCTCCTATAGAATGACATCTGATGTTGGCCTCTTATCTTCTGTATGTATGCATGCATGTGTACCCCACACGTGTGCACGTGTGCACACACAAACAAAAAGATTGGCCATAACTAATATAATATCATTAACAAGTGTCTTTTTTCACATGTGTAATTCTTGGCAGTACACTCAGCACTTACTGTACACAAGGTCATCTTTTTGTCACAGCTGTATAGGGTCACTGTCATCAGTGGAAATTATCAACTTGACCCACCTGGGTAGAAAACCCTCCACTGAGGAATTGCCACCAGCAGATTGGTTCTTGGACTTGTCTGTGGGAGGCTTTCGTGATTGCTAATTGGTGGAGGAGGGCCCAACCTACCACAGCGGTGCCGTCCGTCCCTAGACAGGTGAGCCTGGGAGATATAAGAAGGGTGGCTGAGCAAGCCAGGGAAAGCTAGCCAACATTTCCTCAATGTTCTCTGCTTCAGTTCCTGCCTCCAGCTTCCTGCCTTGGGTGCCTGGCTTGATGTTGAGTCCATGATGATGGATTGTGACCTGTCAGTCAAATCAACCCTTTTGTCCCCAAGGTGGTTTTGGTCATGGTGTTTATCACAGCCATGGAGAAGCAAACTAGAGCAGTGTGGGAAACTCAGACGTGTGTACCAGAGATACACACACACACCTATCCCAAGCAACACGGCTCAGAATTGCTAAGAACCGTTAGTACAAACAACTGAACTTCAGTTGATGGTAGACTAAATGCACATGTTATATTTCAGTCTGCAGTGGGTAGCTGTTTGGTATGAAGGTGGACGGGGCCACAGGATACAATAGAGGTGAAACTCACTCACAGAGCATTTTGTAAAACCGACTTCACTGGTATAGCCTCCGTGAACTCAGTGACGCTGTATATGAGAGCAATAAAACCAAAAGCAAAGGAACACAGGATAAAACCACTCTGCCCTGACTGGGGAGGAAGGGGACAGCGGGCTTGCTCCTGGCGGCCTGTGGCATTAGGGTGGCCACTCCTCCACCTGGGTAGCTGCTCTGTGGGCTCTGGGTTTTTATTAACAAGTCAGTATCATAGTATTTTAAATAATTGTATTTTATTATGAAAATCACTACAGATCCAGAGAGGTCTTCCATCATGCCATCTGGTGGGCTCGTGGTGTACTTTTTCCTATTCTTCCATGGTCTATAATATTTTAGGGAAGATGTGGGGTTTACTTTAATGTGTGTGTATACTGTGGGTGGCTGAGGCTTGATCTTTGATCTTAGCCGGCCAATTCAGTTGAAATGAAAAGCACCAGGGGACAAAGAACAATGTCACTTCCTGTTGACGCTCTAGTTTTCATTTATCATTATCTCATGCATTAGCAGCATCAATCCCAGCTTCCCAGTTACTAAAAGGTGCAGCATCGAGCAGTTGCTAGTTCATAAAACAACCTTACTTTGTCTCAGGATGGATTTTCATGGCGAAGGTTTAGATATGTTAAAAATGAAACAGAAAAAGGGTATTTCCTTTGATCCAGTGACCTCAAACACCATTGGGGTGACTCGGACTGAGTGCACAGACGAGCTCTCCGGTCCTCTCCCTGGTCCCTTGACCTTGAGCATCATCAAGGTGACCCTGGTTGGATGCACAGACGAGCTCTCCGGTCCACCCCCTGCACACTCTACTCTCTCTTTGACCGTGGACCTTGGCACACATGCACTCATATGTTCACCCTCCGGGTCAGGTTTTCTTCGCTGGTCTCCAATCCTCCTTGCAGCCCAGCTCAAGCACTACCTGCCCAGCATGGCTCCCTCTGGCTCTTCTCCACCCACTGATGGAGGAGGCTGACTGCTGTGTTATCTTACCGTTGGTGATGTGTCTCCCTGATGGCTTGCTTTACCTCTTAACTCGGGAAGCTGGCCCCACCTCAGGTGTTGTGGAGCCACCTGATGCACACTGATGGAGGACTGACTGAAGACGAGGGGAAGGATGGGAGTGTAGAGACTAGACAGCCACTGCAGTAATCTCAGGAAATCAACAGGGGCATCCTTCATTCACTCTAAGTTGGCCACGCAGGTACTCTTCCCCCAGGGAGGGAAAACATGTGTCCCCCAAGCATTTATTTTCTTATACTCATGGACTCATCTCGGAGTTAAAGTACAAAGTAAAATGAGGCAAATAACCAGATAAATTCTGGGCTTGCCTCACTAAAACCAGCCCCAATGAATAAAACCCAAGGACTATATGTATTGGTGTCAAAAATGTGAGTAATTTCCCACCACTACTAACTTACACAAATTTTTCTCAGATTTAATAGACAGTGTCTTGAATCCCTACACAATTTTCTTGGATTTAACAGATCGGGCAGTGTCTCGAATCCCCAGGAGAACCAGTATGTTTTCTTCCCACAAACTCATGCTCTCCAGAGCTTTGCTCATTTGGTTTGAGACTGTACAGTGATTTCTCATTACCCACTCAGAGAAGGCCTCTTCCTTATGAAGAGGGGAGGGGAATGAAAAGGAGGGAAAAGGAGCAGCGTCTTAGGGTTCTATTGCTGTGATAAAGCTCCATGACCAAAAGCAGCTTGGGGAGAAAAGGTTTACTGCAGCCTACGGGTCACACACCATCACTGAGGGAATTCGAGGCAGGAACCTGGAGGCGGGAACTGAAGCAGAGGCCGTAGATGAATGCTTATTTTAGCTTGCTCCCCACGGCTTGCTCAGCTTGCTTGCTTATAACTCCCAGGACCATCTGCCTGGGGTGGCACTGCTCATATCAATCATCAAAAGAAAATGTATCACAGGGTTGCCCATAGGCCAATCCTGATGGAGGGATTTTCTCAACATGGGCTCCCAGTTCCTAATGACTCTAGTGTGTATCGAGTTGACAAACACTACCCAGCACAAGGAGGTCTCCACGTGTCAGGAATCACCCCATCTCAAGGTTGATTTTATCTTCCACAGAGACAAGCAACATGATTATGTAGCAGAGTTAAATCAACTCCTTTTACTTAGTGAGTAGGTGTTTAAGATAGAATGCATTGTCTAATGGGGCCTGTGGGTAGGTAAGCAATACCTCCAACTGTCAAGCAATGTGGGAGGGGACCAGAGATTGGTGAGAACACCTGGAACCCCGCATGCTGAGGTCTGAGGCAGGATTCAGCCAGAGACAAGCAGAAGAGTGAGGCTGCTGTAGTCTGAGTTTGGAAATTACAGCGACTGGGGGCGGTGCTGGACTAGCTATAGAGAGACAGGAAACATGTTTATCTCAGAGATGGTGCTCTACTGAGTGTGGAGAAATGAGAAGCAGGGGAGGCAGGATCAGTGTCTCTGGTGTAGGCAAAGGGCACACTCAATGAGCTGGGGAGGGGAGAGGGAAAAGGTTTAAGTGACACCTAGTTTAACTGGGCCGTGTTGGGTGTGACTGAGTACATGGAAGCTTTTCAAAGTAAGACATCATCTACAGGTTAGAGCCCAAATAGTAGGGCATCCATAAAATGAAAAATCAGAGGGAAAGGAACCAACATTATCAAAGCAATGTGTCAAGAAAATGCCTCAGAACCACAGGATGTGGGCTAAAGGGGTGGGTCTACTAGATACCTGCATAATCCATTGTAAAAAGGCGCAGTAGACTGCTCCATGGGACTGGAATGGAGACCACTGTTCAGGCAAACTAAGTACTCATGAGTAGCTTGTCTGTACAGCAGGAAACATTAGGTGACTCTGGAGGCAGCTAATGCATCCCTGTTTAGTTCCCAGGAGTCTTGGTCTCTTTCCCTATTCGTTGATCTAAAATAAAAGCAAAGGGCAGGGACGGAAGGGTGAGGCTAGCCACGGATGTGACGGCTGTGTAAGGACCTCTGGTGTCTGTCAGTAATTACATGCCTGGCCTGTCGGCACCAGCAAGGCATGGGCCAGGAGAATGTTACTTGCGCACACACTGTCCCCTGGAGCATGAATGAGTGGACAGTGCAGTCTGCCCAGCAACACTGAGGATGAGCAGACTTCCGCTGTCCGGGAGAAGGCACTCTGAACCCTCAGTCATCTTCTGGGGGCATCTGCACATGCCCCTAGAGCACACCCATGCCCAGGCCACCCCTCCTGCTGAGCTAGCTAGAATAGTTCCAGGAAGGCTCAGCTGCAATGGAGGGACTAGTGATGGCTGGTCACCTCTGGAAATGAATTTGAGCCGGCTGAGGCCCCCTGTGGCTCAGCAGGTATTTCTATCCCATCCCTCCATGTCTTCAGTAGACCCATGCCTAAGTGCAATGAAATTTTAATTCCTAGATATTGTGTGAGGTCACTGGGTCCTGGGCCCACCAGAGCAAGGGGTGTTTTCATCAAACCAGAGACAATGGCCCCGTTTCAGGTCACACTTAGAACTAAATCCCTTTCTTATAAATAAGTCTTTCTCCCAGGCCAAAGGGCGGGGGCATTGACTGTGAACAAATGACCCAGCGATGTCCTTGTTTTCCTGTTTGCCTTTTATTACATTGCCGTTTCCTCAGCAGCTCGTGTTATGGTGCCTCACATAACTACTCCCTTTCTCTTTCTGTTCCTCTTTACAAACTGTACGTAGGAACGAAGAAAGAATCGCAGAAAGACCCAGAAGCTAACAAACCTGCCGTCTCGTCTCCCAAGAGAGCAGCGTCTTCTTCCACCAAGCCTCACTCACCAGGTACTTACACACACGGGCCGTGCTGTTGTGTGAGGCCTGAGTTTGGTGCTGAGTTCGTTCAAATGTGTGCATGCCAGCCTGACACACAGGCTGGGTTTTCCTCATCCGATACCGGAGGAACCTGTTTGGACACAAGTTTTACCTATAAAAACAAGAGGTTATGCCATGTGTAGGTGGGAGAATGTCTTTGCAAAGGAATATGTGCTGTTATGAGAACATGTGAAAATAATCCAGTTGGGGGAAAAAAATCACACTTTGAAGGTCTAAGCTCAAGTAGCATTTCATAAAAGGGAGAAAGACAGGCTGTATGTAATAAAATCTAGCTTTGGACTGTTTATGTCCATACACAAAATGTTTTAAAAGTTGAAATACAGAAATACTTACATCAATGAAATGCCAAACAATTAATAATTAATACATGTTAAATTACCTATATTTAAAGTGTATATCTTGGTCAGGTTTGATGTGTGCATTTACCTGTGAGGTTACCACCTTTCAATGAGGAGAACACACATATCCATATTCTCCCAAAATGTCCTGGTGATTGTGTCAGACCCATGTGCACAGCCCACCACACTCCATTCCCCACTACCTCTGCTCTGATCTGTCACAGTAGTCTGTGATTTCTTAAGTTTCATATATGTGGAATCATGTAATATGTTGCTATTTTATTATCTTCTTTAATAACCCCTTCCTCCACCTTGGTGCATACCCCAATGTATTAGTTACTTTCCTGTTGCTGTGATAAAGTAGCATGACCGGTAGGGAGCAGAGGAAGTCCTGAGTGTGTGAAGTTCCCAGTGAATTTGTGCTATTGATGTGGGCACAGTCTTAGTGCCTTAGTCTCAGAGGCAGACAGTGTGTACAAAAAAAAAAGAAAAAAGAGTCACCGTAGCTTCCCACCCCAGATGTTCACAGCTTGAAGACTGTTCCCCTACTGAGACTGTCCCCACGAAGATTAGGTAAACCCACCTCCTTGTCCAGCTGATGTAATAACCCTACCTCTCTATACATTGAACACAGGGAGCTTCTGTGGTACTTTGGTTTCTCCAGCCAAGATTGGGAGCCCGGACCACCCAATCTCAACTTTTTGTCCATGTGTCCATCTGTCTGTCTGTTCTTTATTTCCTCACCACCCCCAGTCAGGTCCAAATGGAAGGTCCCAGGAAGCTGTGCAAGACTCAGTAGTGGCCAGGCCAACTTAGAGAAAACGGGGTTTATTAGGGCTTAGGTCCCAGAGCCTGTCATGGGGGGGGCAGCAAGCACCAGCCAGGAGCTCACAAGCCCCTACTGTAATCAGGAAGCTTGGAGAGCAGTCTCCAAGGCAAGGGTGGGAGGCTTTGAAACCTCAAAGCCAGCCCCCAGTGATGACTTCCACCAACAAGGCCATACCTCCTAAATCTACCCAGACAGCAGTAGCAGCAGGCCAAGAGTTCAAATACAGGAGTCCACAGGGAGTGGCACTGTCGGGAGGCATGGCCTTGGTGGAGGAAGTGTGTCACTGTGGGGGCAGGCTCAAGCCACCCCCCGTGTTACAGTCTTCACTTCTGCCTGCGGATCAAGATGTAGAGCTCTCAGCTCCTTCTCTAGCACCATGTTCCCCTGTATGTCGCCATATCCCACCGTGATGCTGGTGGACTGAACCTCTGAGACTGTAAGACAGCCCCAATTAACTGTTTCCATTTCTGAGAGTTTCTGTGGTCATGGTGTCTCTTCACATAGATTAAAAGATGTGGGTTAATTTAACTTACAAGAACTAGTTAAGAACAAGCCTAAGCTTAGACCAAGCTCTCATAATCAATAATAAGTTTCCATGTTGCTTTTTATGAGCTGGAGGACCAAAGAAAAATCCAACTGCACTTAACTTCTTTAAATTGTGCCAGATTGTTTCCTAAAATAATTTGTCATTTGCGTCCCCAGCAGCAGTGTGTGAGGGTTTTTCGTTCCGCACCTCCTTTCCAGTGCCCACTGTGCCTACTCATGGCTTTCAAGGAAGCCTCAACTTCCGCTTACCAGTGAGCTACAAAGGATCAGACCCAGGACACAGATGAGCATCCGGATGAAATGCCCTTAGGATGGGAACCGGAAATTGTCCCCCAGTGACAGCATCTGTCCCTGTGGCTTTAGAGAGGGCGCTATAGATGTGTTCAACCAGGCAAGAAACTCTCTAGACCCTGCGGTTTAGGGATGCCTAGAAACTTGGGGGTATAGGTAGAATTGATTGTTCACTCGACCCCAGCCCCTCCCTCCTCCTCAGAGGTCAGGGGTGATTAATTAAATTCAGGCAAAAGGACAGTAAAATATCCCACAGACCTGATGACCACAGGCCAATGGGACGGAGGCAGTTCCTCACACAAGTTTCCCTTGCCCCTGAGGTATTTTAGTCTGTGTCGAGATGGTAAAAGCCAGCCAGCACACTAGGCCACTCCTAGAGAACACCCGCCAATGCTAAGTAGGAAAACAGTGTTCCATCTCACAAAACCTGAACTGTGTTTACATCGTAAAAACAAAGCTGTCTTCAAGCCCACAAAGAACTCTACTCCCATGCCCTTGGGCTACACCTCTGCTAGGACAACGACCAAGTTCACAGAGGACTCTCCCTCCAATTGAGGAGCTATCAAAGCCGTGTCCAGTCCTTGCTTCCACCCTGTTTACAAGTGTGAAGGTCACAGCCTTCTGCTGTATTATCAATGTGCGGGCCCCAGCACGGCTCTGTGGCTATGTCCGATAAGCTTTCCAGATTCAATTAAATAGCCCTGTTCCATCTTCGGCATTCCTCTGGGTAGTGGCCAGATGCTGCAAATGAATTTTTAATATTTGCTTTCCATTTTCCAACACTGGGTCCTCCCCAGTGCTCAGCCTTCGCACGCAAACTGTTGGAAGCTTGGCCTCTGCACGCAAACAGCCGTTGGCATTCACCTTTGTGCTGATGTCCAGTTACAGGCTTCCCCCATGGGGCTAAGCTGTCACATGTCATTGTGGTCTGCATACATTACTTCTACCCTAACCTGATTTATGCAGCTGGCCGGATAACTCAACAGAAACTGTGGCTGGGTCAGGATTTGGACAACAATAATGTAGTCTAGATTTAGGGTAAGCTCCCAACCCTGGGAGGTGTGCTGGAGACACAGATTGGGCCCACATATGAGGAAATGGGAACACCCTGGGTAGAGAGGAGCCTGAGGACCTTGGATACTCCTCTAGATTGGTCCCTCTTGGACAGTGATTGGCAAAAGACCAAAGATGAGCCTGATTCCTTGCTCACCCACTGGACCTTGCAGGATAACAGAAACAGAGAAAACATTCAATAATAAGAACTGAGTATTTGGGACCTTAAAAATCTTAGCATGAAGCATATAAAATCCTAGCAAGAAGTATATAACATTAGCTCTCTGTAGGTCATGGCAAGTCAGCGCTCTATAGTTCTTTGAACATTGCTAATTTAGAGGTAAGGACCCTTGCACAAAACTGATAAAGTTGTAAATTTGTGCAGCCAAGGTGACCATTGAGAGTCACCATCACAAACGCTTTTCACCTGAAGCAACAGAGAACTCCATAGACAGGCTCATTTCTCAGCACTTCCCTCCTATGGGAAAGCTCTGGGCTGGGCTTCGGTCAGGCCTTGACAGTGGCTGAGAGTTATGATACAGCCAACAAGGGGTCCTAAACAAGGTCTGCTTCACTGGGTCACCTAGTGTCACAAAGTTGCTAAGCTTATTGTGATGATTCCAAAAGTTAATGCTCTCAGGGGAGCCTCTGACTTGACCAAGGATGCCCGTTGCTGGGCGGTCCCCAGAGGAGAAATGTGAGCTGACTGCATGCATTCAATTGAATACCAGAGCATTGAGTACATGAATAAAAGCAATGTAATAATAATACCAGTTTAAAAGTAACTTTCAATGGTAGTATTAATTTTTTTAACCTAGTGATAACAATGCTGGCTGGTTTTATGCCAACCAGCTAACCCAAGCTACAGTCTCTGGAAAGGAGGGAGCCTCACTTGAGAGAAGGCTTTAATAAGATCCAGCTTTAAGATATTTTCTTAATTAGTGATTGATGGGAGAGGGCCCAGCCCACTGTGGGTGGTGCATCCCTGGGCAGGTGGTCCTGGGTTCTATAAGAAAGCAGGCTGAGCAAGCCATGAGAGCAAGCCAGTAAGCAGCACCCCTCCATGGCCTCTGCGTCAGCTCCTGCCTCCAGGTTCCTGCCCTTCTTGAGTTCCTGTCCTGACTTCCTTCAGTGATGAACAGCAATATGGAAGCATAAGCCAAATAAACCCTTTCCTCTCCAGCTTGCTTTTTGGTCACAGTGTTCATTACAGCAACAGAAACCCCAACTAAGATAATGTTATTAATTTTAAATATGGTAGGTGCTGGGGTTGGAGAGATGGCTCAGCAGTTGAGAGCAGTTGTTGCTCTTACAGAGGACCTGGGCTGGACTTCCAGCACTCACATGGTGCTCACAACCATCTGTAACTTCAGTTCCAGAGGATTGGATGCCCTCTTCTGGCCTGTATGGGTACTGCATACATGAAGTGCACATATCTACATGCAGGCAAAACACCCATACACATGAAATAAATTTTTAAAAAATATATGTGGGTGCTGGTTGTAGTGGCACACACCTATAATCCCAGCACTGGGGAGGCAGGTGCAGGCAGATCTCTGAGAGTTCAAGGCCAAACCTGGTCTACAAAGTGAAGTCTAGGATAGCCATAGCAGTTACACACACACACACACACACACACACACACACACAAAACCTGTCTCAAAAAAACAAAATGTGTCTGTGTCTGTGTGTGTCTGTGTGTCTGTGTGTGTGCACGAGTGTGTGCACATATGGTAGGTCATGGGATCCTTTCCAGTCAAGAGTAAATCCTACAGTTAAAAATACAAGACAGGAGAGATGGCTCAGCAGTTAAGAGACTACACTACTCTTGCAGAGGACCTGAGTTCAGTTCCCAGCACCCATGTCAGGTGGCTCACACCTGCCTGGAACTCCAGCTCCTAGGCTCTCTTCTAGCCTGTTTGTGTGCTCACATATGTGTTCACATATGCACATGCATACATATACAGAAATAAAAATTACACACACACACACACACACACACACACACACACACAGCTCAGTGCTGACCCTGTAGACTGTGCTGACAGTTCGCCTTAGTTCACTGTGGTTTCCTTCCATTTCTGGAGCAAACATCTCCTATCACAGAGGTGCCTCAGCAGGTTTACTAATGCCATGGGGTGTCTTCTAAAGTCATCAGCCATCTCACGACGGTAATGACAAACAGCAAGGGGAGGCATCTCCGTGGAGCCTTAGACCCAGTCTTCCAGTGGGTCACAGTAGTCTTCCAGAGGGTCCTCTCTGCTGCTGAGATTTCATCAGAGGCTATTTGTTTGTTTTTCAATGCTGAAAAGGCCATGGTGACACACAGTTCAGGATTGAGCCATCTAAAGCTGGCGAGCACATTTTCTGGAATAGAATGTATTTTGATCAAACGAAGACAATTTCGGAGGAGCATTTCCACCTAAGTCCCAGAAATGAATGTGTGTCGCCTGTGAGGTCCCACCTCAATGTCTGATGATATCATCGTGTCTGCTGTTAAGTGAGCCACTGGATGAGGCTGCAGTCACAGTCTGCCTCCTTCTGTGTCTCCATGTGTCAGACAGTGTTTGGGGTTTGTGTCTTGACCCTGGGGTCTTGGAGAGGAAGTAAAAGTCAGAAGAGAAGGAAAGAGCCCCCAAATAACTCGAGGGACACAGGGTCATCTGTCTGAACACAGGAAGATCATGTCTGAGTTGTCAGGTCATGGCCACCTGCAGGCTCTCTGGCTGCCTGTGGGGACAGCGTGTCTCTGTGCTTCAGTGACGGATGGTGGCCCAAGGGTCTTTGGCCATAATGGCCTTCTCTCCAATGAGCTCTTTCCCAGACCCTTACCTTCTTCAGCCCCAAACACCCTTCTCCTGTACCTCCCTAACCCTTCCCTCAGTCCCCAGCAAACATCTGGTTCATTCTGTGAGCCACACCACCTCACATTTGCCTCACAGGAGCTTTGTGGGTGGGGTGGGGAGTAATGGCTTCCTTCACACCACAGTAGGAACAGACGATGCAGTGATGAACCACCTCGCATCTCTGAACAGATCATTCTACTTGTAATGATGAAGCAGCGAGGAGTTGATGGGAGGCTTGGACCAATACTGGAACTGTGGGCACGATATGAAGTCACACTGGGGGATCCCCAAGACATTGGTGCAATAGGAACTAGGCCCCTCAGCCCCCAAATAGAGGTCATTACCTTGACACTGAAGAACAAGGTCACAAGAGAGGCCAGGTAAAGGGCAGGAAGGGACTTGGAGCGTCACTCTCTGGAACTAAGGAAGGAGCCATTACCTCCTCAGAAGCCTGACTTCTGCCCGAGTTGATGCTGGGTTGATTTCCCAGGAGACATTTGTCTAAGGGCAGTAAGTACATAAAGCAGATTCAATACAGACCGTGTAAAATTTAATGTGAAGCCCCATAGCTTCTGTTTCGAATGCCAATTCTAACTGTAAGTTCATTATGGTACAAGCTGTGGGTCTGGCTGGTTTTGCTGTTTTGATGCTTTTATTTATTTACAAGGCTTTTATAATAAAGTTTATCATTTTTTAAAAAAATTCCCATTAAGAAACAAGAAAGAAAGAAAGAAAGAAAGAAAGAAAGAAAGAAAGAAAGAAAGAAAGAAAGAAAGAAAGAACCTCTGGCGTTCTTCTCCCAAAGCAGGCCTAAAGAAATGTCAGGAGCTGAAAGAAATTTGCTGGTGTTTGTTTTCTAAGCATAAACTTTGCACTTAAAAGCAGTAAACCAAGTAAATGGTGTCAGTCTCAGCCTGTTTTATCTCTTTAATACTTGAAATGGCAAACTGCGGGTAATTCCTTCCCTGCCCGTGGGTCTAGGGAGCTCCTGGAGAGGCTTCAGTTGAACAGAACACTCCAAGTGACTGCTTTCTTTCTTCATAGGGTACCCAAAGCAGAGGACCACTGCTCCTCGGAATGGCTTCGCACCCAAGCCTGAGCTGCAGGCCCGAGAGGCGGAGCGGCAGCTGGCCCAGCGACTGAGGGACAGGTGTGAGTGGCAGGCCAGGCAGCTGGGCCTGGCTCGAGGGGAGCTGAAGAGGGCCATCCGTGGCTTCGACGCCCTGGTCGTGTCCACCCAGCACTTCTTTGGAAAGGTGAGGCCGGCCATGGCTGAGAATGCTGCAGTCTCCTCAGCTACTTGGGCGCTGGAGCTGATAGCGATGGTCATTGGAAGTGTTTGCAATAATTAGGGTTTGGAATCTCCTGCAGCATTCTAGAATACTCCAGGAGCCCAAAACTAGTCCAAAAGGAAGAGTAAATAACCTTGATTACAAAAGAGAAAAGCTGGCAAAAAAGAAAGCAAAGGATTCATACAAAGAGGAAATGTTTGGAGAAGACACTGTGTGCTTCTTTGCATTTTCAAAAGGAGATGGGTTCATTCTGGTGTTTTGACTGAGGACATAAGGAGATAGGACCTCAGTGTCATTGTCCTTGGCTACTGGTGGGAAATGCACTGGGCAGGCCCAACAGCTTGGGCTGGAGAAGGATCTTCATTGAACACTGTTTCTCTAGAGATGCAGAACAGCGGTTTCTTGTCAGCAGATGTCTGGCGTCATCTGGGTGCCAAGGTGTGCTTAAGGGTGAAAATGAGCATTTATTTTAGAGATTTGAATATGATGCCTGTTTTTGTTGTTGCTATAATAAAACATCCAAGAATGGGTAGTTTATTTAGAAAAATGGAACCCAGAGGTCAGACATGGAGTGACCACTGAAACCTCCAATGGTGCTGCTCTCTGAAGATTCAAGGACTTAGGTCACTCCTGTGGGAAATTAGATACACTGTCCCCATGTGGGAAAAGCCCAGCCATAGGAAAACATGGTCACTGTAGCCAGCCACAAACGGAGTCTGTGTTCTTGCACACAGTCCATAGAGCATACACTATTGGTGAAATTATTAAGGCCACTCCACGTAGTTTAAAGGGAGGTTTATTTTGTGGGGTAACTTACAAATGAAGGGATAGGTTGCAGGGTCTGGCAAAGGTATGGCGCAGTCCGGCAGTGTTCTCTGGAGAACTCTGCTCGGTCTACCTCCAGCATCCAGGGTCCCAGAACTAAGAGAGAGACCTCCTCTCGATCCTGGGTCTTCAGCGTCCTCCCTCAGCCCCGCCTTGTGGGCGTGACCATTACCGAAGCCTCAGTGGGGGTTGGAACTTCCAGGCCAATGCTGGGATGGCTACCCACTACAATACACCTCTTGCAGTCCATAGAGCAAATGCTCTCAGCCTTCCTGATGCTGCCACCCTTTAATACAGGCCCTCGTGTTGTGGTGGCCCCTAGCCATAGAATTATTTTGTTGCTACTTCATCACTGTGGTTTTGTTGTTGTTATGAATTGTAATATAAATAAATATCTGACATGCAGGATATCTGATAAAGCAACCTCATTTGGGGGGTCTCGACCCACAGGTTGAGAACCACTGCCATAATATATTGCGTGGCAAAGTGTAGCAGAATGAAAAGGTACCGTGCTGGTCAGTAGAAATGCCGCCTGTGCCTCTGGGAAACTAAACAGGTCCCTCCCTGCTCTCCATGTGCCTGACGTTGTCCCTGATGGCAACAGCAACCTGGTCCTTGTGTGCCCTCCCTGGCTGCATGATTCTGTCCCCCGTCCTGAGTCTTGGCTCTCTCCACTTCTGGTTGACAAATGCTGCTTCTTTCTGGGATCATTGTGAGGATGTAGAGTTAATGGCAGAGGTGCTTTGTGGAAATCCTTGAGAACGATCTTTTGTGAGTACAAGGAAATCTACAAAACCCACCTTAAGAGTTCTGCTCTCGGGAAGGGCTTAGATGTGCGTGAGATGTGCCGAGTGAACGCGAAGCCTGGCCGCTGAGATGTCATAATGCAAGTCGAGCATCCCTGCTTTGAAAGCTGAAATGTTTCAACACCTGAAACCTTTTGAGGCCTGACAGGGCACAAGTGTGACATTCCACACTGGAGCTCCTAAGATGGGCTGCACTTTCAGAATATTGTATGAGATTACCTCTGTCCTGTGCTTCAAGAGTGCATAGGAAACTTAAATGAACTCCATGTTCAGACTTGGATCCCATCCCTGCGGTAACTCGTTATGTACACTGTAAAAACATTCCAAATTCTAAAGAAACATCAGATAAGGGATACTGACTGTTGATACATAAACAGCAGCTAGGCTGGTCTAGCCAGTTCAGTAGCTAGAGTAAGTTCTTTTCCTGGAGTGCTGACTATGTCTTGAAGGACGTATTGAAAATTCATCGCAGCACGGCAGCTCAGATGGACTCCCCGTCCTGTCCTGTCCTGGCAGAATGGCTGTGGAAGCTGTGGGCTCTGACAGCTTCACCCAGGCATTCTGAGATGCCACACTTAGGTGCCAACACAGCCTCACGCCTGCCTGCTCTTAACAGCTCTGTCCCTGAAGCCCATCATGTTCCTCAGCAGGCCAAGCAGGCCTGCTGAAAAGCGTGGTGGCAAACCTGCAGGGATGTGGTAATGAGCGCGACCCTCCTGGGCTCACTTTCCTAGGTCCGGACAAGCTGGAATCTTTCTCTTGGGGCCTTGTTCCTCCAAATGCTACCCTGTAGCACCCCCTGGTGGTCACTCCATGAAACAGCCCAGACCGTGGTCCTGTACAAGTAATGTTTCCTATTGAGTCCTTCCTTGGGGGGGGGGGTGGGGTGATTTCCATTTTATTTTAATACGACTTGTTATTTTATTTAATATTTTAATGTTGGATTTTGTTTTCATAATTCACTCTGAATATGATGGTAGACTGTGACTTTTGCTTTTTAGTAATTATAGATTAGGCAGAAAAGGTATGGGAGTCGATGTGAAATGTCTCTGTAAGTCTCAGATCTCTGTTACTATTGCCGAATACCTGAGGAAAACTACTCATGTCATAGTCCAGGGAGCAGGAGAAGAATGGAGAAGGGATGTGAAGCTCCGCATCCCCACTCTGAGGCGGGACATCAGTACCGCTAGGCCTTTTCATCATAAAGGATCCAACAGCTTCCCACAGAATCACCCTACAACAGAGCCTTGAACACACCCTGCAACAGAGCCTTGAACACACCCTGCAACAGAGCCTTGAACACACCCTGCAACAGAGCCTTGAACACACCCTGCAACAGAGCCTTGAACACAGGGGACAAACTATAGCTTGTGTTTTCTAGGCTTAGTGGAAACGGTAACAAATCTTCACCCTCTCTAGTCCCAAGCATTTGGTCATTTCACCACACTTTTATCGTGGAGACGAGCTCTCGATGCATAAGAGTGGAAAGGACACAACCTGAATTCCCGTCATTATCCTTAAAATTTCTCAGCAGTCTACTCCCCGAGCTTTGTGTGTGTGCTGTTAATACTTAGAGGCATATGTTCCTCATCTGTCTCTTGGGCAATAGCAGGAGCTCCTTCTTGGTCAGCTGCCTCGGCCATCTGAAAGGGCCTGCGGAAGCCTGGACAACTTGAAAGTGGGCCAAACAACGGCCTAGCCCCCCTTGACTGGCTGACTACTATGCCTGAGGTTCTGGAGACATCTTTCTAAGCCTCACTGAATTCCTCTGGCTGGACCCTGGGGGAGATCCGCAGGACTCTGTTGACAATATAATTAGAACATGACGGAGCCAACAGCTGTGTCTTCGCACTGTGTATGAATGCCTCCTCCATCCCCTCCCAGCCGCCATGCTACTTCATAATCACAAACTGTGAGACGTAATTACAAAGCTGGATAGCTATGCAGAATGTCATGGGAAGTGCCCCGAGGCCCTCTGTGGAGGACCAGTCACTGGGAGTGAGGGAGGGGTGTGGAAGGATGGGGAGAGCAGCCAGACCTGGGGTGAGGGCAGAGGAAAACGGAATCCTCTCTCTCTCTCTAAGCTCTTGGTGAATCCTTGCTAACGTCTGAATACTGTTTTAGGCCTGGAGCTCTGCCTGAGAGTACAGCATTCCTCTGTGAGGATGGCGGGCTCCTCACGGTGGAGCCCCCCACCCCCAGTGTCTTCATTAAGGCCCCACCATACCTGCTCCCTTCTCCCTTGGCCTAATTTCAATTTTATTTTTTAATAAAGGGGGGACAACTAACTGGGTGACTTAGGGGACAATTCAAGTGAGTGGGCTGTCAGCCCAGGGGTCTGAGATTTAATCGAGCTTGCCAAAGGCAAAATGGTATTTATCTGAGGACTGAAGTCCTAGCGCCTGGGAGGCTAAGGCAGGAGGACGGCCAGAGTTCAAGGCCAATCTGGGCTACATCGTGAGCTGTGAGAACCTAACCTGGGTGGTACAGTAGGTGTCACTGTCCTCCTGGCCTGAGTATGGCTAAACAGGGTCCCGGAAGATGCAGACCCCAACGCATGACAGTGCTTACCTAAGTGATAAAAAGGGGAGGAGATTGATAGCAGACCGTTCAGGGAACACCCAGGAGAAGGCAGGACAGTGCCTTGAGAGCTGTCCCTGCTCCCTGTGCAGGAGCCGGCTGTGAGGAAGACCCCACGGAGACTGGAATGAAGGAAAGGTTGAGGAAGCAGGCAGCCCAAATAAGAGAGCGGTTCCAGGCTGGGGCCCAGGTGGTGGGTAAAAGAACACACAAGTAGCAAGTGCCTGGGATTTGGTGTTTGAGAGGAGTGTGAACCAAGAATTCCTCAGTAAAAGAGATCCTAAGAGTCCCTGGCTCCTTGCGATCAGGTGGCAGAGCCTGGCTGAGCAAGACGGCAATGGCGCCACCTGGAGGATGCTGCGTAGAAGTGAAAGTCTGTGCTCAGAAAAGTCACACCAGCTCCACCTCCCGGTGGAGGAGAGGATCGTCCAAGAGAGTGTCTTCCTCTCCGTGTTCACCAATGTGGGACACAGACGAGCTCATTCCACCAACTTAACTGCAGCTCATTGGAAACTGAAAATACACAGCATCCTCCAGCCTGCGTTTCATTCCCGACCATCCGATCATGAAGACAGGGTGATGTGTGCCTGACGCTGCAGGCCGTTTGCCTAGGAGTCATGTCATGAATGCAATTCTGTATTGTGCCAACCTGTGATCTAGTCCCTGAAGAGAATAAAGGCAAGGCATGGAAAACAGTTGGGAGAGGTTAGTTCAACTGTGTGAATAACTACTTTGAATGTGAGTGCCTTAATTAAACACATGAAAAGACAGAGGTAGTCTGAAGTTACTTAATGAATCCAACTATATGCTCTCTACTAGAATCTCAATTTAAATATAAAAATAAAACTTAAAATAATGGGGTGAGAAAGATACACTATGCTGACACTGTCAAAAAGAAAGGCAGAATGGATATATAATTTAATATTTTGTTAATTCTTTGAGAATTCTGTACATTGTCATTTGATTATATAAGATGGCTATCCTAATTTCACACTAAGCTGATTTCATAATTTTTGTCAACTTGATACTAGCCTAGACAAACTTAGGAGGAGAGAATCTCAACTGAAGAATTGCCTCCATCAGACTGGCCTGTGGGTGTCCATGGGGCATTTTCATAATTGCTAATCGATGCAAGAGGTCCCAGCCCACTGTGGGTGGTGCCATCCTTAGGCAGAAGGGCCTGGGCTGTATGAGGAAGGTAGCCAGAGAAAACAAGCCCGTGAGCAGTGTTCCTCAGTGGTTTCTACTTCAGTCCCTGTCTTGGCTTTCGTTGATGGACTGTGATGTGGAAATGTAAGCCAAATAAATCCTTTCCACCCACATGCCAGTTTTGATGGGTATTTATCACAGCAACAGAAACCTAACTAGAACAGTGGCCCTAAAGCCAGGAAGGCTGTCGGTAGGAATTACCGTACTATTTGTGTTTAGTGAGATAAGTGAGAAAGTGTCAGTTCACCAGAAATTCAGGAAGGAATGAAGTTAGTAGTGTAGACTGGCCGAGACGAGGCCCGGTGACATGGGCACGACCATAATGTTCAGTTAGTGTAGACCCAAGAGCCCTGTTGCTTCAAACTGTAGCTGCTTTACAAGCATCTATCATAAGGGGGAAGGGAATAATAAGTCCCAGTGTGTGATGGGCACAACTCTGCCCTTTGTGTGTTTATGAACATTATTTTATTTCATCTTCATGGTGAAGGTCTTTCAACTCCTGTTTTATGGATTACTTGGGTACCTTTCAATCAAATCACATCTTGTGTATTATTTCAGTCATCATGTATTTATCAAATGCCGGCTAGATCTCAGAGTAATGGAATGGAAATGACACAGGGTCCCTTTCAAGAAAGTCCCAGGCACATCCCCATGCAACACCCACCAAACTCCTCCTCTGACCCTGCTGGCACTGCCAGAAGGGAGGCAGGAAGCCGCAGATGTTGTCATGCGACAGCCAGACAGAGGGAGGGGGCTTTTACTCAGGTGAGGTCAGTAAACAGTAAACTCAAGACCATGAGGATAAATTCTGGAGACCGGCTACAACGGTGGGTAGGGTTAACAACTCTGAATTACATAATTTACACTTGCCAAGACAGATGGTAAGTGTCTCACCAAATATACAGCCAAGAGAAGCGATGGCTATCTTAATTGGCTGCATGGTAGTCATTTCACCACATGTGCACGCACCAGGATGTTAGATTGCACATGTCAGTACACCGTGTTTATTTGTTACTAATAATAAAGCTGGGGGAAGGATACCGTGCAAAGTTCCTGCTTCAAATATGGTCTGCACTTTCTGTTATTCTAACTGGTATGTTATTGACTACTAATGAGTCATGTGGTACTTGCCAGTGGTCAAAATGGTAAATGGGACTTTTACTATCAGTGACCTGTGAGCTATTGATTACAAATCTCTACTTCTAACCTGGGCTGCATGGAAAATATTAGATCTCTAAAAATATTTTTAAAATAGTGATTGGGCCAGACATGGGTGCACACGCCTTTAAACCCAGCAAGTGGGAGTCAAAGATAGGCAGATCTCTGTGAGTTCAAAGTCAGCCTGGTTTACATAATGAGTTCCAGGACAGTCATAGCTACATAGTGAGACCCTATCTCCAAACAAACAATCAGAAAAGGAAGAATGATTGAAAACTTCAGATGGGGTTGGAGAGACGTCTCAGAGGTGGTCAAGAGTGCTTGCTACTCTTCCAGAGTTTGGTTCCCAGCACCCATATCAGAAGGCTCACAACCACTTGTAACTCCAACACCCAGGGGATCCATCCTCTCTGGCCTCTGAGCCAACCTGCACATCTGTGGTATACACATATAGACATGGTCATATAAATAAAAATAAATATTTTTAAAAAGGAAAGTTCTGTGAGCCTCAGATAGCTTACAGAGATCTATGCCAAGACATGGCATAATCAAACTGGTAAACACAGAAGATAAAATATGAAAATCTGTCAAAGAAAAGAACAACAGGGAAAATGGTTATACACTTTCCACAGCCCACTCACAGTGGCCAGATTCTTCTGACATGGGGAAAGATTAAGTTTTCATGTTATAATTCCTAGACCAACACCTGAAACCTTGAGGTATAACAAAAAAATTAAGGGATAAAAAATGGGATACTTCTTTTTTAAACAGTTTAAGTAACACAGAAGAAAGCAGGAGCATGTAAGCTGAAGTAGCAATCACACCCACCATGCTGCCTCTCCATCAGCCGTGGTAACATAGTCCAAATGGCCACGCGGAGCAGCCTTGAGCTCCACTGAGGGTACGTTCTGAGACGGTTAGTTATTTAATGTGTATATGTGTTTTACCTGCACGGATGTCTGTGAGACAGTGTCTCCAGAGGCCAGAAGAGGGCACTGGATCCCTTGGAAGTACAGATGACTACGGTGAGCGCTGGGAACCGGCAGGTGCTCTTAAGCCCTGAGCCTCTCTCCACCCACACTTGGAGGAGGAATTGCTAATGACACTAAACACATTGCAATGTAAAGCATTTTCTTGGGACCATTTTTGCTCAGTGTTATCACTCAACAAGAGACCCAGATGATTATATGTAAACATAAAAATCATTGCCTTGGACATCTTTTCATGAGAACAGTCAGATTTACTCAGCAGAACTACCAGGACAGATACAAATATTGTCCCAAATCAGGTGATCAACGTGTCTGAAGTGTTCACATGGCTTATAAATATGCAAATCACCTTTGCTAGTGTAAACAGCTGATGCTTGCCATTCCCAGGAGAGTTATCAAGAGATGCAGGCCAGGCATGTTGGCTCAAGCCTTTTATCCCAGCTCCGGGGCAAGAGCCTTGTCTCACATTCAGGCCAGCCTGGGCTACATAGTAAATTCTAAGCTAGCCTAAGCTACATTGTGAGACTCTGTCTCAAAGAACCAAAGAAAATAGAGGTAGGGTTTTAAATACTTAGAAAAAGCTGATCAGTCTTTATCACATTTACCAAACATTGATCAAATACATGGAATCTACCTTTGCGTGGGTAACTGTCAGGAACTCCATCTCATCAGCTATATACTGAGGGAAGATGTAGATTCAAGCTTTGTGCACTGGTGACTCTATTTGTAAGGCACATGGATTTCACATGTCTACCCTGGCAGGTTGTAAACACTCTGGGGATTTTGAGTCTCCTTTGAGAGAGTCAGGACACCATCAGTGAAGCTTCCCTACCCTGGCATACTTCTAGATGTGAAGGATTTGTGTGAGCTGTATAGAGGAGCTACCAGCATGCTTGCAGAACATTGGACCCTGTGATCAAGGCAAGTGAACTCCCTGCCTACACACCAGCAGTCTCACTCGTGGATTTGCAGGGTGACAGACTCCAGCATACACACCAGCAGTCTGACTCGTGGATTTGCAGGGTGACGGACTCCCTGCATACACACTAGCAGTCTGACTCATGGATTTGCAGGGTGATGGACTCCAGCATACACACCAGCAGTCTGACTCATGGATTTGCAGGGAGACGGACTCCAGCATACACACCAGCAGTCTGACTCATGGATTTGCAGGGTGACAGACTCCCTGCATACACACCAGCAGTCTGACTTGTAATAGAGTTTTGGCTCGTGGAGTGGAAACCTGAATGAAGAGAGATAGAAGGAGTTGAAGAGATTGCATTTTCTGTGCTAAGCAAGAGAGATGCTTGGGGCTGGGAAGATGACTCAGTGCTTAGGAGCATGTACTACTCTTGCACAGAACCTGAGCTCAGTTCCTAGCTCACAACTCGTCCAGTTGAAGGGAATCTAACACCCTCTTCTGGCCACCATGGGCATTACACTCATATGTGAACACACACACACACACACACACACACACACACACTCGCTGCTGGAGAACATGAGTGTGGATTTGAAAGTGAAAATGGGAATCAGTGAAGATTCAAGACCTTAAAACAAAAACAAATTAGAGGGAAAAACGTTGAAATTTCTCCAAACTGAAGAACAAAGTAATTGGGGACTCAGGATGCCGGGAGTAGATGAGAAGGTTCAACAGGTGGTTTTGGAAAATAAGATTTGCCATCTTGGTGCCGATGTGGATGACCATGGAAGCGCTCAGTAGATAGGCTCGTGTTTGGAAGAGTAAAGAGCATTACCAGAGGAGTCTCGGGAACCGGGAACCACTGCTCACCCTCTGCAGCCAGACACAGGCACTCCTTGGGAAGTCATGGGATGTTTCCAGTCTCACAGGCACTAGAGTGATGAGGAAGACTGAGTCTGTGGTGAAGAACATGCAGGAGAAGATGAATCGCTTGGAAAAGAAAGGAGAGACAGCCTGAGCTTAGCAGGAAGCCCGAAGATTTGCCTTGTGATGGAGAAAACCTTGTAAAAGGGGCAGGAGACAGTGTCCATTTCAGCCCACCTAGTTGACTAGGGCATTTGCTATGGCTTACTTCTGAGTGTGGTATGGTGTGGGGTTCAAATGAGTGGAATCATGATCTAAACTAGTGTTTCTCAATCTGTAGGTCGTGACCCCTTTAAGGGTAAAACGACCCTTTCCCAGGGGTCACATATCAGGTATCCTGTGTATCAGATATTTACATACCATCCATAACAGTAGAAAAATCACAGTTATGAAGTAGCAATGAAAATAATGTATGGCTGGGGCCACCACAACGTGAGGGACTCTATTAAAGGGCCACAGAGAACCACAGCTCTAACTTTTCTAAAAGCAGTAGTTGACCCAGATGCTTGTAGGACATTTATTTGTTCACTATGTTAGAAATATTTTTCCCTTTCTTTTTTTCTTTTTTTTTCCCCCCGAGACAGGGTTTCTCTGTGTAGCTTTGCGCCTTTTCTGGATCTCACTTGGTAAACCAGGCTGGCCTTGAACTCACAGAGATCCGCCTGCCTCTGCCTCCCGAGTGCTGGGATTAAAGGCTTGCGCCACCACTGCCCCTACGTTAGAAATATGTTTTACAGGCTACATCTCTGCATTTGATGAAGTGTCCGTTGTGTTGGGCTTGCAGAATTGGATGCAGAATGCTGGCTGACTGGGTTCTAGTATGTGAGGCCTCAGCTGTGCCAGCAGCTAAGTGCATGAGAGGGTCTTCTGATGGCCAGAGAGAAAGGCAGCACTCAGAGAGGCCAGCATAACTGTGGATACACAGATGGAAAGTGGCAGCCCCAAGACTGGCAGGCATCCAGCTCTCTCTGCTTGTTCCCTCTGCTCCACTATTTATTTTATGATTAGAAGCGTTTGCCTCATGTATTTATGTGTACCGTGTGCATGTAGTACTTGAGGAGACCAGCAGAGGGCATCAGATTCCCAGGAACTGATGCTATAGACCATTGTGAGGGGCCATGAGGGTGCTGGGAATCAAACCGAGGTTCTTTGCAAGAGTAAGCAGTGCTCTTAACCTTTGAGCTATCTCTCCAGCACCCAGCCACATAAGGAAGAGTAGCAATAGTATGTCAGCCTTTCTCATGGCACCTCTTTGGAGGGGCAGTCTCTGGCTTCTAGCATGTTGGCATTGGAATGACCAACATTACCCTGACATTGGACACTTGTGACTTGGTTGGCACTAGAGGATGGTTTTGGGAGTGTGAACACACTAGCGCTGTCTTGAGTTTATCTAGTTATCTGATGTGGCGTGTGTTACACTCCCTTCGTTTCAAAGTGCAGACTTCCCAGGAGGAAGGGGGTTCCTGCACCCACAGTCATTCCTCTGGGGTTGCTCTGACATGTCCATTGAGGTGTCATATGTGGATCTCTCCACTAACTTCTATTTCGAACAGGTGACTTATTCTCCCAGAAAGAGTGCATGCGGGGAGGTTAGTTCATGGGTTAGTTCATCCTTCCCCATTGAGGGAGGAACAAACCAAGTTTAACATGCTACCAGATAGCTTCCCACACTGGGGAAGAACTGACTCTCCGTGTCTGCAGGCTCCCCCCACCTAAAAAAAATCGACATTGATTTTGAGAGAATTAGTGAAGAAAAGAGGGAGTGAAATAATCCAAAGTATCCTCGGTAGCTGGATAGGAACCTTTCTGCAGCTGAAGTCCTAAAAGGGCATATGGATTCAGGGGGAGCCAGTGCCAAGGGGCAGAGAGCAAAGAGCAGGAAGAGATAGGGCAAACAAAGGAGCCTGGGCCCAGTGAGGGTGACATTTGTGATTGTGACAAGAAAAAGGATGCAGAGAGCTAGTCTGTAACTCAGCGAAGGGGAAGGATCTGACATCGTGTAGACACAGGCTTACAGCACATACCGAAGCTCAGTGGAGTGAAGAGCCCACCCAAGAACACAGGCAGGTGCTGGAACTGTTCCTCCGTCGTTCTTTCTAGTTAACACTGACTCACGCATGCTTACGGTGTCAAATGAGTTCTGACTATTTAAACCAGAGCAGGGCTGGGATCTGAGGCAGAGCCACCAACACTGTAGCCTGTGTTCCCCGTGACATTCTGCAGCTGCCTAGTGAACTATGCTGAGACTGAAACTTAGTCTGGGACAGTAAGAGGAGACACGGTAGAGAAAGCGCAGGACTGAGGAGCAGAAGCCCGGCTCAGCCTGGCCACCAGCACACAACCTCTTCTGTTTCAGTGCCCTGGTCTGTCAACCGAGTCCCTTAGGAAGGAAACTCGAGATCATAGACAAGGAAATGACTTGAAATACCATCGCCCCATGTAGATGACTGTTTACCCAAACACCATCCAGTTTTCTGCTCTGGACTGAAACTATTCAGGGTGGGGAAAAACACAGGGCCAGCAGGCCTTGTTTTGTGCCCTCCGATGAAGGGATTGATCAGGTTACAGGTGCCAATATGAAAAGCAATATTGGGGAGTGTGGCTCATTTTAGGAACTGGAATGTGTGCAGACGGAAGAAACATTGCAGAAGATCAAGGAAAAGGTCTGCATGTGAAAACCACCACAGTGGGAAGGGTCATGGCAGCTCCATGGATGGGGAGAGCCTAAAGAGACTAGGTGGGGGCCCGGGTGGGGGAAGTGGTCAGAAAAGCAGGTTCTGTGGAGCCTGAGCTATAACAGTGACCTGCTCTGACCTGTCGATGGGTTCTTGTGGGGAGGAGTGAGGAATGGAGAAGTATTAGATAGAAATAAAGGCCTAGACGAAGAGAAAGACAGAGACACAGGATAGCTTCAGGAGGGTCTTGGGTTAATACCCAGCAGCCCCAACTTTATTCATAATGGTCCTTTTATACATCAGCAAGGGGAGGGGCAAAAGGTCTCCCTCTTCCAAGGTCAGGAGGTATAAAATACCAACAAGTGTAAATCCTTCAAAACATCTGGTAACCACACCTTTGGCCCAATCATCCTGTATGCAGACCTGCTGGGCAAAGCAAGTTCAGACTTTCTGATTTGAGTAAGGCCTTACTACGGAGCCTATGTGAGTCCCCACAGGTCACCAAGAGCAGAAGAGAAGCCTCTTAGTGAAGGGTGACCTGAGCACACATGCATCTGGACAGCAGATAGGTACAGAGCCCAGAAGAGAGCCACAGCAGCAGACCATATGGCAGCAGACGACAGGGACATGGAGATGGGTAGCATTGGTGGGTGGATGGAGAGATGTTTGGGAAGTAATCTGGGTGGGGTCAGGGTATGCTGGGAAGAGGAAGGAAAATCAGAAGGTTTGGTCTCTGCTCAGGACCTCCATCAGAGGCATGCCCACTCACTGAAGTAGAAACAGTGGGAGACTGGAATCCTGGAGCAAGGTATTTTGGGCTCCAAGAGTGCTCTGAGATGCAGGTAGAGACAGGAGGTCATGCAGACAGTGCTGGTGACCTCAATGCCACCAGCCAGCACATTTCACCTGACATGGAATCTGGGTAGGACTGAGTACCTGCTGTGGCCCCTCACAGGTTGGGTCATAAAACATAGCTCTTTCCCTTGGAATTGACCTCGATTGAGGGATTAGTTGAAGACACGACATGTCAGCAGAAAGTAAAGTCCCCCAAATGAGGGCACACGCTAAATGAATGGTGGAGCCTCCTGGAAAAAGCCAGCATGAAAGAAGAGAAACCTGACTGGGTAAACACAGATGGAGGGGAAGACAGTTGCCCAATATCCGGAGCAGGAGAAATATCTAAATGCGCTGCGGTGCTGGGAGCCAGTGAGGGTGGGGACTGCTTGCTGTAGTGTGTCTGTGGATAATATTGGCTCTCTGAGTCCAGCCGCTAATGCAAACAATTGTTCTTGAGCTGGAGAGATGGCCCAGCAGTTAAGAACATGTGCTGCTCTTACAGAGGACCTGGGTTCAGTCCTTAGTACCCACATGGTGGCTCACAACCTAGATAACTCCAGTTCTGGGGTATCTAATGCCCCTTCTGACCTCTGTGGGCACCAGGCATGATGTGTAGACATACATGCATGTGTACAGGCAACACACTTGTACACATCAAAGAAAGTAAACCTAAAAAAAAAAAAAGACATATATGCCTTTGACTTGTTGACTTCGTTTTTCATTGGCAGATGACAAGCATATATGTGCAAGTGACATGAAAATTGTGCATGTTTATCTACTCCCCACCCCATGGAGGGCTTTCTAGTCAAAGCAATATTGTTAAGTAGGTATGAAGACCTAAAGGAAGAGGAGAAAACACAATGTTTTATTTGATTCAGCCTGTTGGTGATACTGTAACAGAATACTTGAGGCTGGATAACGTATAATGAAGATAAATGTTTCTTACAGTTTTGAAGGCTGGAGAGTCAAGGTGATGGTGCAAGTGTCTCACAGAGGCATTTTTACTATAGAACACAGGGAGGCCAAGAGAAAACCTTTCTAGAAAACCTAGAAAGGCCAAGATGGAAAATCTTTTATCATAACATCAACCCACTGTGACCTAAATGCTGCCCACTAGGCCCCACTACCCAATACTGTTAAGTTATAGATTAAGTTTGCAATATTTGAATTTGGGGAATCACATTCAAACCAGAATAGGCTTTTTCATAATCTGAGGTTCCAGAGTAGCTAGGAGACCCTGTAAGCCCATCCAGATGCCCCGCTGCAGAGGAGAATGGACAGCTTCATCTAGATAAGAAGGGGTGAGGGGAGCTGCAAAGGGAAAAATGAATAAGTCATTCACAAGAAGATGCCTATTGGTTTCAATGATCACTGCATCTCTGTGCTAGCTTTCTGATGCTGTAAGGTTTCTTTTGATTGACAGCTGTAGAAGCCTCAGACCATTATGTGTTGCTGTGGGGCCTGTGGTGAGGAAACACATTACGGTAGAGAGGGCTTGATGAAGTCCAGAAAGCAAAGCAGAGACAAGGGAACCCAGTATCCGACAGCCTCTCACCAAGGCTGGCTCCACCCCTTAAATTTTCTGCCTCCTCCCCTATAGCACTTTGCTGGTTCATTTTTTTGTCAACTTGACACAAAGTAGAGGCTGAGTAGAGGGAACCTCTGTTGAGGAGTTGCCTCCATCAAACGGACCTGTGGGCATGACTGTGGGGCATTTTCTTGATTGGTGACTGATGGGGGAGGGCCCAGCTCACTGTGGGCAACACCATCCCTAGGCAGGTGGCCCTGGGTTTTCAAAGAAAGCAGGCTGAGCAGGGAGTAAGCAGCGTTCCTTCATGGCCTCCGCATCAGTTCCTGCCTCCAGGTTCCTGCCCTGAGTTCCTGTCTTGCCTTTCCTCCATAGTTGTGTGGAAGCTGAAAGCTGAAATAAGTCCACCCCGCTAGCTGCCAGTGTTTTATGACAGCAGCAGAAGCCAAGTCAGGCCAAGCACCACGGGCTAGAGGTGAGGCCTTCAACACATGGCCGAAGGGGCTTGGAGGCCCACCTGTTCACACCATAGCTCTCTGGACAGGGATTTCCTCACCCCAGTCTTTCACTTTGCGTCCCTACCATACCACCTCCACCATCTCACTTCCTTCTCTTTGAGGTGACAGAAACAGCTCACACAGTGTTTTAGGTCGATCTGAAGGTGCTTGCACCAGAGCAGAGGTGTACACAAGTGCTCTCCTCTGCAACACCCCACAAGGGTTGTGCTGACAAAGGGGCTCCACCTTCTCCATATGTGAGAAGAAAAGGAGCTGCAGCCCCCTGGAGGCTCAGAAGCTTCCATTTCATCCAGCTTGTCGCTGTTCTGCAGAACCATGCGGCCCACTATAGAGGAAACACTCATCCTTAACATCCTTGCACTAGGGCATCTTACTCATGAAAAACAGAAAAGCAGTTCAAGAGCGGCCATTCGAGGCTCATCTTCAAACAAAATGAAATATATTGTATGTAATTAAGCCTGGAAAGGGGATAGAGTTTTTTAAAATGCTTTTAAGTCAATGATCATTTCTGTTGGTGTTTTTTGTTTATTTGTTTGTTTTGTGTTTTGTTTTTTGTCATTACATCACAGGAAATCCCCAAAGTAAAGGGGGAAATTTACTGGGTGTACTTACAAAGCATCTCCTTTGTGTGATTATAGTCTATGAGGGACATGCTGGGAGAAGAGCGATCTTTTTTTCCCAATAGAAAAACAGTTTTCATAACAAAATAAAGCAACACTGAGTTACATTTCCTTGTTTGAGCTTGAGGGGGAACCTGCATCCCCACAGGGCCCACATTGTCTGAATTCCTCATCATGTGTTATGGGGACTACGGGGGTCCAGCCCCTCGATAGTCCTCTCCCAGGGTCCGGGAAGAATCTACAACCAGCTGATAATTAATCTTGAGATAAATGAATCTATGTACACGAAACTCCTTATTCCATACACTTTATTATTCTGTGTCAGTTACAAGCTTATATTCTGTTCTCATGTCTAGCTCCTTTCTTGCCTGATTTCATTCTACACTTATCTACTGTCCCCTCTAGGTTCTATCTTAATTCCTTCATCTAGTTCTGTCCCTTCTAGGTTCTCATCCATCTAGTTCTTTCCCCTATCAGCTCCTCTCCCATCTCCTTCTCTCTCTCATCTTGTTCTTACCCAGCTAGTACTTCCCCATCTGGCTCTTCCTCATCTTCCTTCTCATTCCTTTAGTACTCTCTTCTAGCCCTTCAATCTAGTTCTTCCCCATCTCAGTTTGTTCCTCTCAAGTTCTTACCCATCTAGTTCATCTTTCCTCTTCTCTGTACTGTTCTCTCCCGGTCTACAGAAAATACCTGCCTTTTCTTTCCTTGGGCACGTGGTTCCCCGCCTCCTCAGGAATGTTGTTTTATCTCTCACCTTGATGTGTAAAAGCCTCTTTTGTTCTCAAAGTGCTCTGGAGAACCACTAGGCCTCCTCAAGGCCAGGGGATGGTCTGAGCTTCATTAGCACAGGAAACAAAGCTAGGCGTCTCCCACCAGCTGGTCTCCTAAACTCAGCAGGGGAGTTAGTAACTTAGTATGTTCAGCAGGTCAGGGGAGCCGAACTGTTTGCCAATTGGCCTGGGCGTGCAAGGATTTCATAGCAGAAGACAGCTGAAACATTAAAGGCTGGGTAATACCAAATATTCATAGTAAATGGCTTGACTTTTGACAGACCCTTGGCCAGTCAAAGTTCAGTTTCAATACACCGCTGAATCTCTACGATATATTCTTGCAGCGGCCCGCAAGAATGTATGCCTCCCAGCTGGTTAAAATACACTTACTTTCTGTGACCCAGAATCTGACCTGCTTTGGGTAGAGAACCTGATGTGTGTTTTCACACTCTACATGATGCTTCAGGACACAAATCAAACGTAGTAAGAAGGGGTCATATATGATATCTCAAGCCCCTTAAAAACCATCTGGGTCCCACAGAAGCTTGAAGATTAAATAAATCCCTCCCCCACACCTATTTCTCCCAAGAATTGTGTTCTTTGTGGTTTGTCCCCTTATCCGTGGTCTTGACATTTGAGGACATGAGAACCCTGCAATAGTGCTGGCATCTTGCTGGGGGCATCTTTGACAGCCAAAGCTTCCAAGAGACCCAGCCTTGTCAGCAGCTGGGAGGTCAAATGTGGCAGCTCCCAACCTCCAGCCCCAGCCATGGGTGCTGTCTTCATTTAAGCCGCTTGCCTAGAACGGTTACTTCTCGCTGACAGAAGACCCACATCTCTTGTCTGGTAATGCTGGTGACCTAAAAATATCTAGCTTAACAATGCAGTTGGGTGCTGCCCTGTCAGGCTGTAACACTAGTGTTAAGATCCATTTAAATCCCTCTCCCAGTTACAGTCATCCAGTTCTTAGTTTTCTTTAGGGGTTCCTGGTGGCAGAGACACTTCTCTGGGCTCCAGGGCCTCAACACAGACTTCAAGGTCACTTCTTGTCACTGTGAGAGACAATTTCAGCTGCATCCTGGGTCAGGTTGCAGATGTGCCAGCCAGTGTCAGACATACCAGGTGATGCCACCAAAACCTGCTTCCTCATTCAATACATGTTCTCCTGGGGCCACACAGACGACCACATCTGCTCTCTGCTTCTGTGGCTAAGGAGCATCCTTTAGGGCAGTTCTTGCTTACTGAGCGGCAGTACTCATGGGCACAGGTGCCTGCAATGTCCTTGTGGCCTAACTGCCGAGGCAGAGGAGGTGGATGGAAAGCAGACGTGGTAGGAATAACTCAGAGGGTCCTTATTGCTTTCTTCTTTGGCGTTTTCTTTCTTTCTTTTTTTTTCTATTCCTCAGAAGAAGGCAGAGCTTGGGAATTCTTTTAGGTCTCCTCCAGTCCCACGCCATGCCCACATCGCAGTGGTCCCCATGTTCTCCATCACTAAGTCATAGTGCAGGCTGCCTGTGGCTGCTGCCAGAGCCCTGCTGCCACTGGTGGCTGTGTGTCCACCTCCTGAGGCCTAGGAACAAACATGGCTACTGTGTGCCAAGGGAATGCAGGCAGAAGAAGCATCAGGGGCAGAAAGTCACCCTGTAGTTTAGAAAGACCCTTAGCCCTCTGGAAAGAGACATGATCACTCAAGTTTTCCCATCAAACCTTTCCTGGCACCCCAAACCATCAAGCAGGGTAAATACCATCCCTCTCTGCCCCAAACAGGGAACCGATCTCAGTGAAGAAGAAATCTAATCGTGCCTAGCATAGCATAGAGGCCCTTGGTACATGCAAGGAAGATAAAGGAATTACATATGGGGGATGCTCTGAATATATGAATTGATTGAGCAAATTTAAAATTCAATTTGGATCATGTGGGAAAAAAAGAACAAAACAGAAGAGCACATGCTGAGGTGTTGGGCTTCCGACAGGTACAATCTGTCTTGTTGAAGGAAAGTCATCCTGACACTTACATGATAAGATAGGCTAGTCAGGACTGTTATGATAAGCATCAGGACCTTTGCAATAGGGAGAAAGATTAGCTGCCTCCATGACAGCAGACAGCTGAGGATTAATAGCCAATGATCAGGGTTGGAGCAGAGGATAGAAAGTCCCCAGGAAGAGAGAACCCGTGGAAGGCAGGCCAGTGTGAAAAGATATGAGGGAACCTTGCTATAGCTCTCAGCCAAAGGCAAGACCCAGAGACAGGGCCCAGACAAAAATAGAAGCCCAGTTAGAGCTTGGTTCCGTGCCAAGTTACGTTTGTCACAGACCAGGGGACCTGTGCCCCTCTGGATGAAATGAGGATGTCAATACAGGATATTAAAGAGAGATCTAATAAAATGTAGGGAGCAGCAGAGGACACCCTGAATGAGTGAAGTACTGAATGAATGTGTGTTGCTGATACTGATACAGCCATGTCTAGGAACCCCAAAGCCTCAGACCCATGGGGAAATGGCAAAGTCTTCCTCTGGTCCGTGTGAGAGTGTCAACAGGGTGTATGTAAATGTCCACCGTACCTTCCTTAGCCTGAACGTTGACAGTGTGTGCAGAAAATGTCCACTGTAGCTGTCCCCGACCATCCAGTGTTGATGGCCTAAAGACTGCTCCTGTACAGAGATGGCTCCACCCAGGTAGTTAAACCTACCCCTTGTTCAGCTGTTTACAATAACCCTGGTTCCCTGTTTATCCATATACAGTAACTCCTCTTCCTTGTCCAGCTGTATATCATAACCCCACCTCCCTGTTCAACTCTAAAATAAACAGGATGAACTTCCAGGGTGCTGCAGTTTCCCCAGCAGAGAGTCCAGACCACCCCCCTGATCCCTGCCTCTCCCTGCCTCTCCCTCCTTTCTCCTCTCTGCCTCTCCCTCCCTCTCTCTGCTTTCTCCTCTCTGCCTCTCTCTCTGTCTCTCTCTCTCCCCTCTCTCCACTGTATGTGTCTCTGTCTTTTCTTCATCTCCTTGCTGCCCCCAGGAAAGCCCAAGTCTCTGGAGGCTGTACAGGACACAGTAATAAAAAGAGAGAAACATTGAACATATTCAACTGAAATTTGGGGAGGGAAGGCTCAGTACATCAATGTACTCAGTGGACAATCTCACCAATGGAACAGATCAAGTAGAAGACAGAATATGAGGGATGTAAGACAAAAGAAATGTTGGAATGTTCAAACGATGACGAAAATAAAGTAAGTATGAACAGAACTTATAAGATCGGTGGGACTTAATTTAAAAACCAAATGTGTGATTCATGAGCATAAATGATGAAGTTCAAACCAGAACCATAGAGAATTATCCAAGAAAACCATAGCAGAAAGGTCTCTAAATCCAGGAAGGAAGGTGGCTGTGCAGGAGATATTTTTAATACCACGCAATGTACTGACTTCAATGTCACACGCTTGCCAGTAGACAGATCAGCCAGACCCCCCAAAATTAGCAGCAAAAAGCCAGAGTTAAGTGACCTTGTAGTTCAGATGGACTTAGTAGACATCTGCAGAGTACTTGACACAGTCACTGAAGAACACACATTCTTCCCAGCAGCCCACGGTACTTTCCCTGAAGTAGTGCACATTTGAAAAGACAAGCCACATCTTAAACAAATACAAGAAAATTAGGGCTAGAATGATGTTTTACTCAAAGCAGAGGACCCACGTTCAATTCCCAGCACCTTTGTGGGTGACTCACAAGCATAGTTTCATGGGCTCTATTGCCCCCTCTGGGCTCCTCGAGTGCTACACACATGTGATTTTAAAAACCAGAAATCTAAAACGAAAACTTAATGCTTTTGAAGCCCCTCAAAATTATTAGCAAGCCAAATTCAAAATCAGTAAATGAAAGTCAATAATGAAGGTGAAGGCAGAGATTAGTGAAATGTAAGTAAATACAAAGCAATATGAAAAAAATCAATAAAGCAAAGTGTCAGTTCTTTGGTAAAATAAACGAGATTGATACATCCTTAGACAAAGTAACCAAAAGAAAGGAAGAAAAGATTCAAATTACTAAGTTTCTGATGGAAAAGGGGCATTACAACAGACACAAGGACACTCAGAGGATCCTTAAAGTATGCTTTTTTTCCAGTAATCTGGAAAAAAAGAGTAAAAGAATGGATAAGTTCTAGACCTACCCAGACTAAACTAAGGAGTTATAAATAATTTAAACAGATTGGTAGCATGCAGTGGAACTGTAGCAGTAATAAAATGTCAAATAAAGAAAGAAGAAGGAAGGAGGGAAGAGAAAGAAAAGAAGAAAAGAAAAGAAAAGCTGTGGTCCAGTTGAATTCACAACTGAATTCTACCAGATGTTTAAACGGCTGATATAAGCCTTCCTCGAACTGATTCATAAAATAAAAGAGAATAAAACAAAAAGGCATGCTTCTAAATTCATTTTATGAGGCCAGTTCTTTCCGGATGTTAAAACCAGATCCATGCCTCTTCCCTTCACCCCTCGACCCTTGTGACAGTCGGGAGAGCTGACCTTACCCTCACCAACTGCAGCACTCGAGTGCGGACCCTGCACCTCACCTGGGCAGCAGAATAGAGCTAACCATGTCAACAGGGTGGAAGTGAGCTGGCCCAAAGGATGTGAGCAAGCAATGGCAACCTGGCTTGCCCCTCATCTGTCATGTGGTGGCACCTCCCTTTCCCCCACCCCTCACTACCTGTGGCAGATGGGAGAGCTGGCCCTGAGGTCATGAGAGTGGGAGAGCTGGCCCTGCCCCTCACCAGCTTCAGCACTAGGGAGAGCGGCCCTGCACCTTGCCTGGGCAGCACAGTGGAGCTGACCCTGTTGGAGGGGACATGGGTGAGCCGGCCATGAGGGCATGAGAGCAGGAGAACCAGCTTTGCCCCTTGCTGCTTGCTGCATAGAGCTGGCGAGCTGGAGTGGGGCCAGAGAGTTCCCCCTGGTGATGAGGATGGACAAGGGAGAACTGGCAGGCTCACCAACCCAGCTACCACCCAGGCCCAGAACCAGGGTTGTGAGTTGGTTCACCCCAAGATCACCCCATCTAGTCTGCTGGAGCAAGTGAAGAGCCAGGTCTGTCTGCAAATCCAAAGCTGCGGGATCTCCACGACACAGGGGCAACAGCAAGATGTCCGAGAGGAGTCCCAGTGAGGGCCCAGCAGAAGCCAGAGACCTTGAATCAGACTAATGACTCACTGAAGTAAAGACTATGAACTGAGGGTACGCTGTGTGAATTGCAGTGTCACACTGCAGCTTCCGTGATGAGATCTTTGTTGTCTTTTTCTTTTAAATTTCATTGTATTTTGTTTTTGTTGAGGAGGTTGCAGGGGCAGAGGACAGAGGCAAAGAGAAGGAGAGCCAGATAGGATCTGGGTGCATGATATGAAATCCACAAAGAATCAATAAGAAGTCAAAAACAACAGATAATGGCACAAGAAAGGAAGAGGGAGGGAAATAAAATGACAGAATAATCTTCGTGAGATACAAAGATGCAAGAATTGTCAAGAAAATACTTGCAAACTGAATCCAGCTCACATCAAAATCATCCGCCACCATCACCAAGCAGTTTTATTCAGCTATAAAGAGGAATAAAATTAGCCAGGTGTAGTGGTGCACACCTTTAGTCTCAGCACTCAGGAGAGGCAGGTAGATGTCTGTGACATCAAGGCCAGCCTGATCGACAGTCTCCATAGGGAGTTCCAGGACAGCCAGCGCTACATATTGAGACCCTCAAACCCTCCCACTTCCCCCCAAAGTAAAATATATCATTTCATAGAAGAATAGATAAACCTGGAGATCATTCTAATGAGCACAGAGTCAGACTCAGAAGGACAAGTCAAGCATGTCTCCATTGATTTGCAGACCCTGGATTTTTCTATGATACATGAAAGTATTTGTGTGTTTTTATGTGTACCCATACCATACACTTGTGTGTATGATGTGCCAGCTGAAGGAAAAGCTGGGGGAGGAAGAAGACTAGTTGGAGAGATGGGAAGGAAGGGGGGCACTGAAGGCACTGGACCTCCATGATTAAGGGAGACAGAAGGAGGAAAAGTTCAAGAACTCTGCTCACTCACCATCTGTGGGATGACGTCTTAGCGACCATAAATGCCATTTAATGATGCTAGTACGGCACTCAGTTTCCATGTTTAGAAGATTACCCTGGCAACATAAGAATGGGATTATAGGAGAGGTGCAAGGGAATGAAAGGTCAGTTTGGGGGCTGTTGACATAACCTTGACAAGGTGACAGTGAAGGACGGCTCAGTTAGCTTTGCTGTTGCTGTGATAGACACTGACAAAGGGCCATGTGGGGGAGGAAAGGGCTTATCTGGCTTTTGAGTTACAGCCCGTCATTAAGGGAAGCCAAGGCAGGAACTGAAACAGAGACTGACCACTGAGGAATGATCTACACTGGTTTGCTTTCTCTGGCTTATGGAGCTACTTTTTTTTTATATATATCCTAGGCCCACCTGCCTAGGGATGGCACCTCCCACAGTGGGCTGAGACCTCCTACATCAATGAACAATTAAGAAAATGCTCCAAAGACATAAACCTATTTGCTCTGGGCATTTAATGAGCCTAACATACAGGCCATTGTAGCTTACTAGCAGATCACACTATACATGTGGCTCCTCTTGTGGCCACAGGGCTAACTGGGAGCTGGAGTCACTGCCACTAGTTAACATAATACTAGAGGATAGAGCTGCATATCGCCTATCCAAGAGAGATCCAAATTCAAATTTTGTAGCACAGAGTCTAAGTGTGTGTTGCTTTCATATCATTTATAAAGTCAAATACTGTAAGCATTGTAAATCAGGGAACAGTTGTTAGGCCGTACTTGGAGGAGCTGGTGGAAGGAAAAATATGGGGTGGGGGGTGGTACTTCCTTGGTTTGGTTTATGGTGAGTGAATGAGGTGCCATGACGAGAATGAAGAAAACCAAGACAGTTGCCAGCTGAGAAACTGAGCCCACCCTCCACTGAGGGTACAGTCCGAGCCACCAACAAGCTTTGCCATATTAAACGAACCTACTGATTTTCATAGCAAGGCTGGACTTATTAACCAGGTTGCCCGAAATCTGTATTTTTAATAAGGCAACCAGCTACGCTGTGCAGCAACTCAACAGCCCCTTTGGGGATGCCCCCACCCCCGTTTTGCTTAAATGGCTGTTTTAAGAAGACGGGAGCATAACTCTTGTTGACAGATGTATCGATATGTTCATTATGTAGGGGAATATTGTCCTGATATGTTTGCAAAGTACAATGACTTTCTGGTCTTTGAAGAAATTGGTACCTTGCAAAAATTTATCGTTAGTACATCAGGAAAGGGAGCAAAAATGTCTTTGTTGACATCTCATGCTGTCGGATTTAAAATGAAATAAATAACCCAGTTTGTGCTTCTATACTGACGGAGTTCAGGATCTTGCTTTACAAGTTCCAGGAAACAAACTGGAGTTGTTTGCAGACCCCAAACCTTGTGGATTTGTGTGGTGGTGCCCAGCTGGTGAGGGATGTCGTTTAGATGTTGTCCTAACTACGTTTCTGTTGTCGTGGACCAGGGTGACTTGAAAGAGTGTTATTTTAGCTTCTGTTTCCAGAGGGTTGGAGTGCGTCATGGAGCCAGAGAGATGGTTCAGTGGTTACAAACACTTGCTGTTCTTGCAGAGAGCCCACATTGGGTTCCCAGCTCTCATGTAGCAGCTCACAGCTATCTTTCCTTATAAAGCAAGCTTGGTCTCCATAGAGTTCCAGACCAGCTAGAGCTACATAGTGATACTCTGCTTCACCAATCCTTTACAAGAGAGCAGCCAGGGCTCTTAACCACCGAGCCGTCTCTCCAGCTCCAACATCTCAAGCTTTTTTTTAATTAAGAAAATTTTTTATTCATTTTACATACCAAAGATCCCCCTCTTCCCTCCTCCCCCTCTTCAGCCTCCCCCCCCCAACCCACTCCCTATTCCCTCCTACAATGAAGGTAAGGCCCAAGCTTTTTAAAGAAAGAAAAGTGCCATGCTGCTTTTGGAGCCTGTGAAGCCATGGTTCCAATTTTCCAAATGCCAGCTGGCTAAGCCCTTTTCTCTTCGGCATTGAGAGGCTGCAGGTATGGGAGCATGTGGGGGGTCCCTGGAGTTTTGTTTATTTTGTTTGTGGAACTTGGGCCTCACATAAGCTAAGTGCATGCTCTAGCACTGAGCTAGATTCCTAGCCCTGGAGAACTCCTGTTTAGAACGAAGAACCTTTCCTCCTCCCCCCCCCTTCATCACCGTTTGTAAAGGACTAATTTCTCTTCCCCAGAGTAAGTTTCACCGCCATTGTCTCCATCCAGAGTCAAGCCCCAGCTTCAAAGGTCCCCAAAGGAGGGGCTGTCTCCTCCTTACCAACACCCGCCACCCCCCGCCATCCCCCACCCCCGGCAGGCACATCCAGATTTCTTCCTCAAAGGATGTATTTCAATGGGAAGGATTACTTCCTTTAAGGGGCACCTCCTCCTTCCCCCCAGTGGTCGTCAGATCATAACATGGCACTCAAGCATGTGGACTCTAATGACCATCCCCACCCAGAAGGACATCTTGCTCCTCCTACCTAGCAAGGTGAGAGGATTCCATGTCTGTAACAGCAAACATACATGAGAGCTGCTGTCTTGGCTAGATAGCAAGAAAGACAGACGGATGAGCTAGCTGTGTCAAAGGACAGAGGGGCCATCAAGAAGTCGCTCTGAAGGGTAAAGCCTCAGTATGCTGAGTATTTGAAAAGGTTAAGTGCAATTAACCAAAAACATGTGCATGTTAAGACAAACACACCAGTTCATAATTTATACTAGTGTTTGGAATGAAACTGGAGAAAGCAAACGCCACCATCAGCAGCCTCCTTGGGTTCTGCTGCAGTATCAGGATTTTACCCAAAAGCAGCACTCTAAAGCAAAGGAATTAGCCTCCAGGTTGTCTTTCCTGGGCAAAGTATATTGCAAGGGACTGAAATAATGAAGAAAGTTTATAACTGCCCAGCTGAGGATCAAACCCAGGCTCTCGGGCATCCTAGGCAAGTGCACTCCTGTGCTGAATGCCCAGCTGGGAAAATAACTTATGTACAGATTCTGTAGCCCCACATATGCGAGACTGTTACCCCCTAGAACTGAACTTGAGTCCAACCCAGACCTGAGAACAAATGAATCAGATTAGAGAGACTCCAAGAGGCAGGTCCAGCCTGTGGGGCACTCAGTGGAGCAGCTGGCCAGGTCTGAACAAGCCAATGGCCTGAGGGAGAGAGGAAGAGTGGGGATTGTTGTACAGAGGGGACCGGAGACTTGAACCTGATAGAATCCATGAACAAAGAAGAAAAAAATGCAGATCAGAAAAATTTTGTCTTGAGTTGGGTATTAGAGGCCAAAGATACAGTGTTTATTTTATTAAGTGTTCATTCAGTAGCATCATAGTTAGATAAGAAAATGTCCATACTTTTTATCAATATATGCTAAAGTAAGTAGGACTTTGCTGTAGAACACTTATGAAAAGGAGAAAAAAAGAAAATTTTAAAGAGAGAAAGAGAAAATAAGATGACTTTTTAGTTTCTGAGAATTGGAGTAGAGCTGCTCTGGAGCCTTTTCCATTGTTCATTTTTTAAAACATCTTGCTAAATGCGCCAAGCTATACTTCAATCTGCTCTATTAGCCAGGCTAGTCTTGAACTTGCAATCCCCTACCTCAGCCTCCCAAGCACCTGGGGTCACAGTCCCTTGCTACCAAGCCCAACTAAAGTCCTAATGATTACTAAATCTGGGATGATGAAAATAATGGACAGAGCCATGCCTTTAATCCCAGCACTCAGGAGGCAGAGGCAGGCAGATCTCTGTGAGTTCGGGGTCCAGCCTGGTCTATAAAGCAAGTTCCAGGACAGCTAGTTTCGAAAAACCAAAAAAAGAAAAAAATGGATGAAACAAATGAGCCAAAGTTTTGTGAACTGTTGAGACCGGAAGTGGGCCTCTGATGGTTGTTTTCATTGCTATTTTTGAGCGTGCTTCTCACTTTGATTGATGAGAAGGAAGCTATTCTAGAGGAGAATGTTGCTGAAGTCTGGGCAGCTGACCCTGGAATCCTATCGCCAGTGAGATTTCACAATGGGGCCAACAAATCCCCACCCCCAGCCACGGAGGACGCCTAAGCCCCGCCCCCTTCCTTATACCGGTTCTCCATCTCACTTCCATGGACAGGGCATTTGCGAGGGCTGTGGTTATCTTCTATGAGCGAGTAACCGTTTTTCTAGTAAGGCGGAGTATCCTGGCCTAGAAAGAAGCCATTTCCTTCAGGATGGAGTATTGGCCCGTGGAATCTCCTGTTACCCTCCAGCTCCCTCGAGCTTGGCTGCATCCAAGCTTGCGCCGCAGGGACTATTTGCTCCAAGAGAATACAAGCTTCGATCTTTACTGTGCTTTTAAAAGTACACTTAAAATTTTTCATAATTGTCTTGGGGGCCGGTGCTGGTTATTTTGAGACAAAGTTTCACAGTGTAGCCCAGGCTGACCTGGAACTCACTATGTAGTTGAAATTGGCAGGGAACTTGTGGCAATCCTCCTGTCTCAGCTTTCTGAGAGCTGGGTTTACAAATGTGTGCCGCCATTTGTAGCAGGATTCTTAAAAAGCCAAGTATTGGGGTGAATCCTGGAAGATCAGAGAGACAGAACAAGCCACAGCTTCCTCACCTCGCCAGTTCCTCAGCGGGTCTTGTTTCCTCAGACTGCAAGCTTCTGAGTCCTCCTCCACATGAATCTCAGCTGAACTGCTGCTCCAAAGCCTGAATGCTTAACCAGCCAAATGCTGCTAGTTTCTGGTCTTCACGCCTTATATATCTTTCTCTTTCTGCCATCACTCCCTGGGGTTAAAGGCTCGCTTTCTGGGATTGAAGGCATGTGTCTCCATGCTGGCTGTATCCTTGAACACACAGAGATCCGCCTAGCTCTGCCTCCCAAGTGCTGGCATTAAAGGTGTGCAACCACCACCACCCAGCTTCTGCTATGGCTTGCTCTGACCCATTTTCTAGCCATCATTTTTGGCTCTGTATCTAGTGGCTGTCTGTTCTCTGACCCCACATACATTTATTAGGGTGCATAATATTTTGAGGAACACAATACCACCACAACCATTCTTGGATTTAACCGCATTAACTATTTTTGAATACATCGTTCAGAATTGTTAAGTACGTTTGTGTTATTTTGCACAATCTGTGTGTGCATTCATGCAGATATGCCTGAGGAGGCCGGAGTTCAGTCACCATCCACCTTATTTTTTTGAGACAAGGTCTGTCACTGAACCTGGAGTGTCTGGCCTCGAAACCCCAGGGATCCTCTTGTCTCAGCACCCCCAGCTTTTCTTTCTTTTTTAATGTAGGCTCTGGAGATCTGAACTTATGCTTACACCGTGAGCATTTTCCGACAGCTCTCTCCAGAGTCTGCAACGTCTTGTGACCTTGTGAAACACTGAACAGACTTCCCCACCCCCAGCCCAGCCAGCATGCTAGGGCCGCCACCATTCTGTTTTGTCTCTGAGTTTGCTGAGGTAGGGTGCCTCAGACAGCTCAAACAGTCCCACTCACAGAATTGGGGATGGTTCTGTTCCTGTCTGAGTCTTTGGGGGCTCATTTGCATGGCGTGGGCTTTCTTTGCACATTCACTTACATATAGTTCTACATACAACTCCATGTCCCCTTAATGTCTTAAATCTTTACCTGGGGTATGGGCTTTAGTTTTGTATGAGCCATGGACCCTCTGGTGGCTTCTGCTGTCCACGTGCCTCAGCCTTGCAAGGACATTTCCAGCCTTCCTCTCTGTGGGCTCTTTTGTACCATATGCTAATTATGGGTTCTCCAGGGCCTCACCCAGGGCCTTGTTCCTCTGCTTCTCCCCAGCCTGGGAACACAGATTTAGCTTGCCCCACATAATGTGTTCTAACATGGAAATTGTTCCAAGAAAGTCTTAAGAGTCACAGAACAAAAGAAAGTCATAACTCCGAGGGGTTTTTCAGATTGGAAGCATCGGGGATTCACAGCTAAGTAGGGAAATCTCTGCTATAGGTCTCAGATGCGACCTGGTGACATCCTTAGCTTTTGTGTTGGTGGAGGCTAGAAGTGGGTGAGGACATTCCAGAAAGTTTCACATGATAGTCACATGTTAGATCAGCCACCACAGAGATGGACAGTGATGGCTAAAGATAGCCCAGCAATTTGACTCTGGATCTGAAACATTCCGACTCAACATTCATGATGCTCTAATCAGTCAACTAACAATAGGTAACCTTTCACATGGCTATGGCTTCTTTTAAAGTATCTTTTAGTCATGATGTAATTTCTTCAAAGTTCAGCCATACTGTAGAATGTGTCCAATCTCCTTTCTGAGGTTGGTGGTGTGGCTCAGTGGTAGAATGCCAACAACAGTGGCTATGCCAATGATGTTTTCTTTTTATTAAGCCAAGTAATATTCCATTGCATCTATATTCCACATTTTCTTTTAACCTTCATCCACCCGTAGATACTCAGCTGCTTTTGCCTTCTGAACCACTGTTCATGCTTCTCTGAATAGAGTGTGTAAAACCACCATTCTGTACACAGTGACTTTTGTCCCATGGTTTGGGAAGTTCTAAGAAGTCTCAGCCTGGGTAAAAGGTCAAGGTGCAGGAGCATCCTTCCCTCTGAGAGGCTGGTCCAATGTCATCTCCACAAAGCAGAAGCCTCATGTCTTAGTTACTTTGCTGTTGCTATGAAGAGTCACCATCACCAAAGCAACTTATAAAAGAGCATTTATTTGAGAGTTTGCTCACCGTTTCAGAGGGTGAGTCCATGACTCACTCACAGCTGTTGTCATGGCAGCAGGCAGGCAGGTAGGCATCGTGCTGGCGCAGTCCCTGAGAGCCCACATCTGATCCACAAGCAGGAGAGAGGAAGAGAATGACACTAGGCCTGGTGGGGGCTTTCGAAACCTCAAATCCCACTCTTATCGACACACCTCCTCCAAAAACTCCACATCTGCTCATCCTTCCCAAACAGTTCCACCAACTGGGGACCCAGCATTTGAACACATAAGGCTGTGGAGCGGGAGGTGTTCTCATTCAAACCAGCAAACCCACTCCACAGGGCCTGGATGGTGGATGGTCCTTGCCTTTCCCCTATACAGTTCATTTGAAAGCAAACCAGAAAGTGTTCCTAATAATGAAGGGCAGACAAAGAGACTCAAGAGTGGGAACTCTCTCATCCTCTTGCCTCCCACTCCATGGGAGCTGGCTGCTGAGACAGAGAGTATCTCTAAAACATTATTCCAAAACTACCCAATGTGTGTACGTGGTGTGTGTGTGTGTGTGTGTGTGTGTGTGTGTGAGAGAGAGAGAGGGGGGGGGGGAGGATGTGGATGGATGTGTGTGAGAGGTTTGGTTTTGCTTTTGAGAAAGCGTCTCAGGCTAGCCTCCACCTCACAATCCTCCTGCCTCCACCTCTAGAGTGCTGAGTGTACAGGTGTGTGCCACCATATCCAGCAAACATTTGCTTTGTGTTTGGGGGTAAAAATTTGCTTTCTCCTTCAACAGCAAGCCCCTTTCTGTGTAGTGGGATGCCTTGAAAATATGGGGCAGGAGTGCTGTTTCCGTAAGTACAAATGACACTGAATTTAATACCCTGTCCATGTATCCTTGCTTGTTGGTTTGAGCCCTGCTGTGGGGTGGAAGAGGAAGTGTTGGGCCAAAGAGCATGGATAATTAATAATTTGTTAATTCTGTCACACTGACGCTCTAATGATTTTCCTGCTTTATCTGCTAGGAGTTAAGAAAGGCTTGTACTTATTATTTCAACACTAGGGCAGACAGTCTAGTTTATTCTTATTTGATCACTAACTAGTCCTCTCTAAATCCACATGGCTTCTACTATTTTATTAAAACCTGTTGGAAAGTATGCTGGGTTAATGAGTTTACTTAACTTTAGCAAGCATTGTCCGCTTATAGCCTTAGGCAAATTTCCTAAATAGGTAATTGTGTATTCTTATAGATTTATTTTCGTGTGTGTGTGCTCTGTGGGTACCAGGCCAAGTACCATCTTGTCCAGGCACTGGAGGCAGTTATAAAGCTTGTAGCAGTGGTGGCCCATGCGGGCGGCGGGCGGCTTGCTCCACAGCACCTGCAGTCAACGTTCAGCGTCCAGAAGCGGAGGTGCTGGCTCCTAAAGGGATGATGCCCCAGAGCTGTCACAACTTCCTTGTGGTCTCCTTATTTCTCCTGATAACTTCAGCGATTGCACAGAGGAGGACCTGAAAGGACGATGTTTATGTCAAATGTCAGAGGAGGACATTTGATCCCCTAGATCTGGAATTACAGGTGGTTGTGAGCTGCCCCGGGAGGGTACTCAGAACAGAACCCAGATCCTCTGGAAGAACCTCAAGTGCTCTTAACCACTGAGCCATCTCTGTAATTTTTTATTTTTGTTGATGATAAGTTTTAGGATTTTTCTACTGAAATGCTAATTTTGTAAATATTTGTGCATTTTACTTCCAGGGATGCCTAAATACATTTTAAAATACAAGGTCTCTTCTTTTGTTCGGTTCTTCATTTTGGAAAAAATTACAAGCTGACTAGGAAGTTCAAATCCCATAAAAAGACTTTTCCGCCATTTGCTTAGGGGAATCCTCCTACCCCAATTTAATTGTAAGTATTTAAGATTCTTGAATGCCTGTGTAAGGCAGCGATCTTATAGTTATAGCACTGTTTTATGTGTAAAGATGTCATCAAATAAAACCCAAGCAATTGTTCAGGGTATGAAGATTTGTTCACGAGCCCTCCTGTTGGCAGTGGAGTCCCTGGGCAGAGAGACCTTGTCATGAATCCCATTTATAAATATGTTTACTCCTTAGCCAGACGGGCGGCCAGGGCTGGCTCAGAGGCCAGCACGTCTCGGTCCACCCCCACTCCCCTCCCCGGGTCCCCGCGGGTCTCCTTTTGTGTGTGCCCTGCGTCCTCTCTAGGCGTGTCTGCGCGGTACAGAGACAGTGCCACACCCAGAGCAGCGGGGCTGTCTGCTCCGGGAGATGCCACTGTCAAAGACTGGGTTGTCAGGCGACAGTTCATCCGCCGGGCTCTGAGGATTCCCGGAGACGAGGTGGCCTTCACTGCTGCTGCTGCTGCTGCTCCTGCGCGGCCAGCCGGGCTCCCGCCCCTCCCTCGCAGGAGGATTTGCCAGCCGCCCCGCCCTCTCCTCACGGGTCCTCCCCTCCGCAATCGCTGAAGTTATCAGGAGAAATAAGGCAGCCGGGAGACCACATGGAAGTTGTGACAGCTCCACGGAGCGTCCTTTGGGGAGCCAGCACCTCGGCTTAGGGACCGCCGCTGACACGTTGAATGCAGGTGCTGTGGAACGAGCCCGCCGCCGGGATGGGCCACCGCTGCTGCAAGCTTTATAACTGCCTTCAGTGCCTGGACAAGACGGTACCTGGCCTCCCCTCTCCTCTCTTCCCCTCCTCCTTGGTCCGGGCAGAGAAGGTGCGAGCATCCACCTCTGCCCCCCCCCCCCCCCCCCTCCCTCGCATGCCTGTGTGCTTTGTTGGTGGGTGAGCTTCAGGAAGCTCCGGGTTCTCCTTCCAGGGTGCTGGATGGTGAGTGGTGCTTGCTCATAGACAAGCGTTTGCTCTCCCGGGCTCTGCGGGGCCTTACATAATGTGTTCCTGCAGGCTCCGATAAAAACTGTTGCATTTTGCAGACATAGTGGAAGGTCTTGAAATCCAAACTGCCAGGGGAATCCTGGGAAGGTTCTTAGTGAATTTTATGTAGCTGGGAAACCTGAGATGTTCTGGTGTGATAGGGATGTGGGTCAGCTAGGCACCATGTTTCCACTAAGCCAAAGTGGAACTTGGGAAGTTTATCACTCCAAGTTTAAAGGGCATCTCCACTTGAGATTGATGTCCATGTCAGAGACACAGGCACATGGGTCTAGTTTGCTATGTGTGGCTTTCGCGTCACAAAGTGGAAGCATGGGGCTAACACTTGGTGAGCCAGGGGGTCTGAGGGTACACTAGAAAGAGAATCCACAGGCAGAAAACTGAAATCGAGTCAGAGCAAGCACTGTACCGTAGTAATTCAACACAAAACCTGGCTTTGCTTTTGATGCTTGCCTGGTCTGGGCGCTTGCAGAGGGGTGTGGGTGTTTTTAATTCCATCTCTAGATAACTACTAGCAAGAACTCTTCTTACGCTATATATTTCATCAAAGATGCATGAAATGGAATCCCATGGGGGACGAGGAGCCTGAAATTGCCTCCTTTCTACCCACGTGGAACTAGTAGATAGCTTGGGGTATAGTGTGTGACCAGGCAACATGGGAATATACGGCTTATTTTAAACTAATTACAGAGCCGTCCCTGGGATCATCTTCTATCAGTTCTGCTCACACACCATCTCAGAAAACTAAACTGCCCCTTAAAACTCACCTAGGACTTTTGTTCGGGTGACTTTGGCTTCTGTCGGCCAGAGTCAGAGCTTAAGCCATGTATATGCCTGTGTGTGCTGTTGAGAAGTAGATACACAGGAAGCATCTATAAAATCCACACTGAAGCAGCTCTTTTTTTTTCTCAGTTTTTATTTTATGTGCATTGGTGTTTTGCCTACATGTATGGTGAGAGCGTCAGATCTTGGAGTTACAGACAGTTGTGAGCTGCCATGTGGGTCCCGAGAATTGAACCTGGGTCCTCTGAAAGAGCAGTAGGTACTCTTAACCACTGAGCCATCTCTCCAGCCCCCTGAAGCAGCTCTTTTCCAAGAGATAATGCCTGTAGAAAGGAGTCCAAGGGAGATAAGCCACATGCCCAGCAGTATCATAAAGTCTGTACTTCTGAACTCAGGTCAAAAAGTTCCAGAAATAAAGCCAGACAGGAGATGTTACCTACTCCCTCAACTGAAGTGGGTCAGGTGGGTAGGCTGAGACGTCTGGGCCACCAAGGGCATATATGTATGTATGTATGTGTGTATATATATATATGTGTGTGTGTGTGTGTGTGTGTGTGTGTATGTATGTCTGTATGTATGTTATGTATACATATACATATATAAATATACACACATATATATGTGTGTGTGTGTGTGTGTGTGTGTGTGTGTGTGTGTGTATGCATACATACATACATACACCTTTTGAATAGAGATTTTTCCAGGGGTGGTGCACACCTTTAATCTCAGCACTCAGGAGGCAGAGGCAGGTGGATCTCTGTTTTTAAGATCATCCTGGCGTACATAGCCAGTTCCAGGTCAGCCTGGACTACAGAGTGAGACAGAGAAAGTGAGAGAGGGAGAGAGGGAGGGAGGGAGAGGGGGAGCCTTGTTTGAGAAAATATGTCTAAAAGTGAGCTTGCCCCTGTTTTAAATCAAATTGCTAAAAATAATCTTCCTTATATCATTCCTGCAGTTAAGGATTTTGGTAAATAATTCAATGTTACTCATCACTTTAGAAGTGTGACATTTAAGGAGCTGTTATTTGTTTTAGCTTTGAAAACCCAAATTCAGTATGTATGCTCTGTGATAAAGTGTAAAACACTGAATTGCGTTAATGAGCCTTTTCATTATGCTCATACCCACATTCTTGATTTTTTTTCTTTGCCGTGTTTCAGAATAGTATTCCTGTGTCAGGCTTAATAGATATGTATCTATAGGGGCTCTTTAAAGAGTTGGGATCTTCCTCTTTTAAAATAAAAGCAGGCATTTTTGTGTTGTTGCTTTTCAGGATAATGTCACAGGAAGTGTGCCTGAATCCTTCCCTCACTCTGTAGCTACCTGTTGCTCAGGCGCCGTGATAGGAGACACAGGATTTCCTCCACCATTGGGTATATCATGCTGTAAATCCTGGGAAGCCATGCCCTCCATTAGTCCTCACAGTTGAGCATCAACATATTGAAAATGTTAGTATGTAGTTAAGATCATCAGAAAGTTTTCCTGATTGCTCTAGGCCAGATTTTCCCTCCAAAAATAAACGTTTTCTACTACATCACGTAACTATGAGAGAGTACATTTGATTTTAAGAGCTAACGATTTTTTTTTTATACAGTTTGATTACACTGGAGCCAAGATGTTGTTTTTTAAAATGGTGAGATGTGAAAGCAACATTTTAAGTCGGTTCAGAGATAAGGCTAAGAAAACAGTGCCTGGGATTGGCTCTCTACTGTGATGCCCCAGGAAAAACTGTACAGTCCTCCTAAGGAACAAAATGAAAAGAAAAAAAAAAAAACTGCTAAGTGAGAAAGCGGTTCTTAAAACTATCTGTGTTTGGGCTGGAGAGGTGGTTCTTCAGTTAAGAGCACTGGCTGGTCTTGCAGAAGACCTGGTTCCATTCCCAGCACCCATGTGGTGATTCACAACAATCTGTAACTCCAGTTCCAGGGGGATCCAGTGCCCTCTTTTGCCCTCCTAGGGTACTGCATGCAGGTGCTACATATAAATACATGCAGGCAAAACACCTATACACATAAAATAAAAATAAATAAGTCTTTAAAAGCTATCCATGCTTGTTATTTTCTGACTTACCCAAAGCTCTCCAATTAGCCATATTTATAACTGCTTTCCTCTGTGCCTTGTTGCTAGAGAGACTATCAAAGAGTTATTTAGAAACATGAGCAGTCTTTTATCAGTTACTGATTCCCTGTGCTTTCCCATTTTCCAGGGAAATTGCAGGTTGTATAGACAACAATGGCACATACAGAGCAATTAAACACTAGTTACAGACTAGAGGCTATTAAATGAAGGTTCTGGCCACTCCCCAACTCTAAAACAAGTTGGGAGAGAATCATAGACAAAGTTCTTGGGGATGGGGTGGAACTTTTGAATTGGGCTTGTGTGAATGAGGCGGGTTTTATTAAACTGACAAGGCGTGGGGATGTAACTACAAGCAAGGACCACAAGAGGAAATGCATTTGCTCACCGTGAGGAAACACAAGAGGGTAGTTCTCACTTACAATAAACTCAGCAGAAAATGCAATGCATAGAGAATGCAGAGAATTCTCCATCCTGGAAGCCAGACTTGCATTTCTTAACTTGTACTAATAAAAGTGCAGATCTGCCTGGGTTTTGTTTGTTTGTTTGTTTGTTTGTTTTCCCGTTTGCTGTGGTTTTTAGTAGAGATGCAGTCTGGCTGGAGGCGTGCTTGATGGCCACGCTTTTGGGAAAGTGACTAAAGGAAGGGTGAGTCCACCACGTCCAGTAGTGTCCTAAGTGCAACATGAAGGGGTTCACTTCCTCCATGCTGGCTCCGTTCCCCTCCTGCTTTCGCTCCAGAGTGCTCCTGCCTTGTGTGTCCGAGTAGCATCCCTCCTCCCTGGTCCCATCAGTCTCTGTCCTTCCCAGTTGCTCGTTAGCCATCCAGATGTGGTCCCCTCGTTATTTCCCTGCCAGGATGATGCTCCCTCATTAGCTACCGTCTCTGGGGTAAACAAGATGTTTTCTTTTAACTAGTGATTCTCCCAGCATGCACAGGGGCAAAGGCTGGAACGACCTTTTAAGTTTAGTCACTCTGGTTTCTTTTCATACAGGATTTGAGTATACTCTTCACACAATTAGACACGGAAGTGTCTGGAAGAGTATTTAAAAATGAGCGATACCTTGTGTTGAATGGGTTTATATTAAATTTTATTTTGGAGTTGAAAAGTGAGTCATTATACAAACACAGTAGCTTTGTGTTAATTATTTGGGAAAGAAGTAATACTTATTGATTAACTAAAACATTGTGTCAGCACTATCTTAAAGCCGTAAAACCCCACATCTCAAGGGATTTCTCCCCAGAGTTCTGATATAAATCTGGCCACATTTTTTAATATTCACACTGAGAATGAGTGGTCTGTGCACAGAAAGCCGGGGAAATTATTGTGGAGATGTATGTGTTCACCTGAAGGTACCAAAGAAAATATTTCCTCAGTATGACACATTTTACCAAGTTGAATGAACCTACATTCATGGGTAAGAGGCAAAGTTGTTTCAGATAAAGAGTGGAAAACTTAGCGTGTAAGTGTGCCGTGTGTGAATTTTAACTCACAGTAGGAAGGACCCAGTTATTCCCTCCAATACCAGCAGGATCCTACCCTCCTTTGTTCTCTACATGCTGGCCTGGAACCTGCTGTCCTCATCCGCCTCTGCCTCCCAAGCTCTGGGATTGCAGGGATGCGCCACTGCACCACGAGCCTTTCTGCTTCCTATTGAATTCTTTGTGTGGCTTTTTGTGTGGCTTTTTGTGTGGCTGGGGAACAACATGGCCCACGTCACATGGTTGGTGCCTGAGATTAGCACTTTCATAGAACAGGCTTAACCTGTTGGAAGGGGCTGAGGAGATGGCTTGGCAGCTAAAAGCACAGGCTGTTCTTGCAGATGACCTAGGTTTATATCCCAGCACCCACTCCAGGTAGCTCACAACTGCCTCTAGCTCCAGGGGACCCGGTGCATGTGGTCACATGTGCATACCCACACCTCTACACATAAATAAGTACACCATAAATATGTTGTTTGTAAAAAGTAAGCAGACTATTAAGAATTCTTGGGCGCACACACACACACACACACACACACACACACACACACCAGGCAAGAGAAATACATCTTAGAAGCATGCTCAGACTACAGTGAATTTCATAAGTTGTCCTCAATACCTCTTGCAGACAAATAACAGTTCTTCCAGTGAATATTGCAGACCAAGGTCAGAAGTTACAGAGAAAAAACTATGGGCCCATCTGGTGGGGTGACAAAGGTTCCCAGAAGCACCTCCCCCTCCCCTGTGCCATTGTGTATCACTGGTTCACCTGGCCTTTCCCTGGGAAGCTCCCTTCACAGACCCTGTTTGTTCCTCCTCTGGCCTCAGTTTAAATTTCCAAGACAGCCATAGCCTCCTGGGGTATCTCACACTATTCTGTAATTGCTTGTATTTCAGCTCACTCTGAGACACTGGCTTCTTGGAGGCCAAAATGCCATTTGCCTGGCACAAAGTAGGCACTCGGTCAGTGTGTGATAGCCTATAAACTTCCTATTTCTGGAGTCACTGGAGAAGCCGTCCAGAGATACTGGGATGCAATCTTTGTTTTATTGATCAGTTGCTCATTCAAGGAAGGGCATGGATGGCTGATGCCCAAGTGTGGTCACACAGATGATGTTAACTAGGAGAGACAGTTTCACTTCCTATTACCACCAGGTCCATGAGGTAGCATCAGCCATCTAAACGGATAACTTCCAGTGACTAAGCGGGTTAAGGTAACAGAGAGTGGCAGACTGGCTTAGGGCTTGGACACGTGTCCAGTTGCTTGGTGTCATGGGAATGAGTGGGTTCTGTGCTCTGCCAGGTACGTCTCGCTAGGGAAGAGGGAAAAAGAATTCTCTGGAGTCTGTGGAAGACCATGGCATAGAGAGCCAGGTCTTCAAAGACAGGCAGGCTCCAAGGGAGCAGACCTTCTGTGGCACCTACATTCAGGACTGGAGAAGAAGGGTGAGGTGGATGTTTCGGTCCCTGATCATCTTGGCTTCCACATTGAAGGTTTATATGTCATACTGAAATAAATGGAGAGCCAGTCCTGCGAAGGAGAGGTACATAGTGAAATGGAGATGGGGCTAAGAGGCTACAGCTGCTGACTTGGGGGAGCATGAGTGCTCCCCAAGTACCCATTGGAAGTTACGCCTGTCTTAGACTAAACAGTCCCCGGAGAGGAGTGGCTTTCTTGGGTCCTGCAATGCCTGGACTTTGTCACCGAGACAGTTTGGATGGTCGATACTGGTGTCTATATTTAGCCCTCTTGAGTGAACACAGGAGCTCATGTGCTTGGCACCAGTTAGGAATTTTCCACACATTCCCCATTTAGGGAAGTGCTGATCTGACCCGCCCACACACATCAGAGGGTGCCTTGCTCCTATCCCAATCCCCCCACCCTGTCATCACCCAGGGAACAGTGGGAAGAGTGACTTGAGATCCTTGAAGAAGGCATCTTAAGTGTCCCCAGAGACTAAGGGCATCCCAAGATCAAGACTTCTGCTGGGTTCTGTGGTCCCATGATGAGCACGGGGACATGTGCAGCAAGGCAAAACAAAGGAAGGTGTCCCTGGTGTTCATCTGGAAAATGCTGGTCCTGCAGTAGCTGTTGACTCCATTGCAGGCATCATGACGTCATTCTGGCTTGGCTGTCAGGAAACACAAAATAACTTGATGCATAAATTAGAAGACTGCTATCATTTCCAAAGCAAGCATTAAGGAAGAAAGGCTCTCTTGCTGGAACAGGTAGAACAGGCAGGCTGGCTTTGGCAAACTAAGGCAGAGCCGAGCCAGCCTCTTCAGCAGGAACATGGCCAGGGACATCAGAAATGTTTGTCTGGAACTGGCAGGGGGAAGCAAACCGCGACCTTAGCTGGAGTTACACCCCCAGAAGGCTGTGCTGAAGAGGCACCAGACACTGGAAATGTCCCCATATAATAATAATAAACCACAAATCAGTTTCAAGGACCAACATGGGTAGTCTGAGCTGTCAGGGTGGAGGCAGGGGTCGGGGGTACAGCTAAAGAATTTCCCACAGAGTCAGATGCAGTGGCAGCTGACCACTTCTCCTCCAGTCAGATGGGAAAAGTTCTGTGACCAGGAGTGCTAGATCCAATCCCTGTCCAGTTTGGCTCTTGAGGCTCCTCCTATGCACGTGAGGAGGGGAGGGGAGAATCTTGGTGTGCACAGTGTGTGGTGATAATCGGGTCCTGCGTTGAAACTCCTGCATTTTCCGTGTCTAAGTCAGCTGATTCCTTCACTGCGCAAGTCCCTGTTACCTCCCCACAAATGGAAAGGAAGCCTGGGGCTCATTAACAGTCCCAGTGATCCTATGAGTCTATAATTTCTACAACCACGGCTGCAGTGAATTGACCATGGATCCAAACTATTGAGGAAAAATGAACTGGTACTGAAAACGCAGAGGCATTTGGGTTTTGGGGTCACAATTGTTCCCTAAATAGTACCGAGAAACAACCTATCACAAGGAAGTTACACCGTCTTCGTTATTGTAAGCAAAGGGAGGTGGTTTTAACTCTACAGGACAGCAGATTCTCCACATGTGGATTAAAGCCCCTTTGGGGGGGTCAAATGACCCTATCGCAGGAATTGCCTAAGACCATCAGAAAGCACAGGTATTTACATTACAATTCACAACAGTATCAAGTTACAGTTATGAAGTAGCAATGAAATAATCTTATGATTGGTCACCACAACATGAGGAACTGTATAACTGTATTAAAGGGTCACAGCATCGGGACGGTTGAGAAGTACTGCTCTAGGGGGGGATAGGACTGGGTTCTCTGTACACATGGCACTATTTTGTGTATAGGACTTGAGTGTATGTGGATGTGGGTATCCTGGCTAGGAGGAGTCTGGAAATCAGCCTCTATGGATACCAAGTGATGGCTGTATTTGAAGAAGTGGGAAAGGAGACAGTTATTCTATGCATGGCTAAAGAAAATGTTTGGTAGAACTTAGCATTAGCAACCTTTGTTAATAGTAAATAATCTCTAGCCAGAAGGTTCTAGAGCTTTGTCACTTTCCTTCAGGGGTCCATTTCTTCCCTACCACTCACCTGGATGATTGCTATGATATGGGGATCCCACCGAGGGAGGGTGCTGTGCCCATCAGATGCTGGCTACAGTGGGAAGCGGAGGAAGCCGTGGGCTTTGGGTTGGGGTGGGAGTGAGTTTGCTGTGTTTGTTAGGCTGTGAGGGTTTGCTGCCAGACTCTGTCTGAGTCTTGTGACCCTGCAGGTGCCTTCTCGTGCTGTTCTTTGACTAATATGCCCAAGGTTTTAGTTCTCTGCCTGTGTTTGCAAAGCAGAGGATGTGACTTTTCCAAACTGTCCTTGATGCAGAAGTAAGTTAGTTTTCTTGCTAGTTTATTGTAATGTAAATACTGAAATGACCCTTCTCCAAAGCACTAAATTAGTATAAGATGGCTGTCAGGTGGCCATTGGAGGCTACCATTAGAACAAGTGTAAACCTCCTGGGATCGGTTTGAAAAGAGCACTTACCCTGTTCTGGCTTCCACATTCTTTGAACTGTGTCAAAAGTGAGATGGCTGGGATATGGCTCAGTCATAGAACACAGACCTGGCATTGTGTGAAGCCCTAGGTTTGACCCAAGACACACACACACACACACACACACACACACACACACACACACATTCACACACACACACAGGCATACAGACTTTAGACTCAGTGCAGAGTCAAGAGTGGTACTAAAGAAATCAGATCACAGGGTTAGGGATGTAGCTCAGTGGTAAAGTCTCTTCCTGGCAAATGTACCACTCTGGGTTTTGTCTCTACACTGTAAAATAATAGGTAGATCAGGTGGATAGATAGATGACAGATAGATAGATGATAGGTAATAGATAAATAGATGGTAGATACATGATAAGTAGAAAATAGATGATAAATGATAGATGACAGATGAAGCGATTACTTACATTGTTTTACTATTAAATAAAACTCGGGAGTCAGATATTGGAGATAGACCCAGAGAGTGATGGAGAAACAATCAGCTGATCCTGCCTCTCCACCTTCCCAGCTCAAAGAATACAACTTGAACTTGTTTAAGCCCCTCTCTCTTCTTTCCTGAGTCTCTCTATCACAGTCTGGGTTTGCCAAAGACTCAAAGGTTAACTCTGGCCAAGGCAGGACCAGTTTGTGACGAGGGCCGGAGCACTCCACAACAGCTCCTTCTCGGTTGTCTTGCACACTTGTGGAAGAGGTCAGCCCTTCCTAGGGTCCTTCTTCCACAAAAGTGCTAATCCCACTCATGAAAGCTCGCCCCTCACAACCTGATCACCTCCCACAGCCCTCACCTAACAGCATCAGCTTGGGAGTCCAGAGTTTCAACATATGAATTTGGGTAAGACCCAGACACTTGAACTACGCAGGGTCCACTGCTCTTAACAATTAGATCTTTTGTCAGACGTTCTCAAAAGACTTGTTAGCTGACAATTGTTGATACCTATGCCATGACATGGCAAATAGCTGGACCTCTGAGCTACTTCTCCAGCTGTCTATTATAACACCACAGTTTCAGTCCAGCATTTTAAATATCATGACATTGCTTAAGAAAGGCCTTTTGGATGACCTGAGTTTCTCCCAGGAACCCCCAGTAAACTACCTTAATCTAAATCAGTGGTTCTCAAACTTCCTAAAGCTGTGACCCTTTAATCACGTAATTATTTTCATTGCTACTTCATAACTATAATTTTGCTGCTGTTATGAATCATTACATAAATATCTGTGTTTTCCGATGGTCTTAGGCAACGCTGTGAAAAGGTCATTCGACCCCCAAAGGGTCTCAACCCACAGGTTGAGATCCTCTTGTCTAAATGCTGCTGACTCACAAGCACAATTGTGAGAACTGCCTTAAACCCCATGGAGAGCAGGTCCGCGAGAGGTTTGGCTTACGTCTTCATCATGCCCACCATCGAGCATGCAGATGAGTAGATGTTGGGAAGCCCATGGACTGAAATTGCTCCTAAGCCCTTCTTCATTTGGAGAGTGAGCCAACATGATCTGTGTGCATTATTATACCTCATGGTACCTTAAATGAAATGAAAATGCTGGTTTTTCTTTCTATTTCTACTAGCTTTTCAAATAGCCACTGTCCGAGTTGGCTTTCTGCTGTGGTGATAAAAAACCATGATCAAAGGCAGCTTGGGGAGGACAGGGTTGATTTGGCTTACATGTCCCAATCACAGTCCATCCTTTCCTTGAGTAAAGTTAAGGCAGGAGCCATGGAGGAACACTGCTTACTGGCTTGCTCCCCATGGCTTGTTCAGTTTGTTTTCTGTAGACAATGCAGGACCAAATGTCCAGCGTTGGCACCACCCACAGTGGGCTAGGCCCTTCCACATCCATCATTAATCAAGAAAACAGGCCTATCTGATGGAGGGAATTCCTCTGTTGAGGTTCCCTCTTCCCAGGGGACCCTAGTCTGTGTCAAGTTGACAAAACAAAAAACAAAACAAAAACAAAAACCTAAGCAGCACAGTCATGAAAGGCAAAGGTGTCAGTAATTAAGGAGCACTGTGACAGTTAGTCTTCCAACGCTGTAATTAAATATCTGACATAATTAACCTATAAACAGAAAGGGGTAGTTAGTACTCAGCTTCGCAAGTCCTGATCTTTGATCAGATGAGCCATCTTTGGGCCTCAGGCAGGCACACTGGATGGAACCAGTTGGGAGCTAGAAGCAGAACAAGCTTCTACCTCATGTTTAGGAGGAGAAAAAAGCCAGTGTCCTGAAATCTTTCTAAAGGGCACACTCCCAATGACTTAAATACCTCCCGTTAGACCCCACCCCTTAAAGAGTCACAGCACCTCCTGGCCATGCCCCTGGGAATCAAGCCTCTAACCCAGACCTTTGGGACACTGAACATGCAGACTACAGACAGTGGTCAAAAGGCCTTGAAGACACCCATGTTATGTGTTTGGTTAACACTGTAGGCAAAGGAAGTCCCTCTGGATACCAGTTTTCACTAAGAGTACTTTCTGTTGACTGACGGGGACTTTCTCTGAAGAGCTGGTGTCTCTGACGTATGAGTAGTATTTCCTTATTCTCAGCAGTAAATCCTAAGAACCCGTCTGTGGTGAGCCATAAACGCAGACTGAATATGTAGTGTATCTTCAGGTGTTTGACTGTTTTATGTCACAGAATGTAGCTGATGTGAAAAAAATGTGACCAGTGAGTTACAAATGCCCTTTGCTCTAAATACTTCAAATGTACAGTACCTCCTATGCTTATAGTAATGTCCAGAGTGGTCAAAACTCATAGCAACCTCACTATCTGGTCTTATGAGAGAAATGTTGCAATCCAGGGCTTCTGCTCTGATTTTCATTATTCATTAGATAACTAACTAGTTATGGGCAAAAGAATAAGCTTAAGGGAATAATCATTTTTTTTTAAATAAGCTTGTGTGTGTGTGTGTGTGTGTGTGTGTGTGTGTGTGTGTGTATAATATATATATTACCATAGGCTTTTTCATAGTCAAGAATCACTATCATAAAAAAAAAAATCAAATGAGAATTTGTAGACTATAATAATATATGCTAGTACATTAATGTGTAGAACAGAGATGTACTCAGAGTTATTCCAGGATGATGTAACCGTGTGATAGAGAGAAAGGATGGCTGTGGACATTATTGTCTAGTCATACTGCAAATGAACAAGTCTGACTTGGTTCTGTCGGGTTTTATGTAAGGAGAATGTTTCTCACCTTCAGGGAGAATGTTTCTCACCTTAGGGCTAGCCCTTCTTGTTTATTATGATTTGCTAAACACATGACCATGCTAGTGTCACACGAGGGGACCCTCAGTATTCGTTTCGTTTTTTTTAGAGTGAACGTGCCCTTGCGAAAGAAAAAGAGCTGTCGATCGAACTTGCGAACATCAGGGATGAAGTTGGTAAGTAGCTTATCTAACATGAAGACCGTTTACCATGTAGAGGCGGTGGGATCTGGGAGAATGGAGCCTAAAAATGAGGCGGTCTCACGCAATAGCGGACTTTATTCTGACAGTTTATACTCTGAGGGTTAAGAAAGGTGACATGAGGTAAAGTTCTCATGAGTTCAAGCTGTGTACAATCACAAGCTGCACGGTCCAAAAAACGTATTTCTCCACAGAGGCATGTAAACAATAACAACAGCCACTTGTGACGAGTAATCTAAAGTGAACTCACTCCTGTCCCCTCACCTGGGAGGGGACAAAAACACATTCCAAGAACAACTGTGTCTTTGAAGGAACTGAGGTCACAAGACTCGGTCTTGTTTTCCTGGAGTTTTTTCACAGGCATGAGGAATTCCCCTCACAGGTCTCCCTTCTTGGACAAAAACCATGAAGGATGTCCCCTCACCCACCCACCCACCCACCCCCATGCCTTGAATGTGTAACAAAGGCCACGGTATCTCCTGTAATAAGCCGAATCAACCCTGTCTAGACCAGTGAAGCATCTTTGCTAGCACAGTGGTGGGCGGCTAGAGCCTCTCAGGGAACCATAATTCTTACAGGTCTGTCATGACAGAGGCTATGGGCTGGCCTCACAGCTAGCAATGGGGCCAGTCAGGCCTGGGATCTTCTTCACAGACGGCAGCACACACATCAGCCTCTATTACGGGCTGTGACAAGCGTCCCTCCCTCTAGGAACCTCCAAAGTCATTCTGGGTTGTATGAAATGGGTCTTACTGGCTTCCTCCAGCTGGATGCACCTTTCCATGAAAACACTGTCATCTCAAAAGGGTTAAAAAAACACCTGCCTGTCTGGAACAATATAATGGGGGATCATATTGAAATGTGTAATCTTTAGTATACTCAGGGACTTTGTCAAAGTAAGGATGACCCCCAGACCCCTGGAAGGTGAGAGGAGACAGGCTTCCTCTCTAGTGAGGGACTGACATGTTTGTCATGTCATGTACACCTCCCTTAACCGCCCCCCACCTCCACCGCACCCACCTCGTTCCTCTTTCTTCCTTTTACTCCAGGACTTGGGATTAAACCCAAGGCTTTAGCTATGCTAAGCAGCCACTAGACCAGTGAGCATTGTAAAAATGTTTTATTTGAAATTGGATCTCATTAACTTACCCAGGCTGACCTTGAACTCACTCTGCAGCCTGGACTGGCCTAAAATGTGTGACTCTTTTACCTCAGTCTCTTGAGCAGCTAGATTTGCAGGCTTGCGCCATGTGGCCCGTTTTCTCTCTTGTCTACCTACCAGTCTGTGTCCCCAGGACTCAGTTAGCAAACCGTGGCCCTTTTCCATTGGCCTTCTGTTCTAACCCCAAGTGCTCATCTCCTCTCCACCTAATGTGACATCGGGAGCAGCCTACCCATGCAGGTGTGGTTTGCTCCATTAAGTAAAGGAACTTGACCCCTCCAGGCCACTGTTGGCAGGTGTCTGGCTATGCAGATTGTCAGCAGTCCATCTGTCTCTAGTGACTGTGGGTTCTCAGGGGAGCAGTGGACAGACAAGGCAGTAGGCGTTAAGTGCAGGTTCCCATTCTCTTTTTTATTCTGTTGTTTCTCCTCTATGAGCCTGGTGGCTTCCTTTCTCATAGAAATGGCTCAGAAGTGGATGTTTCTCCTCTCCGAGGACAGTTGGGTCCTGTGAGAACACAACAAATAACAATCTTCTATGCCTGCCCCATCTGCATGGGACCCACAGCAGTGGGGGTTCCCACCCCAGCTCCCTGACCCACGAAGGAGCTGGAGGACTAACCCAGAGACAGGTTTAGCTGAGAAGGGCCAGCTAGGCAAGCCATGACGCAGCTTGTGAGGGACGCTCCCAGGAACCTGAGGTTCATGAGATCGGTGCTAGAGCTGAGGAAAACCAGCCGCCAGAGAGGGGCATTGACAGGTTCCCTGCTCCCTTCAGGCTCCTGCTGAAAAAGTGTCACACTCTCATTTTGCTATCCTCGTTTCCATGGAGACTGAGTCCCTTTCCTTGAAGTTGTCTCCTCTTCTAATTTGCTACCATGGGGTCTTACCACATGGACCATCCACAGGCAGCTGTGGTGAGGCAGGAGCAGCTGAGGGTGAGGCCACCCTTGCTGGGTCAAGAGCTGTTTTGACTCCCTTTGAGGAGGTCTTGCCATCCATTCACTGGAGGAGCCCTGGGGTCCCCAGATGATGTGCGGTTGTACTGATACATCCGGGAGACCTCCCTGCAGGTGACTCCCCATGGGAGCCACTGAAAGAACATTCTTCCACAGAGTCTGCCTTATCAGAAAGACATTTCTGCTTCTCCAACTCTCACTGCTAAGACCCCTCTCCTTCCAACTCACCCTGCCCTCTGAGGGATAGGATCGTGAGATCTCTCGTTCCAAATAAATCTGCAAAACAGTGAGTGTGATGGACATTTGTCCTGCTGGTCAGTTCCCAGGTGACAGGGACTGACTGAGCACAGCTGTGAACCCTGGATCTTGTCCCTGCCTTAGTCACAACCCAGTCTCCCAAGATGACCCCGATAGTGCTGTGGAGGCAACTCAGAGGCGTAGGGGTGGAGAGAGATCCCACAGAGTCCCAACTCATAGTGACAGCCCCCTCATGGTCAAAGAGACACTTCACAGTGAAGTTAGTAAGCAGACAGGACTGTTTGTGTGTCCTGACAGCTCAGTGGCCATTCAGGGAAAATGCAGCCCAAACTGAGGCGAAGCAGTGTTTTTGTCTTATTCAAACAGCCATGGTCACTTGCTGGAGAGATGCTTGAGCTGTCAGCCGGCACAGCTCTCCAAACCTTAGCATGCCACCCCTTGCGTCCTGTTTCACAAGACTGTCAGTCTGTGCTGCTTATCAGCGCAACAGCTGAAGCCCAGCTTTCCAAGATACGCTGTCATAGAGAGGAATGGAGTGTGGTTAGTGTGGGGCAAATGTCCAGGAGCAAGGAGTTCCAGTGGTGCATCGACCTTGAGGTTTTCAGATACAGCAGTAACACGCTGTTGGACTTAGCAACCCTTCCCCACTGGTTGGAGTGTGAAGATGAGTGGACCTTTGGGGGCCCAGGAACTGAAGTTACTTATAAGTGCTTCTTCATTCAGAGCAACCCTGACCAGTGTGCATCATGCCTCGTAGCTCCCTTAAGCAGAGAGCAGAGAGGACCGATGCTATTGCTTACTTCCGGTCATGCTCGGGACCTTTCTTATGCAGCTTAGGCCCACCTGCCTAGGAGTGGTACCACCCACAGTGGGCTGGCCTTCCTAGGTCAACCATTAATCGAGAAAATGACCCCACAGACTTGCCCACAGGCTGATGGAAGCGTTCTGTCAGTTGAGGTCCCCCTTCCCAGATGGCTCTGGCTCGTATCAAATTTATGAAAAACATAAACAACCTTACCTAGTCATCAAGCTGTTAGGATGCATACCATGAACAGACTCCTTATTCTTACGGGTGTCAGGAAAACACTGAGGTATTTAGTCTCTATGGAGTTTTCATGTGAAGGATATCAAGCCAGTACCCTGAGAGGCTGAAGCCAGCCTCCGAATGTGTTTCTCCTGAGTATGAGTGTGTTGGCAGCTGGTTCCAGGCTTTCAGGCTCCAGAGAGTCACAGGGTAAGTGGGCTTGACCTCTTTGACCTCCGGGCTCCTCTTCATATGATGAAAAGCCAATTTCAGATGAAGCTGCTGGGGAAGTGCTTGGCCAAGGTGCAGCAGCTAGTGTACGAAGATAGAAAACAGTTCTCCCCGGAGAGATGTTTGCCCCAGCATGAGCAGGCTTTGGCTTGGAGGATGGCCATCTGATGCACTTGGGTGGGGTGTGCCAAGCCCAATGGCGCCGCCTTTAGCAATCTCCGGAAACTTCTAAGTGCAGTCAGATTTGTCCTGACTTGGACTTTAAGTCACCTGGTTCTGTATCAGTGCCGACAATAGAAGCAGAGTTCACCTGTCCATTCGGAAAAAAAGCCAGAAAAAAAAACAAAAAAACAAAAATCCAAAACAAACCCAGCAGAGACAAAGCAGAAGTCTCTGGCAGCACCATGGCTGGTCCATTTATCCCAGGAGACGCTCTTCTCTGCCAGCCAACTCTCACTCAGCTGTGGAGATCTGTGACAGAACAAAGGTGGCAGGAGGGACGTGTGGGGACCCATTGTCAGCCCATAAACTCTAGAGCTGTGGGCTGAGCTGCTTCCCTTAAGGAAGACAGCAAAGCCTTCCCACTGACTTCTGAGGGGTCCAGAGGGGAAGCCTTTCCCGCTGGAGCAACCTAGTCTTTACACTCCATAACAGTCGATTGCCACGGGAGTCACGGAGGCGGGGACCAGAGGAAAGAGAGGGGCTGGAGAGATGGACTTTCTAAAAAACTGTGAATCCAGACAGAGTAGAGAAGTGGCCAAGAGTAGGGATAACTCAACTGTTATAGATTTTAGGGTAGAATTGGCCATCTCCAGTCCAATGGTTCCTGCCTAACCTTTCCCATAACTCATAGAATTACTGCCCCAAATTCTACAGATAGCGTTAAAAAGCTTCCGTCCGTCCGTCCGTCATCCTCACTCTTGGCTTGAACGAATACAGCAGTGGCATCTAGCACACAGAATTGGTGCTTATAGGTGGTCCTCTGGTCTGGTACCTGCCAGAATCATCTGGAGCACTGCTCTGGGCAGCAGAAAGAAGATATTGAGAGCAAGTCTTGGGTAGGATTTTAATCTCCCAGATGTTTATAATAATAAACATATGGATAGTGAACTTTGACAATCAGTAAGCACTCTGAAGAAGTAAGTTTTGATTAGAAGCCAAACCAAATAGGGGAGTGTTAGAGGCACTGGGGGAGTTGTATGCCGTTGGGTACTCCCCACTGTAGCCTGAGGAGCTCCCTTACTTAGGGGCCTCCACTCAGTGAAGTGAAGAATTTCAAGATGTGTGACTGAGGGTGTGTACATGTGAGTACAGATGCCAAAGGCCTCTGGTCCAGTTTCCCCTGGAGCTGGAGTTATTGGCAATTGTGAGTCACCCAATGTGGATGCTGGAAGCTGAACTCAGGTCCTTTGCCAACCACCTTACCAGTCCCTTAACAGCATGCTTCTAGAGAGCACATTGGTCAACAAGGGAATGAAAAATTGGTTTTGAATATATATGAAAATAAAAATAGAACACATCAAAATTTGTGCTGCAAAATTCTCTGGCCTTCATAGTTGAGTCTTCCCATTCAGTGTGCCCTGCAAAATCTGGGACGACACCCAAAATATACAAAGCACTGCATGGGTGATCAGATAGGGAAGTGGGGATGTTATTCGAAAACAGAAATTTTAGCTCCCAGAGGTCTCATCTACTGTCAGCAAGTTGAGCTTGTTGATAGAGTTTCAGAAAGACTAATTTCCTTGCGGGCTGCACTGCCCAGCATGTCAAGGTCTGGGAATCCTACACCTTCTTGCAGGAAAATGAGATGAGAAAAATTCAAATCAATGATCTCAGCCACTCTGATTAAATTTTATTCTAGTAAATGTCATTTTCCAAAGTCATTTTGGTTTCTCTCCCAAACAGGTGCTTACCCATGCACGGTAATAGTGAACCTGCCAATTCCCAGAGACTGCGTTGGTTGCCATGGAAAATACATTACAGCTACAGCTACAGTTTTACACACACACACACACACACACACACACACACACACACACACACTCCTTTTTTAGACACTGATTTATTCCATGTGGCAGTCACATACTTTTTTGATAGTTATAAAACTTTGTTGCATCTATATGCTTAGCACATTCTAATCTTTTTCTGTGGCGATGCTTGTGTTGAGATCTTATGAAATACTGAGTCTCTTCAGGTGAATTTTGCTTTCCCATATATGTTAATGAAGTCTGCAGGGTTAGGGATAGGATGTGGCACATGTACGAGGACCTGGCAGTTTAGTTATTGTCCTGTTGCTGGGAGGAGACACCATGACCGAGGCGACTCTTATAAAGGAAAGCTGATAAGTTGGGGGCTTGCTTACACTTTCAGAGTTAGTCCGTAATCACCATGGTGGGAAGCAGACAGGCGTGGCGCTGGAGCAGTGGCTGAGAGCTTTGCGTGCTGATCCTCAGGCAGCAGGTGGAGAGGAGAGAAGGGGAGAGGAGGAGAGGACAGGCTTTTGAAAACCCAAAGCCCATCCCTAGTGACGCACTTACTCCAACAAGGCCGCACCTCCTAATGCTTCCCAAACAGTTCCACTAACAGGTTGGGGACCAAGCACAAGCCTCTAAGAACCATTCTCCTTCAAACCACCACACCTGGTTCAGTCCTCAGCACCACATCCACACACAAATTTAAACCTTAATGAACTTGAATTGACTGTTACTCAGGTAACAAGAACTGCCCCTAAACCCCCTTGGGAACGGACACCCTCTCACATTGTGCAGCCAGATGCTGTCATGGATTTAGTATATAAACCACAGTATACAGTTTACAAAAGCTTTCCACATTCATTTGAACCTGATGACAGCCGTAGGCTATGGGTAAGGTAGATGATGCCATGACCACCTAAATATGGTAAAAAAAAATAATAATAATAAAGACTTGTCATCCCTCTCCTCCATGGCCACACCAGGCTGCTGTCATGTTGGAAGGTCTAGGTACTTAAGGGACTTTAATAAAAAGCAAGGAGAATATATATATATGTATATATATATATATATATATACATATATATATATATCCTATGATATGCTAAGAGACATTTTACAATATATATACATTGTAAATTGCAGTCGCATATAAATTCTGTGTATACAGTCTCTTCCTGCCACGAGTCTCTCATACACACAAATATTCTTACTGTGCATCAAATATTCTTCTGTGCATCAGAAGCCTCTGGCTCAGGGCTGAGCACAATGAACATGGACTGCTCACTGTTGTATTCTAATTTGTAAACTTAATTGAATGCAAGGGACAAACACTTTGCTATAGCATGAACAGCAAAATATGAGCATATCAACAGCTCTGACACCAGAAATGCCTGCTTATGTGACAGAGTCAGATGTGAGCAAGTTCAGGTGTCTCTCTGTATTCATGGGTTTCACATCCACAGGTTCAACCAGTGCAGATCAAAAGTAGTATATACAGTTTTCTTCTGTTCTGAACATGTAGTTTTTTCCTTGTCATGATGCCCTAAACAATGTAGTACAACATAAAGTACACAGGTTCTATGCTCATACTCCACCAATCCGTATAAGGGACTTGAACATCTTTGAATTTGGGTATCGCTGTGGCGTGGGGGGGTGTGGGGGGGTGTGTGGGGGTCTGGAACCATCTCTATTAATACCAAAGGCAGCAGTGACTAAGATCCAAGGAAGTGAGGCAGTAGGGGTCTTAGAGTTTTGAAGAATATGTAAGCCAGGTAAACAGCTGAGCCTCAAGGAAGTTGAGGAGTCCCTGACAAACAGTTTTTCCGTACACTTGACCTTTTACAAAGGTGGCATTAATGATGTCATTGACTTAACCTCTGTGTTGCCAAGTGAGAAAAATAGTGAAGACACTTGTGTTTTGTCCATAGGTAACCTTAAGCAAGAGGATAGGATGAATGTGTGTGTGCTCATCATAACCATTCAATTACATGCATGAAAGGCAAGGCTAGATCTAAGACATGGATGTTTTTCTCTAGGCATTTCTCTAATGCCGGTGTTTTTCTTGTCATATCTAATGCCCTTGTGATTTTTCTCATTCATCCACCAGGACCACATTTATATGTTCAAAAGTACCATTGTTTACTTTACTTGTATAGTGTGGCAGAGTTAGCACAAAATAATAGAAATTACAGTGCACGCCTCTACATTCAGGTCACCCTTTTAAATGAAAATTATTTTTTCAGCCAGATATGTGCTTTGGGAGAAATTATTTCTATTGAAGACAATGATAGCTAGACCAATTTTTGCATCACAAGTAACTATGAAGACTTAACTAACGTCTTCAATAATCTAGCTAAAGCCCCAGAACTCCTTGGACTGTGGATGTGGCTTAGTCATAGAGCACTTGTATAACAGAATTACTGTGGTCACCCCAGTATGAAAGAGAGAGAGAGAGAGAGAGAGAGAGAGAGAGAGAGAGAGAGAGAAAGAAGAAGAAGAAGAAGGAGGAGGAGGAGGAGGAGGAGGAGGAGGAGGAGGAAGAGGAGGAGGAAGGGAGGGAGGGAGGGAGAAAGGAAGGAAAGAAAGAAAGATCTTCAAGTCTCTTTAAAAGACCCCTGCTGGGGCTGGAGGGGTGGCTCAGTGGTTAAGAGCACACTCTGCTCTTGCACAGGACCTGAGTTCAGTTCCTAGCTCCCACATTGGGTGGCTCACAACCACCTGTAACCCCAGCTTCAGAAGATCTGATGTCCTCTTCTGGCCCCCTTAGGCAACTGCACTCACATGCATATACCTACACACAGACACATATATGCACATAATTAAAATATGGTAACAATATATTTTTAAAGGCTTCTGCTGACGACAGTGGCCAGAGCATAGCCAATCAGAATAATGGTTCCAGCACCATCCTGAGAGACCAGGCTGAGAGATAAATGTGAGCATTGAATAGCAAATTCACTGTGCTTTAGATTTTTAAAATTTGCTTTTTAGTATATCAAGAATGTCTCTAGCTTCCAGGGAAATGCTTTAACTATATTGGCTGGAGCCTGATTAAAAAAAAAAATTCAAATGGCCAGTTTATTAACTTGTGATAAGAAAAACATCTCCAGGTCTACCTGGAAAGCAGAACCAATCTCCAGAGGCTGAGCAGGGACTAGATGAATTATGCCTTGTAAACACAAATGGCACCATGCTGAGATGTCTTCAGGCAGCCATCTGCATGCCTCTTTCTTTCTAGGCCCTCAGTGCTTAGCCAGGAACCCTGTGGGGACAAGGTGTAAGCATGTTAAAGTCACCTGGATGCTTTCACAGACCGCCCAGAGACTGCCTTCCAAACTTCCAGCTGTGATACAGTAACTGCTCCTGCGAAGCCTGTGGTACACAGTTATGAAATAGATAGGACATAGGAGGCAGCTGTCTCCAAGGATCTGACAGAAAAGATGCACAGTGAGTCTCACCTTGCTCTCAGCTCTCTGCTGAGGGCCGTTCTTCAGATGTGGCCACTCATGGGTACTGTGGACAATGGCCATCTCACTGGGCTGAAGAAGCAGGTGTCAGAGTTCAGGGTGATGCAGTGGTTAGAAAGGGTGGGGCAGGTACTGGGGAAGCAGGAGCTGAGCAGAGAGCTCCGGTTCTTAAAAGGGGAGGTGCACATGGGCAGAGAGGCTGCAGGGGGCGCTGCCATCATACTATGTGCTGAGGGAGCTTCTAACCTGGATTTTTTTTTTTTTTTTTTTTTTTTTTTGGCCTGGCAGTGATTGGAAATTTTAGCTAGTGGTGTAATTATGATCCCACTTGGAAAAGCTTCACCATCTTGACATTGCCAAACTTGGGAACAAGCTTCTAAGTCATGAGAGTGGGAGACACACATAGACCATTTCCCAACCATGGCGGGACCCAACCAGTTTCTTCTGTTTAAGCATCCTTCCTGAAGCATGCCATAGGAGGAAGAATTCTCTGGGTCTTCCAGCTGAGTGAGCAATAGCAGCCTCACCCAAAGGCCTCTCTGAGATAAAGAATCTCACGGTCCACCCCAGCTAATCCACGAACCTAATTAACTAATGCCTGCACTTCACAAGGTCCATTGAGCAGTTATTTTAGCGTCTTGCTATAACAAACAATAAGTCTCCCACCCAAGCACTAAGCAGGCACAGCCCTGCTTAGCTTATGAGATTAGACAAGTCCAGAGTGGTAGAGCCATAGACTCCACAGTGAATGTCAGAATGTTCTGGCCCACCCAGCAGCAGCACATGGAAATTGCTAGAAATGTAGACTCTTAGGTCTTGCTTCTCATCTACTTAATCAGACACCAACCACAAACCTTTTGAACGTGGGAGCAGCTGATCTGTTTTAACCCCTTACCCGCCCACTTGAAGGTCTAACTTGGGCTGAAGTTGTAAAAACCCCAGGCTTAGGATAGAACAATGCAGCAATAACAAGTAAGCATTTGAGATGCACACTGATCTGTGTTGATTGTGTGGTCAGCCTTCTTCACATACAAGATATCAAGAAGATGGCATAAGAGGCAAGCTTACTCATGATCTCAGAGACTTCAGTCCATGATTGGCTGGCTCCATAGCTATGGGGCACGTGGTGGTGTGCAAAAATACCATAGTGACACAAGCAGCCAGGACAGAGAAAGCAAAGAGGGGCCTCTAGCTAGTCCCACAGCCTGCATTCACAGTCTCTCCCAGGAATGCCAACGTAGTATGAATGCATCAAAGGAGGAATCTATGGGTGAGGCCAGAGCCCTTGGGACCTAGCCACTTCCACAAAGCCCATCCACAGCATCCAAGGCTTTAGTATCCAAAAGCCTTGGTGGAGGTGGGCGGTGGGGGGGGGGGTCACTTCACATGCAGCTCATAACAATCCTCTCAGGTGCATCTGGAAAACAAGAGCATGAACTCAGAGTCATGCCTGCTTCCCAGAGCCGTGAGCTCAGTGACCACATTCCCCAAAGTAGTCAGTGAAGTGCCCAGCAGAGAGTGAACATTCAACACTTGTTTGCCATGGTGTCATCAATGGGGATTATTCCAGCTCCTAGTCATTGTGCGATCTATGGAGACCAGCATGGTGTCAAGTCATGACTGAGTTTTCCTGGGTAAGCCTTACACTAGCCTAGGAGTGTAGTCTGGTGTAAATCCATTTTTCGGATGAAGGAATGAGACTTGGAGGGGTTAATCCCCAACATGGGAAAAGTCTGCCAACAACAGGACCCAAGGCTAGCTGCCTTGTCCGGTGCTACCATGAGGAAATGCTCTATCTGAAGGTGTCACCTAGTGATCGTAGAGCCTACAGTCACAATTTTTACATGCTGTTACTCTGGCCCTGTTCAGGATTGCATGAAAGGATTCATTATGACTCATCACCTGGCTCCATGTGATTTTGCTTTTCTCCTTAGTTACCATTTGTGGTGGTTTGAATCAGAATGGCCCCCATAGACTCTCATGTGTTTGAATGCTTGGCCCATAGGGCATAGCACTGTTAGGAGGTGTGGCCTTGTTGGAGTAGGTGTGGCCTTGTTGGAGTAGGTGTGGCCTTGTTGGAGTAGGTGTGGCCTTGTTGGAGGCAGTGTTCTACAATGGAAGCAGACTTTGAGGTCTCATATGCTCAAGCTAGGCCCAGTGTGGGATATAGTCTCCTTCTGCTGCCTGTGGATCAGGATGTAGGACTCCCAGCTCCTTCTCCAGCACCATGTCTGCCTGCCCACCACCATGCTTTCTGCCATGATGATAATGGACTGAACCTTCAAAACTGAAAGCCACCCCAATTCAATGTTTTCCTTTCTAAGAGTTGTTATGGTCATGGTGTCTCTTCACAGCCACAGAACACTGACTAAGACACATTCCTCGTAGCCTCACACTCTAAAGCTCCTTAGCAGTACCTTGTACCAAACCATTAGTGACACCGGTGAGGGAGGCTTTGATCCAGCCAGACTCCATGCTGGATGCTTCAGGGACCTTAATCCATTTATCCAAGCTACTTTTCTATTGATGTGATTAAAGACTGACCTAAAACAATTGGGGAGGAGAGGGTTTATTTGGCTTACACGTCCTGATCACAGTCTATTGTTTAGGAATGTCAGGGCAGGAACTCAAGTAGGAACCTGGAGGAAGGATCTGAATGGTCCTTACTGGCTCACTCAGTTTGCTTTTTCATACAGCCCAGGCCCACCTGCCCAGGGGTGGCACCACCTACAGTGCCACAGCAGGCTGAATCCTCTCATATCAATCACGAATCAAGAAAATGCCACAAAGACTTTCCCACCCACCAATTTGATGGGGGCAGTTCTTCAGATGAGGCTCCCTCTTCCCCGATGACTCCAGCTTGTGTCAAATTGGGAAAACAAAACAAGAAAAACAGCACACAATTAAACCCTGGCCGAGTCCTTCATTTGACAGGAGACTCTTACTTCTCAGTGTCCACCCTGTCTGTCATGGTGACTGGAAGTTAGAGCCATTTGCATGTTGGCAGGAAGGTGGGGCTCCTAGAGAAAGCCCTATAATGATGAAATGGGGTGGGTCCGTTCTGTTCAGTGAGCTCTACCCTTGCAGTGTGGACGTGACTCCATTGGCCGGGACAATCACCAGCTGGAGGTGAGAGCGTTCCAGCATCCTGAGGGAGAGGTGACTCTCACACACCTTTGCCTCAGACTGCCCAAGAGGAGAAACCTCCTATCTCAGGCAGCTCACCCGGCACTCTGTAGGAAGGAGTATCCTGCTTTTGTTACAGTCAGTGCTGTGGTGTTCTCAGTGAGGGGAACTGGCAGCCCAGCCAGGGTCCAGACAGGGCATTGAATGGATGTTTCTGTTAGGATGGTGAATGGGAGCACTGGTTGGACTGTTGGTTTTTAAACAATACACACACTCAGGGCTGGAGAGATGACTCAGCTGTTAGAATGCACACTGCTCTTGAAGATCCCCAGCACCCATATGGTGCCTCACAACCAGCTGTAACTCCAGCTCAAGGGGGATCTGACATACTCACATATACACACACATATTCATGATTAGAAAAAAAAGTAAAGTTAAGAATCAATAATAATAATGTATTAAATCACATGTCCATATGGAATCAATTATATATACCTGCACACATGCACACCAGGGTACTATCAATTACCCGAATACCTTGCTTGTTGTGTGCGTGTGTCTAACATTAGTCAGTAGAAACAGTTCTATGTGGCTTGCTTTGTCCCTTGATATGTTTGAAGAAATAGGGACACTGTGCTGAGTTGATGGGGAAATTTACGTCTCTCGGGTGAAATTAGGTTTTGAAGATTTTAAAATGTTAACCCTTTATTCCATTTGAAACTAAAGACAGTAAACACACACACACACACACACGCACACGCACACGCACACACACACGCACACACACACACACACACACATGTCATATGTCTGAGCAATCCTCTTATCAGAGAGGAGTCTCCCAAGCCCCGTGACATACACTGAACCTGTTACCTTCAACACACACTAGTTCACTTGCTAGCAGCCACTTGACCTCCTCGCCCAACTAGTACAAATCGGGAATGGGGCCACCAGAGCCAAGGGGTAGAAGACTAAATTGGTGATGTGTTGTGGAATGGGGCCTCTGTAAACTGTGAGGCTTTGAAAATGGTTGGATCCAGGGATATTTTCTAGAACTCAGTGGGGTCCGTTCTCCCTGTTGAAAGAGGCCCATGAGAATGTTCACCAGTTTTTAAAGTTTTCAGTCCTTTTTGAAAGCTCTTTCTAAAAGGTGTGTTCACTATGGAGATAGATATAACCTGGGTCACTTATGGGTCAGATCTTTGAGGTCAAATGAAAAGGTTCACCCTTTGATGCCACTGTACACAGGGAAAAAACAAAGCAGTAAATTGTTGGTGGAGTTTTCCTGACCCATCTATAGCTTCAAAATAAACACACTGAGGCTTAATACTAATTATAAATGCTTGGCCCATAGCTCAGGCTTATTACCAACTAGCTCTTACAATTGAAAATTAACCCTATTTCTTATCTAAGTTCTACCACATGGCTCATAGATTGTTAAGTCATTTTGCACATGGTCTATTCCCTCTGTGTCTGGCTGGCGACTCTCTGACTCCACCCTTCTTCTTCCCATAGTCCTCAGTTTGGTTGTCCCACCTATACTTCCTGCCTGGTTACAGGCTAGTCAGCCTTTTATTAAACCAATTCGAGTGACAAATCTTTACAGTATACAAAAGAATTATTCAACAGCATTTCCCCCTTTTGTCTAATTAAAAAGGAAGGCTTTAACTTTAACATAGTAAAATTATATTAAAAAAAAACAGTTATCAAGTAAGAATTACAGTTACAATATCCAGTCTATTTGTATTTTGCAAATGTAGAGAAAATATTCTATTATTCATCTTATCTTTGTGAGTTTAAAGTTTTATACCTAATTTACCTTTTATCAAAGCTAAGGAAAACTTTAAATCTAATTAATTAGTCTTTAATTCCATCAAAGACCCCAGAAGGATGAAGTGTTACCTAACAACAGGGACATCTGGCTGCCTGGACATTCACCCTAAGTTCTTCTGTAATGTTGGGGCATCCATCTTTGGCCTGTAGGTCTATGATATCTGACAGACTTTTCTGAGAAGCAGAGAATTTTGAAGAACTATACTACCTTGTCTTGGCAAAGTTTAGCAGTTGCTTTCTTTTGCATCCTTTTGGTCCAGTTTGGACAGTATATTGTCAGCAGTTGAGGAAAGGGCAGTTTCTTTGCCCAAATGACTAGCTTTGCCATAAAGAAAACAAACTCCATATGGAGTTTCTTTGATGCCTCATCATCTTCTCTGAAGTAGATTGGTGCTGCCAGAAGCAGAAATGTCTCACTGTCATAAAAAACCTTAGGTTATTAAATATATTAAATGCCATATTCTGTGGGTCTTTGAAATGTTTGAAAACCATCTACCTATCTGAATATATCCTGTGTATGATCTTGAAAACATACCTAACATGACTATGTAAGTTTGACTATTATAGATGACTAACTACTAGCCTGTATTTCTTAATTATACATTACATTTTTAAATGAGTTACATAAACACAATACCCCAAACAAGAGTAGAAATATACATTTAGTATAGCAAAAACAACTTTAAATTTATATTAATAAACCAAAAGCCGCTGGGCAGTGGTGGCGCACGCCTTTAATCCCAACACTTGGGAGGTAGAGGCAGGTGGATCTCAATGAGTTCGAGGCCAGCCTGGTATACAGAGTGAGATCCAGGAAAGATGCAAAGCTACATAGAGAAACCCTGTCTTGAAAAACCGATAGATAGATAGATAGATAGATAGATAGATAGATAGATAGATAGACCAAAAGCCATACCAATGTAAAATATTTTGAGATTAGTAGTTGTTTTTTATTAAAGTAGATTCAATAACCTACCCTTTCGTCCTATAATTTCTGTTCCCCCTTTTCTTTTCAGAAAGAGACCCCTGAATCTAATCTCCTTTGTTTAGCTTTTTTTCCCCTGACCATTACCCATAACAACTTGTAACCAACCCCCTTAAATAATAATAAATATACACAACCCATCTTTTGAGACTGTGGGCATCATTCTCTAGACGACTTCCTGTTGTTGGGGGGCACTGGTAATGTTTGGAAGAACCTGGAGAAAATCAGGATAATTGTTAGGTCTTGGCTAAAGTATTCTGTGATGCTGGATCATCTCAGTGAGCAGCCTTGAAGCTGTTCTGGATGCTGGATCACCTGAGCCATCTATTTTCATTGGTGTCTGATTTCCTTGCTCTGAAAATACTTAAAAATTTAAAGGTAACATTCATATCTGTATTAATACAAGTATAGACTGTGCATTGTAGACAAATCAGCCAAAGATGGTTTTCTGTTCTATGTTTGAGCAGGTAAAATATACATTATGTGTTTTGTAGTTTTTCTAGGTTTATTTCTTTATGTTTGTAGTCACAATTTTCAGGTCTTCCTCAATCAAACCTGATTTTCTTTAACCAAGAGTGAATCCACAGCCTCTCATTTCCTGTGGAAATAAAAACATAACCTCTTCCCAAAGTAACACACCTTTTGACTTAAATTTTGAAGTCAAGACGTTTTCAAAATATATAGGTTGGTTTAATCTAGCATCCCTCACAATTCACCATGTCCTAGAGTCCAAAAAATTCGAAGACAACACAATAACATACAGGATTCAAACTCTCTGTGCATTTTTCATCTTTATGTCACTTTTTTCTTTTATATTAATTACTTCACTCCCTCTTTAAGGACTTTACCCTATTATTTTTGTATACCCTTTCTCTTCTCTCTTCTAAGAATACATACATTTTCAGAGACACTATGGTTTATTTAGAGATTCTTTTCATCTGACTCTGTCCTTACTGAGCAACTGCAACTTTTCTGTCTGCCTGAGCAAAGCCCCAAACCTGCCACGCAGCTCATTGGCTCAGCTCACGCTGGTGGCACAAGTGGGCAGGCATTAGCAGGAAGATGCCGCCCTGTACTGCAGCCCATATGAGACACGAGACTAGGAAGGCACATTTGATTCCACTTTAGAACCTTTTTAAAAGCTTTCTTGGGTTTTATGTGGAAGTTCTTGCCAAATAATTTGTTTGAGCACCATTTGTAGGCTGAAGTTTCTGTCCTGCAAGCCATTCCCAAGTAACCACACAGAGACTTAATATTAATAATAAGTAATAAATACTCAGCTGCTAGCTCAGGTGTATTACTAACTAGCACTTACAACTTAAATTAACCCATTTCTATTCATCTATGTGCTGCCTCGTGTCTCATGGCTTTACCTGTCTTCCAGCATGTCTCGTTCCCTCCACATCTTCTGGTGACTCCTCTGACTCCACCCTTCTTCATCCCAGCATCCTTAGTTTGGTTGTCCCACCTATAATTCCCACCTGATTACTGGCCAGTCAGTGTTTTATTAAACCAATTCAAGTGATCAAATTTTAGCAGTACAGAAGGATTATTCCCCAGCAGTAAATAAGGAACTGCTTTGGCCACAGGGGGCCATTAGCTGCCCTTTCAGAGTCCGGCCACAGACAGCCCAAGGTGGTTATGTCCATAGTGAGTTGTGTAAGTTGATGCCATAAAGATGCCTTTGAAAGTCTGGTTACCCAAATTAAACGGATAAAACAAAGGAGCAGACTCTGTGCAGAGACATCTGTAGAAGGCCATTCCCTGTTTATGTGTGATGTGTTACCCGTTCTCATCTGGACAGAATAGTTTCTCTTTTCAAAAGCTTTAAACCGTGTTTAGTCAGGTCCCTCTTTCCTCCTTTGCCCATAAATCATGCCTGCAGCCCTCTGCTTCCTCTGATATGTAACCTGGACACACTGCAGTTACTGTCCCACATGGGACCAGTCACCATCTTTCACCCACTTGTTCATCTTAAAGAACACATTAAATAACACAGAGCATTTATGACTATCGAGAGACTTTAAATCAACTGAGATTTTTATTTTTATGTCTGATCTTTACCAGATCTCTTCTTCTGAAGTACAAGAATAACAGGGTTGTTACTGCTCCATAGGGTGTTTCTGAGAGGCAGGTCACAGAAGTGGAATCCAGAGTCAACTAAGATTCTGGGGTAAGAGTCCATTATGGTGGAGAGGCATGGTAGCTGGAGCGGGGAGCTGAGAGATCACGTCTTCAACCACAAACTACAAAGAGAGCCAACAGGAAGTGGGGCAGAACTGTACACTTTCAGAGGAGGCAGAGAGTAGGACAGGAAGTGGGGGTCAGAGGTCACCTTCAAAGACATCTGGTGACCAGCCTCTGCCACCTCCTAAAGACTCTAGGGCTTCCCAAAACAACATCACCAGAGACTACCAGGCAAACCCTGAGCCCATGGGAGGCGATTCAGATTCCAGCCACAGCAAGGTCCAAGTGTGCAAGGCAACCACCGTCCTCCTTTGATACTAAGCTCAGAGGCCAGATGACATGGGAAACCCAGCAGCTACTGTTGGTCCCATCTAGCTGGGCTAGGCTTCCTGCCCCGCCCCCATCACCACCCTCCCCCTCCCCCTCACCCCCACCCCCACCTTTGTCAGCTCTCACTGCCTCTGACCACTGCCCTTCTGCTCTTTCGTGGCTCTACTGCTCCTCATCTGCTGTCTACAGAGATCAGAGATCGGCAGGTACTGCAAAGACTCCTGGGAGCGAGGGAGTGCTCTCCACTCTATCATGGACACATCTTTTGTGTCTTTACACAATGTTGTTTGGAGGAGGTTTGCTAACTCCAGTCTGTCCCAAGGCCTCATGCTTTGAAGATTTTTTACTCCTATAAGAGACCATTTTGTGTGAGCCTAGGATAAAGACACTCATCAACAAGGTGGCATGGGACTTGTCAGAACCCCGCAGGCCTCGTTTTGGTTTTTTGTTTTGTTTTGTTTTGTTTTTTGTTTTTTGTTTTTTTCCCATACTGATTGGCCATATCTACACCCTGAAAGCCAGAGAGGCTTTTTCTGAGGCTAGTGGGCCACAGCAGGTCTCTAAATGCACAATAACAGATTTATCAGTTCCGCAAAGGCTTGTAAGTGACCCGAGCTGGACTCTTTCAATGTTGTCATCTCCCTGAAGAGTGCTACCATATCTCCTTGCTCAGATCAACCACTGGCTCTTTCTGGACTCCTGCCTAGCCCACATCTCTGTACCCCTTCACCTCCCCGGTGCACCCCTGCCCATGCTTCCTCCCTCATCCCAGGCACCTGACCCTGTTAAGCTCAGTGTCTGGACTCCAGACATCACCAGAACTCTTCTTCTTGTTGTCTCATAAACCATTTTCCATGCAGCTATCAGGAATGAAAATCACTATTCCTTTCCCCCATCTTTGAGACTCTGGGAGCATGAAGCTGTCTCGAGAACATAACCCTAAAGCCATAGTGTAGCCACAGGTCCTGTGTGATGTGCCTCTGCCTGCCTCTAGAACTTGACCGCTCTCCTCTGAAGATGTTGGTGCTCCATCGTAGCCTTTCTGTTCCTTAGTTAGACCAGAACTGTGCCTGTCCTAGGGCCTTTGCATGTTCGGGTGGAAGTGGGGAGTCCAGCGATGGCCAAGCACTATACACATAAATCGTCACTGGGTTCATAGATGAATTAATGTCCACCTCAGGACTGACTTGCATCTCTGTCTACCTGAACTCCCTTCTCATGACGCTCTTCCTCTTTCTTTTAAGCTTATGCCCACAGTGACATACTACAGCAAGGCTGCACCTCCTAAACCACCCCAAATGCCATCAACAGGAACCAAATGATCAAATGTCTGAGACTAAGGGGACATTCCTCATACAAGCCTCTGCTCCTTCTGTGCTAGCCTGCCTTCCTGCCACTGTGCCTAGAACTGTGCCTGGCACTCAACAGGTGTTCCCTAAATTCAATGACCCCCACACATTGCTCACACTAAGCACCTACTCTGCCACTTTACTCCAACCCTGGCTCAGTATCCTTCCAAAGCTGCCCTGCCTATCTGAGCCCACCCATAAGGAAACAGGCAGGTAAAGGGTCAGAATTCCAGACGTCGAGGTTGAAGGAAGGTATGCCAATGCATGGTCTCACCTCGGAGACATTATAACGCTGACGCGTCGGGGAGGCTGTCCACGCTCCTGGCTCGGCTGTGCACCTTGCCTTGACCTTGGACCAGTTAGCTCCACTTCCTGTTCTCCGCAGGAGGGGTAGGCTGTTGGGAGCAGCAGTCCCTGTCGAGGCGCGGCAAGGACGCGGATGCCTGCTCCTGTTTACTCTGCGCGGCTTGGATGCAGCCGCCGCGCGCCTGGAGTAGCGTTGTCTACAAACACCACAGGCCGGCTGGTGGCTCTCTGACTTATCCTCCCTCTGTGAACACCTCAGACTTCATTTTCAGTCGCTCCTTTTATTTCTCCTCTTAACATTTTCACCAAAAAGAAGAATTTGGGGGGGAAAGTAAGTTCAGAGCAGTGTGTGCTGAGGGTACTTTTCAAGTGCTATACCACCCCCTAGTGGTCACAGGTTTTTTACTAGCTAACTGGAATTTAAAGCGTCAGCCCCTGGATGAGGACACCCATAGTCTTTACAGCCTTGTAGCTTCCACTCCCAAGAGCTCATCCTAATGAAAAGTGACCTGGCACATGGGTGGACATATTTGTTATATTATCTGTACCAGCAAGTCTTGGAGACAAATGTCTAACAATAAAGGGGCGCAAGCTGTATCAGTGGGAAAACGTTGAGCTTGGACTGGGTACATTTCAACAGTTCTGAGCACTGGGTGGCACCATTGTGTCAGGGATCTCCAGAGTGTGCTGACCTTGTGGGTAAGTAGGGCATACACACTAGGGAATTGGGGGATAATGGGACAGCCAATCAGCATCTTATTCTCAAATGGTTCAAGGGAAGAGAGTCTTTTGTGATAATATATTGTGCTAAACTTGATTTTGAGGTGTTCGTGATTTATTTCTCTATTTATTTTTGAGATAGAGTCTCACTGTGTAGCCCTGGTTGACCTGGAGCTTGCTATGTAGACCAGGCTGACCTCAAACTCTCAGAGATCCCCTGCCTCTGCCTCCAGGGTGCTAGGATTAAAAGGATGTGCCACCACCAGCCGGCTATGGCGTATTTTTTATTTGTTTACGTCTTTTCTCAGTTTCTGGTGCTGGGAGTGGAACTCAGGCCTCGTGCATGCCGAGCCAAGCACTCGACTGCTGGGTCAGGCTCCTGGTTCAGTGGTTCCTGTTTCAGTTTTATTGTTGAAAGCCTCAGGTGGGCTAAGGGTGGGTCAGCTCAGCATCTGCTCCCCACTGTGCTAAAGAGCTCCGTGCTCCCTGCAGCCTTCAACACCGCCAAGTGTGCGAAGCTGCAGAAGGAGAAGGAGGCGCTGGAGAGACGGTTCGAGGAGGAGCTGAGGAGGCTGGGCTGGCAGCAGCAGGCCGAGGTGCAGGAGCTGCAGGAGCGGCTGCAACAGCAGTTCGAGGCCGAGAGCGCGCGCCTGCAGGCGGAGCACCAGGACCAGCTGCTGCGCATGCGCTGCCAGCACCAGGAGCAGGTGAGTTGGCTGGGCAGCTCAGCGCCAGTGATGGGAGAAGAGGACCTGGGGTCAAGTTCACTCTCCAGCTTCATTCTGGGTCTCTCTACACCCTGTGCCTAGAATGCTGTCCCTGCAGATACCAGGGCACCTCTCCTTCTTCTAGGTCTAAGGTTAGCTTCTCGGTGAGAACTTCCCTAAAATTGCAGTTTTACACTTGTCCTTTATCGGTCATCTGTTCTTGGCGTTTTCTTTGTGGGTAGAGGTGCTAAGCGACATGTACATAGATCTGGTTCTGCACCAGCCACTGTTTCCAATTTGATGTACACTGACTCCATCACCCTACCAGATAGCCATTCCTACCCCCGTTTTACGGGTAAGAAGCAGAGTCCCAGGGTTAAGTAAGCCACCAGAGTTCTGTTGCGTGAAGTGTGAGCAGAAGTCGCTGGTCTTCTTTGACGGGTGCATTGCTCTTCAGTGCTCATTCTTCTCACCAAATCCCTCCTCCGTTTTCTTTAAAAACTCATCCTGTGGGTGGCAGGTGAGTGGCAGGAACAGTAGCCCATGAAGAGTTTCAAAGGGCAGAGACCACTCGGCCTATCACCTTGTGTTATGTCTCCTTCACCTCCCACCCAGCCAGCTCCATCTGCCCTGCAGGAGAATGAGGCCCCTGGACCTCACAGGAGCCCTTGTGCTGAGAAGAGGTGTTGCAGGGGAGGGAGACGTGGCTCCCGTGGACACCCGCCCTTCAGGCTGAAGAGGAGGCCACATTGGAAACCAGATGCAGTCAGCCTGGGACCTCCTCTGCAACAGCCTGCCACCTGCTCCAGCCGGTGTCTAGATTGGCAGAGTGAAGTGGGGGGATGGGCTCCTGGTTGTTGGAGGAGGAGGAGGGTGTTGGGGTGAGTAAACACAGGCTGGCTCCCTCTGGCTCCTCTAATGAGGATGCGTGTCTGGGATGGGGGCAAATGGGAGCTTAATCTGGTTTGAGTTTAATGAGGAAATGAGAGCCCGTGATGCTCCATTCAAAATACATCTTCTCTAAGTGAATTGCCAAGGCCCCAGTTAATTGCCTCTGGCATGCGGCTGAATGTAAAGCCCACAACTCCATTTTTGCTCGCCGGAGGTGATAGCTTTTCTCCCTTATTGCCTCTGCAGCCAGCCCTGAACAGAGTCCTGCTACAGGGAATGACTGCTTCTCCAAACAACTAGGGCTGTTTGGTGGGCAAACTGGCAGCCTCCTCCGTGGAAGAGCCCAGCATCCCATCTCTGTGGATGGCAGCCGAAGATAGACAGCAGTAGTCTACGGGGCTCTTTCCAAGGTTCTAGCCAGATAAGGAAGCTCTTCAGGCAGCAGAAGCTTCCTGCATTACTGATTTTCCTGTTGCTCTGATGAAATGCCATGACAAAAAGCCATCTTATGGAAGACATAACTTATTTTGGCTTACAGCTCCAGTGGGCAAGAGTCAATCGGGGATGGGAAGGCAAGATGGCAGGAGCGGGAAGCTGAGAGCTCACCTCCTCAACTGTAAACAGGAAACGGAGGGTGACCTGGAAATGATGCAAATCGTAAACTGTAAAACCCACCCCACCCCGGTGACAAACTTCCTCCAGCAAGGCTCCACCGCCTGAACCTCCCCAAATGCTACCTTGAACCCGGGACTAAGCACTCACGTATGTGAGCCTATGGGAAGCGGTTCTCTTTCAAACCTCTGATTTTGTCCTTTACAATACTTTAAATCATCTGTTGTTTCCTTTGGGAAAACAGGCCCACATGCATGCAGATATCTTCAAAGCGTTTTGACGTCCTCTCAGGCTGAGCATGCCTACTGGTTGCTTCATGTCTGTGAGCCCCTGGAACTGGTACCCCAGGAAGAGAAGCCACGGAGATGAATAGCTGGCAGGAGAGAGGATGCCCCACAGGAGACAGCACCCCTTCCTACCCAAGGGGGTGTTCTTTAAAATCACAAAGAGACATGAACCCTAAGTTACTGAAGAGCAAGCAAGCATTTGTTCACCTGGTAGCTCACAGGCTCCCATTGATATCTTTCTGAATATATTGGTCATTTCTTTAATTCCATGTGGCTCGTTGGAGTTAGGAGGTCAGTATTTCATTCATAAAAGCACCTCCCAGAGGCTGAAAGGGACATAGCATGCCCTTACATCATCCTCACTGTGTTGACGATAGTGTTCCCTCAGCACTAAATCACAGACATGCCATCTAACAGGCCAAGGTGTACACTAACACACCAAAGCACACACCTTGGCTGCAGACACAATGGCCGATTGTCAGTTGAGCCGAATTTACCAGAAGGACATATGGATTCTTCTGGAACTTCGTCTTTGCATCTCTCTTTCTTTTCTGACACTCCTCGGAGAAATTTATGTAAGAGACTAGTAGAGTCCTACCAAAGCCAATGACAGATTTTTCATTCTCCCAGACTGCGCAAGTCCCATGCCTATAGATAATACATGGTGCTAGGGGTTAACTGACATTTTTAGTGGGCAGAAAAGAAAGATTTTTTCCCTTTTTAAAAGATTTAATTTTTTATGTGTATGTGCCTAAGTGTATATTGTGCATGCAGATACCCACAGAGACCAGACGAGGGCTCTCTGGTCCCCTAGAAGCGACATTCCAGACAGTTGTAAACTGCCTGGTGAGGGCGCTGGACAGTGAGCCAAAGTCCTCTGCAAGAACAGGAAGTGCGCTTAGCACCTGAGCCATCTCTCCAGCCTGTTTTGTTTCAGCCAATTATTTATCATTTTCCCTCCAGACTGAAAGGTTTTAGAGAAACATTCCATTAGAGCCTTGTATAAATGACTGGGTGGTTAAATACTGTTCTCGTCATCCCTTCCTCTGAGTGGATTCATAGCACAGAGCCACAGATGGTTTGAGGATCGGTTCATTTTAATCAATAATGCCCAGTCAATGTTAGCAGTGAGATGTTGCCTGGGCTCCTTGTTGGCTCTGGCCAGTGATTTTCCTGTTTTAAGAGATGACAACTCCTCTCTCTCTCTCTCTCTCTCTCTCTCTCTCTCTCTCTCTCTCACACACACACACACACACACACACACACACACAGAGAGAGAGAGAGAGAGAGAGAGAGAGAGAGAGAGAGAGAGAGAGGTTTTAGAGGGAGACGAGAGGTAGAATTTCCCACACAATTAGATTATTCCAATGAGAATCCACTGATTGTCATTATTTTTGGAATGTAAAATGTTCCCCAGTGCCTCCTGCATCAGACGATTGGTTGCAGCTGATGCAGCTGTTTTGGAAAGTGATGGAAGGGGCTGGAATGATGATTAAGAGCTCTAGCTGCTCTTGTCGAGGGACCAGAGTTCCCTTCCCAGCACCCACATCAGGCAGCTCACAACACTTGGAACTCCAGCCCCAGGGGATCTGATGCCCTCTGCATATACCCACACACAGACACACACTAATAAAAATAAAGTAACTTGGGACTGGAGAGATGGCTCAGTGGTTCAGAGCACTGGCTGTTCTTCCAGAGAACCTGGGTTCAGTTCCCAGCACTCACATGGTGGCTCTCTACAGCCTGTAATTCTAGTTCCAGGGGATCTGATGCCCCCTTCTGGACTCCCTAGGCACTGCATGCACATGGTACACCGCCATTCATGCAGGTAAACACCCATATACATAGTATAAATACATACATACATACATACATACATACATACATACATACATACACACACACACACACACATACACACATACACACATACATACATACATACATACATACGTACATACACACACATACATACATACACACACATACATACATACATACATACATACGGAAGAGCAATGGTAGGAACTTTCGTGGGTGGGGCCTGGCTAGAGGAAGTAGGCCACGGTGCATGTCTTTGAAGGCCTCTCCCTTTCTCTCTGCTTCCTGTCCACTGTGAGGTGAGGAACTTCCTTCCCCACAAGCCCTTGCTGCCATGGTAGTCTGTCCAAGCACATAGGCCACATACTTGTGGACTGGACCCACTGACATTGTGAACTAACTCTTCCTCTGAGTTGTTTCTGTCGGGTGTAGGATCACATCCAGGAGAAATCTGAGTGGTACAGCTTTTAAATAGACACACTCTGGGGGCTGGAGAGATGTGCAGTGGTTAAGAGCGCTGACTGCTCTTCCAGAGGACCCAGGTTCAGTTCCCAGCACCTATGTTGAGCAGCTCACAACCACGTGCTCAGGTCTGGTGGATCTAATGCCCTCTTGTGGCCTCTCATGGCCTCTATAACAGAAAAAGCTATGTGAATTAGCCGAGAGAAATGAAGTTTCCACAGAGGTAGAAGCAATGTGTCCTTAACAGGGCCACCAAAGAACTTGAGGACCTAGACACATTTATCTGGATTTGTGGTTTTAAAATGTCAGTTTTTGACACAACTGTAGGCCATGAAATAAACTACTGAATTATTTGTAAGACAACATGGAACAAAAAGAGATTTTTGTTCCAGGTTTCTTCAAGTTTTTTGTTTGTTTGGTTTGTTGGCTTTTGGGTTCTGCTGTTGTTGTTGAACTGGTTTCGCATGTGAAGGGGTGTGTGTGTACCCATGCATGCATATATACTGTTACAGTGTGTGGTGGAAGTGTAAGAGATTTTTGACAAAGAATTTGGATAAACATTGCACATGTATTATGTCTAGGAGAGGCTTGCCATCATGGGGAGAGGGTATCGTGAACAGTTTCTCCAGTAGGACACACACTTGAAGGTATATTTCCAGGTGTTTAATCACAAGTGTGCAGCCCACCCTGGATGTTTTTGTATTCATTTTTATTTTTTCAGTGCTGGTGACTGAACCCAGGGCCTTGCACATACATGCTAAGCCACCACTCTGTCAATGAGCAACACACCCAGCCTCATTTTCATACTTTCTGATTCCTCTACCCAATGACTATACTGCCTACAGCATTTACTTTGTTGTTGTTTATTTGGTTTGGTTTTCACATTTTTATTGGGGATGGAGCAACAAATTCCACCAGTGGGGATTCACAAGTTCTTCAGCCATTCCAGCCCTTACGCTTAGGACCTTGGTGAAGGGGACATGTGTGAGCCTACTGGCCTCACCTAGGAACTGGTAGTACTTGGAGAGATAACAGCACCACTTGGGTCAGGCTGGGGGACCCTGCTTATCCCTGCCACTTACTAGCTCTTGGGTGAAACATGTTAAACCTAAGCCTTGATTTCCTCATCTGCAAAATGGGTATAGACACGCCTACCTCATAAAGGTAGAGTAGGATAGGCTCTAACTGAGAGCTTTGGAAAGAGTAGTTCCCGCTTACCTGACACTGGGAAACGTTGAGAAGAGGCATGGAGGACTGTTTTTCCTGCCCCATCACTTCCTTGCAGGGTGAAGGAAAAAGCATGTGATGGGGTGGTCCAGGACTCTACAGAGGGGGCTGAGACAGTCCTTCCTGTTAGAGCTTTTTTTGTTTTGTCTTGTTTTGTTTTTGAGACAGGGTTTCTCTGTGTAGCCCTGGCTGTCCTGGAACTAGCTCTGTAGACCAGGCTGGCCTTGAACTCACAGAGATCCACCTGCCTCTGCCTCCCGAGTGCTGGGATTAAAGGTGTGCACTGCCACTACCTGGCTGCATTGAACTTGTATCTTTCCACAGTGGGCCAAGTTGTGTCAGTGACTCCAGAAAATGTCACCTTACTTACAAATCCTGACTTCACTTTGGTACTAGTGAGTGAGTGCCAATCATCTAGGCGGAGTAGCTTGTCTTTGGCAGGATCACTGACTTTTTCTTCTTATTGAGTTGCACCTGTGTTTTCTAAGCAGCAAAGATATTCCCAACAGCCACCGGAGCTCTATGGATAACCAGTAACCATGCCTTTCCTTCAGGTGGAAGACATCACTGCCAGCCACGAGGCTGCTCTGCTGGATATGGAAAATAACCACACAGTTGCCATCACAATCCTGCAGGATGACCACGACCACAAAGTTCAAGGTATCTAGCAGCCCGTGTGCAGCAGGCCAGAGTGCCTCTGTGACAGCACAGGGCTCCCTCCTTTCCTTCTTCTCTGTCCTTTTCTTCTTCCTACCACAGCCTTGGCGTCATTCCTTCGAGAAGAAGAACTAGAAAGCAAGGCTTCAGGCAGGGCGGGGAAGCCTGGCTAGCATGCAGTAGGCCCTGGGTTCTATCCCCAGGCCCATGTCTAAAATGTACAAATCCAGGCAGCTATTTTTCCCTCCAAAGGAGTTAGGTAAACCTTGAGGGAACGTTAAAATCCCCCTGAGAGTCTTACCAGCCTGAATTCCATGTGCAATGAGGATATGAGACTTCTTTACATCTCCTTGGGTAACTCAAGGTGGAGCCAGCATCAGGGGCCATCCTCCTAGTAGGCACAGACAACTGGGGCAGGGTCCTGCATGTAGCCTGACTAGACTAAGCGCCCTTGGGATGCTCTTAGACCATGGCAGCATCTCTGGAGTTCTTACTCCTTGTCCACACTCAGCATGGAGCAAATCTAAGTCTCCAGATTCTTACTGCTCCCATCTGGGAACTGAATTATCTCTGCACAGTGGTTTCGTTGTGGCTTGTGGTCCCCGCTGGGCTTGTGTGTTGGAGGCTTCTCCCCACTATGACAAGATGAGGAGCGTTGGAGCCGTTGAGGGAAATCCTTAGGTCATTGGGGATGTGCCCTGAAAGGGGATGGGGACACCAGTCTCTCTGACTCCCTGCGTGTGGTGTGACTGCTCTGTCACGGCTACTCTGCGCTGGCCAACCTTGCATAACTGTAAGAATATACTCGAAATCATCTGTAAACTGTTTCTGACCTTCTGAGCTGTGATTGGTTGCCTCTGTTGTTGTGGGTCACGGGCAGACAGTACATTAGAGAAAGAACAGGTCCTAGAGCCGAGCCCTTAACAGGCAAACGAGAACAAGGAGAGAGGCAGAGTAGGCAGGCCTCCCATGAGATGCCACTTCTCAATGGTTCCACCACCATGGGCCCTTTCACAGGTGGACCTTGGAGGGTCACTCAAAATCCAGCTGTAGTACACACGATCTTCACCCCGGCAGAGTGGGCACTGAACCCTACCTTTGAACCCCTAAAATATGAGCCCCAACAACCCTTTTTCCTTATTAAGTTAGGCTGCCTCATGAGCTATATTGTTACAGTAACAAAGCAGACTAATGTGAGGGGTTTCTGCACATTCTAACAATGCTCCTGAGTCCAACTAAGATGTCCCTTTGTGGAAAATGAGGTGGTTTTTTTTTTCAAAGTTAGTTTTTACTTATTTGTGTGTGTGTGTGTGTGTGTGTGTGTGTGTGTGTGTGTGTGTGTGTGTGTGAGTGTAGGCCAGAAGAGGGCGTCAGATACCCTGCAGCTGGAGTTAAACGCAGTTGCTAGCCCTCTGATGTGGGTGCTGGGAATGGAACACACAGGGGCTGCAAAGGTAGCAGGTGCTCTTAGCCTTTGGGCCATCTCTCCAGGCCAGAAGAGTTTTATTTATACGTTCACATAATTTATACCAATGTGTGAATTTTGTTTTGTTTTTGTTATTTTTATTTTTTATTTATGTGTATGTGGATATATCTGCGTGGGGGATATGAGCATGTCATTGCAGTGCCCACAGAGTCCAGAAGAGGGCATCAGATATCCTGGAGTTACAGTTATATGCCATCTGATGTAGATGCTGGGAATTGAACTCAGGTCTTCTATAAGAGCATCTTCCTTAAGCATCTCCCCAGGTGTGAATTTTGTTTGTTTGATTTTCTTTTCTCTTCTTCTCTTCTCTCCTCTTCTCTCTTCTCCTCTCCTCTTCTTTTCTTTTATTGAGACAGGATTTCTCTGAGTTGCCCTAGCTGTCCTGGAGCTTGTTATGTAGATCAGGCTAGCCTCCAACTCAGAAAACCACCTGCCTCTGTCTCCCAAGTGCTGGGATAGAAGGCATGCACCACCACCCTAGCATGAATTTTGTTTTTAAATTTCCCTTCCCTTTACTTATTTTTCCCAGTCAGTTGGTTGTTCAAGTATTTATTAAAAGCAATAAGATTTAACAATGACTCAATCTATTTTTAATATGAGAATTTACATCAGAATTTTATTGTTTTAAAAATAGTCTTTCTAGAAACAAAGTGACTGTGCAGTATCCGATGCTCACACTGTCTCCTCCCTCAAGCCCCTTTCCCAAATGCCCAAACTGGAGACAAGAGAGAAAAGTGCCCCGAGAACTGGCGTCTTGGATTATACATCCGAACCCTCGGCCACACACTGAAATGACCTGGAGACCTTAAAAGAAAATTGACATGTAGCTCCTACCTCCAAAATGTCAGGCTTTCCAAAACTCCAATCTGCAGCAGGAAATGAAAAGAATCACTTTAGAGAGCAGATAGGACAGAGTTTTATGACTTTGAAATAAAGAAATGCATTGTGGGAAGCCAATATTATATAGTAAACAATCTCTGACAGTGCCCATTCCCAAGCCACAGACAAAGAGCCCCAGGGAAGGGACTTTGAATGTATGGATTCCATAGATTATGGGATACCCCCTCCTATTTCCCCCTCGATTTCCACACAAATAAGTCTGGTAGATTTTTTTTTCTGACAACTGAAGTCTTGATTTAGATACCACATCCAAGGCCTTTGAATTGTTACATCTGATTTTGAGATAGTCTGGATCTATATAATAGGAGTTTAAAATTCATTGTGATAAGTAGGGTGATGGTCTCAGTGACCATGAAAACTAATCATACACAGAGGCAGGTAGACCAGAAAGCCAGTTCATATGAAGTCAATGAAACCAGGGGCTGAAGCGATGGTTCAGTGGGTAAGAGCATTTGTTGTTTTTGCAGAGGACCTGGGTTCAGTTCCCAGCACACACATGATCCTTCACAACTATCTATAACTCTTGTTCTTTTGACCTCCCTGGGCACCAGTCACACACATGGTACACATACATACATGTGAGCAAACACTCCTACACAAAATACAATAAATATAAAAATAAAGTCAATGAAATTAACTCAAACTTAGTTTTTCCAGAGATGTAAACTTTGGCTGTGAATGAAAACTAGATTCTTTTTTTTTTTCTTCTTTTTTTTTTTAGTTTTTTGAGACAGGGTTTGTCTGTGTAGCTTTGTGCCTTTCCTGGAACTCACTTGGTAGCCCAGGCTGGCCTCAAACTCACAGAGATCCGCCTGACTCTGCCTCCCAAGTGCTGGGATTAAAGGCATGTGCCACCACTGCCCAGCGAAAACTAGATTTTTAACAGCCCTCATCACCATAGTTAAAGATCTTAGCTGATGGAAACCACCCGGATTTTCCTGATTACAGCTCTCTCGTTCCAAGAACAGGATTTAGGCTGATTAAGAAGACCATCACCTTGGGGCTGGAGAGATGGCTCAGAAGTTAAGAGCACTGACTGCTCTTCCAGAGGTCCTGAGTTCAATTCCCAGCCACCACATGGTGGCTCACAACTATCTGTAATGAGATCTGGCGCCCTCTTCTGGCCTGCAGTCATACATGCTGTATACATTAAAAAAAAAAAAAAAAAAGACCATCACCCTTCTAGCCATACCACAAAAACAAATTGCGGTCTTCCCATCTGGAGGGAACAGAATGCATTTCCTTAACACCTACATCACCTGCATCACCTTTACCTGCATAACCTATAAGTTATTAAGTTATTGGTTGGATGTGGCTTTATACAGAACAGTTATCCCAACCCCCTGAGACAGAGCAGCCAACCTTTCCTTCAGGCCAAGTGACTTATAACTAGTCTTTGTTCAAGCAAATCCTGGGGCTCTCTAGTCCATGAAGTGTGGCCCAGAGGCCACCAAGATGTCCTTGATGACACAGCACTGATCCCTCAACCACACCATGAACTCGGCATCAAGTGTGGTTGGCAAGATGTCTCCTCCAGTGGCGCCCTGCTTGTAAAGCTCCTTCCTCAGCCCGACACGGAAGCTTTGAAGTCAGGAGGGTAAATCCCAGGAATGGAGGAAATCAGCTGTTTCATCACTACAGCAAAGTGGGACTTTCAGCTGGCGCTGTTGACAAAGGTTCTCATATGGCCAAGATTGTGCAGCGTGCAGGAGATGGGTGCATGTGCACTGTCGTACATGTGTGATGTGCTTTCTCTCGTCTTCTCTTGCCTCCCTCGTCTCTCTTTCTTCTCTCCTTCTCTCACAAATCACATTCTGATCACCACAGTCAACTCTAAATGAGCAGAGGAAACCTTGAATCTGCTCTGGCCAGCCATGATTTGTCACATGTCCCCATCAGTTCCAACAGCTTTGATCTATGCTTTTCAAAAGAAAGGCTCACTTAGCAATTTGATTTCTTCTTTTCAGAGTTGATGTCTACCCATGAATTTGAGAAGAAGGAATTGGAAGAAAACTTTGAAAAACTGCGGCTGTCCTTACAGGTTAGTGTCGCTGGTGAACAGCCACAGTGGCATTCTCCAATGCACACATTTATCTGACACCTGCTTCTTCGGTGACATCTCTGTCACAATGAGCCCTTCCCACAAGGAAAGATTTCAGGGTCACAGAGAAAACACTGCAGACAAGCTAGAGGTTGGGGTGTAACTCTGTAGCAGAGTGCTTGGCCAGCACGTCACTGAGTCCTTTCTGCTCTGGCACCCGACGGCCATACAATTCTGTAACTCCACCCAGCAGAAACTCTCTGAGCTGGATATTGGTGTGTAGCTATAAGGTGTGGGCCACCACTGCCCAGCAGGAAGTATCTCTTGTAAGCCTCTTTCTCACCATTAAGAACCCAAACAACGTAAACGTCTAAACCATCACTGCCCGGGAAGGATCTGAACCATCCGAGGAGCATCCTTCTGCCTTGTTCACTGTTCTAAACAGACCTGCAGGGATAGAACCACTGAAGCCAACTTCCTAGTGCCACTAAATTGCTCATTTGGGCAGTTAAAGTTTCAAATCTCCACCCTGTCAGTTCTTACTAGCTCTAGACCCGGGATAATGATGCACCCTCTGCCAACCTCAGTTATTGACCTGTGAAATGGGGATATCAGTAGCTTTCTCAAGACATGAGCAAAAAAAGAAAAAGAAAAAAAAGAAAGAAAAAAGACATGAGCAGATGAAGGAAAGCAAGGAGTGAGGCTGAGCAATGCTGGACTGGTTTGTAGTGAGAGCCAAGAAGGAAAACCAGCTGCTGTGAGGAGCTCCAGCAGCACCACATTTATTATTAGTGCGCCATTTGTTGGCTTCTGAGAGGCCTGTGCTGGGTCACCCAGCTCCAGTGATACAAAGTAGCCAGCAGGGGTTGAAAGTCATTCCATCCTGTCTTGACTGCTGCAGAGTCGTTCCATCCCTGCAGGTCTGTTTAGAACAGTGAACAAGGCAGAAAGATGTCGCTCGGATGTTTCAGATCCTTCCCGGATAGTGATGGTTTAGACGTTTATGTTGTTTGGATTCTTAATGGTGAGAAAGGGGCTTACAAGAGATACTTCCTACTTCCTGCTGGGCAGTGATGGCACACACCTTTAATCCCAGCACTAGGTAGGCGGAGGCAGGTGGATCTCTCTGAGTTCCAGGCCAGCCTGGTCTCCAAAGTGAGTCCAGAACAAAAACCAGAGAGGGAGAGAGACAGACAGACAGACAAAGGGAGGGAGGGAGGGAGGGAGGGAAGGAGAGAGAGAGAGAGAGAGAGAGAGAGAGAGAGAGAGAGAGAGAGAGAGACTCCTTAGGTAACTCCTGAGAAGTATGGTGTGGGAGGCGGATAGCACCAGACATTTTATAGGCCATTCTGGAAGGTGCAGGCAGTGGTGGTATAACCCAGTACTGACATTTAGACTGCTTAGCTCATGTGAGCACAAACTCCCAATGACAGCTGTATTGTCCCCATGTGCATTTAATGGCATTATGGGGACTTTTGTTTCTTAGAAATGAAGGGCAAGTAACTAACTGGAAGAAAGAGAAGAGAGAAGGCACGTGCCCAGGGAAATGTGAAATGGTGAACTAAGAAAGCAGCCCCGTGGGCTGGCACACGTGTGGGGCTGTTGGGCAGAATCACCTTGTTTGCAAGTCCCAGCTTCTGATCACTGGCTGAGGCCGTGTCTCTTGCCAGAAGAGTTCATGAGAGCCCCTGGCCCCTGTGTTCTAATCCAGCAGAAACGGAGACAGTGTGTGGGTGGGGGGGACTTGTGGGCTCCTCAGTGAGCGATCTGCAGGGGAAGAAGGGCTCTTTAGTCATGAACAGCTCAGACCCACTGTGCTCTGGTGCCATCGCCATCACTGTGGCTGAGGTTGGGTTAGAAGGTCTCCCTAGCCACAGTTGCTCTGAAGCTGAACAGGAGCCGAATGAGCCACAGGTGTACCACAGGCATGCCTTCTCCCTTCAGCACACACATCTGCTGCGGCGCAGTGGGGCTGTTGGGGTAGTGGGAGCGAATTAAACCGCACAAGAATGGGTAGTTCCTTCTCATAGACCAGCCCAGCCCTGAGGTCAGCAAGAGCAGCTGGGCATCAGCAATGAACCTGGAAAGAGAGGCTCCTAGTGAAGGGCAACTGGTCCTCTCCCCCATAGTCTAGTTAGCTTTTCTGTTGCCGTGATAAAACACTGACCCAAAGCAACTTGGGGAGGAAAGGGTTTATTTGGCGGACAGGTCACAGTCTGTCAGCGAGGAAAGCCGAGATGGGAACTCAAGAAACCTGGAGGTAGGAGCTGATTCAGAGACCACTGAGGAACGCTGCTTACTGACTTGCTGCCTGCCTTTCTTATACAGCCCAGGGCCATCTGCCTAGGGATGGCTCCGCCCACAGTGGGCTGGGCCTGCCCACATTAATCATGAATAGAGAAAATCAGATGGAGGCAATTCATATTGAAATTCTCTCTTCCCAGCCTGTGTCAGGTTGATGAAAACTAACCGCCACACCCAGCTGCCCAGCCCACAGTGTCCACCCATGTGGCCCCTGGGGGGGGATCTTCTCTTCTTGTCCCTTGCAGGACCAGGTGGACACACTGACTTTTCAGAGCCAGTCTCTGCGGGACAGAGCCCAGCGCTTTGAGGAAGCTCTGAGGAAAACCACGGAGGAGCAGCTGGAGGTAGCCATAGCTGCCTGGGCCACTCAGGGGGTGGGGACATGAGCTGAGCCACTGAGCCAAATCTCTATCCCCTCCTCCTCCTTCTCATTTTGAGACAGAGTCTCATGGAATTGCCTAGGCTGGTTTTGAACTTTCCACCCTTCTGCCTCTGCTTCTTTGAGTGGCTGGGATTATAAGCCTAAAGTGCCACAGCTAGCTTGAATTTTTCAGTGTTGTCTATCTGAAATTCCAATTCCAATTGATGGCCTGCCTTTTCACTGCTTACTTACACCCACCAACCCTAACATGTCATTCTCATAAATGGCTTTAAAAAATAGAGAACAGTATTGCATCTTTAATACAATGAACATATTAAATTTCCTTTAACACTTATTATTGTTAGAATTTCATACCTGAGTACTGTATTTACACCATTTTCCACTCCACACTCTTTCCCTCCAGTTCCTCCAATGTCCCAACACAGCTTCAACTAAACTCTTCTTTAATTATTATTGTGACATACATAGAGACATACATACATACATACAGACAGACAGACAGACAGACAGACAGAACCTGCTAAGCCCATCTAGTGTTCCTCATATGTACATGTATTAGGGCTGATCACTTGAGACTGGATAACCCATCAGGGGCTTGTCCCTGGAGAAGACTGATTCTCCCTTTCTCGGTAGCCATTGATTCTCCACAGCTCCTCATCTAGGGTTGGGGCCTTGTGAGATCTCCCCCGACCATGTTGCTTTTTAAACCACTTGGCTTGTTTCCCATGCATGAGCTTATGGGGTACTCATGGGCTCAGGTGGGTCATGTGAGGCTCCAGAACCCTGTGAATCCTCTGGAAGGATGTTCAGAGCCTGTGTTACCCCCAGGAATTCCCCATCGGAGGCGCTGGCACCTACTCCCTCACAGATGCTGAGACCACACACTGGGGATCCATGGCAACACTACACTGAGCCAATTCATAACCTTGGGTCACAACAGGCTGTGCCAGGAACCGGGCATAACGCACACTTTCTCTGCCCTTGTAGATTGCATTGGCTCCGTATCAGCACCTGGAAGAAGATATGCAGAGCCTGAAGCAGGTGCTGGAGATGAAGAACCAGCAGATCCACCTGCAGGAGAAGAAGATCATAGAGCTGGAAAAGCTGGTGAGTTGGTCTGCTTGCTCCCGAGACTGACTCTCCGTGTCCTCATTGATGACGGTGCTCAGTGAGGCATCTCCCGCCCCTGCCTGTGGCTCGCCGGTGAACAGGAAACTCATAGCTGATCCTGGAAGCCCTTCTTACATAGCCAGATTTCCCACGAGGGGTCCCAGCAGCCTCCTTCCGTTACTTCACCAGTCTTTGCCACCGAGGCGACAGCAGTAACTGTCCTTCCTTCCCAACAGCTCACCTGGGCAGTAGGTGCTGCCATGAGTACAAAAGAGAAGTCTCAGGAGGACACAGTTGCACCCAGCCTGGGAGTGGGCTGAGCCAACGTGGCAATCCTGGTGGAATGTCCCAAATCCTTACATGGCAGAAGGAGCAGAGACCTCAGTCATGGGGGTCCACCTTTGTGAACCAATCACCTCCAAAGACCCCACCATCCTGGTACTGTCTCCTCAGGGAGTAAGCTTCAGCATAGCTGCTGAGGAGGATCGGGAGCATCCAGTTCATAGCAAAGACTTTGTGCCTCAGTCCTCAGCTTGGTTCCTAGAAACTAGCCCAGGGAAAGAAACCCCTAAGGAAACACAGCCATGTTTTACCCCTTCCTAGAGGCCCAAGGCTAGTGTTTCTGAAAGAAATTGACAGTGTAGAGATACCGACCTCTGCAAGACTCAGCCTTCAATAGGAAATTGGCCCAAAGCCCTAAATAGTTTACTTTTTTCTTTATTATTATTTTTAAAAATTTGTTTTAAAATGACATATCTATGTGCATGACTGTGTGTGGGTATGTGCATGTGAGTGCAGTGCCTACTGAGGCCAGAAGAGGGCATCAGATCCCCCTGGAGCTGGAGTTACAGGTGGTTGTGAGCTGCCTGACATGTGTGCTGGGAACCAAATTCAGGTCCACAAGAACCATACATGTTTTTGATGGCTTGAGCCATCTCTACAGCCCCCTTTGTTTATTATTTTAAAATAATTATTTGCTACTATAAAAGAGGAAAAGAGAAAGTGTACATTGTAGGAAATTACAAAATAAGATAAACAAAACCAAGAAAATTAAAAGATATTCCAGCCAGGTAGTGGTGGCACTCATCCCAGCACTCTGGAGGCAGAGGCAGGTGCATCTCTGTGAGTGCGAGGCCAGCCTGGTCTACAGAGAGAGATCCAGGACAGCCAGGGCTACACAGAGAGACCCTGCCTCAAAAAACCAACCCCCCCCCCCGGCAAAAAAAAAAATCATGTTCTTTCTACTATTAACACGTCTCAGAGGTGTGTCTTGATAACCTCCCCTCCCCCACACACACCATATTTTGTCTTGTACAATGTTTTATAGCCCACTTCCAATGAACAGGTTTTTTAAATTTTTGTTTGTTTTTGTTCTGTTTTGTTTTGCCCAGCTAAGGTCTTGCTGTGTAGTCTATGCTAGCCTGAGACTTGTGACCCTTCTGCCACCACCGCCAGGGTGTTGAGATTACAAGTGTGTGTCACACATTCAGCTCAGAAGAGTTAGTTACTGGCATCTCATCCCCATTTGTCTCTGGAACATTCTTTGCATCTGGTTTACCCGAACCAGGAGCTGCCCGGCAGCAGCTGCTGCTTTTGGTCCACATGTTGCTCTCTGTCTGCAGGCATCTCTTGTTGCACAGGCGCATGCTAGGCAGTGGCAAAAGAGATGCGTCTGTTACCAGGGTCCTGGGCAGTGGAGGCCACGTGGCTCGTTCAAGCAGCCCGGCGCCTACCACAGACCACAGGGGATGCACTGGCTTCATCTTGCCATGTATCCTGGCCTGGGTGACCCTCAAAACAGCCATCTACCTTCCTCTTAGTGACTAGACTGTCTGCATAGGCTACCCACAAGCCCCTGGGCTGATCTGGCTATGTTCAGCCATGATCTGGCTTTGCAGAAGGCCTACATGACTTCCTGTCCTGGGAATCTGTTATTTCCTGCTTCCTGGGAATAGAGATGAAGGCCAGATAGGGTGCCTGGCCCCAGTCCTTGGCAAGGATCCCTAAGTCCCCATGGGCAAGTGGCAGTTTTCCTTAAAGATTAGAACTATCAATTTACCTTCCCTCTTTCACAGGACAATCCAAGCCTAGCGGTTCACCCCAGTCATTGCAGCAGCTGGGAGGCTACGGCAGGAAGATGGCCATGTGTTCCAGGGCAGCCTGGAGTCCCATGGCAAGTTCCAGCCCACATGGGCTACAGAGTGAATCCTACTTAAAAAAAAAAAATCTAAACTTGAATTGAATGAAAGCACACATCAGCGAGATCCCACAGACGGCATAAGCCAGGAAACAGCAGCCATTATAGGCTTTCTCAGCAGAGTGACAGGGCTCCCTCCCTATGTCTCTAAAATTGACCTTGGCTTCTGTATCTTTCAAAACAAAGATGAGCCCTCAGGCTAACAGCCTTCTTCGCTTTGTGTTTTTGGCTGAAAAGGAAAAAGTGTACCTGCAGTACTAGGTTCTCTTGCCCTGCTAATTCAGAAACACCTGAGCCACCTGGGCTACAGATGACCACAGGACCCACTGGTCAAACAACACCCCCCCCCATAGTATCCACAGCTTGTCTCCGACCATGACAGTGACCTGGAACATTCATTGTAAAAACAAAACCAACAAGCTGTGTACCTGGAACTCAGAAGTAGAGCTCACTTCCTTTCCCCCTCTGTCTCTCTCTGTCTCTCTCTGTCTCTCTCTGTCTCTGTCACACACACACACACACACACACACACACACACACACACACACACACACTAAAAATGTGTACCTAGGTGCTTTTTACTACTTGCAATGTACTCTGGCATTGTCTGTTGTTTTTCTGAAAAGCGAAGTGCTGGTCCTGTATCCATCTCACCTGACTTCCCAGCCTAGGAGGCCATTGTGGAGAGCAGTTAGCCAAGTACTGTTCTGGCAGTTCTCCAAAGTGCAGAAGCTGGGGCTGCCGGCTTGCTGCTGGCCTGTGGGAGTCCTTCACTGTGTTCCTCTCCTAGGTGGAGAAGAACATCATCCTGGAGGAAAAGATCCAAGTTCTCCAGCAGCAGAACGAGGACCTCAAAGCAAGGATTGACCAGAACACAGTTGTCACCAGGTGGGTGCACCCAGCTGCTGACAGCATGTCCTTTTCAAATGGCTTTACTTGAACATCTGCATGTCCCTGGGTCCGGCCTGAATAACTGGGCGCCTCTCAAATGATCAGAAGAGCAGCACATGGCTGTGCCCGCTCAGTGCACACCCTGGCCGTGCATCACACCCTGCCCCATTCCCTAGGACAAGAGAGTGCATGCCCTGTGATTGCTTCCTGGAGATTGGGAGAGGGGCATCAGCTGGGTGTCCCCAGGCTAAAGAGAACCATGGCTGGGCAACAACCCCAAGAGTCCAGAGCTTATCCCCACAGGCTCTTTTCTCGGCAGCCTGCAGGAGTCACCCTTGACCCCATCTCAGAGTCAGGTGGACACAGGGCTTGGAGGCCAGCTGCAGATTGTCTCATTCGGCAAGCCTACGTCACCCTAGCATGTAAGAGTCTCCTTCTGTCCAGCGGAGCCAGCTCCCCCCCCCCCCCCCCCGCAAAAAAAAAAAAAAAAAAAAAAGACACAGAGACTTATTATTAATTATGACAGCTTGGCCTATAACTTAGGCTTGTCCCATTAGCTCTTATAACTTAAATTAACCCCTTTATATTAATCTACATTTTTGTCCTTGTGGCTTTTTACCTTTCTTCCATCTTGTACTTCCTGTTTCCTCTTTGCGTCCTCTGGTGTCTTTCTCACACACCTAGATTCATCTCCTCTTCCTCTCTCTCTGACCGAAGTCCTGCCTGACCTCTTCCTGTCTAGCTATTGGCCATTCAGCTCTTTATTAAACCGATCAGAAGGGCCTTGGTGAAGACACATCTTCACCGTGTATAAGATTATTCCACAATACCAGTGAGATCCGGGTCTGAGTACTTTCCTTATCAGCTGAACCAGCCTCCTTGTGCAGCCATGATGTATCATCCTATGTATACACACACACACACACACTCCTGTGTACATGTGCACACACACACTCATACCTACACCCATACACTCACACTTGCATGCTCACACACTCACTTACACACCTCTTGCTCACATGCCCACACACACACCCAGCCACCTTCCTCAGACAGCGAGTGCAGGTGTTGGCCCAGAGTATGGCTTCTGGACTTTAGCCCATCCAGTTGTAAAATGTATGTGTACTTCCTGATAATTCCTTGAAGAGGCTGTCATTTTTAAAAGACAAAATGGGCTAAAGGTGATTCAGTGGTCAACAGCACTGGCTACTCTTCAAGAGGACCCAAGTTTGATTCCTGGTACCCACATGGCAGCTCACAAACTGTCTGTACCTCTAGTTCCAGGGGATCCAACACCCTCTTCTGGCCTCCAAAGGCACTGCATACAAGAGGCTCTCAGATATGCATGCAAGTAAAACACCTATACATATACATATAAAGTAAAAAAAAATATTAAAAACATGCAACGAAGTCAGCAACTTAAGCATCATGACATCACTGCCCCCCCACATGCACAGTTGGCTTTTCTTCCTCCTTTACCAGCAAACAGTGAGTAGGTATCTGTTTCCTGGGTGCCATGCTGAATACCAGCCAAGAACATAACAGAGCCTTGACCGTGCTCCCTGGGCTTATGGTCCAGCAGACAGGGAGCTCTGCAGCTGAGCTAATGACTTTGGTCACAGAGGTGTGGACCCAGGGCAGGAGGTAATGGAAAGATATTCCCAGATGATTGGCAGTTGTCAGTCAGTGTACCCTGACATAGTCATGGGCAATCTCCATCTCTATAGGGGCCTCCAGCAGCACGCCCATACTGCCTACCATCTCCCTCCCTTCTACTCCAGCCTCTACCCTTTGCTCTGAACACAACAAGCATCTCCCAACCCAGCAGATACCTGTTGAGCTGAGCGGTCCTCTGTCCTCTGCCCTCTAGCCTCTTTTGAGTGTCATTAGTAGGTCTGACCATCATTCTTCCCCATGCAGACAACTGTCGGAGGAAAATGCTAATCTCCAGGAATACGTGGAGAAAGAGACCCAGGAAAAGAAGAGACTGAGTCGAACCAATGAAGAGCTACTGTGGAAGCTCCAAACTGGAGATCCAACCAGCCCGATTAAATTATCTCCAACATCCCCGGTGTACAGAGGCTCTTCCTCTGGACCCTCCTCTCCAGCCAGAGTCAGCACCACACCTAGATGACATCGCTTTGCCACCCACAGGAGCTCAGGCTTCTGGCCAGGTGCTGGTGGCCGTCCTGTGCGCATGCCCAGTAGCTGCATCTGCATCTTAGGCAGCGTCCTCTCTGACCCCTGTAGGAGACCGTCCCAGTGTTGGCACGTAGAAAGGTGAGAGCAGCAGAGTCTGGCGTCTAAAAACATTTTAGTGTAGTTAGAGGCAAGAGAGAAACCGCTCCAATTGTTCTTGAGAGATGAACCTTCAGAGCAGAAGTTAGGTCCGTTACAAACAGCTCCGTTTGGAAGACACAAAACCCTCCTGTACTACTGCGTGGCTATATTCAGACATGTGGGGACACACATGTGGTGATTCTGAATTGCATTTTTTTTATAACATAATGCGCTGACATATTTTAGTGATGGTCAGCAGTTTTCTAAGTTGTGCCTAAGAATTATTGGGAAATGAAAATGCATTTCTACCTAGTTTCCTGGAACTATTTCTACCCAAAATAGAGAAAGAAAAAAAAAAAAAAAAAACGGAAAAAAAAAAAAGATCGAAGTACGTCTCTCTGCCACCGAGTGGTACCCTGCTTAACACAAACACCAGCGATTTGTAGATGGTAACTGCCTTTGGAGCAATTAGCTTTTTAGTCCACATTAGGTGGGGTCCCTGCTACCCCAGTGCAGGATTGAATTATGACTCCTCCCGTGCTGAGGGGATGAAATGTAGGGGGGGCAACGCTGAAGGGCCAGTGATTTGGCCAATGTTTTTCCCCTTAGTGATTCATTATAGTTTTGAAAACACCAGTTTAGCTCTTTTCCCCTCTAAGTAGCATCTTGGAGTCCATCATCAGGCTCTTACTGCATCCCTAGGAAGACACGGAAGAGTGTGACCTTTGTCTCAAGGGTGAGCATGAGCCTGGAGAAAAGCAGTACCATGCATGGCCGTCCTCCTGCAGGAAGAGTGCTGTTGGGGGCCACGGTCAACCAGGCGCAGAATAAGGACGTGCCGCCTGTCATTGCCTTTCACAGGCAGCACCCCACCCCCCATTTTCAGTTTAATTTTTTGACTCAACCCCATCACTACACATCAGGATGGCTCAGGGGTTCTAGTGAGCACTTCCAGAAAACAACCTTTCTGTCTCGGGGGTGGGGTGGGGTGGGGTGGGGTGGGAAGCCAGTTCTAAAGGTGCTAGATCATCTTTTCTGATGGAGGGTCACTAGGGCCGCACCTGGCTGTGGTCCCATCTTAGCCCTGGAGACTCTCCCAAATAAGGGAGGCCAGTGTAACAGCCAGCCAGCAGCTGCTGAACTGGTCTTTGTGTCTAAGGTGGTAGAGTTAGAACATGAAAAGTATTCATGTAGTGCGATGGAAGATTAGAAGCATGACCCACAGAAGAGAAGTAGTTTATCAGTCAATACAGTGGTGATAATGATACCCTTGTTTCCTGTCTATGACAAAGACCCTTCACTACCTAAGCATGGGCCTGTCTTTGAGCATGCCCAAGATGAGAAGTGCCGTGGTGTCAGCTTGTCCAAGGACACACATGGCTAACACTGAGGTAAATGTGATCTACATCCCTCCTGTGGCCAAGTTGGGATTCCTGGTCTCAGGTGCATCTGACTATAACCAACCTCCATGGGTCTTGCCCATTCTGGAGACATACACAGTAGTTACACATTAAGGAAACAGGTCTTTTTCCTTTAGCTCTGCATGATACCGGGATACTGAGTTGGGCATTCCCGTAAGAGTAGCTCATGCCACATCAGTTAAAGGCACAGTTCTTTATTCTTTTAGAAGGCACAACCTGCAGACATAAGTTTGGTGGCCGCTTAGCTCTCCAAATTAGGGCCCGCCTCCACAGCAATACCTGCTGCTGGCAGGTACTCAGCAATACAGACTTGGATGTAAGTATAGAGTGTGGTACAGTATGTTAGGCTGTTGTGGTCAAAGTGGTAACAATGTTAGATCTATGTACCCTCATTAGGTGGACTAGAGCTTTGCCCTAACCAGCCTTGACCTTGGGCACTTGAACAAATTTCCCCATGGCCCTGGCTTGGTTTCTCCATCACAGACACCTCTCACATATGGTGCCCCACTTGAGTCCAGAGACCCAGGTGGCCCAGCTGCTGTGCCTCTCCTATGATCCTCCTGTCTCCATGCTGTGGTGACCAGGACCTCTCAGCGTGGGAGTCCATCTGTCCTCATCCCCAGGCTGGGACACTGTGTCCTCCCCTCTTGTCACAGACGGACCTGCCAAAGTGCTAGGTTCATGGAGTCAGGAGGTCCTGCTTGCTGGCCTGTTCCCACTCACTTGCCATAGGTTGGGACTAGGTTCTAGTGATGTCAGGATGGGTTGGGGGCTTGGGGTCTGGTACTCTGGGATTAGTTGAAGGGGCACAATGTTCTTTCTCTTGACCCTCCAGTTTCTGTGTTCCATATTTGTGTTGAACTCTAATGCTTATTAAAACAAACCTGAGGGATTTTCCATATCTGTGTGATGTGTGTAACTGGAGACATGTCCCATTAGGGCTTGAGATGCCAGACAGTGAAGCAACGCTCTTTTTATAACCACCTCTGTGTGTGCTGGGTTGACTCTGCTCCCAGACTCAGCAGGTCCAAAGCTGTGTGCCTTCCCAACAGCCCTCCAAATGGAGCCAAGCATCCAAACAGATGACCCTAGGGGCTTATTCTCATTCAAACTACCACAAGTGGCCAAGATGCAGGTTTGCTCATCCCAGTCTGAGATCAGCCACGCTTCCCATCTCACCAGCCTTTCGCCGTGGATTATGGCCAGTTTGTCCAACCTAGCCTGACCCTAGAGGGTCCCACAGGGGCCTGACATTACTTGAGGGTCACAAGGGAGACCCAGATTTTCCAGTACCCTGTATTCATTGTGGTGGGGTGCGTGGGAATGGCAGGAAGACCACAAGTCTGCTCTTGTAAACAGTACCTGACTAGCCACCCCTGTGTTCATGGCACTTCCTGGTCCCATGATCTGCTGAAGGCCAGCCATGCTTCCCAAATCACAGAGAGAAACCTAATGATTAATGCACAACTTGTCACTACGTCTTAAACTCTTCGTTTCTCCAGGGAGTAGCGTGTCCCCAACATTTTAGTAGCTGCTGTTCATTGTCCTCTTCTCCACCCTGTGTGGTAAACATGGGTGATATCAGCACCTGCGTTTATAAAAAGGTTGGGTGGTGACTCAGCCCCTGGCATGTTGAAGAAATGAGTGGCACCAGCTGTGGGCAACTGTGTTCTGTCCCATGGCTGATTCACTGCAGGCAGAGAAAACTTGGGGCTCCAACCCCTCATCACCTCTTCTGAACCAAGGAGCCTTGACGATCCCAGCTCACCTGTGTGGGAGACTTGTATCGGGTTAAATAGGAACCCAGGTATCGGATGGAACCCTCCCAATGGTTGAAGGTCATTCTCAAAGCAGCTGCTGCATTAGTGAATGGTACCAATGAACAACTGTGGTCTTCTGACTCTCTGAGCTCTCATGCATGCTGATCAGGTCCAGAGCCTGTCCACTCTGGGGTCTGCATCAACTGTGCATGTGTCCACATACCTGTTTACACTATATTTCTAGACTGGTGGTGAGCTTAACTCAGCGAAACGAGGGAGCTCCTTTGATCAGGGGCTGCCAGGCTACAACGGTCATTTCCAATCCTCCTCATGGCAGCCGTATATCTGCCCAGCTCTGTGGAGCTGGCAGATGGAAGATGCAGCTGAACGACAGATCCCTGGGATGTGGGGTCACAGACTCTTCAAATCCTAGAATACTGAGCCACAAGGGGACAGATATGACTCTCTGCAAGTGTTTCATAACCAAACAGGGCGAGAGGAAGTTTGCTCCACAGGACGTCTCCCCAGACCCCACAATGGAAAGGTTTTTTGAAAATTGCTGATGCCGCTGCATGCCTTTAAAGGCTATGAACATAGCACCCAATGTCATCAACTAGATGGCACTAGGGAGCTGCAGGAATTAGGGCCCACATTGCATTTAGACCAATCCAAGCTGGCCAGAAGTGGTAGCCTTTTGTGGGGCATCGGGTTGGGGGGTGGGAGGGAGGACACAGATTTGAGACAGGGTTTCTCTGTATGGCCCTGGCTGTCCTAGAACTCTCTTTAGAAATCAGGTTGTCCTGGAACTCACAGAAATCCACCTGCCTTTGCCTCCCAGGTGCTGGGATTAAAGGCATACACACACTGTCACACCTGGCCGACAGCTTTCTTAATGAACTTCAGGACCAAGACATACCTGTGCCTATTTCTTGGTTCCAGGACGAATGGGGTATTTATTCTCTGGGTGACTTTGTGAGATGGGACTGGACTGATTCTTGCTCCCCTGTAAGCTGTATCTAATAGAAACTGCACAACATAGAGGTGTCCCGTATTCCCCAACACTGGCCACCATTGTTTTCACACTGCCCAAGCTCAGGGGTCTGCTGCTCGATGAAGGGGCACTGGCCCACTCAAGCATGGCTCTGGCAGGCCTTGACCTTCTCCCTAATTCCCTCCGCCTTGCTAAAAACCATTTGATTACATTCCTGAAGCTAGCCACCAAGGTCTGTTCCCTTATGTGGCCAATCCCTCCTCGTGAGGCTGACGACCAAGGCCCAGCTATCAGAGTACTGAAATCCATCAATCAAAAGGCCCCCCTGGCTCACCTATTTAACATGTCCAATTAAAATGACACACCTCATCTTAACATACCAGTTTCCCATTTTACCTTTACAAACTGGCATTTGCCTATGGGCCACAGCTGTCTCCCCTCGACCCAGAGGCAGTCCTTTGTCCCTCAGGGACAAATACCCCTTCCCCCTCTCCCTCTGGGACAAATCACTCTCCTTTGTGCTGAGGACTTGGTCTTAGGGGTCCTGAGCTGATACTTTTACTTTCAGTCAAGGGCCATCAGATGTGTAGTGCGCATCCTTATAGATTCCTGACACTTAGTTCTGGTGCCTGGTGCCAGAATTACACCCCTGGGTGTCTGCCACCACCACCATCAATTGGGAAAACACAAAGGTTCAAGCTTAGCTTCTGCCTCATTCCAGCCTATGTTCTACATGTAAGCCTGGAAGCCAACTGGCTGAACTTGCCTCCTGTGCAATAAATGAATGCGTGGTAAGTGTGCCCTTCCCTAGAGTGCTGGGGAGTGAGACAGCAATCGTCCTCAGATGAGTTACAATCTTATCCCCAGCCTGTGCTCTGCACAAAACCTGTTTCCTCTAAGGTGGTGTGTGAGGCAGCCAGGGCAAGCCTCTGGTATCTGTAGACTGAGGGTTTTTTGCTGAGACTTAAGATGGATGGCTGGTAACGGCAGGAGCCCTACATCCAGGTGAGTCTGGAGGGGTGAGGTAGAGAGACAGCAAAGTCTAAAGCCTTCCCCAAATGGCTTCTAGAAAAATCGAGGCCATAAAGCCACCAGCTGTGGGCGACGCAGCAGAAAGACTCTGTAGGTGCTAAGCCCTTGACTCTTCAGACAGCAACCCGCTCGGGAGCCAAGAGCTGCTAGCACACCTGAGGTCACCCGGTGTGTGTGGAAGCCAGACAGGATTTCTTAGCATCTGCAGAAGCATGAGATAACATACCACAAAATAGCTTTGACTTTATGACACAGATTTATGGGAGGGGGGTTGCCAGTGTACAATGTATTCAGCAACAAGGGGAAACATAAGTTTCACATTTTTAAGAAAAGGTGGTGGATGACACCTGCACTTGGCCTTAAAATAAAATATAATTAAACCACGGGAATCCGGCAGAGACCAGCTTGATCTACAGTTAGCATCAGTCTTAACCTAATGTCACCATTATAAGAAACTGCAAGACTATTAGAAAAATAGAACCTCAAACAAGCAAAAAATATATACAATTTACATAATGAAAAAACCACACATAACTCTTTTAATAATGGCTCCATGTCCAGTAGAAGGAAAAAAAATTGTCCCGGAGAAACCACGACTATTCAGGTTTGATAATAAACCAACCCTCATCAGTATGATGACCCTTTGTGATCCTTAACCCATCGAGGCTGCAAGGCACAAATGAAGCAGGAAATATCTTAAATACATACATATATATATTATAATTTCTCAAATGGGAAAATAAGTCCCAAACTCAAAAAGCTTGACAAGGAACACAAAGGCAACCCTTGTCAATAAATTAGTCCATATACGTCTTCCTAAACCTTGCTTCCTGGCCCTGCTGGACATTCCAGCGCCCTGAGAATATGTCTGGATTTGATCTTTCCTCTCCCCTGGGCTTTTTCATTAGCCATTCAGTACACGTAACAGAATGGTCCAGGAGGGCTCCTTGGTCACTATGTCCCAAGACCCTTGGCCACACCACATTCCCCAGCTCAATGGAGCAGTGGGCACAAAAAGATTGGATTAGAGTGAGGGAGGTGAACCCCAGCTGGTAGGGGTTTTTTTTTTTTGCTTTAAAAAAAAAATCCATCACGACCAAACTGGTCTCAGGAGTGTAGCAAGTTGCCCCCGCACCACTGTGTCAATAAAGCATTTCATGGCCCCAAACAAGCCTAACAAAATGGACAGCGTGCTCTCCTCCAAGGAGCTTTAGGTAGTCTTCTCATTATGATAGCAAACATAAGGTTTGCGTTACGTAAAATAACTGTACATAACATACATTCAGTTCTGAATTTGAATTCTGCAACAGTCCCATGCATCATGTATCCTCTGTCCAGCGATTCCCTTCAGAAGGAGCTCAACCAGACGTGGACTCAAACTTCCTTTCCCACTACCCACCAATACCCCCAAGGGATGGCACCCTGGCACTTAGATTCCCCTCTAAGATTCCTCAGTGCTTGGGTGCCAACAGTTAGCTCTTATTAGAAAGATGTAAAAGTATCTGTGGAGACATGGGACATTCAAGTCAGAAAGGATAGGCCCTGGTGAGAGCCGGGCATGTTTGCATTGGTAGGTAGGTACACAGGCCAGCAGTGTCTGCCCATGCTTATCCCAGGAATCCGGTTTCTCACACTGCTGTTTCCAAGCTTCATCCAGTGTTCGATGAGTTCCTCCCTGGAGGGCATGTAAACCCTAGCCAATTCAGAATGTCTGCCTGGGGTCAGGGGCAAGGCACAAACATGCCCACAGATTTTTCTCAGCCCTATGCATGAAAAGCAGCAGGCAACAGACAGGGTGGTGGGTATGCACACATTGGTTGAGCCACTAAGGGCAGGTGGATGGCACATGGTGTCCAAACCACCTCATCAGCACAGGGGACAGGATAGCTGTCAGATGGAGATGTGAGATGATGGGGCCACTGCCACTATAAAGCCAAACTGTGAGCAACCAGAACAGCACAGACCCAGCAATCTCCTGAGAACTGCCCGGGGCAGGACTCCACTTTTTCCGTGTTTGCAAAGTAAACCCACAAATGCCTGGCTGTACAGTGTGGGCAGGGATGGGGTATGGGCATGGGTGTGTACACATGCTTGCATGCATATACATGGGGGCCCAGTGTCTCTATAAACAGCATCCCCCTCCCCCACCAGGGCCACCTTCTGGAAGGAGGAGACATCTTGTACCCTACTCCTAAACAGAGCTCCCTGGGTATTGGCTTCTTCATGAACTTCGACCCAGACACAGGAAGGGCACAAACTCATGGAAAAATGGGTCTTTCCCATGTGAATACTCTAGTCGGAGATAAACGAGGCATGGAATGTGTCTTTAGAATGTCCAAGTCCCAACTAGGTAGGAAATACTGGCCAAGCTGGGCAACAGAATGAGACCCTTCTGTGGGTAGGAGGCTAAGAGATGGGACACTGTCAGGTTTTGATTTTTGTTAGTGTGTGTTGTTTTGGTTTTTGGCTTGTGTATTTCAGGGGAAAGGAACTGCCATGGGACAAAACTAGGAGCCACTCTGTGTCACTGCCCCCGCAAACTCCCCTGGCAACTGTCCACTCTTAGTAAAAGCACAGTGGCCAGTCAACTTATGCAAGTCACCCTTGCGCTTCCATTCCTGACTCGGAAGTGGGGACAAGGTGCCCCCTACAGCCAGGGCCTGGGTGTTTTTCTGTGTCACACAGTGAGACACGGAGGTTCAGAGTCCTCAGGAGAGATGGTGGTGGGTCAAACCCCAATACGCCTTCCTGCCAGGTGGACTAAGGGCCGCTGGCTGAACTGTCAACTGTAAACACACTGTTAGGCTTAGACAGAGGGGTTTCATCCAGAAAGCAGAAACAGCAAAGGAGTGGTGGCTCATACCTAGAATCTAGTACTCAGGAGGCTGAGGCAGAGGCTAGCCTGGGCTATAATACCAAAGTCCAGGCCAGCTACAGAGTGAAACCTTATCCCAAAAAAGAAAACAAAGAAAGAAAATAAAGTTAAAAAAATTCTCCCAATACCTCACTGGGCATTCCCTTCACCTTTGTCTATGCAAAAAAATAACAAGGAAAAAAATCAGACAAATATTTAACAGGCTCTAAGAAGATAACAGATAATCAAGACCTGCACAAAATAAGTTAATAGTTATCAAAATATTTTACAGCACCAATCTACATAAATTTAAATACCTTTCTTTGGAAACTCAACCTTTAGGGTCTTACAATACTCCCTTTGGAATATTCTCAGACGGCCTGTGAGGCAAAGCACCTAGAAAGTGGTCAGGACCTGGCACAGAGGCCTGGATTGCCCGCCCAGATGCCCTCTACTAGCTGACCTAGCCTTCAGGCTGTTTCACTGATTCTCTAATTTTCTGTAGTTCTGGGGATGGAACCTGATGCCCCGAATATGCTAGTCAAGCCCCCTTGCTACATGCTATCTTGTATTTTCAAGAACCTTCTAGAACAGCGGGAAAGACCGTGCCATCAGTTACCCAGCCTGTTTCCACCAGACTGTGTCAAGGGCCAGACAGGAAAGAAAGCTAGGTCAAAACATTGTCATCTCCATTAGTCTAAGACACTGGCCTTCCCCACCCCAACATCAGGGGAGGGGGCTGGCTCTGAATGGTTCTAGAATGAGAATTCACCAGCAATCTCATCATCCTTGGTTTGTCTACACAGAGTAAGGACAAGAATGTAGGCCCTAATGCCCCACCCAGAGAGCGGAGGGGCACGGGCAAGGGGAAATGCAGGCATACACAGGGAGCATATGGAAAGCTCACCACCAGCAGGCAAAGGCACCACAGCACTAGAAAGACAGACTACAAGAACAGCAGTAGGAAACTAAGCCATGTCATGTGCAGACCTCACACAGTGAGCCACAAAGCTGATGGCACTCCGCAATTATTTGGCTTTTTTCCAAGGTAACATTAAGCCCCAACTTAATCTGGTGGAGTGATTCACAGCAAGCAATGGGAGGGCTCCACAGCACTCCTCATATGTAAGAGGCCACACGGATCACATCAGTGGCCAGAAAAGCATCCCAGCCCCACACTGAGCCAACACCTGTCTGAAGAACCTTAGAAGACCCAAGAGCCTGACTCAATCCTAATAATACGACCTCAAGTTCCATGACTCAGGACTGTGAGGGCAGATGCCAAGAGCAGCAGAAGCCCATGCAGGCCTGCCTGGAAGGGACTAGAAATGTCCCCTGGTCCGTGCGAGCAGAGTTGGCCTTCCAACCTTGACACCACTGATCCCTCTAGGGACCTCCCATCTTCTGTACTCAAGATGACTGGCCGATGCCATGCTGGGGTCGGTCACAGTGTCACAGAGGCTGGGAAAGGGTGTGTGGACCCCAGGCCGGAAGTAGTAAGCTGAGACCAGTTTCTCCTCTTTAGGTATTCTGCAGTTGATCGGTAGTTGGGCAGCACTGCTGGGGACATGCCGTCTCATAGGGCTAGTCTTGCATCTTGTGTCAGGAGGCTGTCCTGACTGGGCTGACAAGGTAGATGCTCGCTAAGGATCTGGAGTGTGTACGTCAGCAATACCAGGGTGGTACCGGGAAGGGAGGCCTGCTTCCCAAGTAAGGGGAGAAGGGGGCCTTCCTTCTGCGGGGGCTGCAGTAGCAAAGGGCCCAGCTTGCAGAGGGAAATGAGACCAAGGAGCTGTCCAGAATTGACCAGGACCTCAAGAGCTGGCTGCAGGGCTGTCTGGCCAGGCTATGTCAGCTGTGGCTGAGGCTGCAGTCAAGCTCACAGCACCTTTGGTGACATCAGGGATGTGAGCGGATCCTGTGGCATGGGTGGAGAGAGTGTGAAGGTCCCAGGCCTCTGTGGGCACCCCTCAACCGCTGCCCCTTTGGTGGGTGAGGCTTCACGTCATTTGCACTGGTCCAAGTTGCTGTCAGGAGTCCTTGCCTGGCCAGCAGCCAGGGCTGCCTCCTCACTGTGCCACAGCCCGTAACCGAAGTAGATGATGAAGCCTACAGGCAGAGAGGGGAAGAGGGGTGTGAAGAAAGTGGGTGGAGCTGCCAGGCCTGACTGGCTTAGGAGTCACAGGGGCTTCCCAGGTAGACTCCAACACCAGGAGAGGAAACACAGGGCCCCAGGGAGGAGGTCAGTCGAAGTCATTGTCCTGCTTCCACTATGACAAAGTTAAGTGGGTGGTCCACCCTGGCCTCCCCGAGCAGTAAGATGTTGGGCTGTTGTCTGCCATTAGGTGGCCTCAGAGTGCCAGAGAGACACTGTTCCTTCTTCTATCAGGTACTCTGCCTAGACTGGCCCACTGGCTCTGGTTTTTCTAATGCCAGTCCAATGACTGGCAATGACAGTCAACACCAGGACACGCAGTGAGCACAGGAGGCATAGCATTGACCCGGCATCCAGGACTCCCCACTTCTGCACACCCACAAGGGACTGCGACCACGTGGCTCAGGGCCACCTGTGCAACCTACATAGGAATGCAATCCCAAAGGGCTCAGGTGCCTGGAGTCCAGGAATGACCTCACATCTACAACACAGGCACCTCCGTAGGGATGTCGGGAATAGTCATCCCCCACACCTCTGCCACCACGAAACAGGTCATAGCGGGCTGTGGGTAGCTCTCTAGATTTTAAAGCAAATGAGGACCTTTTCCTGGAATGTATGAAGAAAAGGTGTAAGGTGCTACTCATGAGCTTCTCCTCAGGGCCCCAGGGTTGGAAGGCATGGTAAGTTGTGTGGCCCCAGGATACACATCAAGGCTAGTCCCCCAGGCCATCAGCACCACAACCAGGCACTGAATGAAAAGGACTAAAACCAGCTCCAAGGTTAGATGCCTGAGATGGGGGAATGGAGGGGAGGGCACATACCATCAGCCCTTGTGAAGGCTGGCCAGCACTCAAGCAGGCAACCCCCGACTAAACTGTACCCAGCCCCCAAGTTGTGACAAACCCTGGTTGTCTTCTGTCAAGAAGAAGAGACCTGTCATCCTATCAAGAGCCTCCCACTGGGCAACATGCCCCACCACATGCTGCCCTGCTGGCAGAGGTACTCTGTGTGAGGTACTCATGCAGAAGTACTACTGTATGAGCCTAGAGCCCATACAGGCCATGGTAGACTCCAAGAGAAGTGGGACACCAATGTGTGCCACTCAGCAAAACCCATGACCTCACATACCTATCAGCATCCACACTGCAAATCGGACCCATGTGCCCTGATCCAGCTGCATCATGAGATAGACGTTCACAAAGATGCTCAAGACAGGAAGTATGGGGACAAAGGGTACCTGCAGAGACACGAGGCGGTATCAGATCTGATGAGGCAGCAAACCCAACAGCCCACTCCAAACAGAATCGCCCACACATTCCTCGTCAGAGACTAGAAGAGGAACGTCCATTTTATCCCCAAGGCTAAACTGTGTTATTATTATTTGAAAACTGCAGATGCCTTGGTCACTTCCAATGCCAAGCAATGCATGACATCAGAACATTTAATAAGAGGCCCTTGGAGACAAGGTGTGCCCCACTGAGGACCAGGGAGACAGAGGGGCTCCTGTTTCTAGAGACAGGCTCTGACTTAGCAAGACACTCTGTGCTCCGAGGGTCCCTGAGCTTAGTTGGCAAGGGCTGCCTCCCTAAATTCCGAGCCACAAAGGCTTGATTTCCCTGCAGAAAAACAGTGTCTGTGACCCATCAGTGTATTCCCTCAGGCCTGCCAAGCCGCTCACCTTAAATGAGAGCTTGGTCTTGCTCTCAGGCTGCCTCCAGATGATGCCTGTCACCAGCATGCAGAGGAGGACTGACCCTGTCATGAGGAAGACTGCCCACAGCGTCCCTTCAGCCAGAGGCTCTCTTGCAAGCACAGCCACAATGCACACGATGATGATAAGAACGGCTAAGAGAGAGAAAAAGAAGAGCGGGAGAACCCCCATATGTATCATGAATCTCTCCAAATCTTCCAGAAGGAGACGGTCTGTGTCATGAATTAAATGAGGATGAAAAGCTGGTGCCACTCGCCTCTTCCACCTGCTCCCACTTCCCAACCCTACCCTCATCCCTGTGGACCAGAAGCCACACAACACCAAGACGCCAGACTTCCAACCCCTTCCCAGGAAAAGGGGAGCTCTTACCTAGGAGGCTGGCTGACACATTCACAATCAGCCCTGAGAATTTGGATGGCTCCATATTCTTGGGTGAGAGTACAGTTTTCAGAGAAAACTTCTCGGCTACCGGCAAAAATCCTGTCTGGGAATCACTGGCACTGACCAGCTCGTTCTGGTCTACCTGATCTAACTCATCGGTGGTTCTGGCCATCTGGTATACCAGGTTAGGTTGTTCTGGCTGGTACCTGTAAAGATATGCCCACAGCATAAATGCTGTTATCCACTTTTATTTCCATACCCAGCCCCATATGGACGCTCACCACCTCCTCAAGCACCAGCACACATGTAGTGAACACACGTGTCCATGCAGGCAAAATCCTCATACACATAAAATAATAAAACTAAGTCTAAATAAAATTGCAGGTAGATCTCTGTGAGTTCAAGGCCAGCCGGGTCTATAGAGCGAGGATTACACAGAGAAACCCTGTCTCAAAAAGCCAAAAGAAAAAGAAAAAAAGAAAAGACACACATGTCTTTAAGCATATGTCTTTAATTCCAGCACTCAGGAAGCAGAGGCAGGCAGGACTCTGTGAGTTCAAGGCCAGCCTGGTTTACAAGTGAGTTCCAGGACAGCCAGGATTACACAGAGAAATCCTGACCACCCCCTAAAAATGAAAGGACACACATACCAGTTTAACTTCTCAATGAGCCTTCAAAGATAAGGTGCCTGGGGCATAAGTAGGTAGAATGTCATAGTCTCTAGCAATACAAGAGCAAAGGACAGATCAAGTTCTTCCTACTTTGGGCCAACACTCAACCTTAGTGTCCTCACTTTGGAAGGAACAATGGGGGACCACTGGGAAGTGGTCCAGTTCTCTTGATCAAGGAAGTGGCTATGGCTCTTGGCTGTGACAAGGCTCAGGCACTTCTCACCAAACCAGTGTTGTCCAGAGCACAAATTGAGGACAAAGATAAGCAGTAACAGTTCCACTTTCTGCAGGAAGCTGGAGAATCCTTGACTCCAGGCTCGTCTGCATGACCTAACTGGATAAAGCTATTCTAAAACTACAAGTGCCTTGGAGTAACTAGAGAGCCAGGCAAAACTGTGGCTCTGAGAACTGAGCCTGTGGCATGAGTTCTAAGACATGAGCTGCCTGCAGATGATGCATGTGTTTACATGAGAGCGGTTCCTTGCCTTCCCAACCAGACAAGTTCTCACCAGCTTTTGAAAGCAGAGTGCCTTTTGAATTGTTTTGCAGAGAACCAATTCCAAGCACAAGAGTGTGCAGCAAGAGAGCTAGCTGTTCCTCCCACAGACTCACCTATGCATGGTAATTTGGCCAATAAGAAAGAAGGTGGAGCTCAAAGAACACGTTAGTGTTGAGCTTCTAGAATTGAACAGGGGTCCATGAACTTGTCTGCAAAGTCACTAATAGGGACCAGCCCAAGCTGTATGGAAATTGGGTGCTGGAAAAATGAAGCTATTTGCCTTCTAAGAAGAAATACTTAAAAAGAAGGAAACCCTGGCTGGGTAACAAACAATAGTCATTGTGAATACATGTTCTCATGACAAACGCCACCTCTGGCCACCCTTAGAGCAAATTTCTGTTCCTCCACGTCCAAACAAAGATGGAGGCCAGGAGTGTGCTTTGGGAAGCTCTGGGTGGGCGAGACACCACGGTGCCAAGATTCTGGCTCTGAAGCCAGTTTCGTGCTCTTACCCTCAAAAGATAATCAGAATCAGTGTCCCTGCAAACTACACCACACCATGTGGTGGGGTTCACTCCCAAGCCACAGAACAAGCAGGCTGCAGAAGCATCATACCGACTTGCTTTCACAGACCGTAGATTCTGCTGATGCACTCTGGTGCTAGCCCCGGGATCACCTATCCCAGCAATTGGGCCAACTGAAGTCACTGCCCTAAGCCTTCTAAATTTCAGATCCCTGAATCAGACCACTGCTGGTGCTGAAGACTTGTCTTTAACCTTGTAACATTTAGCTAGAGAAATAGAGGAACCAGCTCATGTGCAGGGGAGGGGGCGGGGCAGGGCACTGACCACATTCCACCTTCTACTCAGCAGTCCCCAGCTGAGCTAATGTTGCCTGGAAATTACACCTTACAAACGTATAAGCCATTTGTCAGAACTCTTCATACAGTCACAATGGGGCTGTTTGATCTTCGTCATGGAACCCAGGAAAGCCATACATACCTTAAGACCAACACACAGGCAGCCACCAAAGAGTAGGCCAGGAGAGTGCCAATGGACATGAGGTCTACCAGGTCCTTCAATTCAAAGAGGAAGGCCATCACAGCTGGGGAGAAGACAGACATCAGGGTTGCCAGAGGCCTCTGCCCTCTCCTATAGTTAGGACTACCACTCATCTGTAATCTGGGGTACTCCCAGCCCCACCCTCACTCAGCCTGTCCATGAGAGAGACTTTGCTCAGTTGAAGACAGGCTCAAGGTTGAAAGAGTTCTCAAGAAATAGTAGAAGTAATTAACACTAAAATGTGCATAGAGAGTACTTTATTTTATTATTATTACTATAATCTTCCAAGCCAACCCAGCTAAGATTATATAGCTAGTGAATGGAAGAACCAGGATCGCATCGGATTCTTGTAAGTCTGACCCCACTATGACTTCTGCCACATGATGGTGACTCATGGACAGCCACATTCATGTGTCCAAATGTACATCTATCTTCCACCCATTCATCTTCCTCCATCTATCCATATCACTTATCTGTATTCCACCCATCCATCTATCCATCCACCCAACCATCCATCTATCCATCTATCCAACAATCCATCTATCTAATCCATCTACCCACCCACCCATCTATCTGTCCACCCATCCATCATCCATCCACCAATCCATCTATCCATCCATATATCCATCTATCCACTCATCCATCTATCTATCCATCTACCCACTCATCCATCTATCTATCCATCTACCCACCCACCCATCTATCTATCCATCTATCTGTCCACCCATCCATCTATCCACCCATCCATCCATCCATCTATCAACAATCCATCCACCCACCCATCCATTTATCCACCCACCCACCTATCTATCTATCCATCCATCCACCCACCCATCCATCCATCCATCCATCCATCCTCCATCTGCTCATATGTCTTTCTTCTATCTACTCATTTATCCTCCATTCATTCTTCCACCCACCTTCCTCCATCCATCCATACTCTATTCACACATGCATCTATCCATCCTTGTTCCATCCATCCACACTTTAGTCATCCATCCATGCAGCCATCTGTCCTTCCTTTAACCATCCATCCATCACTCATCCAGCTATTCATCCTTTTCATCCATTCATCCTCTTCCATCCTCCATCCATCCATCCATCCATCCATCCATCCATTCATCCTTCTCCATTCTCCATTCACCCAGCCAGGTAGCCAACACTGTTCCAGAGTGTGCCTGTCACTAAGTTCTAGGTACCCAGCCTTAAAGAGGGCAGGCCACAGTGTCTGGCCTCCTAGAGTATCATCTAAAGATACCTGTATCATAAGATACCAGTGATGGGAGGTCTGCTGCTCTGGGAAGACTCACTGGAGCTCCTTCTCTAGACAGGTAAGTGGGGAAAACAGCTACATCACATGTGAAAGGTTCAATGTTATTCCTAAGTTGTACTATCCTTGTCACCAAGCCAAGCTTGCTATCCTGACACCCAACTCTGGCCTTTAGAAGAACTAAGCATACATGCTTGGGAGGTCTGTGCCAGTGAGGACACTGGCTTACTATATGCAAGATCTAGGTTCAGCCCCCCATAGTCTGATAAACATGTGTTTATTTAAAAATTCCCTGTCTGTCTATTTATGTCAGCATATAATGCCAGTTTTCCCATTTAAAAAATAATTTGGCAGGATCTACTTTGGGATATCTTCAAATCCCATGCAAATCAATACAAATTAAAGCAGGATCATGAAACTATCCGTTCCCCACAGACGATTCTGAAGCCACATCAGATCAATGCAAGCCAAACAAATTTAAATTGACAATAAATAGCAAGATTAGAGAGCAGTGGAGGCCTTCAATATAACTGGAATGCTGTCCGACTGCACACGCCACACTCGCCTTGGTTCCTGCTCACAGAGAACCCCAAACTGCTATGTATGAGGTGACTTTAGAACAGCACTATTAATACCACCAAAGAGGAGAAAAATGGACAAATACTTGGTTTGGCAAGTGGTGTGTATTTTAAAGTCACCTGGAAGGTCACAGTTTGACCTCCTTCTATGAGCACAGCAAGGAATAATAAATAGATAATACTAATAAAACTAGAACATCATTTGTTCATTTAAGATGGTCAATTATCAGCTGGTGGGGGGGGCACACCTTTAATCCCAGCGCTCAGGGGGCAGAGGCAGCCTGGTCTACAGAGTGAGTTCCAGGACAGCCAAGGCTACACAGCCCTGTCTCGAAAATTAAACCAAAATTAGATAGATAGGTAGATAGATGATAGATAGACAGACAGACAGACAGACAGTAGATAGAGGTGGTCAATTGTCCTGCTAGCAGCCATTTGACAAGACACTGAGATACAAATTGTGTTGTACCATCTGTCCCGGTTGATCAAAAAAGACCCAGGTTCTGGTCAGATCCTACAAGGACCTGCTTCTGACATGAACACAAACAGGAATCAAGAGCAGTTCTGTCTTCCTGGGTGTGACCTTGGGCCTCTCCAGGCCACCACTGCTCTACTAGACAGTGGGCTCTGACCTCAGTCATGAAAGGGAGAAATAACAGAATGCAGGACACATGGCAGTGTGTACGCAGGCTTCCTTCAGGGCCCCCACACTCAAAGGTCCTTTAGTTTACCAAGTTTATCTATCACAACTGTCCTCTTGGGGACGGACATCACTGTAGAAGAAAACTTCCTCTGCTCTGGGTCTACCACTATTTGAGGACAAACAGCAAAACCCTACCTATGCCCCCTGGGAAAGGGATGGTACATGTTTTTAAAAAAATGATTGTGAGGGACATTCATGCTCCAGGGAATCTATAAGCTAAGATGCATGGCCACTAGACTTGCTGATGCATACCTAGGAGTCCTTTTGGCTTGGCTTATGCAAGAGACCAGCCTACCAAATTCTACACAATGAAACACTCAATAGGCAGGGAAGGTGGATGGCTTTGAAAGGATGGTTGTGTGTGACAGTTCTGCCTACAGAGATCACAGGAAGAATTAAACTCTAAGAATAATTCCATCCCATCTTCTGTAAGCCTGCTTTCTTTGTCTTTTATCTAGGGCTAGAGAGACGGCTCAGCAGTTAAGAGCATTGGCTGCTCTTGTAGAAGACCCAAGTTCAGTTCCCAGCACCCACATGTTGGCTCACAACCGTCTGTTAACTCCAGTTCTGGGGAACCCGATGCCCTCTCTTCTGGCCTCCACAGGCACCAGTCCCACACTGGGTGCACATACATACAGACAAAACACCCATACTCATAAAATAAATCTTAAAAAATTTTGTTTAAATGTGGTTATCTTTTAGTGAACCCCGTTCTGAGTGTAAAAAGCTGTAGTTTCAAAAGCTCTTATAAATGAGTTGCAGCTTTCCACAGTTCACACAAATGAGTACACTTCAAGATGCCTCCCTAGGAATGCTAATTTAGTTGTGCAAATAGCAGCATGGGAAATAAATTCCAATATTTACCAGCAATGGCGCCTGAGGTCAGCGTAGCAATTACTGGTGTTTTGGTCCTCTCGTTGACTCTGGCCAAATATTTAAACAGCAGTCCATCTTCAGCCATGGCGTAGATAACTCGGGGCATGGGAAACATGGAGCCCAGGAGACTGGGTGATAAAAAGGCAAAACACATGAGTAAAAACATGTCACTGGCAAACAAGGCCTTTAAAGACCCAGCATGACTGCCACCAAGGAAAGGTATCTGCCCTCACCAAGATCCACTCCTCCATAGTGTCTGGCCCCCAGGAATAGAGGACCCAGTGCCTCACGAAACTCACACTGCCTTCAGGTGTAAGACCAATGAAAAGAATAGGGGCATCTAACACAAAGGAGCATGCAATCCAGGAGTAACACCCATGATGGAGCTCTTGCAGTGACGTCTTCAATCATTCCTGGCTAACGTTGATCATTAGCCAACAGTTTCTGTTTACAAAAGCTGGTGGGGAAGGACTGCATGGCTGTGTGTGTGTGCATGTGTGTGTGCGCACATGAGCATGTGCATGAGTGTGTGTGTATGTGCTTATGTGTGTTGCACACAAGTACACATGTGTATGTGCGTGCCTGTGTGCACACATGCATGTGTGTTGGAGTTGGGGGGTTATGTGTCACATTAAAAGGCTCCTTTACTCAAAGGAGTTTCTACCTTACAGTCACACTAAAGGCCAAAAATACAGCAAAGAGGGAACCCGGTTCAGAGGTCAAAGTCAGGAGCAGGAAGGCATTTCCTTGCCAAGCATGGTGTGCAAAAGTACAGTGTTGCCTAGTTTCACTTTCTATAGCCTTTTACCCACATCAACTGCAGTATGAAGATATTAGATGCAAAATTCCAGAAATATGCAACTGATAGTTTTACCTTTTTCTAACGTCAGTATAATAATGCTTCTATGATACCCTCAGAAATTGGTGTCAATTTCACTATGCCAAATTTGTATAGGGTTTGGAAGAGTCTATTGTTTCAGGAATTACCTGGAAGTCTCAGACTGTAGTTCCCCGGGGATAAAGGGTAACATCTGTATTACTAACACAAATAACATAACAACAGAATGCATGAGCCACGCCACAGGCGTTGGGGTGCTGGGGCTGATACACACAAGCCACGCCACAGGCGTTGGGGTGCTGGGGCTGATACACACAAGCCACGCCACAGGCGTTGGGGTGCTGGGGCTGATACACACAAGCCACGCCACTGGCCTTGGGGTGCTGGGGCTGATACACACAAGCCACGCCACTGGCGTTGGGGTGCTGGGGCTGATACACACAAGCCACGCCACTGGCGTTGGAGTGCTGGGGCTGTTACACACAAGCCACGCCACTGGCGTTGGGGTGCTGGGGCTGATACACACAAGCCACGCCACAGGCGTTGGGGTGCTGGGGCTGATACACACAAGCCACGCCACTGGCGTTGGAGTGCTGGGGCTGTTACACACAAGCCACGCCACTGGCGTTGGGGTGCTGGGTTTGGAGGGCTCAGGAAGCTGTTCTCACCTGGCAGAAAGTGCACAGAGCGAGCCGATAGCCACTACGATGGCCACTGCGTACTTAGCTCCTTCCCAGTCACTGTACTTGAAGGCCCCAGGCAGTGGGCTGTCGATGTCCAAGCAGGAGTAAGGCATCATGAGCGTGAGGGCTGCGGACACCCCGAAGTAAGCTACGAAGCAAATGAGGAGGGACGCCACGATGCCCACGGGAATGGCCTTCTGGGGGTTCTTGACTTCTTCACCTAGAAGCAGCAGGTGTCAGCCAGCGAGAGGAAGAGAGCAAGAGGCATCCCATCCCTCACATGATCACACGAAGGCACAGGCCCACAGGGCTCAGCCTGCAGGAACTGAGGTCTTCTGCCCTTCCCGAGACAGAGCAGGGCCCGGGAGGGTGTTCCCAACCTTTCTATCACAGTTCAGCTAAGGGAGAGGCTTGTTTCCTTTGGCTGAGAAAGGCTGAGAAGCTCAAGGGAGCCTGACCTAGTCAGTCTGCCAGGACGCTGCGATTACAAGGGCCTGGATGTGCAGATATGAAATCAGGCTGCAGGCCCACTGTCATCATGCCTCTCTACTGACACGGCCCTGCTTCCGTTCATTTCCTGTCAGGCCCTGCTCCTAGGGAATGGAGGAAGGTGACAGGAACAGCAGGAAATGCCAAAGCTACACAGTTCCTCCTGTGGGACCAGAGCAGCCAGTGGAATGTGCCAACAGGAAAGGAATGACTGCCAGTGGCTGTAAGGGAGCAGGGCCTCACGGGAGTAGTCCACATACCTGTGGTGGCGATGCAGTCAAAGCCCACGAAGGCATAAAAGCAGGTCGCTGCCCCTGACAGGACGCCAGCGAATCCAAAGGGCATGAACCCGCCCTTCCCGTACTTTATGTTTGTGTCACTGAAAAAAAAAAAGGAAACAAAATCAGCAAAGCTTAGAACACCTGCTGTAGTTTCATTTTGGGGACAGTGCTGCTCTGAAGAAAATGCACAGGGCTTAAGTCTCTCAAGACCACAGTCCCCAGTGCTCCAGTGGGGGCATTCAGAGGGTCGCAGGCCCGGAGCCCCAGTGGCACACTCTATTAACACTTCCAGAGCATTTTCTCAGACAGAGACTTTGATGGGGAGAGGCAGGATCTAACAGAACACAGGCAAATTTCAACACCGCGTCTGTCTTTTCCCCAGGAAGCCATCAGCTGGGTACACTACTGTCTCTGACCCAGGCCCTGGAGGCACCAGGAGCTGAAATCTAAAAACAGGTATTTCTAAAGAAGCTAAGGTTTACACAAGTGAACTTGGTTTTTTTGTTTGTTTGTTTGGTTGGTTGGTTTTTTAGCCAACCAAGTATTCAATGAGAGGGGAGAAGCCTGGACTCCAAGAAGAGAGCAAAGGGCTAGTCATGCAGACGGTGCAGATAAATAACCAAAAAGAAAGGGCTTTGGATGGCTTGCTGAAAGAGAGGCAAAGGCAAGCCCCCAGTGGGATGCTCTGACTACAAAGAGGGGCTCACACAACCTCCCGAAACAAACCCCATGGGCAATGGTAAACCGGTCCACAGAGAGCCTGCCACACCTCTCCTCAGACCCCACAGGACACATGAAGTCAGGTCTCCAGGTTCCTGCTCTGACTTCCGTCAAGGATGAACTGTGACCTGGAAGTGTAAAACCAAACAAGCCCTTTCCTCCCTGAGTCGCCTTTAGTCAGGGTTTTATCACAGCCACGGAGAATTCATCGGGAGATCTCCAGCTTGACTGCCAGAGGAGGTCCCCCAAGTGATGGGAGGGAGATGTGGGGCGGTCACTGCGGGGCATGCGGCTTTACACGTGACTACACGGGGCTATCGTGAGAAATGTAGATCTAGAGCTGGAAAAGGGAAAATGCATAAATAAATTAAATAAGGCCATTTACAGACTTTAATAAAACGGAAGAGCCAGCTAGGCTCCAGGCCTGTAAAACTCTGCTTCTAAAATGGCAGTTTCCTGTAGTTCAGCAGTCCCTCTGGTCTTCAGATGGACTTAAGGCCCCACCCAGGCAACCAATGTCACCTTGTCTGAGAGGCCAGTGCTGTCTAAACCATCCCCCCAAGGCAACCAGCACAAGAATGACTGGGAAATGCAACTGCTGTCGCTAGCCCATGCGATCTGCAAGGACAAACCTAAACCTCAACTGACCACCAGGAAACAAGAAAAGCCAGCCCTCCGCATCTCACTCCCGCCTGTAAACAGCAGCCAACGAAATGCGATCTCTGGAGTTTCCAAAGGCTACCGTGGAATTTCAAAGTGTATTTTGAGTTGGCTTTGGTCTACCTCAAATTCATGTGGACCAATAAACCTGGCGTAAATATAACTAACTCCAGAATGTTTGGGAATGAGGCAGTAAAAGCCCTCATTTCTCCATGCTGGAATTTAGGAAAGGAAAAGATAGTATTTTTTTTTTTAAGCTGAGGATTGAACCCAGGGCCTTGCGCTTGCTAGGCAAGCACTCTACCACTGAGCTAAATCCCCAACCCAAGATACTTTTATAGAACTGATAATTACAGGTCAGTAGTACTAGGGAGTTTTGTGTATTTAATTCAACATTTTCTTGTTTTCATCACAGTAGTAATACAGGTCAGACATCTGGTCTGTAGCCAGTGACCAATGTGGTATGTGTGACTGCTCAGATCCCCAGCATAGGAGAGCATTTCTCAGCCTCCCCAGGAGCTACTCATTGGATTCTGGTGGAGGGAATAAAAATGGGGATGGAGGGGTGTGGATGGGCTGGGGGGGGGATGTGGAAGAGGCATTCCATGTTCCAAGCCAATCTTTGGACACCCTAGGCATACCCCCTCTGTTTCTTATTCTATTATACCCCCTTCTGGAGAAATCTGGGGTATGTTCGCACACACAGTCCAGTGCTAACCAGACACGAGGCCAGCAAAAGTGGTCATCAGGCAAGACAGAACAGATGAAGACATCTGGGGTTCCAAGATGGCCAGCGGCTACCATAAAAAGCCACCGTGCCTCACAAAGGTCCCTTCATCACAGCAATTTAAGCTTTAGCCTTAATGAAAATGGAACCACAGATTCTACCACTTCACAACTTCTACAGTGTGTCCCAAGACACCAAGATTCGCCTGACAATTCGACCAGGAAGATTAAAGTGACATTATATGATCTGACTTCATTTCCTAAATAATTGGGACGTGTTGAAGACACTGTAGAAGTGTGGTGGCATACGCCTTTAGTCCCAGCATTCGGGAGGCAAAAGCAGGTGGATCTCTGTGAGTTCGAGACCAGACAGATCTACAGTGAGTAAATACACTAATCAACTAATTTTTAAAAATAAAACTCTTAAGCTACTTCACTGGGAAAAAAAACAAACAAACAAAGCAAAACAAAACACTTCAACAAAATGAGTTAAAATCACGTAATATTTAAAAGGTGTATGTTATCCCGTGAACTGTGTCACCGGATACCTGTATGTGATCCAAAATGCCAAATATGGAGAACTGTCCCAGACCAAAGGGACACACAAAATCAACTCACTTGTTCCCACAGAGAGGGCTAGATCTATTCAAGAAGTCTTCCTCCGTGAGCTGCCAGTTTTTGATGGACCCTTTCACGAATCCTGACACGATGATGAAGCACAGGACCAGAACGTTAATGCAGGTGAATATCTTGTTGACCATGGCTGATTCCTTCACACCGAGAGTTAGCAATCCTAAGAAAAGGCATGGACAGAAAACCATGTAGAAATGTTAGCCATATACATACACCAATGTCCTTCATTCAGGGATGGGACAAAAGATGGACAGAGGAAGACACCCATGGGCATGGGACCTCCAAAGACCTGTCTGTCACTTGAGGAGCTGAGATCTGAGCAACCAGACAGTGGGGTGCTCCCATTCTTAGGGATTTGAGGATGCCACTGTGGTGCACTAAAAACCTGCAGAAGTCAGGGCCGTGGCGATCAGTCTTCCAGGAAGAGCAAGCCCTTGGTGGAGGATGGGCAGAGCCTGGATCCAAGAGCCAAGTAGGAGAAAGATACCACAGGGAAGCTAAAGGGACTTTACCCTCCCTGAGGAAATGCCACTTGGGTCAGTTTCTCGATAGAATGAGAGGTTTCTGATGAGGAATGATGCAGGTTTACTTGGCGATACTGGTCACAATAGCAGTGACAGTTCTTTATCTTCTAGGAGCTGGTAGCTTATGTGGTCCCTCCTCACATTCACTACACACAAAATAATGTGAAGTCTGACCACTTCTAGCTCATAAGATCGCAGTAGAAACAAGACAGAATAATCAAGTAACAGAGTACAGCCCCAAAACGGCACTATCTCCCAGACATCCTCACAATTTTAAGTCTCTCTCTGTCTCTCTCTCTCAGCTCAGGACGGGATCCCTCCCTTCCTTTCTCTGTTTAGTCATGAACAGTTTGGCTCAGTCTCATGCTCCCATCATAATATTCTTCTGCCACACCCTAGACCTGAAGTACCAGGGCAAAGTGACCAAAACATGAAGCCTCCAACACTGAGCCTCAATAAACCCTTTTTCTTGATACGGTGTGACCTCAGGCATTTGCTACAGTGATAGAGAGACAGGGAACACATGGTAATACAACAGCAGACCTGAAAGGAACCAGCCAGTATGATCCAAGGTCACAGCTTTCCCATGGGTTACTTCTACTCAACACCTCAGATGAAATCTGAAATACTGATCAAGTAACTAACCAGAGGGAAGGTGCCACTGTGCTCCAATGTATTGTTTTCTTTAGTACCCTTCCTCTCGTCTTTATGAAAATAAAAATCTAACTGTGGTTGCACAAACATATGTTCTGATACATGTTTCTGTCAGCTGGACCAGAAATACTGCCAAGGCTGGCCTGGGTGAGATGACTTCAATTATGCAGCAGAAGGAGAGTTATGTGGTTTTCAAGATTCAGCCAAGACTTTCTAACTTCTCATGTTTGATGAGAACTACCTGCATGGAGGCTCCATGTGTGTCTAGTAAATGCTCTGTGGGGAAAGACGTTCATCTGGGTACCAGAGACACGGACCAGTGTCGCTCACGAGAAACTGCCGTTGGCTGCGTTGGAATTGGAATTGGAATTTTCAAACTCTGCAGCCACAACTTAGGCATTGAAAGGGTGTTCTTGAGGTTGTGAAGTGTAAGTAAAACCACCCAAGACGCCTTAGAAAGCCCAGGCCTACATTCCTCTCCGGAGGGAGCTCACTGCCCCACATTTTCCTGGCAGACAAACTACTAGTTTCTTATCCAAATGGTCATCCACTGAGTCGAAAGAACAAAGAGGCTTCAGTGCTAACAAAACCTCACCTGAAACTCTCTCTTTTAACTAAATATCACAGACCTCAGCAGCTGTTACCCAAGCCAGCCCTGGGATGATCTGTAAGTAACCGTTGGGAGGGGGAGAAAACAAAGTTGTCTATATACATTACAAGAAACCAAAGACATGGGGGAGAGTCACAAAGAGACAAGGCAAGAAGGCAAAGGGGCTGGCGGCTTGCTTGGTAGTAACAGTGCTGGCCAGGTATGATGAGGCTGTCGGTTCAATCCCCAGTATCACCAATAAAGGAATGGACAAATCAATAAATGTAAGAAACAATGTAATCTTACAACCCATTGCCCCAACACAACCTTCTTGTCAAAATGGGGCCTTACCTGTTAAGATGAGAATTATAATCACAGCTAATATGTCAGGGTTTTGGGCCAGCACACCAGGGGCATTCAGGGCCATGTGATTACGTGAGAACTCTCCAATGGGTTTGCCTATCAGCTCGTCAAAAGTTGCACTCCAGGCTCTTGCCACACTTGAAGTACCTGTCACAAAACACACCATGGTGACAGTTAGAGAACAGTGGTTAACAGAGGGCCCCTCGTCAAGTCAAGTGTGGTGTTATAGCACCCATGCAAGGCCACGGATAGCATGCTGCCATCTAGCGGTGGAAGCTGAGCCCCAGTATGTGCTATAATGGGAGGGGTGGTTAAACAGTGTGTATGAAGCCAAATGCTGCTACCTGGGGCTGCTCGAGCTTATCCTCAACCGAGATCTATGCTGTGTGTTTCAGGGCTGTGTGTGTGTGTGTGTGTGTGTGTGTGTGTGTGTGTGTGTGTGTGTGTGCGTGTGTGTGTTACACTGATACACAAGAGTAAACCTTGAAACTTTGGATTTTTCAACTCTCTGTTAATATAGCGATGGCAATGTGCATTCGGTAGAAATTGCACTTTGAAAATTTTAAGGGTTTATTTATTTATTATATATACAATATTCTGCCTGCATGTAAGCCTGCATGCCAGAAAAGGGCACTGGATCTCATTACAGATGGTTGTGAGCCACCATGTGGTTCCTGGGAATTGAACTCAGGATCTCTGGAAGAGCAGCCAGTGCTCTTAATCTATGAGCCATCTCTCCTGTCCTGCATTTGAATTTTTATCTTTTAAGGGTCTAGCAATATTTCATTTGTAGCAAGAGTATCAATGACCAGTCAGCCCTGCCCATGAGGGACATGAGTGGGACTCTGAGCCTAGGCTAGAGCATTGGTAGGTTGGGTGGATGGCCTGTACTTTGGATTGCCTGTATTTGTATTTTCCAAGGCAGCATTAATTGTCTGACAGGGTCTTGGCATACAGCCTAGGCTGGCCTCAAATTTGCCATCCTTCTCCCAAGTGCTGAAATTTCTAGAGTATACTACAATATTTATTTTGATACTTTTGTTATATGATATAATTATTAGTATGTAACTCTGAAGCATCTGCATGTTCAGTTAAAACACACAACATACGTATATGAGCATAAATGTGTGTGTGTGTGTGTGTGCGTGTGTGTACCACAATAAAAACTTACAAATAAATAACTGCCCTTACCAACTGATGCATTCTGACAGCATTTACTCAGTTCTCAGCTGAGTTGATTTACTCACATGGTAAATACTGACAAGTCGGGAAACTGACTTTAAAATGCATTCTTGGGATGGGTAACTGGTCAGTCTGGCAAGCACTGCTTAGGAAGTCCCCCTTTCCCATGAACCCTTGGTATCAGGGAAAATGGTATCCATGCCCTAAGAACTCATCTCTAAGGTGATCTACAAATGGATTGACACTATCTCAGGGCCAAACCTACCACTCAACCCTGATCATCCAGCCTGCCACTTTGTACCTCAACCCAGGGACCATGGTATCCCCCAGGGTGCAGGACCATGGCGAAGGCACCATCTCACCTCCATGCACCAGTCCCAAGTGCCCCAGCTACAGAGAGCAAGGGGCTGCACCCCAGCAGCCAGCGGTACTGGCTGCCCTCCCTTCCCTTTCTCCTTTCTTTCTGAAGACGCCCTCTGCCTCCCTGGTGCTGTTGGTCAAGACAGGACACTGGAAAGCCAATGTTCACGTCTGGCATTTTCCTTTCGTTTCAGAGGGCCTCGTCCATGACTAGGGTCTGACTTTTCCATAGAATGCAGAGGGATCCACACAAGGATTCAACTTCATTCTTTGCTCTCGTGGTGTGTTTTCCCAACAACACAAATATTGGGCCTTGTTTTTCATCCACCTCTTAGGAATTCTGTCCACAAAGGTCAGGGGCCTAATGAAAGTGGTCTGTCTGCCCTGCGTGCTCAAGTAAGCCAGCTTGCTGCAGTGACGCTCCAAACCCCACCCTGCTGGATACCCTACCCTTCTTCCAGGCCACGCTGTTCCCATTTCAGAATCAGGGCTTTAAAACGCAGAAACATACACACATTTTTTTCTTTTTCTTTTCTTTTCTTTTCTTTGGTTTTTTGAGACAGGGTTTCTCTGTGTAGCTTTGTGCTTTCCTGGAACTCACTCTGTAGACCAGGCTGGCCTCGAACTCACAGAGATCCGCCTGGCTCTGCCTCCCAAGTGCTGGGATTAAAGGCGTGTGCCACCACCGCTAGGCTCACACAAATTTTTAAACCTGAAAAACCCTCCTTCCTGAGTAGCTAAGGTTGGGTATAGATTTGCGGATCGTTTTTCACGAGTCTTACACAGCACTCCGGGAAAGACTATTCTTTTGTCGGTCTAACAGCAGCAAACACTTTAATCGGACTGTTATTTTACGCCCAGGTAAACCGACTGGAAATGTAACATTTACAGACGCTACATTCCCACCGAGGGGTGTCGGTATGTGAGAGTCATCTGTGGCAGCAAGTCTGACGGCTGCCCAGAAAAGGAAAAGTTATGAATTTTACATTAGAACCATTAGAGGAAGCTCTGCTGGCGCGCACACTGTAGCTGCTGGGGGAGAGAAGGACTGCCTGCTGGACGCCTGAGCCTCTGCCTGATAGCCTAAGGAAGTAGCTACGGCATCCCCCATGCAGACAGGCATCCCCCACGCAGACGTGACAGACAGGTCCAGGGGGTCCCTGAAGGTGGCTCACAGAACCAACAAACAAAAAAGCCAGTAAGACACGTTCCTCCATGTCCGCTGCTTCAGTTCCTGCCTCCCGCCTCCTGCTCTGACTTCCCTCACTGATGGAATGTAATCTGTCAGCTGAAATAAACCCTCTCATCAACCCCCAGTCGCTCCAGGTCCCGATGTTCATCATAGCAACAGAAAACCAACTAGAACAGACTCACTGTCCTGATGCCCACAGACGCCTTGACCCTGCTAAATTCGAGGGGGCACACAAACAGCGGTCAAGCTGGAGGGCCCCTGGAGATTACTAAGTCAGTCTTTCGGGAGAGGAGAGCAGAGCATCCCTAATGAGCAGGGGTCAGGGGTCAAAGGCTTCAGGCTGGAGGGGCCCAGAGGACGTACCAATGATGTAGGAGAGAATCAGGTTCCAGCCGGTGATGAAGGCCCAGAGCTCCCCGACCGTCACGTAGCTGTAGAGGTAGGCGGAGCCTGTCTTGGGGACACGGGCTCCGAACTCGCCGTAGCACAGGCCAGCCAGCACCGAGGCCAGGGCAGCGATGAGGAAGGAGATGACGATGGCGGGACCGGCGTCCTCACGGGCCACTGCACCAGCCAGGACGTAGACACCAGCACCCAAGGTGCTGCCCACCCCAAGGGCTATCAGGTCAAAGGTGTTGAGGCAGCGGGACAGCCGGCTCTCCTCCCGACTGCAGTCCACCACCTTGCGACGCAGCATCTGCTGACCCAGGCCGAGCAGGTTTTTACAACCCATGGTGCTGAGCAAACCCTATTGGAAAAGAGAAAAGTGGTGTTGGGCTCAGTCACCGCTGCGCGTTTGCCCCGCGAACCTCGCTTCGCTGCAGGACGGAACACGGGATGAAGCCTTTCACAAAAACATTGCTGCTAACATGTTTTCCCTTAAGCATCCCACCAGCAACCATCAAGTTCCAGGACAAAAAGAAACACACAGGTGCCCTGCCCCAGGTCTCTGGGCCTCCACATTCCCTGCAGTTCTTATGGGCACAGCTGACAGCTCACTGAAAACACAGTGAGTGACAGACAGTGTCCCCAACAAACAAAATGCAATTTCAAGTACACCGATTACAATGAAATGCAAACCTAACTGTATCGTAACGACTGAAACACCCAAGTCTTGAACAGGACAGTAGTTCAGCGGTTCTCAACCTGTGGGTCAGGATATCCTGCATACCAGATATTCACATTACATAAGAGTAGCAAAATCACGGCCATGAAGTAGCAACGGAGTAATGTTACGGTTGGGGGTTCACCACAGCATGAGAAACTGTATTAAAGGGTCGCAGTTCTAGGCCATGGGATTCACCCCTAAAATGAATACACAAATACAAATAACAGAAGAAAATGGGCATAGGATTTAGGATTAGTCTGAACTATCTTCATCATTTTTCTCTAAATGCAAAGCTATTCTCAGATGAAGAGTTTACGTCATCAACAGCAGGCGTGTGCAGAGAGGGGCCACTAGAATGACATGAGGCTGCTATAGTTTTGTTTTGTTTTTCCATTCCTCATTTTTCATCTTTATCAATTGGTCTTTTGTTGACGTCAACAATGAGGTCACTAATAAATGAAATAGTCTCGGGTCTGGAAAATTCTACCCCTAACCATCCACGGCACTGTAGCCCCTGCCTGTCTCCGTGCCCCACCCCTCCCGGGTCTCACATCATGGCAGGAACTGTGGCTGTTTGTTCCTGTGTTTCATCTGCCAGCTCCACAGAAAACAGTATCATCAAGACTAGTAAGAAGTTTAGCGAGACCTGGGAATCCCCGTTAGATGTGAGGAAAAGTAACTTGTAACGAGGGTCAAACGAGGTCGCAAGGCTTGTAAAGCTCTTCTCCTCAGTCTGGGAGCCTGGCAGCCTGGCAGGAAGTGACACCTAAGGGGGGCGGAACCTCAAGGAAATTGGAAACACGGACAGGTCACTGAGAGGGAAAATCCCAGAACCCCACAGTTGGTAGCCCATGTCAGAGAGTTCGATGGCCTTCTAGTGTCTACACCAGGAAGAGACTATTTTTGGATGTATCCACCCCAGGTGCAGATGCTGGGAGTGTTTCAGCTAAGCAGGCAGCGTGCCTGGGAAGTAGCAAGCTTCCTGCACATCAGGACAAGGCTCTGGGCGCCAGAAGCAGGAAGTACTGAGTCCAGATCCTGCTGGATACTGGGGGCACGTGGACAAAATCTACTAGTAAATTTGGGTTAGACGTGGACGGGGAAGGTTCAGCTTTGACAAAGGACCCTGGGCACAGAAGGCTGTACTCTAGAGTAGGGAAAGAACGTCACAGCCCTAGGGGTGGGACTCAGCGCTAGAATGCATGTTGCCTAGAATGCATGTTGCCTAGAATGCATGTTGCCTAGAATGCATGTTGCCCAGCACTCCAGCCCCAACACGTTTAAAAAAGTAAAAAGTAGACTAACTTCTCCACATTGCCTCTAGAGAGCCATACCCCAGGAATAGAACCTCCTTAAGGCAGAAAGTGAACCCAAAGACCCCAGACTAGGACAAAATGGCTCTTTTGGCTATGCCTGAGTACAGACTACTTAGGTACAGACATACCTGTGTCTCCACCAGCACAGACAGGACACCTGTGAACACCCACTCCAAGAACCAACTCACCAATGTCAAAGGGACTTCAAAGCCACCTTCAGACTGAAGATCATTAACCAGACTCAGAGATCTTGGTTTCCAGGCATCACATGAAAGAGGGTAAGACACATTGTAACCACAGGGTTGCAGCTCACACCCCCCCCAAACATACGCACAAAAAGGGTTCACTGTCATTGGTGGAGCCCTTGATAACAGGGAAGTGAGGGCACATCTGGGACCAAGGCTGCACCAGGTGCTGTGAGCTCCTGAGGAGGACACCTAGTTAGGTGTCCACTTCTGCCTCGTGGGGTGGGAAGAAATGTGGTAAAAATTCACTAAACTCGGGGTTTATTTTAAGAAGCACCCTTTGTGTCTCTTCAGAGATATCTCAAAACTCTCAGAAAGGTTTTATCAGTGGTTTCTACACATGGGTCCCCCTCTTCCACTCAGACCAGGCCTCTGCAGTGGGTCTTACAACCAGCAGTGATGAAAGAGATGAGGTTTCTCTGTACAAAACAAATCTGTCCATGGCAACCCCAGCATGCAAGTGGAGGCCGACGTCCTGCTGCCGAGACTCACTCAGGACGCTGCTGCAGGAAACCATCAGGTGAGAAAAGTGCAGTCTAGAGACCAGGCTACCAGGCTGGAGGGATGACGTCTGCACACGCCCAACTGGTTTTTTATTATCGATATTGATAAGGCTCTTTGCGACATGAAGTTGCTGTCCATATAATTCCATACTGATATATTCCATACTGATGATTATAAAACCCTTGCCTTAAGGTAGTAATCTGTCCCCTTCTCACAGAAATTCTAATTCCAGATTGTGTCCTACCTATCACCAAATAAAAGCACAGTGACAGAACTGGACGGGCGGCTCAGTGGTTGCCAGCATGCACCGCTCTTCACAGAGGACCTGAGTTCAGTTCCTGCTGTTCCCATCAGGCTGCTCTCAAATGCCTGTAACTCCACCCCCAGGCCGATCTGATAATTCTGGCCTCCATGGGCGAGTGTGTGTGTGTGTGTGTGTATGTGTGTGTGTGTGTGTGTGTGTGTTACACGCAATTAAAAACAATAAAAATAAATCTTTTAAAAAAACAGAAGTAAAATGCCAGGCAGTGGTGGCCACACCTTTAATCCCAGCACTCAGGAGGCAGAGGCAGAAGAATCATTGAGTTCAAGACCAGCCTGGTCTACAGAGCAAGTTCCAGAAGAGCCAAGGTAACTCAGAGATAATAATAACAACAATAACATTAAATAATAGGAGTAAAATGATCCAATAGGTCAGGACCTCAGAAAGACTTCCTTGGGGTCTATTTTTTAAATCTCTAAATAGGAAGTTATGAGTGATGTGACCTTTTCAGTCTCAAATTTAATCATATTCTGTCCAGTCTGGTGGTTTGTGGGAGAGAGGGGTCAGAAAGAGGCTATTAAACACTGTTCCCAAATACCATCCTTTAAAACCTTAACACACTGGACTCTTTCCTGGGTTTTCAGAACGGCTGTTTCCTAATGCCCACCTCCGACCTGCTGTCTGGTGTGAAACACTAACAGATCGTTTCAGCAGAGACAGATGACAGTCTGCATTTGCACAGGGTTTAAGAAAGCACACCACACAGTCGCTAAAGACAGTCCGGGAGCTGGCCATCCCCTGCACCTAGTGGGCCACGGCGGCAGACGGCATGGAGCTTTCATAAGGAAGGGCAGGGTGCTCACAGCTCAGGGACCTGCCACCAGAGGTCCAAAAAAGGGCATTCTGGGATGCTGGCCATGGTGGAGGAGGAGAATTGACCTGATGAGGGAGAAGGCTATGGAGGAGGAAGTGATTTCAAAGCAAGACCCACTTCCCCTGCAGATGTTAGCCGGCACAGATGTGAACTTGAAATGGGAAAAAAAAATAAAATCGCATCAGGGTACAGCCAGGACCAGTACACCACCAAGGGTGGAGACATTTGGAGTGGGAAAAGCCATGGAGCTGTGGAAGGAGCAACCAGGCCAGAAGCAACCAAGGTCCAAGTCAGCAGCAACCAAGGACACAGAAAGGGAAAGGAGAGGAAGGCAGCCGCCATGACTGTGGTAGTCTTAATGAAAATGGCCCCACGGGCCCATAGGGAGTGGCACTACTAGATGTGACTCTGTTGGAGTAGGTGTGGCTTTGTTGGAGGAAGTGTGCCTCAGTCTCTTCCTGCTGCCTGTGAGTTACGATGTAGGCCTCTCGGCTCCTTCTCCAGCACCATGTCTGCCTGCCCACTCCCACTCTCCCTACCATGATGATAACAGACTGAACCTCTGAAACTGTAAGCCAGCCCCAATCAACTGTTTTCCTTATAAGAGTTTCTGTGGTCATGGCGTCTCTTCATAGCAATAGAAACCCTAACTAAGACAATGACCATGGCCAAGATGACCAAAGAACTGATCTAAGAAATTCACTTCCAGTGAATTTACCTGTTAACATGGCACTGGATCCTTGACCCAGGGGACTCCAAGGGTACAAAGCACAAAACAGTAAGTGTGAGGACACACTGCTATTCTGGGGAGGAGAGGTATCAGGAAGAAAAACCTCAGCAATTTAATATGCATCCCAGGAGGCCCTTCATTCACAAAAACCCATAACATGAAGAAGGTACTAATTGATCAACACAAGAGATGGTCACAAATACTGAATGAAATTTCACTTCATTCTGGGTGTCACTAAGTGAAAAAGACAGATAAAGGGTCCCTGCAGTCTAACAAGAACTGTGAATAACTTGTAGCAGTAGTAGGAAAATCAATGTAGCCATTAAAATAATCACGCACACCTGGCATGGTGGCACACGCCTTTAATCCCAGCACTCGGGAGGCAGAGGCAGGCAGATCTCTGTGAGTTTGAGGCCAGCCTGGTCTACAAGTTGAGTTCCAGGACAGCGATGGCTGTTACACAGAGAAATGCTGTCTCAAAAAACAAAAACCAAACAAACAAACAAAACCGCACCAGAGCGGGGGTGACGGCTCAGCAGATTAAGAGAGCTGCTGCTCTTCCATGGGACTAGGGTGCAGTTCTCAGCACCCATACGGCAGCTCAAAACCGTCTGTAACTCCAGTTCCAAGGGATATGATGCCATCTCCGGGACTCCATGGGCACTGCATACATGTAATCAGAAATATACATTCATTTAGATAAGTAATGAATCTTTAAAAATTACATGACTCCGGGAACTGGTTGGCACACAGTGTAAAGGGGTCGGAGCGAGGAGAGTGGGTCCAGAAAATGGCTGAGCTGTGCCTCGACTCACTGTTTTCCCAAAAACCTAAAATGCGCCATCTCAACCCCAACAGAGGCTCAAAGTCCATCCAGACCCTTCACCTCACACAGGGGCCTTGGTTCTAAGACACGCTGCCCCTCCTGACATCCACAAGCCACATAGTAACTGTAAGCCTCTGTTACTGGTCTCTCAAGCCTGTCACAGCAAGGCACAGGGCAGTGTGGCAGCCAAACTTTAGTGCCCAGCAGTTGTCCCGGTCTTGGGGCCTCTAACTCCAGCCTCCTTTGACTATTAGAAAGCCCAAGGGCCTCATCATCTTCCTGCTGATTCAGCAGGGCCAGAGGCAGAACTTCCAGAGACTGAGATCCATCCCCACACAAAACCCACATCATGCGGGGAGCTGTAGGAAGGAGGCCTCAGAGTCGAGGGCCTGGCATGGCTTGGGACAACTTCCCAAACCACAGGAGACCCACCAGTGACAAAGACCCAAGAGAAACAAATGGAAGGAAAAGACTACTTTTGGCTTCACTGGTTCCAGGCCTGTGGCACAATGTCACATCATCTCACACGTGTGTTACAGCAAAAAGGCTCCTCTCGTGGCTGGAGAGAGACCAAAGAATGGGCCCAGGCTGAGATACAGCCAAGAACACGCCCCCAGTCACATGCTTCCCAAGTAGGTCCTACTGTGTTGTGGAATAATCTCTTTGTACGCTGTGAAGATGTGTCTTTGTTAAGGTGCCTTCTGATTGGTTTAATAAAGAGCTGAACGGCCAATAGGTAGGCAGGAAGAGGTTAGGCGGGACTTATGGGCAGAGAGAGAGAAGAAGAGGAGATGAATCTAGGCATAGGGGAGATACCAGAGGACAGGGAAAGGAGACAGGAGGTGCAAGATGGAAGAGAGGTAAAAAGCCACAAGGCAAAACATGGATTGACAGAAGAATCCATCTACACTACTGTCAGCCAAGAATGCCACCGAATTATGAAACACCAGTGGACTGATCCATTGATTAAGCAGAAGCTTCATGATCCAATAACCTCTCAGTGATGAGACCTACCCAACACACAGACCTCTGAAGACACTTTGTACCTACATGATAACAAACTGTTCTTCAAGGTCCAGATTGGGGGTGGAGGGTGGGAGGAGAGGCCACTAACATAGCCTCAGCCCTCAGCCATGTTGGAAGCTCAGGACTGAGTTTGTCATGACTCCAAGACCGAGCAGGGACCACACACACACACTTTGTAGAGGCCCAAACAATGAGTCTGGGTATAAGAAACACTAGCTATGACACTCGCAGAAGTACCGAGCCTGCCCCCAGAGGGCCCAAGGCCTCTTCTGGCCACAAAGGCACTGACACACACATGGCACACACAAAAATGATGGAGATAACTACCCTTGTCTCACACTGCAGGTCTTGTGAGACCCTGGTGGGATAAAGCATTAGGGGACAATGAAAAGCCAACTGCGCTTTTCTTAAAAGCCACCTTAGTATCCGTATCCTCACATTACTAATCATCCTTTTCCTTTTAAATCTTAATCACAAGACAGGTCATCCAGTTGGCTCAGGCTTCTTCACAGCAACGGGGTTTGAATGAGCTTTGTCAACGACCCCACTGGTTCCATCAGCTTCACCATACACAAGCTTTCTTTCTGAAAGCTGCTTACCCAAACAAGAAACAACCCACCCTGGGTATGGGAAGACACCAACCAGAACAATGACAGAGGCCCTCTCAGGGACACACAGGTACCAGCTATGTGCACGGTCCCAATGGAGCAGGACTAACTGGGGTCTGGGTCCAAGGAGTAGGCATGTGCACTACTGAGCAGGCTTCATTTATGCTCCACTGAGATGGAATGCTGGTGCTTTTCCTTCCCTGGGCCTTCAAGGTATCCTGAATGGTGAACTGCTATTTTCTGTGGCGCCTTCCCGAAACATCTTCTTGGAAAGAGGACCAGGAACAAGAATAAGGCAGAGGATTCCATGCAAACACTAATTTCATTTTCAATTGACTGACCAGCGAATACTTTCCCGGCTCATTCATTTACTCAGTCAACACACCTTTAACGAACCTGGGCTGGTCACAATATACACACAAGCCAGGGACCACACCTTACCTCCCAGACTTCTAGAAACTTCAGTCCTCCTCAAGTCTTCCCACCATCACAAACAACTCGGTGGGAAAAAACAAAAACAAAAAACATGGAATTCCTTCAAAATCCAATGGTTCGAAGGTAGACCAAGAAAAGAGGCCGGGGAAAACGAGGAGTAGACAAGGGAACTGGAGCTGGGAAGAGAAAGAGTCAGCTTGGTGAGCCGGGCCTGCTAGGAAGGAGGAAGGTGAGGCAGCAGAGCCGGGCCAGGCCATGCAGCATCTCTTTAAAGGCAGAAGTCGCAACTGTCTGTCCTCTTATAAGGACAGAAGGGAGGAGTCTGGGTGGTGTATTGCTCAACTCACATAACTCAAATGCAGCAGGGCCAGGACCTGAACTCGAGTCACCTACTTTCAAAAGCTGTGTTCTCTGCCAGGGCTGAGCTGACTCAATTTGGGTTTGATAGTATTGTTTATTCTTTTGTGCTGGGGATCAAAGCCAGAGTCTCAGGCAGGCTAGTCACACCACCAACCACAGACTTGTCTTGTATCAGAGTCTGGCCACGTAGCCCGGCTGACCCTGGACCCACATTAGAATCTCAAGCTTGCTGGACACGAATTTGCCCAAACACGACTCCTGCTGTCTGACGACTCTGTGTCATCCCACCCGGAACCTACAAACACAAAGGGACTGACATGCATTCAGTGACAACTGGTTCCTGAACGCAAAAAGGATGGATCACTCCAAGCACAACAGAAGGCCTCCTACGGTTTCTCTCCCTCCCCTACTGCTCGCTCTGAGGTGTAGGACACTTGGGGATAAAAGTAGATCATTTCAGCTGAATGAACCACCAAGGGCTGGGTGAGAACGTTCTAGAAATCATACAGACATCAGGGGCATATGAGGTATATAGAAAAGGTATATAGTAAAGGTATATAGAGGGAACTCCAGACAAGTCAGAGAGATTAAATATGCTAGAAATATTATATGTCTGTAAAGTAGGGGAAAGTATGTAAAAAAAGAAGTATGTAAAGAATTTTCAGGGCAGGAGGATTGAGACTAATGCTCTCTAGAGGATTACAGCCCTCGTTTATTTCCTGAATTTTTACTGTTTTTCCTTATAATGAGTGTGCAATGCTTCTGAATTAGAGAGAGAAAATCTCCCTAATGAGATCAACAAACAGGATGGAAAAGGGAAGATAAGCAAGTCCAGCAAGGTCAACCTATCTCACGTCTACACAGAGAATGCTGATAATTAGGTCTGGGGTTTTGTTATGTTTTTCTCTGTCTCTGTGCAGGTCTGGAAATTTCCAAAATTAAATACAAAAAGAAACAAATTAGCCTACAGCCGACCCAGAAATGCTTGTGCCTCCTACAGCAGACCCCCCACTCCATATCCCAGGGCCCGGACAGCTAATGTTATTAGCCACTGCCGTGGACTGAGTGAACCAGTCTTTTGTACAGAACCAGGTTGGACCATATGTGATGTGGAATATTCCCTTACACTGTGTGAAGGTGTGTCACTGTGGTTGGTTTAATAAAAAGATAAATGGCCAATAGCTAGACAGGGGACTTCTGGAGAGAGAGCTCTGGGAAGAAGACAGAGTCGCCAGGTAGACAGAGAGGAAACAGGAGGTGTAAGATGGAAGAGAGGTAAAAGGCCATGAGGCAAAACATAGATTAATATAAATATGGGTTAATTTAAGTTACAAGAGCTAGTTAGAAACAAGCCTATGCTATGGGTCGAGCTTTCATAATTAATAGTAAGTCTCTGCGTCATTATTGCAGAGCTGACTGTCCCGACAAAAAAGTCTGACTACACATATGAAATTATTAATACTGAACCATTTTTATTGGCTTTATGAAAACAGCCAAAAGACCAGGACTGCCCTCTCTGGCTGTATTTTTAGGTATTTCTTCGAGCTTTGGAATTAAAGCAGAGAAGCCAGCCTTCTCTCACCCAGGCCTGAGCTGGAAGAGCCGACATGAATTCTAAAGATTAGACTTGGGGAAAAGGAAGATTTCGTAGGTTATTCAGAAGCTCATGGCTGCTGAGCTATTGGTAGAAAGAGGGAGGTGGGGGCACTTTCCAGTACACATTTTTGTGATACAGACTGTGAGGGATGTAAGGAATTTTACTTTCCAGACAGTATTGGGGAGGAAAATGGCATGCACCTGCAGCTGCAGTGGCGTGTGGGACAACACACGAGAAACTGCTGGTCAGAAGCCAGGGAGAGGCAGGAGGGCTGGCAGAACCAACCCCTAGAGGAGTCTAGCCTGGCCTCACTCCACTCACAGCTCAGGATTCACTCCTCTACTTAGGGGAAGATTAATCCAGATTTGTGAAAAACACCGAGGAGGGGAAAACCAAGTCCAAGGACTTCCGGTTGCTGGGGTACAGCCTCCTGTTTTGGCGCCTTCTTGAGCAGTATTTTCATCTGATTGGTGAAAGTATCTTTGCATAAGCAAATGTTACAACCTGTTGGACTTACCTGCCAGTTGTTCCTGACCCTGTTTTCTCAAAGAGCCTTCAGGCACACAGAACACACGCCCCTGGTTGCCATGGGTACTATCTAGACAGAAGTCATGCACAAATAATCCCAACACAGGAAATGCCACATTTTGTGGTAGGTCTTCCTGTCTTATTCCAAGTTATGCTTCACTGGTGGCCAAAATCTCAGACACGTGCTCCGGAAGAAAAGTACTTATAAAACTCATTCAGGCCAAGCCTGCCCTCAGCCTCCCAACTCCCCCAGTCATATTGTCCCCGCCACGAGATTTCCTTCTGTGTAACACAAATGTAGATGGTCACCCTGGGAGGCAGGAACAGAACAGCCTCAATGAGAGAAAGTTTGCTTTGTCTTGACTTTTTCAGAGAGCAGGGAGAAAATGCCCAGCTACACAAAGGTCTTCAAAGATAGATCGGAATGTTTATCTGAATGATCAGAGACCAGCAGAGGTGGAGGTGGAGAAAGCTGCCCAGAATGCTGGAGGAATTCTAAAGGAATGAAACTAACTGCCCCCTGGGAGAGTGTTGTGGCCACCAAGAGTGCGTTTTAGCAGAGGTCAGTGGCTGTGTCAACTGCTTGCTTTAATCGGTAATGTAACGTGGTAACCACACATCACTCCAGGACCTGAACTTGACCCACTGCCTCAAATGCCAACATTCTGGACCCAACGAGGTGAGATGCTCCCTTCTTTCTGGCGATCGATTCTACATCTGAAAAGAAAGCCATAGGTCTAGTCTACCATTTTTAAGTGTGTGTGTGTGTGTGTTTGTGTGTGTGTGTGTGTGTGTGTGTGTGTGTGTGGTATTTGGTGCTGGGGATGGAATGTGCTAGACACGCACACCCACTGCTGAGTTACACTCCCAGCCCTTTAAAGAACTTCTAAAAACTGAATCAGAACATTTCAACTTAGGTCTTAAGCAAGACTGACCATAGCCCCCCACTGTCCCCTGACCACCTACTTCGAGGACTCCTCGACTACTACAGCAATAAGAAAGTCTTTTGAGATTCCAGAACACGTGTTCCTGTACAACCAAACAGAAGAACGCAGCTCTCAAGAAGGGTGAAGCCGCCATGCTCTCCCATAAGGCTGTGTGTGAATCCTCCAGATACGTTAGCACAGCCGGATGGGCTCTCCACAGTCCCACTTGAAGGGCTGAAGCAGCCTTGGAACTCAGAGACCTTTAGACCCACAGTGATGCTGTCATTCCGGGTCAGTTACACAGGGCCCTATTTTGTTCACAGCCCCTTTGTACTGGTCTGTCCCAGCAAGCCACCATGCTGGGATAGCTCCCTTGACAACAAGCCACTATGCTGGGATAGCTCCCTTGACAACAAGCTACAGGAGATCTCTAAGCTGAGCTGCCTCACCCAGCCTGGCCAGCAGCTCTGCCCAATCAGTCCCTACACCATGAGAAAATAGGTCACAATTCATTATAAATATATATATGACACTGACAAAAAATATTAAATTAAAATTAAAAAAAACCCCACTACCTATAGTAACACTGAAAATGTTTCAGGCATATTGTGGCACACACCTTTAATCTCAGCTTTTGAGAGGCAGAGACCAGTGGATCTTTGAGTCCAATCTGTCTATATATGGAGCTTCAGGCCATCTAGGGCTATATAAGGCCCTCTCTCCAAAAACGGTCTCCACCCTGGGCCGTCATCATTCCAGGATTTCAGAACCTTCAAAAGATGAGCCCTACACTCCCCCAGACCTCTTACGTGGAGAGAAGACGGTAGCTGACTCGCACGACAAATATTCATTGAGTACCTACTGTATACTACATGTCCCCCCCCCCCCCCCATTCAGGAATGACAACATGAAGCTTCCTGTTCTCAGTGAAGATGGAGACATAAACATGCCTGGCCAAGACAGGAAGGCCTTATTATAAGGGAATTATTATCAAGGAATAATGATAGGAAGACATTATTAATAAGGTTACAGCAGCTTTATCAACAGGTACTGCTTATAGCCTAATCCTCCCTACAGATCCACACTCCCTGGCCCCTTCCTCCTCCCTTCTTAATCCTCCCAGGAAGGCTCTGAGGCACAGTCACTCACATGTGACACATGTGACATGTCTCCCACAAATGCCTTCTGATTAAGGACTCCTGTGGTCTGCTGAACCTGATTATGTGGACATTCTTAATATAGGCAGACAGAATGAAGGCTGTGAATGGCCATAAATGCCTGTAAGAATGTGTGAGTGAGATTCATTGTGTATACACACACACACACACACACACACACACACACACACACACACTCCTCCTTACCCTCTGTGTGCCCTCTGTCCACACTGAAAGCTTTACCTGTCAGCGTTTTCAGATGATAACACAACAATAAAAACAATGAAATCTCCACAACCCAGTGAATCTTTGTAATTTAATAGAAAGTAGATAGAGCAGAAGATTTTTTCACCACAACTATTTGTATTTTAATTAATTAATTAATTATGGGGTGGGGGCAGGATCTCTATGTAGCCCTGGCTGTCCTGTAACTCGATATTCAGACCAAGCTGGCCTCCAACTCACAAAGATCCACTTGCTTCTGCCTACTGAGTGTTGGGACTCAAGGCGTGTGCCACCACACTTGATTTGAGCAATCGACTTTTGAAGTATAGTTTCAGTAGCACCCTGTTTTCTATGCAGAACCCAAACATATTTTTCAGGTGAGCTACTTTTATTTAAAAAGAAAAGCAAGGCAGTCTCTCTGGCCAACTTTGACCTCCCCACTCCTCACCAACCCCTACCAAGCCCCCACACCCACCCACCCCCACCCCACTCAAAACTCTCAAGTCTGAAAAAGTGTTGGGAATTTTAAATATAAGATGGGGCTGGGTGCAAGGTTCAGAGGTCAAATGCTTCTCCAGCACAGGCAAGGCCCTGGGTTCTATGTCCAAATGCATTAAGACAGGACTATAGTTATCAGTTAGGTTGGGTTGAAATGAACGATACATTTCACTGCAAAAATGTTCATGTTCCGGGGTGCCAAGGACAGTACCTGGAGTAAGATACTCGGACCTTTTCTCTGAGGATGACTGGAGCCTGGGCGACAACACGTCACAGCAGAGTCTGTGGTAGTTTTAGGCTCCTGCAAGGCAAAGAAAGGATTGTCACACACACACAGCTCAGTCTAGGCACCAGAGCCTCCAGACCGAGGCTGTGAGGGAAGCAAGGGTTCCTGTCAGCCCTGCTGCGCTCATCCGGGCACCACAACTGAAGAAGTCCACCCGTGGACGCTAGGCATGGGAGGTGTCATGGATGGCTGTGAGTCACTCTATGTCCTCTGCAAGAGCACCCAGTGCTTGGAAGCCATCTCTCCAGCCTCACGATTTTCCTTTTTAATGGCATACTGAAACATGCCAGCTCAGGAAGGAGCTGCATGTATCCGTGAAAGAGTAACGACAGGAGTCAGAGAGCCAGCCAAAGTGCAAACACCCACGTGTTTCAGTATTTAAAAGTCCCCATGATTGATTTCAGAGCCCACCAACGACTGCACATGGAGTTTGGTGTCATATGCCAAAGAAACATAATGCCCCCATCTAAGCAAGGTGACTATGGCCTCTGAGTGTAGATCTCTGAGATGGCGCTTGCCTGGCATGCAAAATAGTCCTGGGTCGGTCCCCAGGACTGGAGAAGAAAGGAGAAGGAGCAGAGGGGGCGAGTCTTAAATAGCTGCTCAGGAGGCCCCCCGTCACATTTTTCTGCTATAGTATATCAAACAATTAATGCTAAATTGAAGGGAAAGAAAACGCATGCTGTGGAATAATCCAGGACGAACCTATTAAGATTAGCGGCCTGGAATGCATAGTGAATAAATTCATTAGGACCGCTTTTCTAATCCAAGAAATGCTCCAACCGACTCATTCTGATTTTGCAAACTTGCAAATTCCTTTGTTAAAAGCAGAACAATAAAAATACCACACACCTAATACACAAAGAATTCAGCATCAATTATCCCATAGCAAAGCATCCAGCGTTCAACACCATCCTCCAAGGCCTCCAGGGAGGAGAAGGCTTGTGAACTCGTGACCATGCACATGAAGCCGTGTTCTAGCAAGAGTGGACACCTGGCCCACCCAGGATAAATATGTACTGAAAGTATTAGCAAGCATATCACCCTGCCCAACTTATAAGTCAAAAGCAGTCAGACCTCCCCAGGTAGTGCAGACTGGACTCAGTGAACGCATCCGGAGCCTGCAGCACATGTACTGGGGAACTAGTGACCGCTGGCCATTTTGAGGCTATGCTGACAAGCATGTTCAGGGCCCATTCCTTTTCTTGTAAAATGCCTTGAGAATTCCATACGATGTATTTTGATCATATTTACCCCTAACTCTTCCCAGAACCACAACCCTCCTGACCCTCCAACCTTGTGTCTTTTTTTTTTTTTTAATAATCCATCAATTTTGTGCTCCCCATATACTCCTGGGAGTGGAACCACCCACTTGAACAGCAGTTCTCAACCCACTGACCTCCAACCCTTTTGGGGGCGAATGACCCTTTCACAGGGGTCACCTAAGTCCAGCAGAAAACACAGATATTTACATTACAATTCATAACAGTAGCAAAATTACAGTCATGAAGTAGCAACGAAAATAATGTTATGGTTGGGGGTCACCACAACATGAGGCACTGTATTAAAGGGCCACAGCATTAGGAAGGTGGAGAACCACTGCTCTAGAGTGTGGCTGACACAGGAGGGGTCCTACCCTTAGTGAAAGTGACTGTCCCTCCCCCAAAGCCATCAACTGTCCATAGCTCCTCAGTTAGGAGTGTGAGGGTGCATGAGCCCCTCCCTCCACACTGGAGTGTGGACGGGCTTGATCCTGAGAAGACAGCACAGTAGCTCCAAGTCCGTGAGAGCAGCGATCCTGCCTTGTCTCATTCTGGTCCTCACTGACCTTAAAACCTTCCTTCCCCGAAGTGGCCATTCTGAAAGGGTTTGCTGCATCACAGAATCTAGGAGAATCCCCTCCGTCCTTCAGCTTGCCAGTCTTGAAACATTATGCTATAGTCTCCATCTTAAATGTTCCCCTGAGGCGCATAGGGTAAAGGCTTGTTCTTCAGCCTGCAGGCTATTGAGGGGTAGTGGAACCTTTGAGAGATGAGCCTGGGGGAGGGGAGGGGAGGAAGCTGGGCCCCTGAGGGCATGCCCATTCTTCTTTCTTTCGACGTCTTAGCCGTGAATGGAGAGTTTTGTTTGTCCTGTGCTTCTGTCTCCGTAAGCTACCTCTCCACAGGCAGGTGTGCCCAGACTGTGGAAGAAAGCTGGCTGAGCCAGCCCAGGAAGCCAGCCAGTAAAATTTACAAAGTCAAAAGGCAGCATGGTCAACAAAGAATGGCTGGATATAGACCCTAACCTGAGTCCTTCAACAATTACATATTCCCAGCCCATTCTGTACCACTTGGCTCAAAATTTGATGATTCACACATCCTTCAAGACATAAAACCCTGGAGACGGAGGCTCCACTGCCCTTCACTGCTGAACACTGAAGAAGGCCAGTGAGGGAGAGTCTTACACTGGGAAAAAAAATCAAACGATGACTGAGAATTGACGATATGGGACTGGGAAGAGTGGATCTTGCCCCCATGGTACATCTGGCAATGTCTAGAGACATCTTCAATTGCCACACTGACGGATAACAGCAGATAGAGGCCAAGAACGTTCCTAAGCAACCTGCAATGGACAGGGCAGTTCCAGCCAACGTATCCTCAACAGGAGGCGGAGAAGCCACGCCTCCTGGTGTGTACCTGGAGAGTGAGATGCTATACATCTAATCAAGTGGGTTGGAGGCTGCTCCACCACTTAGATGCCAGGACCAAGAAGCACAATGAGATCTGCAAATGAGCATGTAGTCCCAAGAATCCAAGACCCCATCGCTACATCCTGTGAGAAACGCGGATGTCCCCAAACTGTGAGAGACAGAGCAAGCACACAAAAGCAAGAAAGATGTAGTGTGGACGGAGGTGCCAGCTCAGGAGTGAGGCTGCTGTCCTGTAGACAGGGGGCAAGGTCTGGAGAGAAAAACTGCTGGTACCCTCTCTGCCCTGCAAGCCATATAGGTGGCTCCCTAGTAGTGTTCCTGGCTGGGCACCTGTGGTTCCTGTCATAGACGAACAGAGGCTCACAGAAGGTATAAGTGACTCCACTTTGAAGTCCAGACCCCATGGGGTCTTGTCCTCTTATAGAGCTGGAGAAATGGCTCAGAGGTTAAGAGTACTGGCTGCTCTTGCAGAGGACCTAGGTTCAATTCCCAACACCCACATGGTGACTTACAACCACCTGTATCTCCAGTTTCAGATGATCTTCTGCCCTCTTCTGGTTTCCGCTGGTACTACATCCACATGGTGTATATAAACTCAAACAAGCTCACACACACACATCCTTCTTTCTAAAAGTTTTTTAGGTCTCTCATCAGGACAAAGTATCTGAGTGTTTACAAGGCAACCATCTTTACTTGGAAGGGAACAGACAGCTTAGCTGCTTTCCTGGCCAATGAGCACAAACTTAACACCTAACAATTAAGAAAATAAAATCTATAAACTCTAAGCGTGAAGGAACCGACTGGCCACCTAAAACAGCAACATTCAGACTCTAAAAGGAAAAGCTGATGAGAACCAAAACCAGTGAGAAAGAGGAAGAGAGAGCCAGGGCACAGTGTGGGGAGGCATGAGAGGACAGACACACTGACACTTCTCTCAGTCACTTCCCTCACCACACTGGCATGCTCTCTCCATGGCCTCTTAATTCTGCATCTAGTGCCTCGAGAGTAAAGCCCTCCAAAGCAGTGATGGCCCACTGACAACAGTAATAAGGTAGCCCATATATTAACCCATGCTCCAGGCCCTACCCTAAGGCCCTGTGGGTGTGTGACATCATTGAACAGGCACCAGAACAACCCTCCCTGCAGACAGTGTGATGTGACGGGAGGAGGAGGAGACAACGTTTCTGAGAGAACGCTGGTACCAAGCCCTGATGACCAGAGAGGCGGAGTGAGCTCAGACATGGCGTTCTCAGCCCCAGAGCCTCCCTCCTCCAGAGCACAAAGAACTGTTTAAAAAGCAAGGAGCGCCAATGCACGGCTGTAAGCGCGGTACCAGGGACACTGCAGCAGGGGCCTCGGGTTCAAGACCAGCCCGTTACACTGTGGGATCCTGTCACAACAGATGATTGATTGATTGATAGATAGATAGATAGATAGATAGATAGATAGATAGACAGACAGCAGAAGTCAGCCTGAGCTATGCGGCGAGACTCTGTAATGGTCTAGACTGTCGTCTCACTGATGATAGACAGAGATGGCTTATACATCTGCTAAATATGTTTTTAATTTAATAAATGCGTTCTTGGGGGACTTCTTGGAATAAATGCATGGGTCCACAAACACTTTCTCTGCATCTCATTCTGCCCTTCAGCCCTGGGTGCTCACCCTCCACATGTATGGAGATCTCTGCCCAGTAGCTGATGAGCTACCCAGATAAATGCAGTGAAGAATTGTTTGATGGGTGGATGATCCACTCTTAATCACACAATTTGTCTTTTAAGATAAGGAATTATCTTATTAATGATGTGCTCGAGGGGACAGTGGCACCCACCTTGAATTTGGACATGCAACATGCCTGTCTGCCGGTCTGTAAAATACAGCCCTGGCAGAAGTCGGGGTATAAAGAGAGGAGAGCTGCTCTTGGTGCTGCTGCTGAGGGTTTTCTTCATCTTGTTTTAAGTTCCATGTGTATGGGGGTTTGCCTATGTGCGTGTATGTGCCCACAGAGGCCAGAAGAGGGCGTTGAATCCCACGGATCTGGAGTTACAGATGGCTGTGAACTGTCATTAGGTGCTGAGAATCAAAGTCCCCTGAAAGAGCAGCCAGTGCTCTTAACCTGAGCCATCTCTCCAGCCCCAAAAAGCTACTCTTGTATACACAAATACAAAAACACACACTGCAGGGCACGCACATACAATACACACACTGCAGGGCACACACACAAACACCATACACACACTGCAGGGCACGCACAAACAATACACACACTGCAGGGCACACACACACACACAATACACACACTGCAGGGCACGCACATACAATACACACACTGCAGGGCACACACACAAACACAATACACACACTGCAGATTATTGATAAAATGATCAGAAAAAGGAAAGGAAGCCTGGAAAACCAGGCTTTGTAACTCACACTACATTCCCAGCACTCAGGAGTCCGAGACAGGAGGATGAAGAGTTTGAGGACAGTCTGGGCTACAGTGCAAGACCCTATCTCAAAAATGCCCAAATAGGTAAAGAAAGAGACATGGGAGAGTTAATGGTAGATCCGAAGATCCAAGCCAGAGTGGTCAGGACTTCCCTGGATGGAGCATCTCAAAAGGCCCGACTGGGGAGAGCACGTGTCTCTCAGCAGAGTGTTGAGGGCAGGGCCATGCCCTGGAGGGTCTGAGCTACTCTTAAGGACATCTTCAAACTTTCTGGGGCTTCCCCTAAAGACAAAGGCACACTTTGACCTCCACACCTCTTGCTCTCCCACAGCTCAGCAATCACTTTCCACTAATGCCAACTGCCAGGGCCCGAGCAGATCAATAGCAAGTTAACCGGATAAAAACAGGACTTCTTTGCACAAACAGGTGCCCTGGAGTGGTGCCTGGGAAGGACTGTGGCCTAGGGACATGCTCGGTGGACCTCCCGGCAGGATGCAGGCCGACCGCTTGCCATCTCCCTTCCCAGAACCACCCCTGGAAATGCCTAGCACTTGCCTAGAGCATCCTTCCGGGCCTTGCCACGCCCCTTCCTGAGCCTCACAGTGCATCTGGTCTTGCCATTCCCCCTGAGCCTTGCTGGGCACCTTACCATGCCTGGGTGCATCTTGCCTCACCTTGCCAAACAGGTATAAAGGCCCGGGTTGCAGTCCAGCACTACACTACTACTAGTAGACAATAATATTGATAATATTGATGATGATGGTTATTCTAAAGTAAAAATAAAAACTGAAGAGGATTGTGGTGGCGATGGTTACAACACTATGAATGTGCTGGGTGCGGTGGCGCATCTCAAACCCCAGCAACTCTGAAGGCAGAGTTCAAGGCCAGCCTGGTCTACATAGTGAGTTCCAGGACACGGCTAGGTAGAGACCCTGTCTCAAACAAACAAAAACAAACAAAATACCTTAAGAACTACTCAATGCTACTGACTTCAAAATGGTTACATTGTTTCGTATTTTGTGCCTTCTAACTGTGATTTGAAAGTACCGATAAATCGAGAACAGAACAGAAAACTCCCACGTGTAGGAGGCACAGCTTAGAGACCGGCACTGGAGGAACCAGACCTGTTAAACACGCAGGCCTGTTCTCATCACGGGAAGGAACCGAAGCCCCGTCACTATTCTATGGAGCCAGCCCTCCCAATACCCCAAAATCCTGGACATTATTTAGGCCCTTCTCTTGAGCTCTGTCTCTCTGTGACTATAACCAGTGTTCTGAGAGAGGTCACAGGTACTTTGCATCCTCCATCAGAAGAATCTGTCCTCGTGTTTATTACAAATGCTTCCTCCCTAGGCCCTTACCCTGAGCACTGGTCCTCACGTTTATTACAAATCCTTCCTCCCTAGGCCCTTACCCTGAGCACTGGTCCTCACGTTTATTACAAATCCTTCCTCCCTAGGCCCTTACCCTGAGTGCTGTTCACCAGCCAATAGAACTCATTCTTATTGTAAAGGTCACAGGTGCTTTGCTACTTGGCAAGGGAGTTTCAGTGTAGCCATTCTTGAAGCTTTGTTGTGATGATTGTGGAGACTTTCCCAAAAGTTTTACTATGCTTCAACATGTAAGAAAAATAAGCCCAGGAGGTCCTACTCTGGAAGATTTGACCCAGTGCCTGCTAAAGTGATGCTGACCCATTCTTCACTCCACATGCACCATTTCCCTGCAAGCCTCATGGCCTGCTGGGACCCCAACACACACCTAAAAAGACTGAAACAGCTAAACAGAAGTTTAACTCAGGCTTGGCTGATGCCTCAGCAACTCCATTCACAACTATACACCCCAAAATTTATAATAACCAAAAGTTGGAAACAATCCAAATGTTCCATGTTGTGGCCCATCATTCATTCATCCATACACAGTTATGAAGTACTGACCCATGCAAAAACATGGACAGGCTTGGACAACACCACGCTAAGTGAAAGAAGCGATTGTAGATACGTTGGGTTGGTCCATGTGTAAGAAACGTTTGGAATCCAGACAGAAAGAAATTAGTGCTTTCCAGGAACTGGGGGAGCCAAGGAGGAAGGAGTGAGGAGCAAATGAACAGGTTATGTAGGGGTGAGTAGTGGAAATTCTGGAAATCATGGTGATGGGTGGATAAGCCTTTTTATTCACTGACAAGCACCAAGTTTTGCTCAAACCGATGAATATCATAACACGTAAATGACATTTTAAAATGCTGATGGAAAAAAAAAACAAAACAGAGTGGCTAAGAGTGATCCATCCCACCACCAACGGGAAACAGGGTGAAGCTCTTACAAGCAGCTTCTCCTCTACATGCTTCAGTTCTGGTTTGAGTCTAAACTCTTATCCCTGCCCCTCCAGATCAAAAGGCGGACTCCAGCTGCAGTGGGTAAACGCTCTCCACCACACTCACGGGGGCTATTTGTTACGTGGAATTGGCCATTCTGCTCTGAGTGTTAGGACCGTGAAATGACCTCCTGCTTAACGAACACACCCAGCCTGCACACAGCAGCTTGGGCTGTTACAGTGGGAATCTAAAACCCCTTCTCAGCTCAAGGCTTCATTAGAGCAGTGTCAGCTCACAGAAAAAGATGAAGGAAGGCTAGGCCACTTGCTAAATAAGGCCATAAACACAGTTTCTAGGCTTTCAGCTCCAAATTGAGGGCAGAGTGGGAACCACTCTACTTAGGGTGACTGTGTGTGTGGTCCAGGACCTGAGGAAATGGGAAGACTTTAAGAAGCAATCATGAGGAAGATTTTTTTTTTTAAAGTTTGAGAGCAAAGCTTTGAAGGCATGCTCAGCTCAGGAAGGTGGAGGCAAGCTGGGGGACACATCCCCAACAACATGTGCAGGATGCTCACAAACGGCACCAGCACGGCCTTTCTGCCGCCAAGGCATACCTGCCAGGTGACTTCCTGCGATACTACGGGATATGTGGAGTTGATGGGAACAACTCTTTGTGGGTGGTACCAGCCACCTCTTCCTTCCTACAGACGAGTCTGGAACCGCTCCTAAAGACAAATGAGTCTGGGATGTAGCCTGGAGCCCACAGGTGAGAAAAAACAAAGCCCTTGCACGGGAACCGGGCTAGCACTGACAAGCCTCGGCCTTGGAATTGCTGTGCTTTTATAGACCTGTGAGTAATTTGTCCTCCTGGGGCTAAATTGCTAGCTGGCTGCTGCAAATCCTCGGTGCACAGAAAGGATGTGGGATGAGCGCTCAGAGCAGAACCCCGTGCCTCAGCCCTCCCTCGCCACAGGAGACACTCCTTGTCCCTGGAGGGGACAGGTGGCCGGGCATTCCGAATTCCTGCCTGTTGAAGATTGAGAGAAGGGGTCCCAACAAGGTGCACAAGAAATAAGGAACGTGGGGTCTGGAAGGAGCAGAAAACAAGCTAATCCATCCCCCAACAGTCCGTGTGCCGCGCACACACTCACCTGTGTCCCCTTTAAAGGAGTCTGACCTTTGTCACCATTTAGACATTCTCAGATCTATGGATAACTCTAATAAAACTGATATCCAGCCAGGCGGTGGTGGCGCACGCCTGTAATCCCAGCACTCGGGAGGCAGAGCCAGGCGGATCTCTGTGAGTTCGAGGCCAGCCTGGGCTACAGAGTGAGTTCCAGAAAAGGCGCAAAGCTACACAGAGAAACTGTCTCGGGGGAAAAATAAAACAAACAGAAACTGATATCCAAATTACTGTAAGTCAGACACTGGACTCATCTGGTGTGAGAGCCAGCTAGCTCACAGAAAACTGAGTCCATAGTATGCTGGACATTTGAAAGCCTACTTTCTAATTTGCTTTGGAATTGAACAATCTATTACAACAAAAATGCTTGCTTAAAAGACACCTTGAAGACAGAATAATTCTCAGAGTGCTTAAAGAAATCATACTAACTCTGATCTGCTCTAGGAGCTGACAAGGAAGAGCACCTTGAGGGAACCAGAGGGATAGCTCAGTGGTTAAGAGCACTGACTGCTCTTCCAGAGGTCCTGAGTTCAATTCCCAGCAACCACAACCATCCGTAATGAGATCTGGTGCCCTCTTCTGGCCTGCAGGCACACATGCAGGCAGAACACTGTATACATAATAAACAAAATAAATCTTAAAAAAAGGGGGGGGATTGGGGATTTAGCATTTAGCTCAGTGGTAGAGTGCTTGCCTAGCAAGCGCAAGGCCCTGGGTTCGATCCTCAGCTGCAGAAAAAAAAATTAAAAAATCAGGTTCTGGGATTGGAGAGATAGGTCTAGTGGTAAACAGAAGCGGCTTCTCTTGCAGAGGACTGGTTCAGTCCCCAGCACCCACACTGTCGTATCAGTGTGGGTTCACCAGGGTCTGTGAAAAGAGGACATGGAGGCACTCTAAGGATGATTTTATTTTTTAGCTTTCCAGCCACTGGTGAACTGGCTGACTATAGCTTAGCAAAAGGCTTTTAGATTGTCCTACAATTCACACCTTTAGCAAGTCGATTTCTGTATACCAAAATCTCTTACCTAAACTCCCCAAAGAGACAACGCCAGTGCAAATTCTCAGTTAAGGGACACCTCAAGACAACCGAGTTTTGCATAGGCTTTGAACCCTTAGGAAACACTCAGATAAGATTTACGTACTTCAAACAGAAGGTACGAACACACGAAAAGGCGGCAGTCACAAAAGGCAGATCAAAGTTAGGTGCCACCACTCTGGAATCAAACCCGCTGCCGCATTCTGCAGGAGCTCTTGATACACACACATGGCGGCTCACAACCACCTGTAACTCCTGTTCCAGGGGATCTGACACCCTCTCTGGTGTCTGGGCGCACTGCACACATGTGGTACACAGGCATACATGCAGGCAAAACACCCAGACACATAAAATAATTTTCTTCAATTTTAATAAAATTTCACCAAGCATGGTGTCACATGCCTTTAACTCGGGCATTCCTCTTGTAGACAGAGGAAGAAGGACCTCTATGAATGAGGCCAGCCTGGTCCAAAATTTCATTTTAATATATTTAAACACTGGGGTGGCCAGTCTCTACAAAAGCTTTGTCTGTGCTCAAGGAGGACACTGTGAATCTCAGCTTGTCACACAAGTATGTGGAACTGAGTTCAATTCCCAACTCATAAAAAGCCAATGATGGAGCTGAAGGCAGAGGCAGGAGGATCCCTGGAGCTCACTGGTCAGGTAGCCTAGCTGGATTAGTGAGCCCCAAGTTCAGTGAAGATAACTTGTCTTGACACATTGGTGGAGCCAGGCATGGCGGCGCACACCTTTAGTCCCAGCACCGGGGAGGCAGAGGCAAGCAGAGCTCTGAGTTTGAGGCCAGCCTGGTTTACATTAGAGTTCCAGGCCAGGCAGGGCTACACAGTGCGACCCCATCTCACAAAATAACAGGGTAGAGAGCAGTTGAGGAAGACAGCCAACATTTACCTCTGGCCCCCACATTCACACACACCTCATATTCATAAAAAAACACAAAGTGTCTGGGCTCTGCTCCACCATGAGGCCATTCTTTCTGTCTGAACTTGGGGCACACGCAGAGGGGTGGGGTGGGCAGCTAAGAAGCTACCTCCCTCTGTCCAGGAGGTCTGGATGTTCACAAAGCCCTATTATTTGTTTTGCCAAAGTGTGTATACATTGAATAGAAATGTTTGTTTTCCGCATCCTGCTTTATGACTCTAAAGAAAAATGACTAAAGAATTAAAGATAAATTTCAAGGACCCATTTTTTTAACCCATCCTCTCCATTCTAATTGTATGAAGCCATCTCACTTCCTGCCTTTTAACTTACACTTCTGTCAAACGTATCATCTCTTTTTTTTGTGACCTTTACGTGGGACAATCTGGCTTCAGAAACCTCTTCAAAGGAAAAGCCAAAGGAAAATGTCCCCAGGGAAAGATGCCAGGTGGCCAACAGCCAGCAAGGTGCCCAGCCCTGAGGCTGTGATATGCTGGGACCCAGGCATAAGGCGACAGACCAAGCATGGCACTTGTGCCGTCTGGCACCAGATCTACCCCGTCACCCCTATCCCAGTGGGCCAGCCTAGCTAGGTCCTGGGGTCCCCACAAGAAGAGCCAGGTTGTTTTGCCCAAGATGTAATTACCAGATTTTCCTCACCTACAGTAAGAGAAGCCTAAGAGGTACAAAGCCCGTGTGCCGAATAGCGGCAATCACATGTGATCGGTTATTGTGTGTGAGGCACAGAAAACAGTGATGAGTCAAAGGTTAATCCCTCACATCTCTAGTCTGGATGGCTGTAGGGATTCTAAATTTGGATTCAGAAATAACCAAATTTGCAGCACTTGCTAGCACAGACCTTCAATCCCAGCACTCGGGAGGGAGAGGCAGGCAGATCTCTGAGTTCAAGGCCAGCCTGGTTTACTTTGCAAGTTCCAGGCCAGCCAAGGAAGGACCAGTTTTGAGCTGAGGCAACACCTAAGTAAGACCTGTGTGGCTCTGCCATATGGACTCCTCCCAGGGCACCCTCGGTGCTGGGTTATAATCTAGAGAGTGATGAAGAGGTCAAAGCCACCCACAGTTAGCAACATGAGCCTTCGCCACCCCCAGAAAGCAACAAACCCAGTAGGCAGACGCCTGCTCCATGTGGGACAGTACACGACACATTTTTCACAGGACTCTGAAGGACTAAAATGGAACAAAGGGCAATATTGGCAAAGCCTAAGTCCATCACAGGCATCTGCTACTGAAATTACTAAGGCGATGCCATCCTGTACCAAACGCTATTGTGTGCCTGACTGGTCGATTCTCAGCCTTCCACCCCTGACAGAGACATTCACCTTGGCAACACTTCTGGGATGGGCCATGCCCTGGACCATGGTCCACAGAGGTTATGCAGTGTCTGGAAGATGTTGCTGAGCCTTGCGAGGAAAGCAGATATTACTAGGCAACTGTAAATTCCTCACTAATGTAAATACCCCAATTCCACCCCCAACCCCCGACCCCACTACCTGCTCAGGCACTGATGTAATTTTTATTCTGTCTTTTAAAACACTGTACCCCCGGAGCTTGGGCACCAAGACTTTCCAGAGTATGAATCCATTCTTGGTCTGGCCATTAATAAAAGTCTCAAAAGGTTTGATTGAGCTGGACAGTGGTGGTGCACGCCTTTAAGCCCCATACTCGAAAAGGCAGGGGCAGTGGATATCTAGGAGTTTGAGACCAGCCTGGTCTACAGAGTGAGTTCAACAAAAAACCTTTTAATGGGTTTAATCAGTGTGGTTGCCAATAACCTTCTCTCATGGATCATTTCACTATGGACAGCTGGCAGACAAGGACTTATCTGTGCTCTAAAAACTTGAAGACTTCAGCTAAAGTTCACTTGGGAAAATGTTTTCCTTAGGAACTCATTGGCGCCACTGCTCTGCCTGTGTGGTGGTGGTGGTGGTGGTGGTGGTGGTGGTGGTGGTGGCGGCGGCGGCGGCGGCAGCGGCACATGCCTTTAATCCCAGCACTTGGGAGGCAGAGCCAGGTGGATCTCCTTGAGTTTGAGGCCAGCCTGGGCTACAGAGTGAGTTCCAGGACAGGCACCAAAACTACACAGAGAAAGCCTGTCTCAAAAAAAACAAAACAAACAAACAACAACAACAAAAAAAACAAAAAAACCTCATTGGCAATGTTATATTTCTGATAAAAGAAAGTACTATGTCCTAAATTAAAGTTGAAATACCCTTAGATCAAGCTAGGCCTCTAATCCCAGCACTCAGGAGGCTAAAGCGTGGGCTAGTTAATGAGACTCTGTCAAATGAAACAAAATGTGTTGCCGCAATGCCGGTGTCCGGTGCAGAGGGCGAGTGAAAATATCTAGCACCCGGTTTGGGATGTGAGACTCTGAATTGAAAACTAGAGGTTTGGGTTCACCAAGAACCAAGCATTGTCAGGCAGGGCGCTCCAGGAGGCACGAACCCTGCCAGCAGATGGGCATGGACCCACATTTGAAGAGCCAATGGAGGAAGCACGGTTCTAGCGAGGAGAACAGAGACATCTGGAAGAGTCCAGAGGTAGACGGGGTATCCTACCCCATTCGCCTTCCATAAGTCCCTCACCCTCACCCTTCTCCGTAAGTCTGGAGCCAAGCACAGCCCATCTTGATCTCGGCTGAGCATGAAGATGCCAAATCAAACATAGGATAAATTTCATGTGGACAGTAAGTAACTGTTGAATGTAAGGCTGCCTCAAATGTATCATCATTATGTTCTAAGTATTGCCAGAAAAAATTGTTTTCTAAGTTATTAACGTTATACTGGGTACTGAGTGGTAGAAGACTTGACTTAACCTCTGTTGGCAAGGCCCTGCCTGGATCGAATCAGAGAAAGAGGGGGAGAAGGAGGAATGCCAAAAAACGCGCCCCCTGCAGATTTAACTGGGCACCCAGTATTTTCACAGGATGGATGTTGCTGAGCGCTCTGGCCCCACCCCACCTTGCAAGGCCCAGTTCCCGGGCCTGCATGCCAATTGCCTCCTGCAAAGGCATTTCCCCAGGCCAACCAGTGATCAACTTCCCTCTTTGACAAGGGCCCCATCTGGAGCCTGCAGGAGCCTGCTTCAGCTGCAGCAGAGGAGGGAAGGCCCTGTGGATAAAAGGGCGGCCAGCCACATGAGGTATTTCAGAAATAACAATGGACGGTGAGGGCAAAGTGTGGACTAGAAAGCAGAGTTCTTACCAAGAGCGGCTTCCTTTTCAAAGGGATCAAAGTCGGGGCCCAGAGTGGGTCACTCCTGCAAGCTCACTTGATCTATGAAAATGGGTACACACTAACTTCTTGGGTTATCAAGATATCCACAGACCCCCCCAGGAATTAAGTATGGCAATAAGGGACAGACATCTGTTAACTAAGAACTTGACCCATAAGGCACTGGATCACTTACTTTTCTCATTGATGTTCAAAATACCTGACAAACTTGATTTAAGATTGAAGGGCTTTCCAGGTGGTGGTGCTCACCTTTAATCCCAGCACTCCGGAGGCAGAGGCAGGCAGGTCTGTGAGTTCAAGGCCAGCCTGGTCTACAGAGCAAGTTCCAGGACAGCCAGAGCTGCAGAGAGAATTCCTCTCAACCTTCCCCCAAAACACACACAATGAAGGGCTTGTTGGCACATGATTTTGGGGGGACACAGTCCATCATGACAGGGAAGATAGGATAGCAGGAATGGAAGGAGCAGGTCAAAGAGTCTGCAGTCCTGAGTGAAGAGGGATGGATGCTGGTGCCAGCCCACTTTCTCCTCCTCGCCTTTAAAAGGGTTAGAAATATTTTCAAGTTTTATTTTTCTTCTCCTCGCCTTTAAAATGTTTAGAAATATTTTCAAGTTTTATTTTTCACAAGATTTGCCTGGAGACATATGTATGTGCACCACGTGCATACAGTGACTGTGGATGCCAGAAGAGGGTGCTGGATCACCTGGAACTTAGGGTTACAGGTGGTTGTGAGCTGCCACGTGGGTGCTGGGAACTGAACCCAGGTCCTAGGCAACAGCAGCCAATGCTCTTAACCTCTGCGCCACCTCTCCAGCTCCTTCTTTCTTTCCTTATTATTCAGTCAGGACTCGATGCAATCCACATCAAGGCTGTCTTCCTTCTACAGTCAAACCTCTCTAGAAATGCCCTTCACAGACACACCCAGGTGTGTGTCCTAGGTGACTCTAGATCTAGGCAATCTGGTGGTGGAGATGACAGCCACAAATGTTTGTTTGTTTGTTTGTTTGTTTGTTTGTTTCTCCAGACAGGGTTTCTCTGTAACAGCCCTGGCTGTCCTGGAACTTGTTTTGTAGACCAGGCTAGCCTCGTCCTCATAGAGATCCTCCTGCCTCTGGCTCCCGAATGCTGGGATCAAAGGCATGCACCACCTCACCCGGTGACAATCACAGGTTCTTAACCAACATCTGCTGCTGTAATACCCACAGGAGCAGATCCAGTACTCCTTAAGAGGCGGGCCTTGAAACCTGACACCTGAGAGAAAACCTTATCAAGTCCAAGGACGCCTGTAAGAATTAGTATCCTTCACTCCTCACCCAGCGTGTGCGAAGGTTTATTGGCAGTAGAAATCACAAATGTCTGTTCGAAGCACAGACCGAATCAACTCCTGCCCGCCCTGATGGAGCCTGTGTAAGCGCCTCCCAGACAGAGGAAGAGAGAAGCTGGCCACCACTTCCCACAGCAAAGCTGGGCAGAGCTCCTCTTCCCTTCGTCTAAATGCTGCAACTGTTGTTAAGCTGGAGAAGCAGGCGTGTCCAACCAAGTCAGCATCAAGAACACCTAGGTTTCCTTACGTTTTTATTCAACCTGCGGCCAAGATCTCTTGATCTTTGCTGGAAGGATTCCCAGCGATGCCTCGTCAAGACAGTGATGAACAGAAGGGGTCAGGACCCGAGGAAAAGGGGGAAGGGTGGAGAGAAGGAAGGGAAGAGGGGAGGGATGAGGAGGGATTCAGGAAGAGGATACGGCTTTGTTCTGTGGTCAGAATAGTTTCCATTTGTTGGTGTTCTGTTTTTTTCTTCTTTTGAGAAAGGGTCTCAGGGTGTAACCCTGGACTTCACTATGCAGACCAGGCTGGCCTGGAACTCAGAGATCCGCCTGCCACCACACCCACCTCTCAGTTTAAAAAGAAAAAAAAGACAGCTTTGGTTCCCAGCACTAGGAGCTGTGAGTTCGAGGCCAGCCTGGTCTACAGAGTGGGTTCCAGGACAGCCAGGGCTACAGAAAGACCCTGTATTTAAAAAAAAAAAAAAATGAAATCAAGGGACTGGGTAGTGGTGGCGCACGCCTTTAATCCCAGCATTTAGGAGGTAGAGCCAGGCGGATCTCCATGAGTTCAAGGCCAGCCTGGTCTACAGAGAGAGATCCAGGACAGGCACCAAAACTACCCAGAGAAATCCTGTCTTGAAAAACAAAACTAAACTAAAAGAGAGAGAGAGAGAGAGAGAGAGAGAGAGAGAGAGAGCGCACTCGGTAGGCTGAGGCAGGTTGAATGCCAACTTCAAGGCCAGCTGGGGCTACGCAGTTGAGACTCTGTCACAATAAAGGGGAGAAAGACCATGAGCAACCGTACTGAGGCACTGTGCTAAGAACCAGAAAGCAATCCCTCCGTCCTCAGGACCCCAAAGATGCTAGATGAGGCCAAAAAGCAAACTCCTGTGTTCAGTCCACACCAAGGCCAAAGATGCAACCCTGCCTCTCGGACACCAGAACCTCTGTCCTCTTTCTGACCAAGCTGCGCCAAGCCAAAGGTGACCTCACACCTTCCTATTGGCCAGTCAAGTCACTGCTATGTTTTCCTTCAATTACATAGATAGAAGCATCAGTATGGAACGGTCATGAGTCACTACATCCAACCAGGGTACAACGGAGGTCAACTGTAAAATCCAAATAAAAGTCTGGTGGTGTGATGCAGCTAACTGTGCACGGTGTATTACAGCCAGGTGGGCTGATGCTGCCTGATCCCAGAGCTCAGAGATCACCTTCCCTCCAGCAGACTTGGCTCTGGACTAAGCATCAGGCTTTTTTTCCTGCAACACCATCTGGTGGCCTGGCTGGCATCCAGGCCCTTCTCTACTAGCCCTGTCAGATCAGGGTCACCGCACTGTTTCTACAGTGCTTCTGTCGTGGAAACCAAAGCACCTTGCTGGGAGAACCTAACGTCGACGTAGCTATGTCCCCTGGGGTTGACGCTGTACCGTCTTGATGAAGGACGTATAGAGGAGAAGGAAATACCCTAAAGAGGACGTGGATCCTCCTAGGGGACATTTCTAAATCACACAACAGCTGGGACCCAAGCTTGCCCTGTCCTTCCCTGCCAACCCCCACCATCCAGCCTGCATCTGTGGAGCCAAGAACATCAGAAATACTACCCAGGCAAATGGAGTCTACTCCAGCCAAGTGTCCTGCTTCGGGAAGAGACTCACAAAGCAACCTTTGTAAGCAGGCGTGTCCCATGATAGCATTGTCCAAACACTCGTGACAGACTTCACGTGTACCAGAGAACGACCAATACCCAGGGCCACTTCCGCTTTCCCTACCTTGTGGTCAGCCATGCAAAGTCTTATTTGCTTTTTTATTTATTCCAAAACACTGTCTGGCCTGATAGGAACACTGACTTCTGGAGCTGCTTGGAGAGGCTGGGGCTTGCCTCGCCCTGGCCTATGACTCTCCGAGACCCTCCCTGGTCACATCTCTGAGCCTTGGTCCAGCTGGCCTTCGTAGGGATGCACCTGGCTATTCCCAAATGAAAGAAAAAGGCTTCTTTGGAGCCTGCAACCTAGAACTTTCGCCCTTCTGTAAAACGACCCTTATCGGATTTCTGTCCAGAGAGCAGATATTGAACAGAAGCTGTACTGAAGTCCCATTTCTGCAGATCTGACTCCATGCCCTTCCCTGTCCTCCTGTGAACTTTCTGTGAACTGGGAGCGCACCTCAGGGCCAAAGGGTCCCATTGCTTTAGATAACGACACCCATCTTAGCCAGCTCACTCACAACTGCTTGCGCAAACGTAAAGGATGGTGAGCCACACTGGAGTGAGAGTCCAGTTCCGGGTAGCCACACGGCTTCCCAGCTGACCCCGAGTCCAGGAAAAGCAAGGAGCAGCTGCAGGGGCGAACTGGGAACAACCTACTGGAAACTACAGATGTCTTCTTGCAGAGCACCCAGAGAGTCAACAGTAAGTATCGCAGGCAGGTTCTCGTCCTGCACTTTTAACTGGGTAGTGCTCTTGGTTCCCTGGGGACTCACCAGGGCTGGACAGTGGCCCTGCCCTGTTCAGAGTCCTCTACTATCAGGTTCCGGAATTCTGTCCAGATTCTAGCCCACTGCTCTGTCTTGTAGCAGACAAGAACACCGGTCCCCTCAACTCTTCTTGCCTCCTTCTCTGTTACTCTAAGGCAAGCCTGTACTCAGGAGGACAGGAAACGCAGACCACCATGGAGTTTACCCAGAGACTGTTCCTGCAGACAGCTTTTCCAGATCTCTTCTAGACCATCAGCTGGGCTTGGCTACTGTTCATTACCCATATGCTTCCCCCGGAATCCAAGCAGGGTGGGTTTACAGAGGCAAAAAAATAAAAATAAATTAAAAGTAAAAAAAAAAAAACAAAACCTTTCATTTCCCTTTGATGGAGCTGTATGTATTTGATGTGCACGGTTAGCTAATAAACTTTTGAAAAATAACCTTAGGCTTCCTCCCTGGTGAGATAACTGGGGACCCAGACTTCTTGTGGCCTATCCCAACATTCCAACCTTCCCCCAGAGACACCCGGCACAACAGGACATGGCAGCCGCTAAGCTGACACCAGGAAATGCCTGCCCTGCCATGACTGGATAAGTGTCCAGTGGTGTTTTGTTGGACGTGGAAAGCCAGGCCTGTGGCTGCTCCCTCTTTCCACAGCTGGGATGAAGAGATTATTGGCAGAAGTTCTTCTGGAATATTCCTTCGAGCAGCACAGATCTGGTGGACCATGTGAATATGGACGCGGGGACCCATTCTCCTCCCTTACAGTCATACCTGTTGGGCAAGGAAAGGCTTCTAGATGGCCACCTCTGTCATCGTCCTAACCCCAGACTTCCTGTCTCTCTCCACCACACATGGTCATCACTGTTCTTGTCTGACACATCATTACCCAGTCTCACCTCACTGCACAGTGCTCTATGGTGGTGCCATAGCCTCGAAATGTCACAAGTTCCTGATTAGGACTGGAAATCCAGAGGTAAATAGCCCCCTACAAGAATCCCTTCCAAATCCCAAAGCAGAGACTCTGGCCCAGAGCCAGAACTCCTTTCCCAGTCTATGGCCAGTGGGAAGGCAGCTGAGCCTTAGGCAGACACACCCTCCTGAGTGCTGGGAGTAGAGGCATGCGCCACCACCACCACCGCCACCACCGCCCAGCAGGTAGACACACACTGAGTCTACCTCACCTGCAGAGGAGAGGGAAACGAATCAATACCCAGCAGGCATTGCTTCTGTGTGGACAGCAGGGGACAACAGAGGTGACCTTCGCGGCATCCCCACACCACCCCTCACGGCATCCCGGCATCCTCTGTCCTGCCTGATTTTCTGCCAACACAGCACAAGCCAGAGTGTTCCAGGAAGAAAAGCCTCAATCGAGAGAACGCCTCCATCAGACCAGCCTGTATGTAGACAAGTCTGTGGGGGCATCTTGACTAAGGAGGACTATGAAAGGACCCACCCTGTTGTAGGTGATCCTGGGTTGTCAGAGAAAGCAAACTGAGCAGGCCAGTAAGCAGTGCTCCTCCATGGTCTCTGTCTCCATCCCTGCCTTCAGGTTTCTGCCCTGAGCCCCTGTCCTGACTCCTCCCAATGGGCTGTTACTGCAAGTTCCCAGAAACCCTGGCCGCCCCAGTTGCTCTTTCGGTCAGTCTTTGTCATGGCAGTAGGAACCAAATTAAGAAAACCTCCAAGCACACAGCAATTGTCTCACGTGGCTGTGACCCACCAGGACACAGACCCACCCTTCCCCTCCTCTGAGAGGAGAGAGTTGCTGTTAGCACAGCCACAGGCTGTGTTGTTAGCCCTAACCACCTGCCGAGGCAGATGAAAACTGGGCATACATCATGGATGAGGATGATTCTAAACCTCAGCTCCTGGAAGAGGGACCATCAACCAACCTGGCTTTCTCTCAAAACAATCCATGGTTAGATCTTCTCAAGGCCAACACTTGGATGGGGCAAAATTTACAGACTACCAACAACACAGAGCAAACCCTAAGCCTTCAATCCCCTGCCCAACAAAACCACTGCCGCCATCCACGGCCGTCCCTGGAAAGTCCCAGCTCAGCTCATCTTACACAAGTGACCACACGTCCCAGATTATAAGAGAAAAAAACGTAAATAACATTTGCGTCACTGCTGGTCATATTTGTTTTAATAAATGAAATTTTTCTAATTATTTAACAGAAGGCTTAGGCTTCTGTGACAAGCCTGAGAATTAATGAATCAACACAAGAGAAATTTGTGAGACACAGCCAGGCATGATGACAGACACCTTTAATCCCAGCACTCAAGAGGCAGAGGCAGACGGATCACTGAGTTAGAGGTCAGCCTGGTCTAGAGTGAGTTCCAGGACAGTCAAGGTTATGTAGAAAAAAATAAACCTTGTCTCTTGAAAAAAGCAAAAAGAAAAGAAAAGAAATTTGTGAGACAGCCGTGTGGTACACAACTTTAATCTTAGCGCATGAGAGGCAGAGACAGGTAGACAGACCTCTGTGAGTTCAAGGCCAGACTGGTCTACAGAGTGAGTTCCAGCCCAGCCAGGACTAGAGAGTAAGACCTTGTTTAAAAAACAAAAACAAAGGGGGCTGGAGAAATGACTCAGCAGTTAAGAACACATACTGTTCTTAAAGAGGATAGAATTCAGTTCCAGCACCCACGTCAGGCAGCTCATAACCACCTGCAACTCCAGCTCCAAGGGCCCTGATGCCCTCTTCTGGCTTCTGAGAGCACTACACGCACATTCACATCCCCCCACACACATACACATAAAGATAAACTAAAATTAAAAAAAGAAAAATCACATAATATCTGCCATTTCACAGTACCCCAATTCCTACCGTGATTCCTTCTTTTCCTTCCCTATGAGGAGGTGAAAGAACACCATTTTAATTAGGGACTCCTGTCTACTTGGTGGACACTGTCACAGTGAGTGGGGAGACCCCTGGGAAGGCACAGGACCCTAACATGGCTCTTTATGGATCAACTTCACATCCTCTCTTCTCGCATCAAATTTCCCTCTGCCATATCCTGCAGCCGGCAGACAGCTTTGAACTCAGTGACAGGCAAACACAGCCAAGGTTTAGTCTGATGCTTCTGAGCCAAATCCTTCCTCTTGGCAGAGTTCAGCACCCCTGGGGAGGTAGTGGTGGGTGGGACCCATGTTTGAGACCTCCTTTCCCTGGCCACCCTTTCTAAGACCTGAAAAGCCAAACAGAAGTCAATTACCAGGAGACTTAACCAACCACGCACACACCAGATATTACTGTAAGTGGCACCCTGGTGTAAGGCCCTCTAGCAGGGGACCTGGGAACCTGGCACCCATACCGGCTCTGACAGTCCAAGTCCACCCCTACAATCTGTCTCCAAGCTCAGTTCATCCTCTCTGTGCCTGCTCTTAATTAGAAAGCTCCTGGCATCCCCCTCTTCGGTGAAGAATTTCCTGAGGAAGAAGGAACAAGTCTTGGCCCATCTCACATCCACCCAGCCCTTCTGGAAACATCTCTGAGAGTGTTCACTGGCACCTACTCCTTTACCAGCAAAGCAAGGACACATGTATGTGCAACCCGGCGAATGGGATTCCTAGAGACGGTCCTGGAGGCTGAAGTTCAACCCTGTGTACACTCAGCCTGCGCCTCCCCGGACCCTGGGCTTTAATCCTCCACACGAGACTGTGACTTCAGATGCAGAAACTGAGGCAAAGCTGCCGCTGGCCACTCGTCCCGCCATGCAGACTGCCTGCGATGGCGAGGGCCGCTTGCCTCCCAGCTCAGTCAGCCCGCTCTGGTGACTAAGCTCTTGCATCTTCTGTATGTTTCTGTCCCCTCCTGCCCGCCAGGCCCTCGGCTATCATTTCCACCACCTGAGCCCCACCTCTGCAGAACTTTCTGTCCTATCTGCAAGCCGGTTGAGAACAGATAACCAGCCCAGCCAGAAATGAACACACCGTCCAGGCAGGGGCCTCCAGGCAAGGTCTGGAGGAGAGCAACCCTGCAGTTCAGTTGATAGGTCACTTTTGAAGCCTCTCCTCTGCGCCAGGCAGGTTTTCAATCCCAGGCTCCCACAATCACCCAGGCTCCCACAATCATCCAGGCTCCCACAATCATCCAGGCTCCCACAATCATCCAGGCTCCCACAATCATCCAGGCTCCCACAATCATCCAGGCTCCCACAATCATCCAGGCTCCAGCACCTGCTGGAGGCTTGCTCCTCCAAGTGTTCCAACAAAATGCTTACAAATCTCACTCCGGACCTCCAGAATGGCATACGATTTTCACAGGTTCCCCAGGGCAGGGTTTTTGTGGGCACATGGATGCCAGCGCGCCTTAAAGCACTCAAAGCTGGACTTCCCAGATATGAAAGGCACCCACACGTTACGCAGAATTCTCAGCCCGCGTTTGCAGGCTTCTTTTTCTTCCTGTCTTTATTGCCTGCCCCTGTTGGCACAGGTGCCCAAGTGCTCCGTCTGCTCCTGTTTGTACTCTTTTTGGATAGATGAAACAGCAGCAGAGACACTGGGAGAGTGACCCATGTGGCCCTGACAGTGGAAATGCTTCTAGTGTCCCTATACCTCCAGTCAGTCTTGTCCCTGGCTGTTCCTATTTGCTAGTACCTGGCTCATATCTGTAGGCACAGGCCCTTCCTGGGGTTTGGATCCAGCAGGGATGATACCGTCCTCAAACCACTTGGCACAGGCAAAGAGAGCATGGTATACCCACAGCGGGGTCAAACAGACTGTGAAGCTCCCCTAGAGGGGACAAGCTAAAATGCCTGGGTCCATCTTCTCGCAGTGCAGAAGTTCCCAGGGCTTCTCAGAATAAAATGCCAGCTCCTCAGCACATCTGGACTTCTGGCTGGAAAAAGGAAGCAGCCGCCTCCAAAGACCCCGAGGCTCTCACAAACCCCAAAGCTGTGCAGAGTGACTCTGTAAGATGCCCCTGCAGACGCTCACTTCGGGACAGCAAGGGACAAGAAGGCCTGAAAAGAAACTTGATTTGTGTGGAGTGTTGCTCTCCCTAACACTGCCTCCCTACATAAACCACCTATGAAAGGCCAGGCAACTACATCCTTGCCTTCACTGGCTACAACAAACTCAAAGAGGTATTAGCAACTAGGCATGAAAGCATGGACAAATTAGACACTGACTTCCTAAAATTCTGATCACATCAAACTCTCATACCAGTGAGTGAGGCATCCCTTGCTCAAAGAATTCACAAGGGCTTTTGCTTGACATGTGACTGGGTCGGTTGACCCAAGAGGTCTCGACCCACACGTTGAAGAACCAAGTG